>NC_091061.1:176231223-176862554 GCF_000393655.2 Nicotiana sylvestris
GATACATCTCGCAGTACTAGCATACTCATCACATAGTTATCCAACCGTCACTCCTACTTGTAGGGACACTACCGAATATATGAGTTCAAAAATACTTGTTCACACAATCACCACCTCAGTGCTCAAGCTATAGGCAAAGATCCGGCCTCAAGTCCTCCAGACTAGCCCAACATCAACTCACATAGATCACATCTCGCCCCTCGATCAGGGAATCACAAGCCATCGACACACATATGATACTGAGCGCTCATGCGCGCATACGAACACGTAGAAGGAATTCAGGAGTTACTTTTCAAGCTAAATCAAGGACGCACGATTAGAATTCAAGAATGTGAAGCTTTTCTAAAGGTTCTACAGCCTCTCGAGGATAAATACAGACGTCTCCGTACCGATCCATGAGACTCTACTAAACCTGCTCATGACTCGTGAGACCTATGTAACCTAGGCTCTGATATCAACTTGTCACGACCCTAACCCCGAACCCGATCGTGATGGCGCCTCTTGTGGAGACAAGGCCAACCAGTTTAACCCAACTCATCTTGAAAAGCAGTTAATCAACAAAAAATAGTCTAAACATGATTTAATAATACTGAATAGCAGAAATATCGATAACAAGCGAAAAATCCAACCCGACACAGCCCTAACCGGGGTGTCACAAGTCACGAGCATTGTTGCGACCAAAACACTCACGCAAGTGCACGCGATCGACAAGTAATATAGAAGTAAGTAGAGTATCGTTCCCACGAGGAATTGTGATCAACGTATCGACTGATGTAGACTCAAACAATTATCAATTCAAGTTAAATTATCACAAAATATATAAAGAACCAATTTACAACGTACTTAATAATTGCTCAATAATTCAACACAAAATTACTACACCAATTTCATAATATGTTTATAACAATTTGGATAAATATATTCCCGGGTCATAGACTTGCTAGAAATTATGCTACTATTTTAGCTTTAGATTAATTAATTGAATTATCCGTGTTATTGATTATATGGTTAATAATATTCATAAGAATCTTTTGAGTTCTTATGCATCTATTCAAGTTAAACTAATACCTATATGTCTATGGTATTAATATTAGCAAGAATGCATTTACAATTCCTATTTTTCAACCAAACAAGGCAATTAAGTATATGTCTATCTTAATTGCAAATCTTTCACCCGATGCCCAGGATTCGGATCTTGCTCTATTTGATTCTATATGCAATCAAGAATTTCCTTTTTCAAGTTTAACTCAAGATTCGTAAATAATATTTCACTGTTAGCTACGCAGTAAAATAATTAGAAGCAGAATCAAATAAACAACCCATAACGATAGATTCAAGATCTTCAATCTAAGCTTCAAATATCATAATTATCTAACATCCATGACCCAAGAATATTTGAGTTTTAGCTACTCATAATTATACAAATAACAACAATAAAAATCTTTAAACATAATATACGTAAATACTAGGAGAATGTTTAGAAAAACTCTTTCAATCTTTGCTCCAAGTTGATGTTCCTATTGATTTTTGATAGTTGAAGATGAGTTTCCTCCTCCTTCTCTCTCTAAAAATCAGATCTTCCAATCTCAATCTCCTTCACTCCAATAATGGAGTTCTTTCTTTATGTAAATTGAGTGGGATTAAGAAGAAATTCCAATTATACCCCTTTAAACAACCTTTCCCGAAATCTGGACTAGCGCGGCCGTGCATCTGGCCGCGCACCTGACCGCGCTAGTCCAGTTGTCCCATATTCTTGATTCTTTTCTTGTTCTTCCACCATAATTAATTCCGAGTTTTTTTTGTACCTTTTTCATTTATTGCTCCAAAATGGTTCCAATCATATTTGATTTACGTAATATACGCTTCTTTACCTGAAATGTATACAATTCACTATTAAAGCCCATAATTCATCAATTAATCACAATATATCATTGGAATATCATCAAGCAGAAGCATAAACAATAGCTAATCACCCAGATTTCGCTTATTATCAACACCCCACACTTAATCCATTGCTAGTCCTCGAGCAATCAAACTATTATATTAGAACTATCTCTAAAGATCCCTTCACTCAACTATTTCCCCTAACGCATTACACCGAGAACAATGCACATATGTTGCTCCTAGCAGTGAACAATCCTAGCTTTAAAGTTGAATCTCAAGTGCCATGCATATTCAAACTTCCTCAACTTGCTCTTCACAGAAGTCAAGATTTTCTTTTCTGTCACAAGTCATATGCCCTCACCATCATGTCAATAAGAAATATTTGGTAATTACTCCGCACATTCCAGTCATATACTTATTGTCACACCTCCTTTTTGCCGCCCCGAGAGGGCGCGTAGGGAGTTTTCTCCAATTGAAGGATAGTCGAAACGGGATTTGTTTATTTGTTTCAGAGTCGCCACCTGGGAATTTTAAGGCGTCCCAAGTCACCAGTTTTAATCCCTGAATCGAGGAGAATATGACTCTGTTTGTTATTCTGCGAACCAGAAATCCTGAGTAAGGAATTCTGTTAATCCGGAAGAAGGTGTTAGGCATTTCCGAATTCCGTGGTTCTAGCACGGTCGCTTAACTGTTCTTATTCTTGGCTTAATTATCTTGATTTACTAAATACCCTTTTTCTTGTTACCTGATTTTATTACCGCTTTCGTTTAGATTGTTTACAAATTAAAGATTTTCTTGAAACGAATCACGCGTACATATATTCGTCTTGTCTATTTTTATAAACGTAAAGAATCGTGTCACGCATACGTGTACACAATAAGATTGACAATATTTTTTTTATTAAAATATCATACGTTCGAAATTTAAAATAAAATTAAGAACATCGTCACCCTTATATTTAAACAGTGAACTGCACATCTCGGGTTATATGAAATTATTTTAACATCCTCGGAGAAATCCCTTTTATTAAATATTCGCTCGAAGTTGTGCGAACGCATAATTCAAATTGCTTTTAGAAATATAATCAGGTTACGCGAACGTATCCCTAATCACAAATATATTCTTGATGGTAATATAAATTTGTTTACAAATTATTTATTACATCCATATTATTTTTATGTGAAAAATCATGAGAAATCCCTATTTGAGATGCCCTTAAATTCGTCGAAAAGAATTCACAATTATTGAGTGTAGACCGCAAATTATATTTTTTCGCGTATAAATTATATTCCTCCAAGCCATTCGAATTTAAGGAGTAAAAATGAACAACGTGATTAATACTACCATTTATAGTGAATACAATATTTGCCTACTCAAATAAACAACATGTGAATTACGTATAAACATTGGGAAAGAATTGATGTAAGAAAGGAAATGATATTTTCCAAGAATTTTCATTATTCTATTTGAGGTGAATACTATTTTTTATATATTTTTTTAAAAAAATTGTTATAATCTACAAACCTAATTACCTTCTATATTACTTGTTTTTAATCCAAAGTTGTAATCATTTGGTTAATTTGTTTACGATGGTAGATAGGCATCAAGTTGGTAAAAAAAAATTATTATTCGAATCGATTCAATAAAATTGCATTACATGCAACATAGTTGTACGCCTGAACCGTTCATAATATTCTAACATCGTAACAAGCTATATCAACTCACCTTACTCATATGATTATATATATACCCGTCATCATGCCATATATGAACATATAACTTATATCAATCTAAACAAAATCATATTTTTTACAAGATATACTAATAATGTAATTTCTTGATACTTCCATTCTACTTTACATTTAGCTAAAAATATTACGGGATGTAATTAATGGCCCATTTTTATGCCATATTCCCTATTTTGACAATTCAAATATAACTATACTAATGAGATTTCGAAATGGATAACATTATTACAAAACTTTTATACGAATTTCAAAATAAGACAATTAACTTATAGCCATCGTGTCGAACTCACTACTAGTTAACCAACATGAAACAAAGCTGAAATTTAAACTAACGAACTTAAATGAATAAAAGACAGAATTACAATTCGAGCTTCATTTATTTGTCATGTTGAAAGCTTTGCATGACATGAGTTTACAGATATGTACCTGGAAATGAAGGTAGAAGAAGTAGATTTCAGCAGTAGCAGCAGTAACAAAATCAGCAGAATACCAGTATTTCCACAGATTTGAGCAATAATACAGAACCCGAGAACCCAGACACAATGTAGAATGACTCTTTAAGAAATTTCAGACTTTAAACTCAACAATAGGATTTGAACAAATCCAGACAGATAAAACACAATATTTCTGATTTTTCAAGACTTAAGAGAAGGCAAACTGACAATTTCAATCTCAGAAATTCAACCTTAACACTAGCCTCTATTGTAGAAATCTGTTTTTTCCTGCTTCTGATTTTTTTATTTATTTCTGTTTTCTTTCTTTTCTTGAATCAGATTTCTGTTTTCTGCTTCTGTGTGTGTTTTCCTCTCTTAAAAATCATATCTGGTTTTTTTCTTCTTTAATAATCTGATACTCAGTTCTTTTCTATCTTAAAATCAGATCTCCTTTAAAATCTCAATGTAAAAAATCTGGTTCCACCCTCTTAAAAGCAGATATCAGTTTTCTTTCTTTTGAAATCTCTCTCTAAAATCTCCTCCCCTTTAAAATCTGAGTCCCTGTATTTATACAGGTCTGCCTCTTTCCTTTTAGTGCTGCTTGGACCCCCTTCTTCTTTTAAAAATCAGAAATTCCCATTAAAAACTGCTTTTACTACTTTAAATCCCATTAAGTGATCTTTTCCTGATTTTCAGCATTCCCATTACCCTTTGTTTCCCATTATCTCATTAAGTAATAGCCATTATCACTCCACTATCAGCACGCTACTATTATCACATTACCCTACTGTTTCTTTCCCAAAACAAACCTGAAATCCAACTGTTATTACTGCCCTTAATACAAAAATCAGAATCTGATACAAAACAGATTTTATAATCTGTCCAGGCTTAATTATCTTTCTGATTTAAATAGCTAGAACCAATCCTAATCAACTTCTTAACATAGTTGTATCTAACCAACCCCTGTAAACTTGAATTCAAACCCAACATCACAACAACATTATACTGAATTCAACATAACAAGTTAAACTGAATTTCAGCATTGAACTAAGATCCAAACAAATACAAGAGCATTGTCAATATACTGATAATGCCCTGAAACTTATGCTCAGAAATCAACACATACACAGCATCCTTTTGATGAACTTATTGAATTATAAACAAGGATGGTTTAATTGACTAGTATTAATTAAACTGATTATCTATAACAATTGTCCACAAACAATAGGTAAACAGATTGTTTCAATCAGTATTATCATAAACGGGAATTCATAATGTAACTAATCGACGAACTTAATCGAGTCGATTACACACATTGTAAACAAACATAACCAACATAAATAATTCACACTTTGATCAAGTAAGCGGGTATGAGACAGAATAACAGAATTAAACAAACAAAAATATGAAAAATTAACAGACAACTAAAATAGGCAACAACATATGTAGGAAACAAAAGAAATAGGAAAATACCTCTGAATCTTCAATTTCATACGGACTCAAACTCAACTTGGATTCGGACCCTTTTGAGGCTGAACAGACTTTATTCGAAGTATTCTCAATTGAGAATACCTTGATTAAAGTCTCTTAGACCTCAATCCTTCACTCGAATTGGAAAAATTCCAAGATTGAATTTTTTTTAGGGTTTCAGATTCTTTGATTTTAAATTCGAACACTTTTGGGCAGATTCGAAAGAAACCAAAGATGACACAAGGGTGAGGGATGCCTAGGGGTCATTTGGTGTTAGTTTGGAACGAATCTGAGTGAGTTCATGTTTGGCTCGAACCTTCAAAAGAAGATTCGAAGAACTATGAGGTGATTCGAGCCAAACCAACACCAGATCCATAGCTAGGGTAGTTAGGGGAAGCTACAGTGTTAATTTGGAAGTCATCGGAAAGGGTCGAGTTTGGCTCGAATCTTCAAATGAAGATTCGAGAACCTTCAGGAGGATTCGAGCCCAGTGGCTAACAGATTCGGATAGAGGATGGTCAGGGGGTTCAGGGGTGTTAAGGTGGTGACCGGCGGCGTTGTTGCCGCCGGGTTTCAGGCGATGGGGAATGAGGGCGGCTAGTGTTAGGGGTGTGCTTTCAGAGAGGATGATGATTAGTGAAGAGGGGGGGTGTTTAGTTAGGGGGCCAGGGTAGGGATTTGGATTTATATAGGGATGGGGTGGATTGATACTGGCCGTTAGATCAGGCAGAATGGATGGCCAGGATCTATATGCTTACATGAACGGCATCGTTTTGGTTTAGTTGGGGAATGGGTCGGCCCGGGTACTGGATCGGGTAGGGATCACGGGTTAGGTCAAAATCCTGGGAGCCCTTGGATCAGAAGTAATGAACGGCCCCGATCTATTGCAACCATACGACGCCGTATGGTTTGCATTTGTAATTAAATGACCGGGCATCATCAAACGGCGTAGTATTTTCCCTATACTACGTCGTTTGATGGTTTTTGGGTTGACTGACTTGGGCTGGATAAAATTTATTGATTTGGGCCTGAATTTTTTGTCAAATAAATGGCCCAGTCCGTTTTTCTTTACATTTTAATCAACTCTTTTCAATTTCCAATTTTATTCTTTAATTATTAAAATCCTAATTAAAATTATAAAAACAAAATTACTCTTACAAAATATTAATTACTTTTAACAACTATTAACACATAGACAAAACATTAATCACACAGTGAAACATTTAAAATAGAATAAATGCGTATTTTTTTTGTGATTTTATTTTAATTAACTCTTAAATGCATAATTAAATCCTAATTATGCATGCAACATGTGTTTTTATTTTATTTTTCATTTTAACAAACAAAGTAGACATTTACGGACATAACACAAATATTTAATAAACGCCACTCAAATTCTAAAAATTGCACACTAAGCAAAAAATTGTTTTATCATTACTTTTCTTTTATTTTGTTTTGGAGTAATTTTCGTGAGGCAAAAATCACGTGCTCACAGCTGCCCCTCTTTGTGCGGAAACTCGAAGAGTTTTCGTGCAAAGATAAAGTGAGCCGATACGAGCGATTTTTTGCCCGTTTAAATACTCCGTGGGAAGCATTTTTTTTGAAAGATTTGACCGAACCTCTGCTTCAAAAGTTTCTACATATCCTTGGCTATAAAAGAATCAGGTCAATGTAGTTCGGGAAGTTTTGGGTAGCTGAGACTACTATGGGACTGTGATGTTACTGCTGTTTTGTGCTGCTTTTACTGCTTGCTGACCTCCTTATTACACCTTGCTTCAAAGGTAAAACAAAAGCTAAACTAGACTATGGTATATGAATTACAGAATCTTATCTAGATCATGCCCTTGCGTTTCTTGTTGTCTTGATGTCTTGGTGACTTTTGGACATCTTTTGCTTCTGACTTGTTCTGCATTTCCTTTCATTGTGTCCCGTATTTCCTTTATTTGTTCGGGACTTCTTGTTGTTCTTGCTGGGGATTTAGTTGGAATCCTCTTCTTTATTGACTTTACGTGTGCTCCTTTCTCACATGGGTGGGCTTTTGACTTTACCCGTAATGTCAAACAATATTGCCATTCTATTCTTCAGGTGGGCGCCTGACTGCTGATCCTTCAATTGTATTTCCTTATTCTCCAGGTGGATGCCTGATTGCCTTTTCGATCCTTCATCCTTGTTATCCAGGTGGACGTCTGACTTCTTCTTAATTTTTTCATCCTCATTCTCCAGGTGGACGCCTGATTTCTTCATCCTCATTCTCCAGGTGGACGCCTGACTTCTTCTTAAATTCTTCATCCTCATTATCCAGGTGGACGCCTGATTTCTCCTTTAATTCTTCATCCTCATTCTCCAGGTGGACGCCTGATTTCTTCTTTAATTCTTCATCCTCATTCTCCAGGTGGACACCTGACTTCTTCTTAAATTCTTCATCCTCATTCTCCAGGTGGACGCCTGATTTCTTCTTTAATTTTTCATCCTCATTCTCCAGGTGGACGCCTGATTTCTCCTTTAATTCTTCATCCTCATTCTCCAGGTGGACGCCTGATTTCTTCTTCAATTCTTCATCCTTATTCTCCAGGTGGATGCCTGATTTCTTTTTAATTCTTCATCCTCATTCTCCAGGTGGACGCCTGACTTCTTTTTTATCTCTCATCCTCATTCTCCAGGTGGACTCCTGATTTCTTCTTCAATTTTTCATCCTCATTCTCCAGGTGGACGCCTGACTTCTTCTTAAATTCTTCATCCTCATTCTCCAGGTGGACGCCTGATTTCTTCTTTAATTTTTCATCCTCATTCTCCAGGTGGACGCCTGATTTCTCCTTTAATTCTTTCTCCGGGTGTTTCCTGACACAAATGTTGTTTTTGCCCCTGTTTTAAATCAAAGAAAACTTTGTTAGTTTTAAAGCAGGATGGTTAACTGGGGCATTCTCGCCGACGATGGGGCTTCTCTTCGTCTTTGTTTTATTGCCTTGGAATGGTTGAAAGGACTGTTTGTCCTTGTAATTGATCCTTAACTATAGGATCCCCAACTGTATGTTTTCCTTCAAACCCTTTTAACCGTAATCATATGTTCTCCTGACATTGCTGATCCGCTTTTGATTCCACTTTTCTTACACCCATATCTTATTATTTTTTATTACCTCCTGCCCATCATGGCCGTATTTTTGTCCTATGCAACCTTGAATCTTGGTAGTATACCTTGACATTCTTTCTTATTTGTTTGGAACAAAACTCATCTCAAAAGCTTTAGAAGAGTAAGATTATTAGTGACGAAAACATGATGATTTCGACAATCTAGAATGAAAAGAAAAATCCAAATTTGGATGACTGTTGGAGAAGGAATAAAGGACTTATCTGATTAGAGTCACTGGCACCAATGATCATGGTATGCATTTTGGATTAATCAACCCGGTCTTTTAATCAATCTCCTTTCAATTGTCTCATTTTGTTTTCCCAAAATTTCCATAAACCAACTTCATTTTTTCATTTTACAGACCTGTTTGACTTGCAATATCTTAAAGAGTTTTCACCGACAAACCTTCCTCATTTGTTCATTTCTTAATTCCTTTTTGCCTTATGGTGCCTGCGAAGGTTTTCACCAATAAGACTCTCTCATTTTACTTTCTCTCAACTTCCGTCGTCTTATGGTGCCCGTGTGGGTTTTCACCTATAAGACTCTCTCATTTTCTCTTTCTTTTCTTGTTTGTACCAGAGTGTTATGAACCATCTTTATTTTCTTGACTCAGCATTTTTCTAAGATTGATCGAAAGGTCTTTTTGGTATGTGGTTGGAAATGGAAAGGTATCAAAAATGTTAAACAACTTTGATATGGGTTTAAAATTACAACTCTTGGAATCTTTTTCTTATTTCCAATACAATTCCTGCCCCAGTTTCTTGATTGGGGTCTCTTGATGTTTCTTTTTGTGCACATTATGCATATTGTGCACCCTATGACCGAGCCGTGAGGCGCCTACGTATCCTTCTTTGAGGAATCAGGTCAAACGTAGTTCACTAAATAATAGTGATTTTCTTTTCTCTTTTTTTTTTCTTTTTTTTTTTTTAAAAAAAATTATATTTTTCATATTTGATTTCCATTGATTCCAAGAGAGGGTAGGAAAGAAACAAATGTGGCTCAAAGGGGAAGCAAAGGGTATAGTGTTTGGATAGCAGAATAAATTGCCTTTGTCATTCCAATCTTCGAAATAAGGCCAAGTACAAACATTCAAAAAGTTATGCATAATATCTCTTTACCGCGTCAGAATTGATAGCCATGTCTATGCATTTGCCTTCAATATCTGTTAAACATAATGCACCATTGGATAATACTCTGGTCACAATGAATGGTCTTTGCCAATTCGGGGCAAATTTGCCTTTTGCCTCAACCTGATGTGGAAGAATACGTTTCAGCACATGTTGACCCACTTCAAACTTCCGGGGACACACCTTTTGTTGTATGTTCTTGTTATTCTTCTTTGATACAATTGGCCATGACATACTGCGGCCAATCGTTTTTCATCAATCAAGTTTAACTGTTCCAGACGGGTTTTGACCCATTCATCATCATCAATCTTTGCTTCGGCGATGATCCGAAGGGAAGGAATTTCAACTTCTGCAGGAATCACTGCTTCAATGCCATATACCCACAAATAAGGAGTTGCTCCTACTGAAGTGCGAACAGTAGTGCGATATCCCAATAACGCAAATGGTAGTTTTTCATGCCATTGTCTTGAACCTTCTACCATTTTTCGAAGTATCTTCTTTATGTTTTTGTTGGCTGCCTCGACTGCTCCATTCGCCTTGGGCCGATATGGGGTAGAGTTGCGATGTGTAATTTTAAACTGTTGACATACTTCCTTCATTAAGTTACTGTTAAGATTAGCACCGTTATCTGTGATGATCACCTTTGGGATTCCGAATCGACATATGATATTTGAGTGGACAAAATCGACCACAGCTTTCTTGGTCACTGATTTGAATGTTTTGGCCTCAACCCATTTGGTAAAATAATCAATGGCTACCAGAATGAACCTGTGCCCATTGGATGCTGCCGGCTCAATTGGTCCAATCACATCCATGCCCCAAGCAACGAAGGGCCATGGTGCCGACATTGTGTGCAACTCGGATGGTGGAGAATGAATCAAATCTCCGTGTATCTGGCATTGATGACACTTGCACACAAAACTGATACAATCTCGTTCCATGGTAAGCCAATAATAACCAGCTCGGAGGATTTTCTTTGCCAACACATATCCACTCATGTGGGGTCCACAAACTCCCGAATGTACTTCAGACATGACAGTCGTAGCTTGTCTGGCATCTATGCATCTTAATAATCCAAGATCTGGTATTCTTTTATACAAAACTCCTCCGCTTAAGAAGAATCCATTTTCCAATCGCCTAATGGTCCTCTTTTGATCTCCTGTGGCTTGTGCGGGATATATCCCCATTCTGATATACTCCTTGATGTCGTGGAACCATGGTTCACCATCAAATTCTTCTTCAACCATATTGCAATAAGCGTGCTGATCGTGGACTTGAATATGTAGTGGATCCACATAAGCTTTGTCTGGATGGTGCAACATTGATGCCAAGGTAGCCAATGCATCGGCAACCTCATTATGGATCCTTGGAATATGCCGGAACTCTACTGATTGAAACCGCTGACAAAGATCATGTAGACATTGTCGGTATGGTATGAGGTTCAAGTCTCGGGTTTCCAATTCTCCTTGAATTTGATGTACCAGAAGATCCGAATCTCCCATGACTAAGATTTCTTGGATACCCATGTCTGCGGCTAGCCTTAACCCCAAAATACAAGCTTCATATTCAGCCATATTATTGGTGCAATAAAATCGTAGTTGAGCCGTAACAGGATAGTGATGCCCTGTTTCAGAAATGATTACAGCTCCTATCCCGACTCCTTTCATGTTAGCGGCCCCATCAAAGAAAAGTTTCCAGCCAATTTTTTCAATTTGCTCCATCTCATCGATATGCATTATTTCTTCATCGGGAAAATAGGTTTTCAACGGCTCGTACTCCTCGTCGACCGGGTTTTTAGCTAAATGATCAGCCAGTGCTTGGGCTTTCATTGCAGTTCGAGTCACATAGATGATGTCAAATTCTGTGAGCAATATTTGCCATTTTGCAAGTCTTCCCGTTGGCATAGGCTTTTGAAAAATATATTTCAACGGATCCAGACGCGAAATGAGGTAAGTAGTGTAGGACGACAAATAGTGTTTCAATTTTTGAGCTACCCAAGTCAGGGCGCAACATGTCTTCTCCAGATGAGTATACTTAACCTCATAAGCTGTGAATTTCTTGCTAAGGTAGTAGATGACCTGTTCTTTTCTGCCGGTGAGGTCATGTTGCCCCAATACACAACCAAATGAATTTTCCAAGACCGTCAAGTAAAGAATCAGAGGTCTTCCTGGCTCTGGCAGGACCAACACGGGTGGGTTCGACAGGTATCCTTTTATCTTATCAAACGCCTCCTGACACTCATTGGTCCATTTGATCGCAACATCCTTTTTCAACAATTTGAAAATAGGCTCACAGGTTGTCGTAAGCTGAGCAATAAACCTGCTGATGTAATTCAACCTCCCCAACAAACTCATTACTTCAGTTTTGTTCCTTGGAGGTGGTAATTCTTGGATGACTTTGATTTTTGATGGGTCTAGCTCGATGCCTCGCCGACTGACTATGAATCCCAGCAATTTTCCAGATGGAACTCCAAATGCGCATTTGGCAGGGTTAAGCTTGAGGTTGTACCTGCGAAGTCTTAAGAAGAATTTCCTCAAATCCCCAACGTGGTTGTCCTGATGCTTTGATTTTATGATCACATCATCCACGTATACCTCAATCTCCTTGTGTATCATATCATGCAACACTGTGATCATTGCTCTCATGTAAGTTGCTCCGGCGTTTTTCAAACCGACTGGCATTACCCGGTAGCAATAAGTTCCCCATGGTGTGATGAATGCCATCTTTTCTGCATCTTCTTCATCCATTAGAATTTGATGATACCCGACATAACAATCCACGAAAGATCCTATATCATGCCTGGCACAATTATCGATCAAAATATGGATATTGGGTAATGGGAAGTTATCCTTCGGACTTGCTTTGTTGAGATTGCGGTAGTCGACGCATACTCTAATTTTGCCGTCTTTCTTTGGTACAGGAACGATATAAGCTAACCAAACAGGATATCGAGTGACTCGAATGACCTTTGCTTCTAACTGCTTGGTGATTTCTTCCTTAATTCTCACACTCATATCAGGCTTGAATTTTCTCAGCCTCTACTTGACAGGAAGCACCATTGGATCGGTGGGCAATTTGTGAACCACTAAATCAGTGCTCAGGCCCGGCATGTCGTCATATGACCATGCAAAAACATCTTTGAATTCTATGAGTGCTTTAATTAACTCTTCTCGGATCCTTGGTTCGAGATGGACACTTATTTTAGTTTCCCGGATATTACTCGTGTCCCCTATATTGATGTCCTCGGTATCACTCAGGTTAGGTTTGGTTTTTTCCTCAAAGTGAATTAACTCTTTACTAATCTCTTCAAAAACCTCATCTTCATCATATTCTGATTCATAATCACAATATATTTCTTGAATTATTATTTCGGAACCAGATTGATTTTTAAGACTGGGCTGAGGATTCCTCATGCATGCCATATCACTAGAGCCAGCGTAAAAAGAACTGTACAGAAAAAGAAGAAAAGGAAAAGAAAACTATCAGGAATGATAATGAAAAAGGAAACTGTATTTTATTGGATGATGAAAGATAACAAGGTTTGCACACTTCAAACAAACTGTAAGATAAGCATTGGGATTACAACCCTGAGGTAACCCAAACAAACTGAAGGAAAATCAAAAATAAACTACCAAGACTCCTTTCGAATGGGGAGAGGAGTGGCTTTCCAATTATTAAGCTTTGTTTCTGGCCCAACGAATTGAACTTCTGTGTTGCTACAACCTTCCCCGCTTTCCACCATATTCACATCGTCAAACAATTTCTCGAATCTTTCAATTAATTCCTCCTCAGGATTGACCAGGGATTTAGGAATTGTTGTTATCGGGCGATTTTTAGCACCGGTCTTGACAAAAGACTTTGATAGATGTGGGACTGGTTTTGGAAGAACCCATGCCTTTTGTTTCAGCTTTCTGGCCTTTCTCACGTCGGTGACAGTGGGTATGAATCCCAAACCGAATGTTCCCCAGTTCTCGGGGAGAGATACTGGTTGTATAATTCCTTGCAAAGATGAGCCCAGACCTTTGCCGGGTATAAAACCATTTTTTAACATTTCATAGGCTACCATGACTGATGCAGAGGTTATCTTTGGATTCGGAAGGTACTTCCCCTCTGGAATTTTCTCTACCGACACTGTATCGGACACTTGGTATACCCATGGTCCCTGGTCATTTTCTATTCCCTCGACCGGTACAATGGCACTGCTGTGAGCATTTAAACTTTCTTCCCCATGCACAACTATTTCTTGATGATCCCATTCAAACTTGACCGCCTGGTGTAGTGTTGACGGGACTGCTTTAGCAGCATGGATCCATGGTCGACCCAACAACAAGTTATAAGAAACAGTTATGTCCAGTACTTGAAACTCCATCGTGAATTCGACTGGCCCTATTGTCAGTTCCAACACTATGTCGCCAAATGAATCTCTGCTTCCACCGTCAAACCCCCGTACGCAAATACTATTCTTTTGGATCCTCTCCTCTTTGATTTTCAATTTGCTTAAAGTGGAGAGAGGGCAGATGTTTGCACTTGACCCGTTGTCAACCAATACCCGGGTTACTACGGAGTTTTCACATTTCACGGTGAGGTAAAGAGCTCTGTTGTGCTCAGTACCTTCCACAGGCAATTCATCATCAGAAAATGTAATTCTGTTTGCCTCAAAGATTCTGTTGGCTATTCTTCCCAAATGATTTACAGAGATTTTTTCAGGAACATGAGCCTCATTCAGGATTTTCATCAAAGCCAGACGGTGCTCCTCTGAATGGATCAGTAATGACAACAATGAAATTTGAGCGGGCGTCTTCTTCAATTGATCCACAACAGAATAATCATGGAGTTTCATTTTTCTTAAAAACTCTTCCGCCTCTTCTTCCGTCACAGCTCTCTTTATTGGTGTTGGATTATTTTTAGTTTTTCTTAACTCTTCGGGCGTAAAACATCTTCCCGAACGAGTCAAGCCTTGCACCTCACAGACTTCTTCCTTGACTTCCTTTCCCTTGTACATTACTGTCACTCGTTCATAGTTCCATGGAATGGCCTTGTTGTTGACCACTGGTAGCTGGGTTACAGGTTTGATAATAACCCGATCTATACGGGCTCCTTCCACGACTACAATGGGTTTGCTGGCAACCCCTGGTACTACCACTTTCAACCTTTCTTGCTTTGTGGCAACTTTGCTCGAAGACCCCTTCTCGACTACCACAGATGGTTCATCACCATTTCTGTTCTGCTTAGGTACCGGCTTCTCCTCTGTTAACTGCTTATCTGGCTTGGCTTCATGAGACCTGATCATCATGACAGTTTGTGACGGCTTCTTTGTTTCCCCATCATCTTGTACGATTTCTATCATATTGGCCTCCTGATGGGCTGGCATTGGATTTCTGTTGATATTGGGAGCTTCGGGGGTTTGAACCTCGATTTTATTAGTATCAATCAGCTCTTGTATTGCATTTTTTAAATGCCAGCATTTTTCCGTATCATGGCCTGGTGTACCGGAACAATACTCACAGCTAATGGTGTAGTCCAGATTCTTTGGAGGAGGATTGGGTAGCTTGGATTGTATTGGTCTTAGCATGTCCAGCTGTCTCAGCCTGTGGAACAGACTAGTGTAAGACTCTCCCAATGGAGTGTAGGTCTTCTTTTTCTGTTCCCTTTCTCCCCTGAATGCTGGCCTAGGCCTGAAACCTGGTCCGGGATAGGCTCGTGGGTAAGTACCTGGTATGGCAGGAGCACGCCAATTAGCACAGGTGGCTGATTGTATGCTTGTGCATGGTTAATGAAAAAATGAGGCTCCGAAGGGTGATAGTAGTGTTGGGATGAATTGTGGTGGTAAGCTGATTGGCGAGGTCGTTGTTGATTATAGTAAAGCGGTGAACCTCTGGGTCCCGGCCAAATTCCTGAATCAACTACTGCTGCTTCCTCCCTCTTCTTTCTTCCGATTCCTCCTACCCCGCCTTGAATAGCTTGAGTAGTTGCCTTAATTGCTGAATAGCTCATGATTTTATTTGTCTTGAGGCCTTCTTCCACCATACCTCCCATCTTCACTACTTCGTTGAATGATTTCCCTACCGCTGAAACCAAATGGGCATAGTAAGTTGGTTCCAAGGCTTGGAGGAAGTAGTCTACCATTTCACTCTCCTTCATAGGAGGATCCACTCTTGCTGCCTGTTCTCTCCACCGGAAGCCATACTCTCTGAAACTTTCATTGTGTTTTTTCTCAAATTTTGTCAAAGATAGTCGATCTGGGATGATTTCCAGATTGTATTGGAAATGGTATGCAAATGCCTGTGCCAGGTCATCCCAGGTGTACCATCTCCCATGGTCCTGGCGTGTATACCACTCCAAAGCTGATCCGCTTAAACTTTGACTGAAGTAAGCCATCAATAATTCATCCTTTCCCCCAGCTCCTCGCATCTTGCTGCAGAAACCCCTTAAGTGGGCTACTGGGTCGCCGTGCCCATTGTATAGGTCAAATTTAGGCATCTTGAAGCCAACTGGTAATTGTACATTTGGGAACAAGCACAAATCCTTGTATGCTACACTGACTTGCCCACCTAACCCTCGCATGTCTCGGAACGATTGTTCTAGACTTTTGACCTTCCTGAACATCTCTTCTTGTTCAGCATTTTTGGCTGGCTTGTCAATTTCGGTTGGGAGGTCAAAACGAGGAGTAGTTGAATGGATTTCGGAGGCTTTGAGGGTGGGCTCCGGGGGGTAATATTGGTTGTCCTGGGCCTGGAATGTAGGCTCACTAGGAGATTTGTGGAGTGTAGCTGTGGGAGGTGCCACAAAGACAGGAGTTATAGGTGGAGGAAAGTATGGAACTGGTTTAGGAGGGGGAGACTGCGGTGTCTGAGAGGTGGTGCCTCGGTAGTGTTGGTGGATGGGGAAATTTGGGGATAATTCAGTGGTAAGATTATCCTGAGTTTAGGCCATTAATGGAGCAGGGTTAGTTGGGTAAGATGGGGGTAACTGCCCTATAGACCAGGCCTGGTACATCTCAGCCATTTGCTGCTTGAGTTTAAACATCTCTTCTTTCATTTTCCCGACATCCATCTCTTCTAGCTCAATACCTGTGTCAACATCTGGGATAGACATACTTTCGGGTATTGGTCCTTTTGATCTCGTGTGATAATGATAATATGCCAGTATACTCTTTAGAGAAACTAACTGCTTGAATTCTGGAAATGAACAAACTTGTTAGTTTTGAGAGTTTAACACATATATAATTACACGTTGAGATGCAATGCTCCTAGACAAATATCCCCTTTCTATTATGCATTTGCTCGGCTGCTTGTGTCATCCCAGCTTTCTTGAAAATTTTATTGTTACTCACTCTTAATTTATTTTATATATTTTTTATTGTGGTCGAATCTTATAGAGATTGCCTACATATCATGCCCCCGCATGAATCAGACCTTACGTAGTTTGGTCATAAGGCAAACACTTTTATTCATTATACAAAGATGGAACAGACATTACATTTGAAAACCTTTATAAGAAAATGGTTTGAAACACACACACTCAAATCAAAATAAAAGATACAACTCTTAACATCTCACAACATGCCCCACTTTCCACTTTTGTTGTCAATCATTGGATTATCTGCTCAATGTGGGGCTTGACCTGGATGACCTCCCAGCGTACGATACATCCTTTCCAACTCCATTGCTAGATGACGGGCAAAAATGGGTGCATGCTCTGTAAACCTTTCATAATCCATTCCTTGGCAGTTTACATAACTTTGAGAGGTGTAGACCGCCAGGTCGTGGATTTGTGCCCTGAAATCTTGGAGACGTTGGTCTTGGTTCTGCAATTGCTGCTGGCGAGTGGTGGCTATATCTCTGACACGGTCTTCACGATCTAGAGCTGACTCTAATAGAGCTCGGAGTCTGGCCTGCTCTAATCTTGCCTGCGCTTTTTCTCTGTCGATGTTCGCTTGTTGATGTTATCTGTTGTATCTTCTTGCCTCTTCTAGTTGTGCATGAAGTTGGTCTTCTGATCGTATCCAATGGTCTTTTTCCTTCTTGAATTGTGCCCTGTCTTCTTCGGATTGCCTTACTTGGTGTTCCTTATTAGATCTGGCTTCTTCGTTTAATTGTTGGATTCTTTCTTTTGCTTTGCTCAACGCCCTTTCGTTTTAGCAATAATGGAATTATAATCTTGCATTCTTTCAAAAAGATTGGCGATGGTTTTTTTGATCCTTCCAACTCCTCATTGGTGTTTCAGAAGACTTTTTCATTTTTTGAAATCGAGCATGAAGATTTTCCTTCTCACAAGCTAGACTCTTCTTCTCGCCTTCGGCTTCTTGTGCTTGCAAATCTTTCTCCAGACTGAGGCTCCTCAGATTTTCCTTTAGGTCATGGATAGTTGCTTTGTACCCCTTTTCCTTTTCTCCCCAAATCAACCGCTCTTGGATTTTATCATTAAAGTTTTGAACATGGGGTCTTTTTGTTGCCCTACTTAGCTCGGGTTCTGGTACATCATCCACGCGAGACCGTTTCTCAAACCACCTTGCATACCGAGGATTTATTTCACCCCTTGTAGTGTCTGGGACTTGAGTATCACTTTTCAAGTATCGACATCCATTCCACATCTGCTGAATTAGAGCCTCGGGAATAGTGGCTTCAGGGTGTAATTCGATTACTTGCATACTCAAATCTTCATCATCAGGAACTACTTGGTATCTCCCTAGTTGTCTTAGGACTCTTAGTGGCGCATATGGCTGGATGCTTCTCAATCCCAATAGTAGCAAATAACTATTTGAGGTTGACATGTGTATCACTTCCCTCATCGGGAGCCATCCCAAAGTCCACTCAATTTGATTTGCCGTTAAAGCCCTTAGATGAGATACCCATGCTTCTATCCCTTCTGGGGACTTATAATCTTTTATTCTTTCCTCATAACTCTCGATGCAATTATCATTGCTTGGCCCATACTGTATGATCTTGGGCTGTTGTTGGAGATGTTCAATCACCCACATTTGCAACAAAATTTTGCATCCTTCGAAGACTTTTGCTCCTGATTTACATAAAGTCAACGCCCGATAAATGTCTGAGAGAATGATTGGGACAAGGGTGTGATTTTCCTTGGTGGTGAGGACCTGCACAACTTTCGCGGTGCGAATATCAATTGTTCGCTCTTTGTTTGGGAAGACCATGATTCCTAGAAAAGCCACTATGAAGGCGAAGCGACGGTGAATCTGCCAGGTGTCTTTGTTTTGCTTGTTAGTAAGGCCTTTCTCGTGAATTTCAAATCCATCTGGCTTTCCGAACCTTGAATACAAGAAGTTGAAAGAACAACATCCGTTGATGACATTGCTTTTCCTGATTTGATTACTGATGTTCAGAAGACCGAAGAATCGATGTACCGAGGGAGCCTTTGTAAATATCAGGTTTTGATTTCTTAGACTTCCGTCAAAACCAGCATATCCAGCTATCTCCTCTAATGTAGGAGTAAGCTCGAAATCAGAGAAATGAAAGACAGTGTGAACAGGGTCCCAAAAGGTTACTAACGCCGCAATCAGATCATCACGGGGTTTAACTTTCATAATATCCGTGAGATTTCCCAAATGCTTGACGACCCATTTTTGACCATCTTCGCCTAATTCATACCACCACATTTGAAGCTGAAATAGAAACTCGTCTGTATTCGTGGATGGGGGGTTTTGTGTGGTGCTCATTTTGTATCTGAAATTTAATTTTAATAAAGTCAAGACTCATTTTGAAAATATACACTAAAAAAAATCATTTTTAATTTTTATTTATTAAACACTTTTTATTTCAAGATTTAAAACTATTTTTGGGAATTTCTTAAAACAACCCATTTTATTCCTCGGTCCTCACAATGATTTCGATTAAGCTGGTCAACAAGCAAATCCGAGGCAAATGAATGCACAGGTAACAAGTAGGATGCATCAGGATGGTCTTTTTATTTTGGGTTCACCTGTCCTAGACAGACCCAACCCCTGTGTTGAGTCTCCAAGGCCAAATGTACATGATGCAAATAGACGTTCCTACTAGGGATCCGGTACATGGACGAGTTATTCTAGGTGAAAAACCTGAGGCATATTGTTCTAAACCTGTCTCACCCAAACGGACAGTTTGAGCCGAAGTGGGGGCAACGTACTGGGAGCACGAAAGTCTACCCGGCCTAGTTACTTGTCCCAACTTCGTCTTATTTGGTATGACTTTAACAGAAAGGTGGGCCACGTGCACGTGTGCACCATAAATTTAGAAGACTCAGAAAGAAGGGGTTTCGTAGCAGTTGTATATATTCACAATTCAAATAATATTAAAACGGTAAAAGTGTCATTTAGCACATTTGGCATATATCATGTAAAAAAATCAGATAATAGATAAAGCCAACTATAACAGTTATTTTAAGCTCGAATTCTTGAACTCTGAATCAGAGATTCTGGGTTACGGTTTTCACTTTGTTCCCCAGCAGAGTCGCCAGAGCTGTCACACCTCCTTTTTGCCGCCCCGAGAGGGCGCGTAGGGAGTTTTCTCCAATTGAAGGACAGTCGAAACGAGATTTGTTTATTTGTTTCAGAGTCGCCACCTGGGAATTTTAAGGCGTCCCAAGTCACCAGTTTTAATCCCTGAATCGAGGAGAATATGACTCTGTTTGTTATTCTGCGAACCAGAAATCCTGAGTAAGGAATTCTGTTAATCCGGAAGAAGGTGTTAGGCATTTCCGAATTCCGTGGTTCTAGCACGGTCGCTTAACTGTTCTTATTCTTGGCTTAATTATCTTGATTTACTAAATACCCTTTTTCTTGTTACCTGATTTTATTACCGCTTTCGTTTAGATTGTTTACAAATTAAAGATTTTCTTGAAACGAATCACGCGTACGTATATTCGCCTTGTCTATTTTTATAAACGTAAAGAATCGTGTCACGCATACGTGTACACAATAAGATTGACAATATTTTTTTTATTAAAATATCATACGTTCGAAATTTAAAATAAAATTAAGAACATCGTCACCCTTATATTTAAACAGTGAATTGCACATCTCGGGTTATATGAAATTATTTTAACATCCTCGGAGAAATCCCTTTTATTAAATATTCGCTCGAAGTTGCGCGAACGCATAATCTGAATTGCTTTTAGAAATATAATCAGGTTACGCAAACGTATCCCTAATCACAAATATATTCTTGATGGTAATATAAATTTGTTTACAAATTATTTATTACATCCATATTATTTTTATGTGAAAAATCATGAGAAATCCCTATTTGAGATGCCCTTAAATTCTTTGAAAAGAATTCACAATTATTGAGTGTTGACCGCAAATTATATTTTTTCGCGTATAAATTATATTCCTCCAAGCCATTCGAATTTAAGGAGTAAAAATGAAAAACGTGATTAATACTACCATTTATAGTGAATACAATATTTGCCTACTCAAATAAACAACATGTGAATTTCGTATAAACATTGGGAAAGAATTGATGTAAGAAAGGAAATGATATTTTCCAAGAATTTTCATTATTCTATTTGAGGTGAATACTATTTTTTATATTTTTTTTAAAAAATTGTTATAATCTACAAACCTAATTACCTTCTATATTACTTGTTTTTAATCCAAAGTTGTAATCATTTGGTTAATTTGTTTACGATGGTAGATAGGCATCAAGTTGGTAAAAAAAAAATTATTATTCGAATCGATTCAATAAAATTGCATTACATGCAACATAGTTGTACGCCTGAACCGTTCATAATATTCTAACATCGTAACGAGCTATATCAACTCACCTTACTCATATGATTATATATATACCCGTCATCATGCCATATATGAACATATAACTTATATCAATCTAAACAAAATCATATTTTTTACAAGATATACTAATAATGTAATTTCTTGATACTTCCATTCTACTTTACATTTAGCTAAAAATATTACGGGATGTAATTAATGGCCTATTTTTATGCCGTATTCCCTATTTTGACAATTCAAATATAACTATACTAATGAGATTTCGAAATGGATAACATTATTACAAAACTTTTATACGAATTTCAAAATAAGACAATTAACTTATAGCCATCGTGTCGAACTCACTACTAGTTAACCAACATGAAACAAAGCTGAAATTTAAACTAACGAACTTAAATGAATAAAAGACAGAATTACAATTCGAGCTTCATTTATTTGTCATGTTGAAAGCTTTGCATGACATGAGTTTACAGATATGTACCTGGAAATGAAGGTAGAAGAAGTAGATTTCAGCAGTAGCAGCAGTAACAAAATCAGCAGAATACCAGTATTTCCACAGATTTGAGCAATAATACAGAACCCGAGAACCCAGACACAACGTAGAATGACTCTTTAAGAAATTTCAGACTTTAAACTCAACAATGGGATTTGAACAAATCCAGACAGATAAAACACAATATTTCTGATTTTTCAAGACTTAAGAGAAGGCAAACTGACAATTTCAATCTTAGAAATTCAACCTTAACACTAGCCTCTATTGTAGAAATCTGTTTTTTCCTGCTTCTGATTTTTTTTTTCTGTTTTCTTTCTTTTCTTGAATCAGATTTCTGTTTTCTGCTTCTGTGTGTGTTTTCCTCTCTTAAAAATCATATCTGGTTTTTTTCTTCTTTAATAATCTGATCCTCAGTTCTTTTCTATCTTAAAATCAAATCTCCTTTAAAATCTCAATGTAAAAAATCAGGTTCCTCCCTCTTAAAAGCAGATATCAGTTTTCTTTCTTTTGAAATCTCTCTCTAAAATCTCCTCCCCTTTAAAATCTGAGTCCCTGTATTTATACAGGTCTGCCCCTTTCCTTTTAGTGCTGCTTGGACCCCCTTCTTCTTTTAAAAATCAGAAATTCCCATTAAAAACTGCTTTTACTACTTTAAATCCCATTAAGTGATCTTTTCCTGATTTTCAGCATTCCCATTACCCTTTGTTTCCCATTATCTCATTAAGTAATAGCCATTATCACTCCACTATCAGCACACTACTATTATCACATTACCCTACTGTTTCTATCCCAGAAATACCCTTGAAAATCCCTTACTGTTATTACTGCCCTTAATACAAAAATCAGAATATGATACAAAACAGATTTTATAATCTGTCCAGGCTTAATTATCTTTCTGATTTAAACAGCTAGAACCAATCCTAATCAACTTCTTAACATAGTTGTATCTAACCAACCCCTGTAAACTTGAATTCAAACCCAACATCACAACAACATTATACTGAATTCAACATAACAAGTTAAACTGAATTTCAGCATTGAACTAAGATCCAAACAAATACAGGAGCATTGTCAATATACTGATAATGCCCTGAAACTTATGCTCAGAAATCAACACATACACAACATCCTTTTGATGAACTTATTAAATTATAAATAAGGATGATTTAATTGACGAGTATTAATTAAACTGATTATCTATAACAATGGTCCACAAACAATAGGTAAACAGATTGTTTCAATAAGTATTATCATAAACAGGAATTCATAATGTAACTAATCGACGAACTTAATCGAGTCGATTACACACATTGTAAACAAACATAACCAACAGAAACAATTCACACTTTGATCAAGTAAGCGGGTATGAGACAGAATAACAGAATTAAATCAAACAAAAATATGAAAAATTAACAGACAACTAAAATAGGCAACAACATATGTAGGAAACAAAAGAAATAGGAAAATACCTCTGAATCTTCAATTTCATACGGACTCAAACTCAACTTGGATTCGGACCCTTTTGAGGCTAAACAGACTTTATTCGAAGTATTCTCAATTGAGAATACCTCGATTAAAGTCTCTTAGACCTCAATCCTTCACTCGAATTGGAAAAATTCCAAGATTGAAATTTTTTTAGGGTTTCAGATTCTTTGATTTTAAATTCGAACACTTCTGGGCAGATTCGAAAGAAACCAAAGATGACACAAGGGTGAGGGATGCCTAGGGGTCATTTGGTGTTAGTTTGGAACGAATCTGAGTGAGTTCATGTTTGGCTCGAACCTTCAAAAGAAGATTCGAAGAACTCTGAGGTGATTCGAGCCAAACCAACACCAGATCCATAGCTAGGGTAGTTAGGGGAAGCTACGGTATTAATTTGGAAGTCATCGGAAAGGGTCGAGTTTGGCTCGAATCTTCAAATGAAGATTCGAGAACCTTTAGGAGGATTTGAGCCATATGGCTAATAGATTCGGATAGAGGATGGTCAGGGGGTTTAGGGGTGTTAAGGTGGTGACCGGCGGCGTTGTTGCCACCGGGTTTCAGGCGATGGGGAATGAGGGCGGCTAGGGTTAGAGGTGTGCTTTCAGAGAGGATGATGAATAGTGAAGAGGGGGGGGGTGTTTAGTTAGGGGGCCGGGGTAGGGATTTGGATTTATATAGGGATGGGGTGGATTGATACTGGCCGTTAGATCAGGCAGAATGGATGGCCAGGATCTATATGCTTACATGAACGGCGTCATTTTGGTTTAGTTGGGGAATGGGTCGGCCCGGGTACTGGATCGGGTAGGGATCACGTGTTAGGTCAAAATCCTGGGAGCCCTTGGATCAGAAGTAATGAACGACCCCGATCTATTGCAACCATACGACGCCGTATGGTTTGCATTTGTAATTAAATGACCGGGCATCATCAAACGGCGTAGTATTTGCCCTATACTACGTCGTTTGATGGTTTTTGGGGTGACTGACTTGGGCTGGGTAAAATTTATTGTTTTGGGCCTGAATTTTTTGTCAAATAAATGGCCCAGTCCGTTTTTCTTTACATTTTAATCAACTCTTTTCAATTTCCAATTTTATTCTTTAATTATTAAAATCCTAATTAAAATTATAAAAACAAAATTACTCTTACAAAATATTAATTACTTTTAACAACTATTAACACATAGACAAAACATTAATCACACAGTGAAACATTTAAAATAGAATAAATGCGTATATTTTTTGTGATTTTATTTTAATTAACTCTTAAATGCATAATTAAATCCTAATTATGCATGCAACATGTGTTTTTATTTTATTTTTCATTTTAACAAACAAAGTAGACATTTACGGACATAACACAAATATTTAATAAACGCCACTCAAATTCTAAAAATTGCACACTAAGCAAAAAATTGTTTTATCATTACTTTTTTTTTAATTTTGTTTTGGAGTAATTTTCGTGAGGCAAAAATCACGTGCTCACACTTATAATAATCAATTAAAGCACTCTCTTACAATAAAAGTCATATGCATGCAATTGGTACCATAAGCTTGCCCTTAATGTAAATCTCTACTAATGTAGGCTAGCTCAATCCAAAATCAATTAGGACTTTTTCATGGTTGTAATGTGGGCTAAGGGATGGGTAAGATGTATTTAGGGATAGTGACTCAACCCCTAAGAACTTTAACACATCACACGAGCAATTTTCAGCATAAATTCTTCAACCTACTTCTCATTTATACACAATGTCATCCCACAAATATGCCCTTCTTCTTTAAGCACTCTATTAATTCATTCCCACTAACTAGAGCAAAACACAATGTAATTTTTCTTGTCACTCAATTTCTGCTAGTGGTGTATTCATTTACAACAAAAGTGCACCTTTCATCCTTTTATTGGTTCCA
The DNA here is from genome assembly GCF_000393655.2 of Nicotiana sylvestris. Lineage (NCBI taxonomy): Eukaryota > Viridiplantae > Streptophyta > Magnoliopsida > Solanales > Solanaceae > Nicotiana > Nicotiana sylvestris. The sequence goes on from NC_091061.1 coordinate 176,256,622, forward strand.
CTCAAAAGCCACCCCACACTTATTTCCTTCTTACTTCTTTTAGCGTTCTACTCACAATTAAAGTTCTTTAAGAAGGTAAAAGGATCAAAACACTGTCAATTAAGAACAAAAGTGTATAGGCTTGTAATGCGGGTGCCAAACAAAAAGTCTGAAGGCTCAAAAGGGTTAACTAGGGACAAATTTTATTTTTAATAAGCAATTAAGCTCAAAAAGGTCAAAGAAAGCCTAACATCATTTTTCAAACCGAGCATCACCTCAAATTTCGCTTTAATTCACATATCGGGCAAGTTCTAGACACAAATACAATGCATGGACTACACAAATACTCACCACACATGGCATATGACTCATTCCAGATCAGCTCATCAAGACACTCCATTACGAGCATTCAATTCAGTACAAACATACAATTTAAGGCACTTTCGGTGAGATTCAACAATTAAGACTAAGCGTTACACTCTAAGTTCTATTGTGTTCAGGTGTGTCAACTCTATGAGTTCTCTTCTATATATGCTCACTGAAAAACTACATATGCCCGGTTCAAAATAAACCCTTGGAAAAGAACCGTAGCTTAAAGAAAAACCAAGGGAGATTTGTTATACTACCAAAAAATACCAAAAATAAAAACAAAAATCTTTTTGTTGTTTTCAATAAGCTCAGTCCCTCAAGAACTCCTATCCAAAAGAATCCGTCACCGGGCCGCACCAATATTACTACTAAAAAAAATATGTTTTAAGAACAATTACTCCAACAATACTAAATTACCAAAACATTTAAAAACAAAAGTGAAATAATCACGCAATCCCAAAACATTATATATTGTACCATACCACCAAAACATTCCAACAATCCAAAACAATTAAAACAACCTAAAAATCCATAATAATTACTACCATCCTTCCACCCCACACTTAAACATTAGGCATGTCCCTATGACTTTCATTTCTAAAAATAAAAGAGGCAAAGATACTTCCCCGAAACTTCATTCTTGATCTGAGACAGTGTCAGGATTCACATTACATGCACGCCCCAATGCTCTGAGCCAACCCATAAATATTTTCTCCGACTTGACTTGTCGGTCAGCTATCTCCTCCACGCGGTTGCCCAACCCAGTCATAGTGGTGCGAAGATCCTCCACCTCTTTTTCCAATGTGTTTTGACGAGGCAATCTGGTAGATCGGGAAGATGAAGCTGCTCGTGATAATGTTGCTACTGGTGCTGCTTGTGATGCTGATCTTGACCGTCTCGCAGCTGATGACAGTCTTGCAGCTGATGCACGGGGTGCTTCTGGCTGCGCCTCACTTTCAACATTCATTGCCTCATTTTCCTGCTCATCATCATCGTCGTCATCATCATCAGAGCTGCTTGATTCTACCACCTCTACTACCTCCGGCTCTTTCCCCGTTGTTACTTTATCAGCTCGGAACTTGCTTTCCTTTTCAACCAACCCATCAACAGGTTGATATTCTGGTACACTAGCAGACCTGCATAGTTGAGTAACTAGTGAAGGGAATAAGAACCCATACCTCTTGATTTTGCAGCGAGTGAACATCTCATCATACATGATTTTAGCTATGTCAAAGTCGTGACCATTAACAAAACACCAGACAAGACAAGCTCGGGGTCCATTGACCTCCGTTTTATTGTGTGATGGGATCAATCGGGCCCATATGAGATGCAACCAGCACTTTGCTTCAAATGTGAGTGCATTAGAATGAAATTTCTGCCCATAAGTCATCCAAGAAATTTCCTTGCCAGGTGCCAAAAATGGTCTCAAAGAATCTTTCCCAAATTTCGTATGTGGGTGCCTTACCATAGTTATAGAAGTCATTATGCTCCTCTGGACGTGCAGGCAGCTGATAAGCAGTACGAATTGCCTCAAGTGAAGCATTCACTACTCTTTGGCGCACTGTGACTATTCCATTTGTATGCTCTGGAGCATTGGCATAAAATTCTCTTACAACCATGAGATTTGCCTCACCTGGTTCGTTGACGAATGTGTGTAAGCCCCTTCTCAGCAACTCATCGTGCATATGAGGGCACAACCGCTGAAGTTTTCTCATGTCAACACCTCTTTCAGGAATTGGTTTCTTTTCAGCTTTTTCTACAAATCGGTCCTGAGCTTTGGCCGAAACAAACCTTGTATTATCAAATGGGCGTGCAATTGCTGCCCCTCGTGACCTAGCTCTACCTGTTTGGTTGCTTGAGGAAGGACCTGTGGTACGTCTTTTTCTGGAGTTAGTCATTATACCTGCAAGACAATAACATATTAACATAGCCCAATCCAAAATTCGCGGCTCAATGGGGTTACTTAGACTTCACATTCATCATTGGTCACAAACTACATTTTCTTATTCATGGGGGCTTTTTCACAAACACATTGCATGCATTGTATTATCATAACCCCTTTTACATTTGTTAGAACAATAATCACCTTTATTCACCCATAAAACATCACCAATCAAGTGGTTCTCCACTCCACACTCATCAACCAACAATACCCCCAAGTATTTCACTAATTTATACATACAATTTATGTACAATTAACACAACATATGTATAAACACTTCAACAGAAATTTGAAAAATAGCAATAAAAATAAAAATAAATTATCACTAACATTATTCTCTGTATAAAAGAACTATACGAGAATAGTTCACTATTATTACACAATACCCATCAATACTATCATTATATTTACTTAAAACATAAAAACAAAATCTGAAAAATAACAAGAAAAATAAAAGAAGAGAAGAACTTAGAACTTAAAACTAATTTCTTACTAACATTTCAACTTATAATATCAACACCATTCTTAGAAACCAACTTTAACAACTATAACTACTTTATTTGCATATAAACAAAAATCTTAAAAAAAAAATAGAAAAATAAAAGAAAAAAAAACAAGAATTCATACCTTTGTTGGAAGAGAATGGTGAAGAAGATGAATGTGAAGATACAGAAGAAGATTTGATGGGGATTGTTTGGGAGAAAATGGTGAAGCAAAAATGGTGGAAGAAAGGTTTGGAGAAGAGAAGGGTTTTGAAGAGGGGAAATTGGGTTAGAGAGAGAGATAATTTGTTTGAATGGTAGTTTTTGGGGAGAGGGGCGTTCAGATAAGGGTAATTAGGGGGGTAGGATAGTAATTTAATTAACAAATTAAAACAAAAACAAAAATAAAAAGAAACTAAAAAAAAACGAAAAATTTCACTGAACTAGCGCGGTCAAATGCGCGGCCGTGCTAGTCAGGTGCGCGGCCAAGACAGAGAGCCACTGAACTAGCGTGGTCAAATGCGCGGCCGTGCTAGTCAGATGCGCGGCCAAGACAGAGATCACCCCAAAGTAGCGCGGTCAAATGCGTGGTCAGGTGCGCGGCCGCGCACCTGAGCGATTTCTGATTTTTTTAGCTTAGCTTCAGCCCTCGTTCATCTGTATTTATTAGTACACAATAAACATCATAATCAAAAATACCATGATCGTTGGGTTGCCTCCCAACCAGCGCCTTATTTTACGTCGCGACACGATGCCATATTGCATTATACATCAATTAAATCTACTGAGGTTTTGTGACGTTGAATGTCACCACCCCAATAATGTTTAATTCGTTGCCCATTTACCAAGAAAGTACCACTTGAATTTGTGTCTCGTAATTCAACTGTTCCATGAGGAGTCACGCTTACTACAACGAAAGGGCCTGCCCAACGAGATTTAAGCTTTCCAGGAAAAAGCTTTAACCTTGAATTAAATGGAAGAACTTCTTGACCCGGCACAAACTCACGATGTTGGATGTGCTTATCATGCCACCTCTTGGTTCTTTCTTTATATAACTTGGCATTTTCATAAGCATGCAACCGAAACTCATCAAGTTCATTGAGTTGTAGCAGCCTTTTTTCACCGGCTAAGTCCATATCCATATTTAGCTTTTTGATTGCCCAATAAACTTTGTGTTCTAGCTCAACAGGAAAATGACATGCCTTTCCATAAACCAACCTGTATGAAGAAGTACCTATTGGAGTCTTGTATGCAGTTCCGTAAGCCCACAATGCATCTTCTAACTTACCAGACCAGTCCTTCCTATTTGCGCTCACAGTTTTCTCCAAAATCTGTTTTACCTCCCTGTTTGACACTTCAACTTGACCACTCGTTTGAGGGTGATATTCAGTAGCAACCTTGTGTCTCACACCATATTTTGCTAGAACATTTTTCAACAATTTGTTGCAAAAGTTTGTTCCTCCATCACTTATCAACACTCTTGGAGTTCCAAAGCGTGTGAAAATGTGCTTCTTTATGAAACTTACCACTACCTTCGCATCATTAGTAGGAAGAGCAATGGCCTCAACCCACTTAGACACATAATCAACTACAACCAAAATATATCTGTGCCCATTAGAATATGGAAATGGTCCCATGAAATCTATTCCCCACATATCAAAGAGTTCTACTGCCAAAATATTTTGTAAAGGCATCTCGTGCTTCTTCGTGATCGTTCCGGTTCTTTGGAACCTGTCACAATTTTTAACAAAAGCATGTGCATCTTTAAATAATTTTGGCCAGTAAAAACCTGATTGCAAAACCTTTTGTGCAGTTCTGTCTCCCCCATGATGACCTCCATAAAGAGAAGAATGACAGTCATGCAATATTGCATTCATCTCCTCCTCAGGGACACACCTTCTTACCAATTGATCTACGCATTGCTTATATAGAAAAGGCTCGTCCCACATGTAGAATCTCACATCATGTAAGAACCTTCTTCTATGGTCAGCTGTGAATTCTGGTGGAGTCACCCCACTTGCAATGAAATTCGCATAATCAGCATACCACGGGGTTTCATCCGAAGTGATGGCTAGCAAATGTTCGTCAGGGAATGTTTCTTTGATTGATTCTCCTTCAGTGACATGGCCTCTATTTTCCAACCTGGATAAATGATCTGCAACCTGATTCTCTGTTCCCTTTATCTCGAATCTCCAAATCAAATTCCTGCAAAAGAAGAACCCATCGAATTAACCTTGGCTTGGCATCTTTCTTTGCAAATAAATACCTTATAGCGGAGTGATCTGTGTAAACTATGACTTTTGTCCCCACTAGATAGGATCTAAACTTATCAAATGCCCATACTACTGCGAGCAACTCTTTTTCAGTAACAGTGTAATTCATTTGAGATGAATTAAGAGTTCTACTCGCATAGTGAATGGAACAAAATATTTTCTCCTTCCGCTGCCCCAAAACAGCTCCAATGGCTATATCACTTGCATCACACATCAATTCAAATGGAAGTTTCCAATCTGGAGAAATGATAATCGGTGCAGTAACTAATCTTCGTTTCAGCTCATCAAATGCTTTCAGACAAGCATCATCAAACTTGAAAGATGTATCTTTCTCAAGAAGCCTGCACAAAGGAGATGAGATTTTTGAAAAATCCTTGATGAAACGACGGTAAAAGCCCGCATGGCCTAAGAAACTGCGAATGCCTCTAACGGATGTTGGTGGAGGTAATTTTTCGATTACTTCCACCTTTGATTTATCCACCTGCAATCCATTCTTGGACACTTTATGCCCTAAGACTATGCCTTCACGTACCATGAAATGGCATTTTTCCCAATTTAGTACCAAATTTGTTTCTTCACACCTAGCAAGGACCTTATCAAGATTCATTAAACATTCATCAAAAGAACATCCAAATACAGAAAAATCATCCATAAATACTTCCACAAATCTTTCAACCATATCAGTGAAAATAGCCATCATACACCTTTGAAAAGTCGCAGGTGCATTGCAAAGACCAAATTGCATTCTTTTAAATGCATATATCCCATAGGGGCATGTAAATGTGGTCTTTTCTTGGTCTTCTGGGGCTATAACAATTTGATTATATCCCGAGTAGCCATCCAAAAAATAGTAGTATTCCTGCTCCGGCTAATCTATCAAGCATTTGGTCAATGAAGGGAAGGGGAAAATGGTCTTTCCGGGTGGCATTATTCAATTTTCTATAATCTATGCAAATCCTCCACCCAGTAACAGTTCTAATGGGAATCAAATCATTATTTTCATTTGTCACTACGGTCATTCCTCCTTTCTTTGGAACACATTGGACTGGACTTACCCATTTGCTATCAGATATTGGAAATACAATACCTGCATCAAGCCATTTAATCACTTCTTTTCTTACCACCTCTTTCATGTTCGGATTTAGGCGGCGTTGTTGTTCTATGCTTGGCTTGTGCCCTTCCTCCATGAGAATTTTATGCATGCAAAAAGCTGGACTAATACCTCTTATGTCAGCCATTGTCCACCCAATTGCTCTTTTATGATCACGTAATACTCTTAACAATTTCTCCTCCTGCAATTCAGACAAGTCAGCAGAAATAATAACAGGTAACGTTTCAGAACTACCCAAATAAGCATAATGAAGGTGAGAAGTTAAAGGCTTTAATTCCAATTTGGGAGATTCTTCAACTGAGGGCTTCTGAGGAGGACCATCTGGCCTGTTTAAAGGTTCAAAGGGATTAAAACCTTTTATATATTCACATGTTGCATTCAAAGTATATTTCATCTCCTTAACCTCATCATTAAGCTCCAAACTTTCAAGCAACAAAATTGCTTTTTCTAAAGAATCCTGCAAATATACACTTGAGGTAACAAGTTGTTCATCAATCTCCATGACAGATATCATAGACAATCCTTCATACTGCTGAGGAAGTTGAATTGCTTTATATACATTAAAAACAACTTCCTCGTTGTCAACTCTCATGATCATTTTTCCTTCTCTTACTTTAATTATAGCATCACCTGTAGCCAAGAGAGGTCTTCCCAATATAATAGAAACTTTTTCATCGGCCTGAAAATCCAAGATAATGAAATCAGCTGGGAAAATAAATTTCCCAATTTTCAGTGGCACATCTTCTATCACCCCTTCCGGGTAAGTTATGGACCTGTCTGCTAGTTGCAACATCACTGTGGTGGGTTTTGGAGCTCCCAAACCCAATTGTTTGTACAAAGATAATGGCATCAAATTTAAGCTTGCTCCCAAATCACAAAGTGCATGGCCTACATCAACATTGCCTATTCTTACAGGGATAGTAAAGCTGCCAGGGTCCTTAAGCTTTTGAGGAAGCTTATTTTGGACCCTTGAAGTGCACTCTTCAGTAAGTGCAACTGTTTCAAATTCAGTCAGTCTCCTCTTGTTAGCCACAATGTCTTTTATGTATTTGGCATATTTTGGAATATCATGAATCACATCTACCAACAGAATATTCAATTAAATCTGACTCAACATAGAGAAAAATTTGTTGAACATGCGATCGTCATTCTTTTTCTGCAATCTTTGTGGAAAAGGTGGTGGTGGCCTTGAAACATTCACAGGTAATGAAATTGTATTATCTTTCCTTACTTCCTGTGTTGCTTTGGGAATCAATTCACCCTCAGGTACAGGCTTGTCTTTTCTCTTCTTTGGAACTTCTTCTAATTCCCTTCCAGTTCTAAGTGTAATTGCACTAACTTGCGGATTTTTCTCTGTATCACTTGGAAGAGCACCTGCAGGCCTAGTATTTTGATTTGCAACTAGCTGTCCCAATTGTCTTTCAAGATTTCTAAAGTCCGTTCTGAGTTGTTGATTGTCTTGCAACAATTTTTTCAGCAATTCATTTGTACTTTCTTCTGCTTGCTGTGGCGGCCTTTGAGGTTGATTAAAATTTCCTTGGGGTCTATATTTATTCTGATTTGATTGATTTCCACCCCAAGAGAAATTAGGATGATTCTTCCAATTTGCATTGTAAGTGTTCCCATATTGTGCCTGTTGGTTCATCGGACCTCTACTTTGTTGCCCCACATAATAAATAGATTCAGGATTCACGGGGCACATGTCACTTTTGTGATTGTCACCACACATTTCACAACAAACTGACATTTGTTGAACCTGCTGCATTGGTGGTGATGGTCCCATTGTCATTCTGGTCATTTGATTTGCCAATTTTGCTAAATCTGCTCTCATGGCGGAAATGTCATCCAATTCAAGTAACCCTGCTTTCTGTTTCATTGCTCTCCTTGGTTCTCCTTCACCTTGCCAATTATGATCATTAGCAGTAAAGTTATTTAGCAGAAGTTGTATTTCACTGTATGGTTTTGCCATGCAACTACCTCCACAAGCTGAATCAAGATTCATTTTGGAAGTTTTGTCTAATCTATCAACAAAAGTATGGCCCAATACTTCATTAGTTTGACAATGATTAGGACAATCCCGAAGTAGTTTCTTGTATCTTTCCCAAGCTAGGCGAAGAGTTTCACCATCCCGTTGTTGAAACCCAAGAATCTGACTCCGCAAAAACTTTGTCTTTTTGGTGGGAAAAAACTTGATTAGGAATTTCTTTGCTAAATCATCCCAATTGTGGATTGAATTAGATGGATCTTTTTGCAACCATTCTCTAGCATCCCCCAATAATGAAAAGGGAAATAAGGTTAGCCTGACATAATCCTTGGAAACATTTGGATAATTGTAAGTATCCATTATTTCCAAAAAATTTTGAATGTGCTTTTGTGGGTCTTCATGAGCTAGACCAACATATTGCCCAGTAGACTGTATCAGCTGCACCATGTACTGTTTAAGCTCAAACTGACCGGTGATTTCAGGCTTCACAATGGCCTGAGTCATATTAGCAAGGTTTGGCCTTGCTGCTTCTATCACCGCACGTTCTTGATTACCTGCCATCACAGTTGGCTGTGGTTGAACTTGAATGTCCAACTCTCTTTCTGTTTTGTTTCTAGCTTCCCACTCCTTCCTTGTTCTATGAATTGTTCGGTCAATTTCAGGATCAAAAGGGAGGAGGTTGTTTGTGCTTCTACTCCTCCGCATTCAAGAGAAGAGCCTGCGCAACACAAACAAAATAGATGGAAAATTTATGTTTTTTATCAACACCTAATAAAATTTTAAAACAGTCAAGTAGCTAATTTCAACTCCCCGGCAACGGCGCCAAAAACTTGTTGCGACCAAAACACTCACGCAAGTGCACGCGATCGACAAGTAATATAGTAGTAAGTAGAGTATCGTTCCCACGAGGAATTGTGATCAACTTATCGACTGATGTAGACTCAAACAATTATCAATTCAAGTTAAATTATCACAAAATATATAAAGAATCAATTTACAACGTACTTAATAATTGCACAATAATTCAACACAAAATTACTACACCAATTTCACAATATGTTTATAACAATTTGGATAAATATATTCCCGGTTCATAGACTTGCTAGAAATTATGCTACTATTTTAGCTTTAGATTAATTAATTGAATTATCCGGGTTATTGATTATAGGGTTAATAATATTCATAAGAATCTTTCGAGTTCTTATGCATCTATTCAAGTTAAACTAATACCTATATGTCTATGGTATTAATATTAGCAAGAATGCATTTACAACTCCTATTTTTCAACCAAACAAGGCAATTAAGTATATGTCTATCTTAATTGCAAATCTTTCACCCGATGCCCAGGATTCGGATCTTGCTCTATTTGATTCTATATGCAATCAAGAATTTCCTTTTTCAAGTTTAACTCAAGATTCGTAAATAATATTTCACTGTTAGCTACGCAGTAAAATAATTTGAAGCAGAATCAAATAAACAACCCATAACGATAGATTCAAGATCTTCAATCTATGCTTCATATAACATAATTATCTAACATCCATGACCCAAGAATATTTGAGTTTTTAGCTACTCATAATTATACAAATAACAACAATAAAAATCTTTAAACATAATATACGTAAATACTAGGAGATGGTTTAGAAAAACTCTTTCAATATTTGCTCCAAGTTGATGTTCCTATTGATTTTTGATAGTTGAAGATGAGTTTCCTCCTCCTTCTCTCTCTAAAAATCAGACCTTCCAATCTCAATCTCCTTCACTCCAATAATGGAGTTCTTGCTTTATGTAAATTGAGTGGGATTAAGAAGAAATTCCAATTATACCCCTTTAAACAACCTTTCCCGAAATCTGGACTAGCGCGGCCGCGCACCTGACCGCGCTAGTCCAGTTGTCCCATATTCTTGATTCTTTTCTTGTTCTTCCACCATAATTAATTCCGAGGGTTTTTTTGGACCTTTTTCATTTATTGCTCCAAAATGGTTCCAATCATATTTGATTTACGTAATATACGCTTCTTTACCTGAAATATATACAATTCACTATTAAGCCCATAATTCATCAATTAATCACAATATATCATTGGAATATCATCAAGCAGAAGCATAAACAATAGCTAAATCACCCAAATTTCGCTTATTATCAAGCATCTACTAGAGTACAAATACAATTGAAAGTCTGAAGTGTACAAATACAGACTTGTGAAATGAAGAGAGAGAAAAGCAATGCTGCGAACACCGATAACTACCTTGCTAAACTCCGATGACTCTGGCTCCGATCAGCCAAAACCCGCTACCAGGTGTATAAATACCTGAATCTGCACACAAGGTGCAGGGAGTAAAGTGAGTACTCCAACTCAGTGAGTAGTAATCATAACTAAAGTCTGAATAGTAAGAAATCGCGTAAAACATATCATGATATTGTATAGAAGCAGTTTAAATCCAGTAAGAAAAGCAGTGAAGCTGTAAAATCTCTTAAAACATCTTAACTCAGTTTGAAACTTCTTTGAAAATGACTTTTTCAACAATTATGCAAATGAATGCAAAAACAATTAGTGCAGATAAGCACAGAAATCCTCCCCTCGGGCACAAATACATAATTTAAACAGGTAAATGGCAGGCAAATAAAAAAAGATAAGCAGATAAGGTTTGCCCCTGGGGCACAATGTCATCAAATCCGCCCCTCGGGCAATGTCTCAAAACAGTACTAGCCCCTCGGGCTCAATCTTAGAACAATACTAGCCCTTCGGTCTCAATCTCACATCACAATGGGTACCCGCACTCAATAGGGATGTACAGATTCTGGAGGGGCCCGTTACGGCACAAGCGCAATATCAAGCCATCTCGTGGCATCAAATCTAGGCCCTCGGCCTCATATCAATCAACAATCCACCTCGTGGAGTACATATCTCAGGCCCTCAGCCTCATAATCAAATCAGTATCTCACTGCTGCGACGTGCAGCCCGATCCAAAAGTATCCTCACAATACAGACTCTCGACCTTACTCAGTCAAAAATCACATAAGCCACTTGGGCAACTATAAAACATGATGCTCAACCCAAAATGTTATTTGAAATATCATTTCAAGTGTTAAAGCAAAATAAACTTGGCTGAGTTTTGAAAACAGTGAAAAATAACATGACTGAGTTCAAGTATAAAATCAAAACAGTGAGGAAATATCAACAACAATCCCCGAAGGGTTCAAATAGTTGGCACTAGGCCCAAATATGGTATTCAACCCAAATAATGATGATAACAATTATTTTCAGTCAAATACACGGTAAAATCATCAATTGGGACGGACCAAGTCGCAATCCCCAATAGTACATGACCCCACGCTCGTCGTCAAGCATGTACCTCACTTCAATATAGCACTATGAAGTGCAATCTGGAGTTTCAAACCCTCAGAGCATCATTTAGAATCATTACTCACCTCGAACCGGCTAAATCTCTAACTCGCGACGCCTTTGCCCCTCAAATCGGCCTCCACACGCGTCGAATCTATCCAAAATCAGAACGAGAACATCAAAATATGCTAAGGGAACAAAGCCCAAGCGAAAACAATCAATAAAAGGCACAAATCCCGAAATTAGCAAAACCTAAGCCCCGAGCCCACTTCTCGAAACGCAGAAATTTTCACACCATTAGATTTCTTATTTCCCCATGAGTTCATACATATCAAAAATACCAAAATCAGAGTTCAAATGACCCCTCAAATCCTCAATTTAAGGCCTATTAAACTCAAGCCCTAATCCTCCTTTTTAGCCCTTTAATTCCTTTAATTTCAGTCTTAATCCATGAAATACTACCATAGAAATGTGTTTTATGTCCAAAATCCTTACCTTAACGAAGCTCCCTTGAAATCCCTCCTCCAAATCGTCCAAAAGCTCTTAAGCCGAAGTAAAAAAATGGTGGAATAAGTCAAACTCACGAAATGAAATAACTTATATGCTCTGCCCAGGCCTTTCTGCATCTGCGGTACCGCATATGCGGCCCAACCACCGCTTCTGCGGTCCTTCACTTAAACCCCAAAATCGCATCTGCGATAGAACTTCCGCATCTGCGGCTTTGCAGATGTAGCCACTTGACCGCTTCTACGGTATCTGCACACCTGACCAACTTTTCACTTCTACGGCCAACTATCTGCTTATGCAGCGCCACACCTGCGGTCCCCAAACCGTAGGTACGAAAATACCAGAAGCAGCAACATCAGCTGCTGCAACACAATTCTAATTTCTCCGTTAACCATCCGAATTCACCACGAGGCCCCCGGGACCTCAATCAAAAGCACAAGCGTGACCCAATACCTTATTCAAACTTTTTCCAATCATCAAAACACCTCAGATGACATCAAATCTACCAAACCACATCAGATTCAAGTCTAACTTTCTAAAATCTTCCGAAATACGCTTTTGATCAAAAACCCAACCAAACCACATACAAATGACCTGAAAATTTACACACACATCCCAAATGACACAACAGAACTATTGCAACTTCTAGAATTTCATTCCGACCTCTATATAAAAATCTCGCTTATCGACCGGAAAACACTGAAACCTCATTTTCGCCAATTCAAGCCTAAACCTTCCACGAACTTCCAAAATGCATTCCTATCATGCTTCTAAGTCCCAAATCACCTAGCAAAGCTAACCAAATCATAAAAATTCCGATCCGAGATCATATACAAACAAGTTAAATCTTGGTCAAACCTTTCAAATTTTAAGCTTTAAACTGAAAACTGTTCTCCCAAATTCATTCCGATTACCCTAAAAATCAAAACCAACAATTTACATAAGTCATAATATATCACACGAGGCAAGTCATTCCCGAGAACTGGTGAGCCAAGTGTAAAATCTCAAAACAACCGGTCGGGTCGTTACACATGCCCAGTTATGTATCATAAGGGTAGTGCCATTGCATGAGACTCTAATCTTCGGAGTAATGGTCAAAGACTTAGCTCATTACAACGCTATAGGTATTTTCAAGAAGTACCTTAAAAAGCTAATCAAGTATGGGAAGTATAGGTCATGATTGAGGCAGACAAGAGAACTATGGTGAAAGAAGTTCAACACTTAGCCAAACTAGGATTTTGACTTTCGGACACCAAAGATGGTTGAGTTGTTGTGCAGAACAAGACTTGTTCCTCCTTAGTAGCCGAAGTGAAGGAGAAATAGTTTGATGATCCCTACTTGTTGCAGGTGAAAGATATGATTCACAATTATAAGATAACGGCTTTTGTACGAGGGGGACATGATGGTACTTTGAGGTACCAAGATGGACTGTGTATTCCAAACATAGATGGGCTCAGAGAGCGGATTATGTTTGAAGCCTAGAATTTCAGGTATTCTATTTATTCAGGTTCCACAAAGATGTATCATGGTGTTAAGGAGATTTATTAGTGGAACTTCATGAAAAAGAGCGTCGCAGACTTTGTGGCCAAGTGTCCGAATTATCAGAAAGGTGAAAGTCGATCAGCAGAAAGCCTAGTGTATTACCACAAAATACAAATATTCTGGAGTGGAGATGGTAAAATATAGACTTTACAATAGGATTATCTTGCTCACTTTGAAAGCATGATTTGATTAGGTGATTGTAAATTGACTTACCAAGTAAGCGCATTTCTTGCTAGTAAAGACCAATATTCAACAAAAGATTATGCCAAGTTGTACATTCAGGAAATCATGCGATTGCATGGGAATCCGTTTTCCGTCATTTTGGACCGTGGTGCTTAGTTTAAAATGAACTTTTAGAAGTCCTTTAAGAAAGGATTAGGCACACACTTTCCATCCTCAGAAAGATGGCCAGGCAGAGGGCATTATTTAGACACTTGAGGACATATCCTTGATTTTAAAGGTAATTAGGATGATCACATACCTCTCATTGAGTTTTCTAATAATAACACCGATCATTCTAGTATCAATATAGCACCGTGTGAGACTCTGTATGAGTGAAAGTGTTGATCGCCAATTGGTTGGTTCAAAGTTGGTGAAGCAGAGTTGTTGGGACCAAATTTGGTCTATCAGACTTTGGAGAAAGTCAGGTTGATTCAAGAGCATTTGAAGACGGCTTAGAGCCTATAAAAGTCCTATTTTGACGTGCGGCATAAAGACCTAGAATTTCAAGTTGATGATTGGGTGTTTCTGAAAGTTTTGCCTATAAAAGGTGTTATAACATTTGGGAAGTAAGGAAGGCCCAGTCCTAGATACTTCAGGCCGTATAGGATCCTACGAAAGATCTAACAAATAGCTTATGAGATGGAGTTGCCACCAGAATTAGTGGTTGTACACCCAATACTTCATGTTCCATGTTATAACATTCAAGTTTTCAGTACTCAGATGTTCATGTTAGTTCAATACTCAGATACTCATGTCAGTCCAGTACTCAAATATTTATGCTAGCTTAGTACTCAAATATTGATGTCAGTTCAGTACTCAAATATTTATGCCAATTCAATATTCATATATCCATGTTAGTTCAGTATTCATGTATCCATGACAAACTAATATTCACAAATATTTTCATGTTATGTGCATTATGATGCCATGTGAGGCTTGTGTTATGCTATGATAGTTGGCGGGTGTTTTGAAAAAATGTTGAAGGTAACTAAACTTTTCATTCAGACATTATATTATAATCTCCACATCCTTCACTATTCAGTCAGCTCAGTATTCAGTCAATGTAGTAGTTCAATTCAGTATATCTCAGCAGTTCAGTAATCATGTATTCATTCAGTTTAGTATGCAAGTGTTCATGAAAGTACATGTTTCCACCAAACCCGTTTAACGCCTAGAGTTAGCCGTAGTTACAGTCATGACAATCATTCGAGGGTGAATGATCTCAAGGGGGAGATAATATAATATTCCGTAAATTTGGACTGATTATAAGAAATTTGAGATTTTAGAATTTATCTTGGAGCAAGATAATGGGTTGTTGGGTGTAGCAACATCATTAATGAGTTTTATGAGGCTTTACGCCCATAAAATGTTTGATGAAACATCTAAATTACTAAATCATAAGTATTATTGTTAAAATAAAATCCCTAATATTAAAGTTGAAAGGGTTGGTGAATGTTGTATTCCGCGCAAGAGCAGGAAGTTAAGGTATGTGAGGCTAACTCTCTATGTTTGAGAATGTTAATGATTCTCCCTACACTACGTTTTTTTTACGACGTTACTACTTCCCTCAGAAATTTAGTTAAGCCTAGTTCTTTGAATAATTGCAGAACTTTTATTATCTAGCTTCATAACTCGTTCATGATTTTCATTCTGAACGTTGTGAGCTCAGTGCATAATCAATATAGACATGGGTTTGATTCCCAAGAGTCTCAGTCTAGATTACTCAGCATGTAATAAAAATTTGAAATTTCAATTTTCATAATCAGTTCAAGAATACATGTCTCGGTCTAGTCCTATTCAATATTCCAGTATCATGTAACTCAATATGATTCAGTATTCAGCATCACATATTGCAGTATGATTCTCAGTTCCTGAATTTAAATCACCGAATGTTGAATACCTGTATTTGGGCCTGAGGCCGTAGTTTATATGCTTTATGCATGTTTGGTCCTGAGCCTGTATTTTATGCTTTATGCATATTTGGGCCTGATTCTGTAGTTTATGCTTTATACATTTTTGGGCATGAGGCTGTATTTATGTATATATATACTTGGGCCTGAGGCCGTAACATGTGAACATATATATTGGGCCCGAGGCCGTAGTTTATTCAGATAAATAGGTTGTTCATCATTCAGAAGAGGGAGTATTCATATCCTTAATTCCTTTGTTTAGTTCATTTATTAGTTATCATTTATCATTTATCAATTCTCAGTTATCAGCTCAGTATCAGTTTTAGCATTTATATTTCTTTCTTTCAGTTTGTTTACATACCAGCGCAATTCAAATGTACTGACATCCCTTTTGCCCGGGGCCTGCATCTCATGATGCAGGTAACGATTTACATGTTGACGATTCAAAGCTCTAGGATTCTCGTACCAGCTATTTGGTGAGCCCCAGTTCTTTCAAGGCATTATCATTACTTTACAGTCTTTCAGTATTTACAGATAGTTAGTGTTTTTAGTGCTTCATTAGAGGCTTCATAGACTAGAGTAATAGTTATACAGAGTCGCAGGCTTTTCATGTTAAGCTATGTTGGCTACAAATATGTTTCAGAATTGTATTAGTATTTCCACACTTTAATTTATATCATTTAGACTTTTAGTATATCAACATGTGTAAGTTTATCTTCCGTATTCAGTATGTTATGATATAACATGTTGATTCAGCCAACCAATTAGCTCACTCGGTCACATGTAGTTAGGCACTGGGTGCCATGTTATGTCCATGCCCAGGTTCGGCGCATGACAATGCACTACACAACAAGTTCAAAGTCAAAGATTTGGGTGAACTCAGATACTTCTTAGGTATAAAAGTAATGAGATCAGATAACGGGATGCTATTGAACTAGAGAAAGTATATACTAGAGTTGATCTCAACCACAGGACTAGTTGCCGCCAAAGTTGTCTCTACCCCTATGGAGCTTAATCAGAAACCAACTATGATAGAATATGACAAACATGTAGGACACAATGGAGATGAGGAGCTACAGGATGTGGCAAGTTATCAAAGACTAGTAGGAAAACTACTCTATCTGACTATCACACGACCTGGCATTTACTTTGAAGTGCAAGTGTTAAGTCAGTTTATGCAACATCCTAAGAAATCTCACTTAGATGCTACACTTAGGGTGGTCATGTATATTAAAGGTTCTCCTGGTCTTGGTATCTTCCTCAAGAAGGGTCGTATCTCTCAGCTTTCTGCCTTTTGTGATTCTGACTGGGCAGCATGCCCCAATACAAGGAAGTCTATCACTGGGTAAGTTATCAAACTGGGGGACTCTTTATTGTCTTGGAAGTCAAAGAAGCAGTAGGCAGTGAGTCGAAGTTCAGAAGTTGAATACAGAAGCCTTGAAGCAGTTGCAACTAAAATTACTTGGTTAGTTGGATTGTTGAAGGAGTTGAACATTGCAGTATATCAACAGTTAATCTTCACAATGACAGTAAAGCTGATCTTCAAATTGCAGCAAATTCCTTTTTTCATGAAAGGACAAAGCACATCGAGATAGATTGTCACTTTGTCCGGAAAAAAAATCAAAAATGGATTACTTGCACCTCATTATATTTCGACAAAGCTTCAGCTAGCTGACCTTATGACAAAGGGCCTTGGGGTCTCTCAGAATTCTTTCCTTCTCTCCAAGCTAGGGGTGTTCAATGCTTTTCCACCTCCAGCTTGAGGGGGAGTCTTGGGGTATAGAGGATAAAACTGTACATGTTAGAACTCTAGGGTGAATTTGAGTTAGTTAAAAAGGAGGTTAAAGTGGTTAAATTGGTTAGTTGACAGCTGTAGATGAGCTCTCAGTTAGTTAGTGTATATGTGCACAATGCGACCATTGTATTCTGCTTCTTATGTCTCAGACGAAATACATTCTCATTTCTTCTTCTCTCTATCTTCTCAATTGTTGTTTTTACTCTATCATTAGCTGCAATTCAACATGATTACTGTACATAAGGAGTTGAATTAATATCGTAGTTGTTGTATATTAGATGTTAGTTAATAATTTTATTTGCAATATTAGTATTCTAAGTACTAAATCCAATATGCCAACTTGATCTTTTTTCCGGGTAAATTGATTAAAAAAGAATGGATTTCACTTTTTTCTTTTCGTTTCTAGCATCATAAAAGTTGTCATCTTTTTTTTGGGTTTTAAAAACATTGTATATAAAAACAAATATAAAAGGAAACCTAGAAAATGAAGGAACAAATTAAAATGACCATTCTATCACTGATGAGGTCCTTCTAAACGAAGATAATCATACATGACCCCTTGATAGGGAGTGAGAGCTATTGTCTGTGTAAGAAAAATTGTGTTTGCTCCTTTAGTAAGCAAATTGCCTTGTATTCCGATGCTGTAAAGCCAATATAATCCATGTATACCATGTCTTGCAATTGCATTATCTCCCCCTATAAATCCTATTGTAAAATGGGGTTCTTGCGCTTTTCCATCATTGATACGAACCTTGAGGAAAAAAATAAACCAAAAAAAAAATCATGTAAGTCATCTCGAATAAACTTTGGCTTGTTAGTCTAGTTGGAGACGCAATATATTTCTTTCAAAAATCTCAAAAATTCCTTTAATGAGCCTTATGCGGCGCGAATCCGAATTAGTCAAGATCTCATTGTGGGTACTGGTCACCAGCGAGAAACTAAAAGAAACTAATTAATCAAGGGTAAGGTACATACTTGTAGTTCAGCTTCATGAGCTACAGCAAGAGCAAGTTGGAGAGTGTAATTTGAGGCAGTGTCAACACTGGTAAGATTGAATATAATTCTCCATGTGGTAGCAGTATATATGTTGATTCCTACATTCCTGCAAAAGAAATTCCTGCAGTGCGCGATGTTTTTATTAAAATTTGATATGTAGTTATTGTTGGGGGGTGGGGTATATATATATATATATATGCGTGTGTGTGTGTGACTCAAAACAAAGAGGCAGAAGAAGCTATAAGAGCATACCTAGTAACATGAGCATTGTATGGGTCCAAATTTGACCGACCTCGACCTATGACGAGCACAACAAACAATCAAGTACCTTCGAATCGGTGTCCCAAGGGAGACGATCTTAGGGCGAAAGAAGAAACTGCATGACCCCTGTAGTAGTGTAATCCCATTAGGGGCCATTAAAAATATTCCCCCGAATATTCCCTGTATTTGGTTGCTTACAATTCCGAAGGGTTTTTCTCTAGTATATAAGGGGGAAAAAATACCTTGTAAGGGGGAGACTCAAGGGAAACTTACCAATCTTGAATGAAAAAAAACTTTGCAACTCTCTTCTTTTTACCTATTATTATTCTAGAGATTATTATCTTCAACTACGATTTACCCCTTCATCTTCGATTGATTTGTTCAAAAAGGTCTTAACATCTTTTGATCAAACAATTTGGCGCCGTCTGTGGGGATTTCTATAGCTGAAATCATAGTTCTCATCTAGATTCCCAAAAGTGATAATTACTTTTCTTCAAACCTCATAAAAACCAACAATGGCAGGAAAGGAAGCGAGGCTGAAGGCAGTAGCAGATGTCTCGAATAATCTCCTGAACTCCCTCAACGAAGCCGGTAGAGAAGACAATGAGAATACAACACCAAGAGCTACACCGGAGGGGGAGATCTCACCTCTTCCACGCGGGGATCTAACGATCTTGCGCGAAAGGGGGGCCTCAACATCCATGGTGGGGGAAGCACCACCAATAGTCAAAAAGCTGCTAGAAGAATGGTTAACAAGTGCTTTGAGCAACATGCTCGAGAAACCTACACAAGGAGATGTCGAAGACATACCACATACAGAAATTGCAGCTACCGCCGATGAGCCAAACGCTACATGAGCAGGTGACACACACACACTGCTACTAATGCAGGTGACGATGCACTTATGGCCATCCTAAAGAAAATGGAAGAGATGGAAAACGAGAACAAAACACTACACGACCAGATGAAGGAACATCAGGAGAGGGTCGACAAAATACCAGGCGCTCCGAAGCTGTTACAAAAATACGATGTGGGCCGATTCGTCGAACAACCTTACAACGAAGGGGCTGCTCCACACACTATTCCAAAGACCTTCAAAATGCCACCATACTTGAAAATATATGACGGGACCACGGACCCAGAGGATCACTTAATCCACTATATTACTGCAGTAAAGGGCAATGATCTATAAAAAGAACATGTACCGTCTGTGCTTCTAAAGAAGTTCGGTGAGACCTTGACAGGGGTAGCATTGACATGGTACTCCTAGCTACCAGCGTGATCAATATCAACGTTTGAAGAGATGGCGTATAAATTCGCCACCGCTCATGTATGAGCGAAGAAGGCTGAGTCTAGGGTCAATGATATCTTCACCGGCAGGCAAACGACGGGCTAGGTACTCCAGGATTTCCTAGACCGATTCAACAAAGTAAGGAGGAGTCTACCGAACGTGTCAAAAGGGATGGCAGTAGCAACGTTTCAAAATGGGTTAAACAGGAACGGGTCAAAGGCAACCAAAAAACTGCTCAGTAGACTCATGAAATACCCCTACCACATGGGAAGAGATCCACAATGCCTATTGCGCCGAGGTGAGGGCAGCCGAGGACAACCTGAATGGCCCACTTCAATGATTAACATCAATCCAGACTAAGACAAGGAGAGATCGACGTAGCGACGGGTGAAGAGATCAACCACCACATTTCAATCGTGAAAGGCATCAGCCATATATTCGAACATCCAACCCGCCCCCTCCACGGCATGCAGACACCGCGCCACAACATGCTGCACCCCTCCACAATGAAAGAGGTATCCCTCCACTACTATATGCTCATAATTTTTGTGTTTCCCCTTCAGAGATAGTGTACGTACTGGAGAAGTTGGGCATGAAAGTGCAGTGGCCACAAAAGATGAAATCAGATCCAAGCACTAGGAGGTCTAACGTCCTCTGTGCATTCCACCAAGAAAGAGGACACAAGACCGAAGATTGCATAGGTCTGCGGCAAGAAGTAGTTAGGATGTTGAACCAGGGGTACCTGAAAGAACAGCTAAGCGATAAAGGAAGGGCCAACTTCGCTCAAGGGCGTGACCCATATCAAGGGCCTCCAAAGCCACCATCACCAGCACGTACCATACAAATTATCATTGGCAGCAGCGATGACACGGTAATAAACCATGTGAAGTTCACCACCACGCACAAACTCAAACGGACAGTCGCCCACGAACAGTATGATGACCTTGAAGGTAGTATCATCTTCGATAAGTTAGATACCGACAGTTTGTCTTTCCCTCACTATGATGCTTTGGTTATAACTTTACGCATCGCTGATACTGATGTAAAAAGAATCATGGTGGATGGTGGAAGCGGTGCGTGTATTGTTCACCCACAAGTTCTCATGCAAATGAGGCTCGAGGATAAAATAATACGGCGTTGCATAACACTAATGGGTTTTAATAATGCAGTAGAGTGAACATCTGGATAAATCGTGCTACCTGTCCTGGAAGGAGGGGTCACCCTGGAAATAACATTCCATGTCATGAACCAGGAAACGACCTACAACGCCATCATAGGACAACTATGGATACACGCCATGCAAGGCGTCTCCTCAAGCTTCTATTAAGTGATCAAATTTCCTACCTCATGGGGGATATTCAGTATCCTAGGCGAGCCACGTACCGCCCAAGAATGCTACCGGATTGCCCAAGATTGTACATACACAAGACAGCTAAAAGGGGCAAGTGCGGAAGCATAGCAGTCAGCCATGTCGGGTACCAAACCTGACATACAAGTAGAGGGCATTAAAGATCCGGACCTTGTAGAAGCTTGCAAGGCAACTGTGGAAGATCTTGACCCCGTCCAGCTAGATAACATCGACTGCACCAAAAAGGCTTATGTTGGGCATAACCTCTCAGAGCCAGGTGAGTATCGTGAGTTTTTAACTAACAACACCGATTTGTTTGCTTTTTCCCACTCAGATATGCCAGGAATCCCAAGGGAGATCGCCACGCATAAGCTGAATGTTGACCCACTCTATCCGCCGGTACGACAAATAAGGAGGAAGTTCAATGCCACAATCAATGAGGCAGTCAGTGAGGAAGTTGATAAATTACTCACCAACGGTTCCATCAGAGAATCGAAATACCCCCAATGGGTCGCCAATGTGGTCATGATCAAAAAGAAAAATGGGAAGTGGCGAATGTGTGTCGACTTTACTGTTTTAAACAAAGCATGCCCGAAGGACTCTTTCTCGTTAGCCCACATCGACAAACTTGTCGATGCAACAGAGGGAAACGAACTGCTGAGCTTCTTGGACACGTACTCCAGTTATAACCAAATTCTTATGGCTGAAGAAGATCAAGAAAAGACCATTTTCATCACTCACCGAGGTACGTACTGCTATAAGGTGATGCCATTCAGGCATAAAAATGCAGGGGCCACGCACCAAAGGTTAGTCACCAAAATGTTCAAATAGAAACTCGGTAAGATAATGGAGGTTTACATCGATGACATGCTAGTGAAGTCGGCAAAGAAAGAAGATCACATTGGTCACCTGAAGGAAGCCTTCAAAATAATAAGGCAGTACAGAATGAAACTAAATCCCAAAAAGTGCGCCTTCGACATGACTTCTGGAAAGTTCCTTGATTTCCTAGTGTCACAAAGGGGAATCGAGGTCAACCCGGATCAAATCAAGGCCATCGACGCAATACCGGAAATACTAACTAGCAAAAGGCAGGTGCAGAATCTGACAGGACGAATAGCCGCCCTATCAAGGTTCATTTCACGATCCTCGGATAGATGCCATAAATTCTTTAATGTACTAAGGAAAGACCACGGGCTGCAATGGAACTAGGAATGCATCGACGCCCTGAGAAATCTAAAAACGTATCTATCCTCACCACCACTACTCGTTAAAGCAGACCCAAGTGAATGCCTACTTGTATATCTAGCAGTTTTCGAAGTTGCGGTAAGCACAGTCTTGGTCCGTGAAAATAAAGGTACACAATCTCCAATTTACTATATCAGCAAAAGTTTAATTGATGCTGATACGAGGTACCCTCACCTTGAAAAACTAGCTTTGGCATTGGTCATAGCTTCACGGAAGCTCAGACCGTACTTCCAACGTCACCCCATAAAAGTGGTGACAACCTTCCCTCTAAGGGGTATCCTACACAAACCCGAACTATCGGGTAGACTAGCCAAATGGGCCATAGAACTAAGTGAGCACGGCATAACATACCAACCGCGAACTGCCATCAAGTTGCAGGTGCTCGCAGACTTCGTCGCTAATTTTAGCACGAAAATATTGCGCGAGGTAGAACAGGAAGCACTCAACACTTCTACACATACCGACCTCTGGGTCCTCTACATCGATGGTGCCTCTAACGCCTCGGGATCAGGACTGGGACTCATACTTGAGGTCCCTACAGGCGAAGTAATTCGCCAGTCCATACGATGCTCCGAGGTGACTAACAACGAAGCCGAGTATGAAGCTGTGATTGCAGGTTTGAAGTTAGCCCTCAAATATGGTGCTCGACGACTCGTCCTCCACGGTGACTCCCAACTCGTGTTGAATCAGATCACCGGGACTTTCCAAATCAAAAACAATAGGCTGCAATGATACCAGTTAGAAATCCACAAACTACTGCCAGAATTTGATGAATGCCACCTCGACCAAATACCCAGGGCGCAAAATATCGAAGCAGACGACCTCGCTAAACTAGTTGCGGCCACCAAGAATATCAACAACGAAAACGTTGTCACCCCCTTCATTCCACAATAGACCATGTCGAGGTACATTCTATAAATTTAACTTGGGACTGGCGTAACCGCTTTAGAGCCTATTTGCAGAATGGAATGCTCCTGCAAGATCAAAAAAAGCCAAAAAACTCCGGGTGTATGCAGCCCGGTACAGACTAGTAAACGGCGATCTCTACAAATAAACGTTCGGCGGCCCCCTAGCCAAATGTCTTGGGCCACATCAAACAAAGAGAGTACTGGAAGAAGTGCACAAAGGGCACTGTGGCACCCACACGGGAAACTGCTCCCTCATCCGATGCATCATTCGCGCCGGGTATTACTGGCCCACAATGAAAAAAGAAGCTGTCGACTATGTCAGGAGATGTGAACAATGTCAAAAGTACGCCCCTATGATACATCAAGCTAGATAACTCCTTCATTCCGTCACTTTGCCATGGCCATTCATAAAGTGGGGAATGGACATAGTCGGCCCCTTTCTAGTAGGACGAGGTAAGGTACGCTTCCTTTTGGTTTTAACTAACTACTTATCTAAATGGGTGGAAGCAGGTGCATACACTCAGATACGTGAGTAGGAGGTTATCGCCTTCATATGGAAAAACATTATATGCTGCTTTGGCATCCCCAAAGAAATCAGCGGTGACAACGGGCCTCAGTTCGTCGGAAAAAGATCGACTGAGTTTTTCGAAAAGTGGCGCATCAAAGGAATACTCTCCACACCATACCACCTTGCCGCCAATGGTCAAGCTAAATCCTCCAATAAAGTAATATTGAACATATTGAAAAAGAAGCTCGAGGAAGCTAAAGAGCTAGTCTCGAACTACTACCGGAAGTATTATGGGCATACCATACTACGCCAAAAACTAGCATAGGAGAAACGCCATATTCACTGGTCTACGGGACCGACACAGTTATACCTGCTGAGGTCGGGGAACCTAGTTTGAGATACTCCAACGATAGCGGAACAAGCAACGACGAAAGTAGGCTACAAGATCTGGATGAAGTTGAAGAACGAAGAGACATGGCCTACATAAGAATGGTAGCCCAGAAGCAGAAAGTAGAAAGATACTACAACAAGAGAGCCAAGGGGCAACCACTCAAAATTGGCGACTACGTCCTCAAGGCCAAAACACAAGCGTCAAAAGACCCTTTTGGGAACGAACTTGGGTGGACCGTACAAAATTGTAGCAACAGCAAACAAAAGAGCATTCTAGCTAGAAACAATGGAGGGAAAACTACTCCAAAACAACTGGAACGTTGCCTATCTCAAATACTTCAACTTCTAAAAGAAGGTGTCACCTAAGTCGTAGTCTTTTTCCCTCACCCGAGTTTTATCCCAATTGGGTTTTCCCGGGGAGGTTTTTAACGAGGTAGCAAGGGGGATACCTTAAGGAACGACATTCTGTTCATTACCTCGACCCGTCGATATGACCTCCGGATCGAAGTAACGAAGGGACTGCATATAGATAATCAAATCTCCATTGTATTTACGGAATCAAATCTCCATTGTACTTACGGAATCAAATCTCCATTGTATTTATGGAATCAAATCTCCATTGTATGTACAGAACTGGATCTCCACTAGACGTCATGTGATGTCTTCCTACGGGAATACGATCAAATCTCCAACAATGTAAGTTCGACCTCGTTCGAACCACGACGAGATTATACTTCGACGACAGTTCGAAGCAACATCCCAATGGCCAAGGCCATTGATGGCAATATAAGTTCAACCTTGTTCGAACTACAACGGGATTCTACTTCGATGACAGTTCGAAGCAACATCCCAATGTCCAAGGCCATCGATGACAATGTAAGTTCAACCTCGTTTGAACTACGATGGGATTCTACTTCGACGACAGTTCGAAGCAACATCCCCATGGCCAAGGCCATCGACGACAATGTAAGTTCGACCTCGTTCGAACTACGACAGGATTCTACTTCGACGAGAGTTCGAAGCAACATCCCAATGGCCAAGGCCATCGACGACAATGTAAGTTGAACCTCGTTCTAACTACGACGAGATTCTACTTTGACAATAGTTTGAAGCAACATCCCCATGGACAAGGCTATCGACGACAATGTAAGTTCGACATCGTTCGAACTACGAAGGGATTCTACTTCGACGACAGTTTGAAGAAACATCCCAATGGCCAAGGCCATCAACGACAATGTAAGTTCGACCTCGTTCGAACTACAATAGGATTCTGCTTCGATGATAGTTCGAGGCAATACCCCACTGGCCAAGTCCATCGACGAAAACATAAGTTCGACCTAGTTCGAACTACGACGGGATCCCGCCTCGACTTCAGTTTGAAGCAACATCCTAATAGCCGAAGGCGTCAACGATATCATGTGTCCGATGAATGCAAGAAAAAAACAAGCCGACAAAAGTAACTTTTACATTACAGCAAAACATCATTTACACTAGCCCCTACAAACGGGCCCAATTACGACCCGTGAAAAATTCCCTAAACAAAAGCAAATACAAACTAAGACTACACATCATCCTCAACGGGGTAGGCATCTTCGTACCACGAATCTGAAGCAAGGCGATTTGCATCATCAGAGTTGATATCATCCCCGTCAGGTGTGAGGGGGTCATACCCGCATGACTCACGAGCTACAAGAGCATCGGCATGCACAGCCTGAACCTCCACCCCAGTAGCCCTTCCCTCAGTGTGAAAAGCCTTATACACATCAAGTCGAGCCTCAGCATGGACCCACAACTCGTATAAACAATGAGGCACAACCGGATCGGCTGAGGCATGAGACGTAGAAGGCTGAGAATGTCGACACGCATCCTCCGCCCTCAGCGAGGCCATTTGTCTATTTAGTGCGGTCAGCTCCTCCTCCAGTTCTTTGACACGCCCTTCGAGCCCTGCCACCTGATGACCAGAGGCTTTCTTCTCCTCAGTCAACTCCGACCTAGAAATACGGAGGGCATCTTCCAAAGATACCAATTCAAAAATAGCTGCTGCTAGCTTATCAGCGCTAACGTTCAGCTTGCCCTTAAGCCCCTCAATCTCTGATACCTTAGTACTTAACTCAACAGTAAAGTCGGCCACATTCTCCTGTAAGTCGGCATTCTCAGCTATCACCCCCTGCTCAACTCGAGCTCGTACTCCTTCGCATTAAGGGAGACCTCCAACTCACTGTTACAGGCGACAACGTTCACGAATTCTTCGTCCCTCTCCCTCATTTCCTCAATCTTGCACTCCAACTGGTCCTCCTGCTGCTTGAGCCCCCCTCAGAAAACTTGAAAATCTGGGTCCAATGATAAATGTCGACCATCGCCCAATGCTTAGCCCAATACTGATGATATTTGGACGACATCTTCTCATAAAGGCCCGTCCTTCTCCTCTCTCGACACTCTCTCTCTACCTCCATGATGAGGGTTTGACAAAAAAGAAGGGAAGAAGTCAGAAACAAAGTATAAAACGATGATTATCGCACCAACCCAATGATGAAAAGAGAAGGAAATGCACCTACCTGCAGGGCCATACCAATGACCTTCTAAGATAACTCCACGTCGCTCATCGCCCTAAGCATATCGCTTTCAGGAGCGGCACATAGAGGAGCTAGGGCCGATGCCACTTGCTTGTTGTTCAGCTGCAAGTTGTAGTTACCCAGAACTACCACATGACGGTCGGATCCGTCCATCCTAACCTCCACATGGGTATGCCGACCCACAAATTCATTAATATCCTCTGGGTCAATATCCGAACCTGATTCACCACCCTCAACACGATGCCCCCCAACGTTGGACGATTCACCACCCTCAATAAAGCGTGTTGAACCAACTCCTGTGCCAACTCCCTCCACTTGGGGAGATCTCCCCGACAAAATGGCATCGGCCATGAACACAAGCACAAGGGTTGTTCGGGATGCCCCGCTGCCATCAGCGTCCGTAGCCACGCTTTTCCTCAGCTCAAGCCTCATCATTTTCCTCGACAACGGCTCATCCCCATTAGAGGATTTATCCAAAGGATGTGAGGCCAGTACCGAAGAAACCTCTTCCCTCACGGCCATGACTTGAGATTGATTTCCCAATTGGATAGGTTAAAGATGATCCTCTCGAACAGACTCACTTAATACAAACTACGTATCTGCAATGGTAACGGCTTGTTGAAAAGCGGGGACTGGCGCCCTTCGCCTAGAAGCACCTCGATCTGTCATCACAGAAGTTCGTACCATTAAGTAAGGTCGCATGGATAACGAAGTAGTAAGCGATACGTTTACCTGAGGAAACTTTAGGGCCATAACGCTGCGCGAAGGCGGGCCAAGTTCGAGTTTCTGCTGCATGAGGAAACATGCAGGCTGCCCAATCTCTGATACCCATAATGGGGCGAGGTGGAAGACCCATAGCTGCAAAATGGCAAGCGAATAACCTTTATAGTAAATAAAGAATAAAGGGGAACATGACAAAGGACGACACTTATGAGCCCCGTTCCACCGCTCCGAGAATCTGGCGGAGTCAGAAATGACGTGCTCGGTCTTGACGAAGAAGTACT
Organism: Nicotiana sylvestris; assembly: GCF_000393655.2. NCBI lineage: Eukaryota > Viridiplantae > Streptophyta > Magnoliopsida > Solanales > Solanaceae > Nicotiana > Nicotiana sylvestris. The sequence goes on from NC_091061.1 coordinate 176,284,608, forward strand.
TATGACAAAACTTGCAGCTCTCCCGGTCATCCGTCCCGACCACCAGCCCTTTCGTACCACGCAGCCTTAAATGCACCATGGTACCCTTGAGGAAACCAGGTGTGAACAGGTGTAAAAGGTGGTAGACAGAAACACTACACTCCGCCAACTCTGTATACTTAGTCAATAGTAGAAGCACCTTGAGTGTGTATGGCGAAAGTTGCGCTGGGCAAACTTGGTAAAATCTACAGAATTCTTCCGCTAGGGGGAAAAGAGGAAAGGTATAGCCAATCGAAAAAAGGTACTCATAGAAAGTGCAGTACCCAGGTCTGTGGACATCCACGTAGTCTCTCCCCTCTGGAACCATTTCTATATGAGCAAGAATGCCAAACTTTACACGAAGGGCATCTATATGGACATGCTCTGTCATAGAAAATATGGGGTTCGGGGTAGGAGGTGGATCTTTGAGGAAGTCACTCCGGGATAAGGGGTGCCTCGATAGTAGCTCCTCCACCGTAGGAGGGCTGTTACTCTCTTCTACCACCACATCTCCGCTGTCAGAAGGAGGCATCGTGATTACATGGTGGCTTCAAGAACCTCTTCGCGAGAATGACGATACCTCGGCATAATATCGTTTCAAGGAGTATCAACACAAAAGGAGAAATGAAGAAGAAGCTTTAGGTGAGGACCGAAACAAGAACAGAAGGATATGAAAGCAGGTGAGAAAGAATGAAGGAGGTCTTCAAGAGAGGAGTGGCTAAAGTTTTTCAAAAAATCAAATCCTTCACCTATTTATAAGATTGGGAGTCGCCAGAATCGAAGCAGCGGGCTTCAAAGCAGCGCAAGAATCGAAGCACCAAGTCGTTAGTCCCCGCCTCGAAAACCTGCGTAGTGATGACGCACATAAAGCTGACATCACTTCCCGAGAAGTGTACCACACGATTTTTTGCCGAGCATGATGACCATCTCCCATTGTCCATGTCATAATGCTCCTACAGGTCAAATTTCTCCAGAAGAGGGCATGAAGTACGCTCATCGAGGACACATCTGGTCGCGATCCCGACAAGCGGAGGGACTAACTGTATGGGTCTAAATTTGATGGACCTCGACCTATGACGAGTAGGACAAACGGTCAAGTACCTTCAAATCGGCGTCCCAAAGGAGACGACCTTAGGGCGAAAGAAGAAACTACACAGCCCCTGTAGTAGTGTAATCATATTAGGGGCCATTAAGAATATTCCACCAAATATTCCCTGTATTTGGTTGCTTACAATTCCGAAGTATTTTTCTCTATTATATAAGGGGGGAAAAGAACTTGTAAAGGGGAGATTCGGGGGAAACTTACCAATCTTGAATGAAAAGAAACTTTGCAACTCTCTTCCATTTACCTATTATTATTCTAGAGATTATTATCTCCAGCTACGATTTACCCCTTCATCTTCGATTGATTTGTTCAAAAAGGTCTTAACATCTTTTGTGTCAAACAAGCATAAAACCAGTCTCTTGAATAATTGCTAGTCTCAACGGTGTAGACGAGATAATTTGTAGGATATAAACCGCTATATTGTTTCCACAAACCGTACTGTCTAAAACTGCAAGCCAAAGTGAAAACAAATGATTTACAAGTACATCTAAAGTGTATTTGTACTCCCCAATAAATCCTGGGACTGTTGCATACAAGTTATATGTACCAGATATGACATTCTCTATGATAAAATTTGTTAATAAACTCTATTTGTAAAATAATTCTGGAGAAAATAAAATAACATAAACAAAAATATAAACGAAATAAAAGTTAATCTAAGCCCACTGAATTCACAGTGTTTCCTTAAGGAATTTAATCGCCTCATAGTACCCAAGGTTATAGATTATTTCCTCCCAGGATAAAACAAATTACACACTAGTGTAGTGGTACTTCAAACCCCAGTTTTCCAGCAAACACAAAGTTTGGTAGAAAATCACACTCTGTTATTTTCTTAGAAGTTAAAACTATGTAGAAGAAGGAGGATAAACTCAGAAAATCGTATGGAAAATCTGAGAGGATGGACTTGTATTTATAGCCAATGTTGGGCTGAAATCTGAAGAGGTGCAATTCTTCAGAATGACTGTTTATGCAAAACGGCCACAACATAAATTCTATAACATAAATGGATATTTACTCAACAATAAAGAGGGAAAATAAAGCGGAAATATTGAAGAGGGCAGTTAATTTTATATTACCCAATTAGAAAACGAAAAAATGGAAACAGTTGGATTTTAATATTAATATTCTTGGATTTAATATTAATATTTTGTTATTAAAATGGATATTTAATAATTTTCTATTAATATTTACTATTAACAAACAAATTTGGTCCAAAAAATTAATCAATCAATCGATCATTTGACCAAATCCAAATCCAAATCTAAATCCGAAGCCGAAGCCAAAGCCGAGCCGATCAAGCGACGACGACGGCGCGATGCTTGCCTTCTTCTCAACTCTTTAAAAGCTAGAATAAGAGCAATTTCTTATATACCCATTAAAACCTCTTCCTCTTCCAATATGGGACAATGTTCCTTCATCGGGGGGGGGGGGGGGGGAACTTATAATTTCACTTAAAAATTTCATTTCCCATTCACTCTCTTTTTAAGCCATATTAATGCTTAAAACCCAACAATCCCCCACATGAATGGGGAATGACTGTATCATGGAAATATGCATGAAAAACTGTGTGATTCGCAAGCAAAGATTACTTGCATCTGGATAAGTAGGTTTCCCTTTGAACTTTTCATAGTGAACTTATGTCGGATATACTCGATCAATCGGTAGATTTAATATCTTTAAACCGTCAAAATTTGGTGTATACCTAGACAACCATTAGTCACACAACCAACCCTTAATTGTTTTTGGTTCTCATTGTTGTGTTCGTCTCAACCATGAACATCACTTGGTTTCATAAGTGCATAGAGAACTGGCCTTTCAAAATTATCCTTGACGCGGCTAACACTTCACACTTACATAGGTGATTACTAAACGTGTCATCCCGTAGATACACTATTTGGTATACACCATATCAAATTTAGAAATCAGTAAAAAACCTTAATGATTTATCCTTGGTAATGAACATTGCCTTATCACGAGAATGGACCAAAAGTTTAGTTGACAATGTTGAACTGTCATTAATAACTTTGTTTGATCTCCTTGAACCTAGATCTTGGGATCTCCAGTTTTCTAGGTAGAGTTACCACCACAATGACTTGTTCTCGACCATATTCCCATTTCCCTTGATGATTTCTCAACTACCTATCTAGTTAGGCCTTTTGTAAGTGGATCCAACACATTACCACTTGACTTTACATAGTCAATCGTGATAATTCCTCTAGAGAGTAATTGCCTAAAGGTTTTATGTCTTCGTCGTATATGACGAGATTTACCGTTATACATAACGCTCTCTGCCCTTTCAATTGCCGTTGGACTATCACAATGTATCCATATTGGTGCAACGGTTTGGGCCAAAATGGAATGTCTTCCAAGAAATTCCGGAGCCATTCAACTTCTTCACCGTCTTTATCTAAGGCTATGAATTTAGTCTCCATTGTAGAGCGGGCAATACAAGTTTGTTTGGACGACTTTCAAAATACCGCTCCTCCACCAATAGTGAATACATATCCACTTGTGGACTTCGAATCAGCTGAACCGGTGATTTAATTTGCATCACAGTATCCCTCAATCACCGCAGGATATTTACTATAGTGCAAAGCAAAGCCCTGGGTATGTTCTAAATATCCCAAAACTCATTTCATTGCCATCCAATGAGATTGACCTGGATTTCTCGTGTATCAACTCAATTTACTTATAGCACAAGCTATATCTGGTCGTGTACAATTTATGATGTAGATTAAGCATCCCAACACACGAGCATAATCCAATTGTGATATGCTTTGGCCTTTGTTCTTTGCTAATGCAAGATTCACGTCAATTAGAGTCTTTGCAACTTTAAAGCCCAAGTGCTTGAATTTTTCAAGTATTGTCTTAATATAATGACATTGTGACAATGTCATACCTTGAGAAGTCTTATGGATCTTAATTTCTAGAATTAAATCAGCAACTCCCAAGTCTTTCATATCAAACTTTCCAGTTAGCATACGCTTAGTCGCATTTATGTTGGCAATGTCATTACTCATTATCATCATATCATCCACATATGAACAAACAATTACTATGTGATTTGGAACATTTTTAATGTACACACATTTATCACATTCATTTATTTTAAAACCATTTGACAACATTGTTTGGTCAAATTTTGCATGCCATTATTTGGGTGCTTGTTTTAGTCCGTAAAGGGACTTAACAAGTCTACAGACCCTCTTATTTTTTCCTAGAACTACAAACCCTTCAGGTTATTCCATGTAGATTTCTTCCTCCAAATTTCCATTCAAGAAGGCTATCTTAACGTCCATGTGATGAATCTCAAGATCATACACCGCAACTAATGCTACTAATATCCGTATGGATGTAATTGTTGTAACTGGAGAGTATGTATCAAAGTAGTCAAGACCTTCTCGTTGTCTATACCCTTTGACTACAAGTCTTGCCTTAAATTTATCAATAGTGCCATCATCTTTCATTTTTCTCTTAAAAATCCATTTAGAACCCAAAGGTTTATTTTCAGGAAGAAGATCAACCAATTCCCATGTATGGTTGTTCAATATGGATTCTATTTCACTATTGACTTCCTCTTTCCAAATCAGTGATTACGAAGAAGATATAACTTCTTTAAATGTTCGAGGCTTATTTTCTAACAAGAAAGTCACAAAATCTAGTCCAAACGAAGTAGACGATCTTTTATGTCTTGGGATTTTCTGATTTATGAACTAGAAATCGATATGTTTTACTGTTGGTCGCATATCCTATGAAAATACAATCAGTGGTTTTCGGTCTTATTTTTACCCTTTTGGGTTTAGGAACTTGCACTTTTGCCAAACACCCCCACACTTTAAAATAATTCTAGTTGGGCTTCCTTCCTTTCCATTTTTCATAAGGAATGAATTGTGTTTTGCTATGGAGTACTCGATTTAGTATTCGGTTAGCCGTAAGAATGGCTTCCCCCCACAAGTTCTGTGGCAAACCAGAACTTATCAACAATGTGTTCATCATCTCCTTTAATGAACGATTCTTTTTTTCCACAATCCCATTGGATTGGGGCATGTAAGGGGCCGTTGTTTGATTAATAATTTCATATTCTAAACATATTTGTTCAAAAGGAGATTCATATTCACCACCCCTATCACTTCTTATCATTTTGATTTTCTTGTTAAGTTGCATTTCAACTTCATTTTTGTATTGCTTGAATGCATCTATTGCTTCATTTTTACTATTAAGTAAGTAAACATAGAAATATCGAATACTATCGTCAATAAAAGTTCTGAAATACTTCGTTCCACCGCGAGATGGTATTGACTTCATGTCGCAAATATCTGTATGAATTAAGTCTAAAGGATTTGAATTCCTTTCAACTGACTTATAAGAATGTTTAACATACTTAGGTTCCACACATATTTGACATTTTGATTTGTCGCATTCAAACATAGGCAATACTTCCAAATTAATCATTTTCTGCAAGGTTTTATAATTAACATGACCCAAACATATATGCCATAATTTATTTGACTTAAGTAAGTAAGACGAAGCTAAAATTTTATTATTATTCTCAACAACCATTACATTCAGCTTGAAAAGGCCCTCAGTAAGGCAACCTTTTCCTACAAACATTTCGTTCTAACTTATTACAACCTTATCGAATACAAAGACACATTTAAAACCATTCTTAACGAGAAGTCAAGCAGAGACTAAATTCTTCTTAATCTCGGGAATATGAATGACGTTGTTCAAAGTCACCACTTTGCCGGAAGTCATTTTCAGAAATATCTTCCCACATCCTTCAATCTTGGCAGTTGCAGCATTTTCCATAGAAAGCGTCTTTTCGAGTCCAATAGGAGCATATGTAGCAAAAGCTTCTCTAACAGTACAAACATGTCGAGTGGCTCCAGAATCAATCCAACACTCCCTTAGATTGCCCACCAGGTTGCATTCAGAAAGCATAGCACATAAGTCATCAACATCTTCGTGCTTTTTGACCATGTTTGCTTGACCCTTCTTCTTCTCCTTCTTTAGAGCACGACAATCTGTAGATTTGTGTCCAGCTTTCCCACAGTTGTAGCAATTACCGTTGAATCGCTTCTTGCTTGGGTTGCTTTTCTGTCCAGAAGCCTGCTTCCTCTTTCTCTTATTTTGAGAAGTATCCTCAATAATGTTTGCTCCCATTATTGTTGAGTTTCCACGACCTCTCTTTTCAGAAGCTTTGTTATCCTCTTCGATTCTCAATCGAATAATGAGATCTTCAAGGGATATCTCCTTGCGTTTTGTTTCAAATAATTTTTGAAGTCCTTCCACAACGGAGACAACTTTTCAATCATCGCTGCTACTTGGAATGCTTCATTGATGACAAGACCTTCAATAAAAATTCTATTAGTAAAACTAATACTACCAACATTAGTATTAATTCTACTTATACCTTTAGCAAGGAGATCATGAATAATCACTTGCAATTTTTGGACTTGGTTAATAACAGACTTGTTATCTACCATTTTGTAGTCCAAAAATTTAGCGGCGACGAATTTCTTTAACCCGACATCTTCAGTTTTGTATTTTTTTTCAAGCGGAATCCATTGTTCTTTTGACGTTTCCATGCCACTGTAGACGTTATACAAAGCGTCCACCAGTCCGATAAGAACATAATTCTTGCACAAAAAATCAGAATGCTTCCACGCCTCAATCATGAGAAAACGTTCAATCTTTAAAGTTTCATCGGGCAGCACAGAAACATCTTCCTTGATGAACTTCTGCATACTTAAAGTAGTTAAGTAGAAGAACATCTTTTGCTGCCAGCACTTGAAATCAATCCCGAAAAATTTTTCGGGTTTTTTTGCCGGTGCCAATGCTGCCGGTGTTTTTCGGCTCGTTGAGACATTGGTAGTTACCATCAGAACAACTTGGTTTCTGCTGTCATTCGTCATTTCTGTAAAAGAATGACACAAACAAACATTAAAATTACGTATATTTTAATCTCCAACGAAGTAAAAAATCACAAAGGTTTTAAACTCCAAAACAGTAAATATAACATAAATACAGAATACAAATTAAATTCCTTAAGCTTGTTAATAAACTGTAATTGTAAAATAATTCTAGATAAAATAAAATAACATAAATAGAAATATAAACGAAAGAAAAGTTAATCCGAGCCTACTGAATTCACAGGTTTTCCTTAAGGAATTTAATCCCCTCCTAGTACTCAAAGTTATGGATTATTTCCTCCCAGGATAGAACGAATTACACACTGGTATAGTGGTACGTCAAACCCCAGTGTTTCAGTGAATACAAAGTTCGGTAGCAAATCACACTTACTGTTATTTTCATAGAAGTTAAAACTATGCAGAAGGAGGAGAAACTCAGAAAATTGTATGGAAAATCTGCGAGAATGGACTTGTATTTATAGCCAATGTTGAGCTGAAATCTGAAGAGGTGCAACTCTTCAGAATTGTTTATGCAAAATGGCCACAACATAAATTCCATAATATAAATGGCTATTTACTCAACAATAAAGAGGGAAAATTGAAGAGGGTAGTTAATTTTCTGTTACCAAAACAGAAAACGGAAAAATGGAAATGGTTGGATTTTAATATTAATATTCTTGGATTTAATATTAATATTTTGTTATTAAAATAGATATTTAATAACATTTTTTGTTAATATTTACTATTAACAAATAATTTTGGTCCAAAAAATTAATCAATCAATCATTTGACCGAAGCCGAAGCCGAGTGAGCAACGACGACGACGGCGCGAGGCTTGCCTTCTTCTCAACTCTTTAAGAGCTAGAAGAAGAGCAATTTGCTTATATACCCATTAAAAACCTCTTCCTCTTCCAATATGGGACAATGTTCCTTCATCAAGGGGGAGGGAGGCGGAACTTAAAATTTCACTTAAAATTTTCATTTCTGTCCATTTCCCATTCACCCTCTTTTTAAGCCATATGAACGCTTAAAACCCAACAAAATTTCCATTAGAGTCTGTTTTAGTCCAGAACTGATATCCCTGGAGATGAAACGGACAAAATAAGTTAATAAATTTATTTAAAAAGATCTATATAACTGAAATTTTTTGTCTATTTTTATTTTATAAATTTACAGATCATGTAACCTCACTTTATTTTCTTTGTGTCAAGATCCAGCATCTCCCGGCGGCGCTAAACCAATATAGGCATTGGAAGCCAACACATCTTGTTTACTGATAAACCTTATAAAACAAAAACGAAGGAATATTATCAATCAATCAGTCATTCAATTATGCTTCAATTCAAAATTAGTTGAGCCCGATGTATGAATCGTTTATATTCAATCTGTTTAACTTCATTTATTTTGATGTCAAATATCTGTCTGAAGGGGCAAATTACAAGTTCTTTGAATCTCACACTTTTTCCTACATGGTTAACTAGTTTAATCTCAACTAGTTGGGACTCCTCTCACTATGGATATGGCCATAGATTAAGGCAGACAAATCCTCTCCTGCTCAAAATCGAATGCCCTAAGTAGATCAAGTATTTTCACTTTGAAATATATTTGAATAGTTCAAATATATAAAATTATTTACAATTAACTTAGTAGTGAAAAATGAGACCATTTTATGATGAGAGTTCAGAAGAAGAAAACATATGCAAAGGTATATTTTTACTTCAAAATAGAATTGAAAACTTAAAAATATATAAAATTATTTTGACATTATAATTAATGGTAAAATTTGAAATCACTATGTGATAAGAAAATATTAAATAATATTATGTAAACCTTGAAATATTTTCCTAAAACATCATATAAATTTTTGTGAATGATAGAGATGCGTGTAAGGTGACTCGAACATCATCGTTACATTATTTTGAAGCCATTTCGTTATACTTTGTATAACTACACTTAATTTTACTAGTTTAGATTATAAACACTAACATGTGATAGTAGGTTACTTACCATTTTTACTAGATTAACAATGTATGCTTATCAAGAGATTTACCAGTAGATACCTAATAAGTGAACTAATTATGTATAAAAAAAATTAATGTCAGTGGATAAAACTTAAACTCTAACCCAAAATTTACCAACTCAAATTCGAACCAAATTCAAATGAAAAATGTCAACGATTAAAAAGAGGAGGAAATACCGAACTCATCAAACGACTTACGATTCGAAATTAAAGAGGAACCTAAACGGGAGTTCTCGATTGGGGGAGCTTCAACAACACAAGTAGAACCAAATGAAGAGATATCTTCATTAGCAGTTTCAACAAAACGAAGAGTGGGACCGAATGAAGAAATATCATCATTAGGGGTTTCAGTAAAAGAAAGGGTGGGATCGAATACATCAAAACGACAATTAAACAATACTCACTCTTTTATAGTGGTGCGTAAGTAATTTTATTGTAGATACAAAAGGATAAATATCAGGATGAATATCAACAAATAAAGCGTGGACTTTAATAAAAAGAAGGTAAAAATGGAGAAAATGTAAAAATATGTATATGTAGTCCAAGACCAATAATTACAAGCATGAATAAGAAATATATGGACAAAAAAGTTACTATAGAGTGAAATATCAATTGTTCAATATCGCATTTTCATGATTACACTCATTGGCAAGGAAAAATATGCCTTAGAGCCTTGATGCGACATTGAAGCGCCCGTAAAGCGAGGTAAAGCGTTCAACATGCTTTGAGCCTTGCTTTAGGGCTTAAGCGTGCTTTAAGCGCGCCTTTGACAACACTGGTTCCCTGTCCCCGATATGTAACAAAAACATTGATTCGTTTACCGTGCCTCCTCTTGTAGACTTTTACCCGCTCCCCCATTTCACTCCCTCCCTCAATTGGTCCAACCTTCTCTATCACCTTGGTCTAGTAAATGATCATGCTAGGGTCCATACATGGTGGTTTAATCTAAGATTTCAATTCTTCCGATATTCCTCCCACAGCTACTTGGGATTGAAAAAGCACCACAAGAGACGGAAGGATATCCTGACTAAACAAGAGTTTCTTCAATAATGGCTTGATCGAAAGTCGTAAAGAAGGCACCTCTCCTATCCCAATATATGTGACAATATTTTCTTTTTAATTTGTTTCAAAAACAATAACAGCTTTCTAATTTTGGAAATACTTTAACTTTACACTTCTTAGTTTACCTTAAGGAGAAGCTTTGGCAGACAATGTCATAGAATATTTAAGATCACAAGTTCCAAAAGTTAATATTTCTTTCTTAAACTGTGTGTATTCAAGCTTGTTGAGATACAAGAAAATGTCATTACTTAATTGGGTCATTGCCATTACTTAATTGGGTCATTTTGACTTTCTTTTACTATTGGGCCCCGAGCACACATTGTATTTATTTTAATATTTGTAGTGAGTTATGGGCTGACCCATATAAAGATAGAAGATATTCTTTTTGTATATAACAGACTTTTATTTTATTTTCTGACTTGAAGAAATGATAGATCTAGAAACTTCGGTCTCTCTCTCTCTCTCTCCATCTAACCTTTATCGATTTGCTTAGTAATGGAGTTTTATCATGGTATCATAGCCCAGATCTTGATAGATCGGGAAATTAGCTCTCGTCCGATGTTACCCTCTCTCATTTTCATCAGAGTTTTGAAGTTCCACTGTTTCTTCGCTTTTTTGAGTTTTCTGGTGAGTTTTTGATCGGTATTTTAAAAATTTTCCGGTGTTAATGACGGATATGAGTGCTTTTCTAATAGCAGTTCAGCTTTCCTGGTGATTCATCAAGCTTCTTCTGGTATTATCTAAGCTGTTTTGCTTTCGACCTAGGGTTTGCTCGTCCCTGTGACATTTGTTTTACAAGAACGTTGTTCTTTCCGATCGCGAAGGAAATTTGGTAACCCTAGTTATCTCTCCTCATTGTTTGTTTTGTGTGTGCATTTTTTCTTTATTAATTATGTTCAAAAATGCCGAATAATGATGACTTCACATTTGCGTTACCAACTGCTACTTTTGTTGTTTCTCGTTCTGCCTTTCATGAGGACAATTATACACATCTATGTCATCCTTTTTATGTGCATCCATATGATGTTTTAGTGTTCTCTTTAGTTTCTGTTCCTTTTGATGGTACTGGGTATGGGAGTTTGAGACGAACAATCCTTGCGGCTTTATCTGTTCGAAATAAACTGGATTTTATCAATGAATCTTCAGTTAAGCCTCCTGACAGTTCTCCCTAAGCGAGATAGTGGCAGAGGTATAATGATTTGGTTGTCTCTTGGTTTACCAACTCCATGTCCAAAGACGTTGCTCGTAGTGTTGAGTACTCTAAACTTGCCAAAGGTATTTGGAGTGAGTTGGAGGAAAGATATGGTCAAACAGATGCTACAAGGGTATTTGAGCTTAAGAAAGAACTTGCTCACATCTCACAAGGATCACTTGATATTGCTGCATATTTCAATAAAATCAAGCAATTGTGGGATGAAATTGATGCCTTGTCAATTAATAGGGTCAGGTCTTGTAGTAACTGTGGTTTCAAATCTGACTATCAGAAAGATGATGATGTTCAAAAGATGTACCAATTTTTGATGGGTCTCAATGATGTATATGTGCAAACTAGAAGCAATATTTTCATGATCAAACCTTTTCCATCTGTGAGCATTGTTTACAGTATATTGATGTCATATGAGAAGCAGAGGCAGGTCTCTACCTCTCTTCAGTTTCCTATATCTGCATCTTTCAATGATGGGGTCTCTAAGCAAGGTTTTCCTTCCAGAGTCAGTTTTGATAGTAAAAGACCTCTTACATGCAAATATTATAAGAAACCAGGTCACACTATTGACAAGTTCTACAAGCTACATGGGTATCCTTCGAATTTTAAGTTCACAAAAGGTTATGGCAGTAAGAAAGTTGCAACTCATGTTGAAGTGAATTCTCCTTCTACTCCTGTTAATATGGATTCTAATGTGGTTCCTGATTCTGTCAAGTCATCTGACTCTAGTAATGCTTCAATGGTTCCTGGTTTAACACAAGATCAATTCTCCCAACTGATGATGTTACTGCAACAGTCCCATGTATCTGCTGATTCCTCCTCTACTCCCACTTTAATGACTTCTACTAACTTTACTGGTAAGGTATTATCAGAAAGTATATTGCTTAAGTCATGCATGCTTTCACAAGTAGATAGTTTTGTTTGGATAAGACTCTGGAGCTTTTGACCATATGACCTCTCATAAAGATTTACTTTTTAATCTAAGGACTCTACCTATACCTTGTCTAGTTTCTCTGCTAGATGGTTACAAAGTAAAAGTTCATTTAGCAGGATCCTTAAACTTGTTTCAAAATTTCATAATTCATCATGTTCTGTATGTTCCTTCTTTTCAATACAATCCTATTTCTGTTCATAAGTTGTTAGAACAGTACAATGTGATTGTTCTGTTTACTAGAACTCTTTGTGCTATGCAGGCCCCTTCTTTGAAGATGCCTTTGGTTCTTGGTAAACTGGACCACAATCTCTACAAGCTCCTACTTCCTCATGTTGCTTCTCCACTACTGCATCCAGCTATTCTTCTAGTGTTGTTTCCCCTATTATTCCCCCTGTTATTTCTCCTGTTTGTATTTTTCCTAAAATATAAGAAAATGCAAAGAATGTAAATGTTGCTGATGCTGATAAAACACTTGTAAATACTGATGAAATTTTGAATAATATCAATAGAATAGATGTGGTTTGGCATTATAGACTTGGACATATTCCCTTTTCTAAAATGAAACATATCTCTATGCTTGGGTCACAGTTATCTTCCAAACGGTCCTTTTCTTGCCCAATATGTCCACTAGCCAAATAAATAATATTGTCATTTCTTGATAGTAACATACAATCCACAAAACCTTTCCAACTGATCCACATTGACACCTAGGGTCCATATCACTCTCCTACCTATTCTGGCTCCAAATAGTTTTTGACCATTGTTGATGACTATTCAAGAGCCACTTGGACCCACCTAATGGGAGCCAAAAGCAATGCATTTGACCTCTTAAAAGCTTTTGTTGACATGACTGAAACTCAATTTCAACTGAAAGTCCAGCATGCAAGAAGTGACAATGCCTTAGAGTTGGGGTCCAACATTCTTGGATCAAAATTCTTTTTTTGAGAAAGGGATATTGCATCAAACAACATATCCTCACACTCCACTACAAAATAAAGTTGTAGAAAGAAAACACAGACATCTTTTGGAAACTGCTAGAGCTCTTCTTTTCCAATCTAGTCTTCCTCTTAGATTTTGGGGAGACTGCATACTCAAAGCCATCTACTTGATAAATAGATTCACTTCTACTATGTTAAAGAACAAAAGCCTTTATGAGATCCTATATAACAAACATCCCACATATTCAAATCTTAGAGCTTTTGGATGTTTATGTTACTCTACTATTCCATAACTTCATAGGGACAAACTACAGCCTAGGGCCATTCCTTATGTGTTCATTGGTTATTCCTTTGGGAAGAAGGGATATAAGCTGTATGATTTACAAAATAAAGTTTGTCTTGTCTCTAGAGATGTTATATTTCATGAACATGTTTTTCCTTTTGTTAAATCTAGATCTTCTTCTCCTATCATGTCAAATTTGCCATTTTCTGCATGTTTTGATCACTCTGCTCAACAACACTCTTCATTATCCCATGATCTATTTTACCCTGCACCATCAGCTGCATCTCCTGTTTCTCCTCCTTCTTCTAGCCCTGCTCCTTCTGATCCTTAGCTATCCTTGAGAAACTCTCATGTTTCCTCCAATCTCCCTCTATTTTTTTTCCTTCTGAATCTAATTCCCCTCTAAGAAGATTCTCTAGACCTCACAATCCTCTTTCTTATTTGCAGAATTATGTCTGCAACTTACCTAATCCGAGCTCCAAGTCTGCTAATTCAACGGTTGTGTCTACTTATAGTGAGCATCATGCATTTGAGCCTACTACTTATTCTCAGCAAGCAACTATCCCTGAGTGGCAGACTGCTATGAGAAAGGAGTTTGAGGCATTGGAGACTAATGGTACTTGGGACATAGTTGAGTTACCCAAAGGCAAGAAGCCAATTAGCTGCAAATGGGTATACAAAATCAAGTACAAAGCTATGTCGCACCCCCTTTTCCCCTCCTTTTCGTTGGAAAATTGGGTTTATCATATTTTTGGGTATAGGACAACTCATTCTTTTTGAGAACGGGTTTACATTTTGAAGAGTCGCCACCTAATGATTTAAGGTGCATTAGGACACCTATTGGGTTCATTTCTAAGTTTGTCTGATAACCAAAGATAGGGTAAGAGCTTGAAATTATCCTAAGGGAAAGGTTAGGCACCCCTCAGGATTCACTAGTGTGGTTCCCGGCCAGACAGTTTTGTGAATTTGTACAGTTAGCAAATAGACAAGTATAAGCTCAAATAGTAGGGGATTTAAGTTTAAACACATAAGAGTTTGAAAACAATCATTAAAAGATGAATTTTAAAAAGGAGTTACAGTTTTACAAATACTTGAGAATATAAAAAGAATTGGGGGGGGGGAGTCCTAGGTTTGTTTATAATATGGATCACATCAATGCAATACCCGTTATGACACTCCTCATAAGAGGAGATTCACATGGTATTAGCGCACCGGTCATCATATCCATATCTACCCTTCCCACCCCGCTAAGGTATTAAAGTGCAAATTGGTCTCGACCTCTATTGCATGCTATTACCCGTCCTAATCCTATCAGTTCTAGAGGAATTTAGGACTAATATTCCTATAAGAGGGGGGATTTTAGGCTGACTCTTATGTTTTAAAGGTAAAAAGCTAAGGCGACAGATAAAACATGTAGGACTGCATATAAAAGGGAAACACATAAACAATTAAGAGGTTCATATATACTTCCGCAGACAATATATATAAATAACATGACTTAAACACAGTTAGGCTCAGAATTTAAAGTACTAAGGTAGGGTATTTTAATTGTTGAAGTAGACCAATTTATTACATAACTTAGATAAGAAGTCCAAATCAGGCATGTCTGCTGGTTGTAGTAGTGCTAATTAAACAAGGCGAGTTTGGTTTTATCATTATTACCTAAGGCTTGCCTAGGCGCAATAATGAGCCTGATATCTATTACTGATTAGGGGTGTAGTAAAACAGTAAACAATTTGAAACGAGCGATTTGGATCCTATAGGCATGCTTTCTAACCGTATTAATTTAAAAGAGCAGGTTATTTAAACTGATTTAGAACCGTACAAGTAAATCGATTTTTTTAACTAAACTGGTTTTAGATCCTATAGACATTATATCTATTAGCTGATTTTAATTCCTACAGACATGGTATCTAAGTATTAAAGGTTGATTTTGGTCCTATAGGCATGGTATCTAATTGAACATGAAGTGAAGCGGGTAGGATTCATTTGATCACAACGAAATTCCTATAAGCATGATTTCTATGAAAAAATGATTTTGATCTTATAGACATGACATCTAATTGCAAAGCTGATTTTAACCTTGTAGGCATGATGTCGGATTATAGCCATTTAGACCCTATAGGCATGGTGTCTTAGTGTGGAAGTAAAACATGTTGAATTTATTAAACAAATCCTATAGGCATGTTATCTAACCTTCTGATAGCTAGAGCATACATAATCACCCCATCCCTTTTCACCAGCCAACCCCAATATTTGTTACAAATTATTACAGACCAAAAATGACTGAATTACATCAGAAAAGTGCAAAATAAGAAGTTACAACCATAGGAAGCCTGATTCTTGACTTCCTTTCTGAGTTATGGAATAAACTTCCTCAAATGCCCATGTTGTTTCAAAGCCTTTCTAAGACCTGGGTGTGTCAAAGTTCTCTAAGGACCTCAAGGGACCCCGGGCAGTGCTTACACCCAGGTTTGCATAACCAGACAGAATTGAGTGCAGTGTGGAAGGGCCAGCCCTTATGTGTCTAATTTCAAAGGGAGCTCATGGGTCCCAAGGCAAGGCTCACACAATATGGGCAGAACCTAGGTTCTAAAAATATAGTGGAAGTGCAGAACACACAATATTTTTAAGAAAAGAGTTTGTTTAAAACTGGATTGTAAGTCCATTTTTTTAAGGTAATCAGTAGCAAAATTGTTTAAAATCAGTTGGGGTAATGATCAAAACACAGAATTAATAGTCATAAAATGGGTCAAAGGGGTTTTGGGAACACATTGTTTGTAAGCACATGACCCAGCAGGGATCTGGTTTGGTCTTGCACAGCAATAGGTGATGCTGGCATGGCCACAAACACATAGAGGGGATATGGGGTTTGGGATTTATACACATAGGAGTGCATTAATTTAAAAGGGGAAGGGAACATATTTCAACATGTTATTAATGTAACTTGACTACAGAAACATAAGCAGAAGTAGACAAGAATGAGAGAAGTTGGAACCATTAAGGAAACATGTTATTGTTGATGCTTGAAAATTAACTAGGACATACCAGTGGAGAAGCAAAGTGCAGAAAGGAAAAGTAAGCAAAATTTCACAGTCTAGCCTTGGCTTTCAGCTAGCTAGACAAAAGTAGTAGCACAAGTAGAAGTAGAGAAAAGAGAGAAAGTTTTGAGTGTAAGTGTGTGTTCTTGAACTCAAATTGTTTGTGTCTTTGAAAGAAGAAGGGGTAAGTATTTATAGTTGTGAAAACGAGTGAAGAAGAGGTAAAGTCTTAAACACAAATATGGAAATAATCACAATCAGAATCAATTAACACAAGTGATTCCCTTTAATTAAGGAATCACTATTTAACGGGTAGTAATAGGTTTAATTAAGGGAAGAAATCAGTTTGGGGACAGATTGATTGTTGCCATATAAAGGGGCAGTAAAAGTATGAAGTAAATAACCAAGTCTAAGTACAAAATAGGCTTATTTTGGGAAAGGATTCAGTCAGGTAAAACATCACAGTAAAGGAAAGGAACCAATTAATTTTAAACATATGAGTAAAAATTAGGGCTCGTAAGAAAACCTTATACAATTAGTCGGAAGATCGAGGAAATCAAGATCAATCAAGAACAGAACATGATTCTGCATTTCACCGTATAAATAGCAAGGGATGGACAAGCATGCAGAGTTAAACTTGTTGACAAAAGAAGCAACACAAACATACAGTAGCAGTAGGGGTAAGCTAGGGTTCAGTAACAAGAAAATATTCGAAGCACAGTAGTCAAGTAGGTCAAGTAGCACATAGAATCAACAGTGAAGAAGAACATAGTAACAGGTAAAGAGAGTCAGAAACAAGTAAAGGTCTCACTGTAACAAGTGAGGCAAAACTTCTAAGAAATTAGGGCTTCAATATTAGACGAATTTAAGAGATGATAAGAACTCAAAATCAGATGAGTTAAACAAGGAAAAGAGAGTCATAAACGAAGAACTTAAAATAAGCACACATTTAAGCAAACACTTTTAGAACTCTGATAAGACCAAAATGGAACTAGGATTTTTAACATGTTGAAATAGATAGAAGGACACCATGAGCAAATCGTTTTAAACATAGCAAAATCATAGACAACATTAAAATTAGAGAAGAGTTCTTTTGAAAACTTAGAGGAAAACCCTAATCTTCGAAAAATGAAGAGTCGTTTTGAAAGAAAAGTTGAATAACCTTCGAGAAAGCACTTAAGAAGTTCGTAGTAAACACAGACCTAAGATAGATCTAAAGAAAATTATAAGATCTTAAATATTAGGGTTTCAAAAACCCAGAAAATATGAGAAAGACCTTGAGAGTTACCGATCTAACCAGGAAAGTCAAGGATCTGCCTTGAAAGGCCATGAATAGCCGGAGAAAGGTCATGGATGGCTGGAGAAAGGCCATGAACAGAAGTCGAGCAAGGACTGGACCAGATTTCTTCGAGATCTGGCCATAAAATCACAGAAACAAATACCCAGGAGCCATAGGTGGCCGATACACATCTCAAATGGCCATGAGAAGCCATGGATTAGGCAGGGGTTGAGGTGGATTAGGGTGGAATTAGATGGCGGCGGCTAGGGTTCATGTGAGGTTGCAGAGAGAATTGAGAGGGAAGGGATTCAGAGGCAGTGGGTGGTGTGAAATGAGTTAGGTTTAGGGGTCGTTCAGGGTTAAAAATGGTAAGGGGTAACAGTGGTCGTTGATCTAAATGATCAACGACCTAGATTTAAAAGGGTAGGTGGGAAATCTGGGTTTGGGTCGGTTAAACTGGGTTAGGGTTCGAGTTTAAATGCAATTTGGCTGGGGAAATTGGGTCTGATTTGGGTCAGATTTAGGCTACAATTTAAATGCAATTGGGCTATTATTTAAATAGCCATTTTGCCCCCTTTTTAAATTATAAAAATAGTAAATAAATTTCTGGAAATAAATTTAAAGCACTAAAATGATTTATAATATACAATTAACAATTTAAAAATGCAGG
Source organism: Nicotiana sylvestris (assembly GCF_000393655.2). Taxonomy (NCBI): domain Eukaryota; kingdom Viridiplantae; phylum Streptophyta; class Magnoliopsida; order Solanales; family Solanaceae; genus Nicotiana; species Nicotiana sylvestris. Next base: position 176,303,074 of record NC_091061.1, read on the forward strand.
GCTTAATTTTTTATGAATATAAAATACAATTAAATCTTAAAAGGCTAATATTTCAATTTGCTTTATAAAATACTAAATAAGATTGAAAAATATGTAAAAATTACCATAGACATATTTTGGCATAAATATAAAGATTCAATAAATGAATCATCAAAAATAATAATTTTGGACATAATTATTGGGATTTTATGGATAAAAAGGGAAATAAATTGATTTAAAAACCTTTAAAAATTATAGAAAAATAATAAAACACTTGGATATGCTTACATATTCATATATATTCCATTTTGAAGTTATTTTGTATATATAAAATATATAGGAAAAAATTGGATATCAACAACTGCCCCTTTTTATCCAGGAAGGATGAAAGAGTTGTCGGGTAAAAATATGATGGCCAATTTTGCCGAGTGATACAGTTTGAAGAGGTTTAGGCCACACCCTGGCTTTTGAGCTGCCTACATACCCCTGGTTTTACAGGAATCATGTCGTATGTAGTTCATGATTCATCGGCGGAATATACCGATGAAGCGATTTCAAAGACGGATGCAATATCCAGGGCGGGGTGAGTGGACAACTTGTGGAAATGGTTAAGGTTGATATGGCTGCATGAACTGGAGCGGGATTGCTCCTGCCGGGATGGCCGTTGCTCGCCGGTTTACCTACAATGAAACAATACAAGTGTATTCTGTGCATAAATTTAGACATGATGCAAATTCTAGTCGGACCATGAATGTTGTCTTTGGACGGTTAGGATAATGTCCTTAGACCATGACGTCCCCGGCCATAAAGCATATGATAAAGGATTCGCAGGCCATGAAATGATGCTCTCGGGCTATGAGGATGGTGCCTCCGAACCATGATGCCTTTGAATAATGATATGCAAAAGATTGAAAGGGATCCTCAGGCCATGACATGGTGTTCTCGGGCTATGAAGATGGTGCCTACGAACGATGATGCCTTTGGATAATTTGGCGATCTTTTAGCCCATGAGATGCAGTATGAGGCGATCTTTCAGCCCATGAGATGCAGTAGCATGATGCGGACAAGACAGAGCTTAGTCTTGCGATTTAAAGGGCAGAGCTTAGCCCATAAGAGAAATGAAATAAATGATGCTTGAGATAGTGCTTAGTTTCGAAGAAAATTATAGGCAAAGCTTAGCCTCGAAAGGTAAAATGATAGCCTTGTGCAAAGGTGCGAATGAAGATGGATGTAGAGCTTAACCTCGGAAGGCTGAATGGTAGCCTTATGTAATGCAGGATACAGATGGGCACAACGTTTGGTCTCGGAAAGCAGAAAGGTAGCCTTATGCAATGTAGATGCAAAAGGAGGTAGAGATTAACCTCAGAAGGCAGAATAGTAGCCTTATGCAAGAGTGCAGACAAAGACGGTGTTGAGTCTCGAAAGGCAGAAAGGTAGCCTTATGAAATGCAGATGTAGAAGGAGGTAGAGCTTAACATCAGAAGGCATAATAGTTGTCTTATGCAAGAATGCAGATGTAGATAGCATTTAGTCTTGGAAGGAAGAATGGTAGCCTTATGCAATGCAGGATGCAAATGGAGATATCATTTAGTCTCGAGAGGCAGAAAGGTAGCCATATGCAAGAATGCAGATGGAGACAGCGTTTAGTCTCGGAAGGCAGAAAGGTAGCCTTATGCAGCAGTGCAAATAACGAGTGATAGTAGAGTTTTCTTAGCAGATAGCAGATTGTGATGTCGTGATTACTGAGAGCATTGTGACAGGCGGAGCATCACTGGCGTGTGCGGGTAGAAAATGTTGGTAAGTGCGACGGTTCGAAGAGTTGTATTTATGAACAACATTAGTCCCGTGGGCGTATGATATGTTTAATGATTTCGCAATACTAGTGCCCACATCTAAAGAAAAATTGTGAGTTTTGTAAGGGGGAAGGTTAGTTCGTATTCCCGCTGGCTTTGATTGACATGCTCAGCTTTGATCTGGTGATACCGTATGTATCATTGGGGTAGCGTTGCTAAACAAAGTAGTTTCGATAATAAACATGCATGATTGTTGTAAAAGTATGCCGTAAATGTATAATAAAAAATAATTTTTAGATGAACCGACGACTGTGACATGGTTCAGGACATTGCAACCTCTCTTGCTACGGAATTTTGAGGGTCCTCCTCAAAATTTTGCCCTAGTTTGATGGGTTGACGTTTCTGACTATTGCTCGTGCGTCGATCGGCTGAAATTATTTCAGAATTTTGAGAGTCCTCCTCAAAATTCTGCCCTAGTTTGATGGGTTGACATTTTTGACTGTTGTTCGTGCAACGATCGACTGAAATTATTTCGGAATTTTGAGGGTCCTCCTCAAAATGCTACCCCAGTTTCCATTTGCGGGGTAAATGAAAATTTTATTGAGTTGTGATCGAACCAATAGGGCTTCCTACGTATCCCCTCTTAAACGGGAATCAGGTCAGGCGTAGTTCACTTTACATCATATATAGGGGAAGCATAAAGATTACACATAGTAACTCTTGTCTGCATCCGATTTTATCGGCTTTGCCTAGATTTCTCCATCCATTTCTGCGAGTATGAGGACTCCTCCTGTCCGAACTCGGTGAACCATGTATGGACCCTGCCAGTTGGGAGAGAACATCCCTTTGGCTTCATCTTGATGCGGAAAGATTTTCTTTAACACCAGCTGTCTCGGTGTGAATTGTCTTGGCTTGATTTTTTTATTGAAGGCTCTAGACATTCTGTTCTGATAGAGTTGACCATGGCAGACTGCATTCATTCTCTTTCTGTCTATAAGGGCTAGTTTTCATAACACTTTTTACCCACTCTGCATCGTCGAGCTCAGCTTCTTGTATGATCCTTAGGGAAGGAATTTCTACTTCAGCGGGAATGACAACCTCTGTACCATAAACCAGCATATAGGGGGTTGCCCCGATTGATGTGCGAACTATAGTGCGATATCCCAATAGAGCAAATGATAACTTTTCGTGCCACTGTTTATGTTTTTCTATCATTTTCCTTAATATCTTCTTGATATTCTTGTTGGAAGCTTCTACAGCTCCATTCATTTGAGGCATGTAGACTATGGAATTCTTGTGTATGATCTTGAAAGTTTCACACATAGCTTTCATCAAGTCGCTATTGAGGTTGGAGCCATTATCAGTAATGATTGATTCTGGAATCTCGAATTGGCAAACAATGCGGTCGCAGACAAAGTGTGCCACGACTTTCTTAGTCACTGCTCTATAAGATGTTGCTTCTATCCACTTGGTGAAATAGAGTATGGCTACCAAGATAAATCTGTGTCCATTGGAAGCGGCAGGCTCGATTGGTCCAATAACATCTATCCCCCAAGCGGCGAACGACCATGGTGAGCTTGTTTCATTAAGCTCATTTGGAGGTACTTTCATCATGTTTGCATGTATCTAACAGCGGTGACATTTTTGGACATACTTGATGCAGTCTGTTTCCATGGCCATCCAAAAGTCACCTGCTCGGAGTATCTTTTTTGCTAAGACAAAACCGTTCATATGTGGACCGCAGGTCCCAACATGAATTTCCTCTAGTAACTTGGATGCTTTCTTTGTGTCGACACACCTTAGTAATCCCGAATTGGGAGTCCTCCTATACAAGATTCCTCCGCTATGAAAAATATTGTTGGACAATTTCCGAAGTATGCGTTTCTGAGTAGGATTCGCAAGCTCTGGGTACTCTCCTCTTGCCAAATATTCCTTGATATCATGAAACCAGGGCTTTCCATCTGCTTCCTCTTCGACATGTGCACAGTATGCTGGCTGATCATGGATTTTTACTGGAATGGGATCAATGAAATTCTTGTCCGGATGTTGTATCATAGATGACAGGGTAGCCAATGCATCGACAACCTCATTCTGGACTCTGGGAACATGTTGGAACTCCGTCTTCGTGAACCTTTTCCTCAGTTCCTGTACATGATGTAGATACGGGAGTATCTTGGAGTTCTTGGTTGCCCATTCTTCTCGTACCTGATGTATAAGTAAGTCTGAATCTCCAATCACTAGTAGCTCTTGAACATTCATGTCAATGGCCATTTTGAGCCCTAGGATGCAAGCTTCATACTCGGCCATGTTGTTGGTGCACGGGAACCTGAGTTTGGCGGACACCGGATAATGCTGACCAGTTTCTGATACTAGGACAGCTCCTATGCCAACTCCTTTAAAATTCACTGCTCCATCGAAAAATATTGTCCAACCGTCATAGGGTTCTGCAATGTCTTCTCCTATGAATGATACCTCTTCATTAGGAAAATATATTTTCAGGGGTTCGTATTCTCCATCCACAGGGTTTTCGTCAAGGTGGTCTGCCAGTGCCTGTCCCTTGACTGCTTTTTGAGTTACGTAAAAAATGCCGAACTCACTCAGCAGGATTTTCCACTTGGCTAGCTTGCCACTAGGCATGGGCTTCTGAAAGATGTACTTCAAAGGATCCATCCTCGGTTTGAGATATGTAGTATATGCACAGAAGTAGTGCCTCAGCTTCTGAGCTACCCAAGTTAAAGCACAACAAGTGCGCTCTAATAGAGAATACCGTGCCTCGTACGTGGTGAACTTCTTACTGAGATAATAGATGGCCTGCTCCTTCCTCCCTATTTCATCATGTTGCCCCAGAACGCAACCGAACGCTCCATCCAATACTGCAAGGTAGAGTAATAAGGGTCTACTTGGCCCAGGCGGGACCAAGACTGGTGGTGTTGACAAATACTCCTTGATTTTGTCGAAGGCCTTTTGGCAAGCATCAGTCTATTTGGTAGAGGTGTCCTTCTTCAACAACTTAAAGATTGGTTCATAGATAACTGTAGACTGTGCTATGAACCGACTGATGTAGTTAAGTCTTCCCAAGAAACTCATCACATCCTTCTCGTTCTTTGGTGGTGGCAATTCTTGAATAGCTTTGACTTTTGATGGATCCAGTTCTATTCCTCAGCGACTCACAATAAACCCAAGCAATTTTCTAGCAGGAACCCCAAATGCGCATTTTGCGAGATTCAGTTTCAGGTTGTACCTTCGCAATCTATTGAAGAACTTCCTCAAATCTTCCATGTGATTAGTGGCCTTCTTGGACTTGATGATGACATCATCTACATATACCTCAATATCCTTGTGTCTCATATCATGGAAAATGGTAGTCATGGTCCTCATGTAGGTGGCCCTTGCATTCTTCAGACCGAATGACATCATCTTGTAACAGTACATTCCCCATGGCATAATGAATGTCGTTTTTCCAACATCTTCTTCCTCCATCCAGATCTGATGATAACCAGCGAAACAATCTACAAATGATTGCAAATTATGCTTGGCACAATTGTCAAGTAGGATGTGTATATTCGGCAAAGGGAAGTCGTCTTTCGGACTGGACTGATTGAGATCATGGTAGTCGACGCAGACTCTAACCTTCCCATCCTTCTCTGGCACTGGTACAATGTTGGCTAAACATGTCGGGTACTCTACTACCCTGAGAACCTTAGCTTTGACCTGCTTGATGACTTCTTCCTTGATTTTCAGACTCATATCAGGTTTGAACTTTCTGAGCTTTTGCTTTATCGGTGGATACATTGGATCGGTTGGCAGTTTGTGAGCCACAATAGACGTACTCAGACCAGTAATGTCATCATACGAGCATGCGAATATGTCCTCATATTCCTTTAGAAGTTCTATGTATTCTTCCTTTTCTGATGGCGATAGGTGAACGCTGATTCGTGTTTCCTTGACGTTTTCTACATCTCCCAGGTTAACAATTTCGGTCTCGTCCAGGTTGGACTTAGGTCTGTTCTCAAAGTTCTCAACTTCTTTGACAATCTCATTTGGTATGTCATCTTCCTCTGAATCAATGTCCGTTTGTTGCGTTGTCTTATTGCATCTCACAGTCATTGGTTCATCAAGATAAGTAATATTAATGTTGTATAAGTAAAGTAATGAGAGAAAATGATAATGAGTGTTGATTCATAAAAAAGTCAAAATGTTTTGATAAATTGCATAACTATTTTGAACATTGAAGGTTTTATTACGGGAATTGAAAAATGCGAAAAGAAAATCATTTAGTTAATAAAACAGTGAATGATGCTTATTTTAGCCTTGCTACCTCGAGGCTCGTCGGGCTCTGGTTGTCCTAATGGTCGAATTGTTGAGGCGTGCCTCTTTGCTCACAGCCTGTATGGAAGGGCCTTCCTCCCCCTCCTCCTCGAGAATAACACAACAGTCCATATCATTGTCTTCTAGGAACAAATTCTTCACCGCTGCAAGTGCTTCTTCTTCGTTTGACCCATAAACGATGTCAGCCTATTGGAAAGTCTGTTCCAGATGCGGTATTGGCTGCTCTAGCGGATAATAAAGACCACGCCATGGTGGCGACTAGTTGTTAAAGGTGTAATCATATCCCAAATCGAAGGTAGTGCCATGTTTCTTGAGTTTTATGGGCTTAGAGATTCCTTAGAGTTTCTTGCCGAGCTCCTTTCCAGGTTCGTACCCACTCCAATTCAGTATACTCTCGATTTTGTTATCCCACCATTTATCCTTGTCAACAGCACTTACCCGTTCAATGTGATGGTAAGTCTCTCCTCCCAGCTTCCTTCTTCCTTCGATCGCCGAAATGGTTTGACGACTGTATATGGGGTTGCTACCGTCACCGTGAATGATCACTTCTCGGTGATTCCATTCGAATTTTACTGTCTGGTGTAGCGTTGATGCTACGGCCCCAGCAGCATGAATCCACGGCCGTCCCAATAGTAAGTTGTAAGATGCTGGCACATCTATCACCTGGAAATTGACATCGAACCATGTTGGTCCCATCTGCAAGCATATAATAATCTCCCCAATGATGGACCTCTAGGAACCATCGAAGGCTTTCATATTGATAGCTCCATCTTTATCTCGTGTAGTCCTTTACCCAACTCCTTAAGTGTTACCAGTGAACAAATGTTGAGACAGGAACCTCTATCGATCAGGATTCTTGTGATGAAATAGTCCTTATATTGCACGGTGATGTGCAGTGCCTTATTGTGCCCCAACCCTTCAGGTGGCAACTTGTCCTCATGAAAGGTGATCTTATGGCTCTCCAGTACTTTTCCTACCATGTTAGCCATTTCCCCTCCAGTGATGTTGCTTGGTACGTATGCTTCACTCAGAACCTTTAACAGAGCATTCTTGTGTGCCTCCGAATTTTGTAGCAAAGCAAAAATGGAGATTTGCGCTGGTGTTTTGTTCAACTGGTCGATGACCGAGTATTCCCTGGCCTGTAGCTTTCTCCAAAGTTCATCTGGACCTGTCTCAATGATGGGTGGCCAATTGGAGGCGTGCTTACTTGACTCAGCTAGATGTTCGGGGATATAGACTCTACCGGTTCTTGTCATGCCCTATGCTGCAATAGTCTCTTCGAACCTGACCTTGCCTTTCCTCCTCGCCTTGGCTGTATAGTCCCAGGGTACAGCCTTTGTATGGAATGGTGTCATGGTCGACATCACTATTGGGATTGGCGTGGCTACCCTTACTCCGAATGGAGCGTGTGCTTTGGGTGGCAAAACTGCAACCTCAAATGATGCGGGTGAATTTGTTGGAGACACGAATACAACCTCAATTGGTGCTGGTGTTTTTGCATATGACGTTGCTTCAAACTCAAGTGGCACATACATATTCACCTCAGCGTCCTCAGATGGTTGAATCTGGACTATGATCGGATTAAGGGTAACTATTTGTTTCTTTGGGTCATCACCTTTTGTGATCAACCCGATCGATCCCTTGGGATCCCAGTCATCTTCTATTTTGCTCATGTGGATACCTCCACCCTTATGGTCTGGTAGAGGGTTGTTGCGAACATTTGGAGAGGGTTCTTTTGCCACAATAATCTTGTTATCAATTAAATACTGTATCTTGTCTTTCAAGGGACGACATTCATCGATGGTGTGCCATTTCATGCCGGAGTGGTATGCACATGATTTGTTTGGGTTAACCCACTGAGAAGGGTTCTCAAGGGTTTTAGCAGGGATGTGGGTGACAACCAGCGGCTTTTAGTCTCTCATACAACTGGTCAATGGGTTCAACAATGGCTGTATATTATTTTAGAGGTCTACGATCGAAATTTGGCCGAGGTCTAGGAAAGTTTTGGCGTGCAGGAGGTGATTGATAGTAGGATGGCTGAGAATTGTAGGTTTGGTAGACATGTGCGGGTTGGGAGTATCTGGGTGAAGTAGGTTGATATGTAGGAGGTGGAGGTGACTGATAAGTTGGTGGTGGAGCTTGGTATGAGGGTGAGGGTGCTTGGTAGTTCGGAGTTGGCTGATATGTGAGTGGAGGTATTGGGTAAGTTTGGTATTTGATGGGAGATTTGGTCCTATGTGCAACCATTACGGCCCCCACATCCCTTTTCTTGGACACACCACCAGACTATAAAGCCTTATTGGTAGCTTGCAAGGACTCGAAGTTTGTAACCATACCGCTTTTGATACATTCTTCAATTCTTTCACCCAATTTGATAATGTCGGAGAATTTGTGGTTCTCAATCATCATCAGCCGCTCATAGTACTGTAGGTCTTGGGCACGGACAAAGAACTTGTTCATCTGTTCCTCTTCTAAGGCAGGTCTGACCTTAGCAGCTTCGGACCTCCAGCGAGTAGCATACTCGCAAAACATTTTTGTAGGCTTCTTCTTTAGATTCTGAATATAGAACACGTCAGCCGCATTCTCTGTATTAAACCTGAACCTATCCATAAAGTCGGACGCCATGCCTACCTAGCTTGACTACTTCTTTGGATCTTGGCTGATGTACCAAGACAATGCATCTCCTTTCAAACTCCTCATGAACAGCTTCATGCGGATTCCCTCGTCTTTCCCTACCCCAACCAGCTTGTCGTAGTATGTCCTCAGATGGACCCTTGGATTACCCGTACCATCAAATATTTCAAACTTAGGAGATTTGTACCCCTCGGGCAGTTCAACATCAGGCTGTATGCAAAGATCCTCATAGTTTTGCCCCTCAATTCCCTTGCTTCCTTCAACGCCTTGAATCCGGCTGGTCAGTTTCTTGAGCTCCTCGGACAGGTTCCTGATAAGTAGGTCCTTTTCATCAGGCTCAAGTGTGCTTGGTATAGGTTGGGTGGAGTGTGGTATGGTCTCTACGTAGATGAGGGTGTTATGGTGGCATGGTATGTGGGTGTGGAAATGGTCATTTGTGGAGTTTTTAGGTTATGGGATGAGTAGTAGAGTGTTGTTTGGATATGGCAGGTGCTGCATTGAGTTTTTGGTGGAATATTGTGATGGTAAGGAGCGGGATGATTCTGTTGCTTTGGGATATCTTGAAGAGGTGTATGGTTCTGAGTGTTGGGGAAGTTGATATCTGGGGTGCTGAGGGAAAATGATAGGTTTGCCAGATTCTGAACCTGATCGAGCTCTTCTTGGAATTTCAGCACCTTCTGTTCAAGTTGGGATACATTCTCCTGAGGAACCTGAGTACCATGTCCATTAGTAGCCTCTGCCCGTTCAGTTGGATTCTCCTTCCTGATGTTGTTCAGATCTTCCATTTTGCTTTTGTTCTTGTTTCTGACAAGACTAAGAGGAGGAGTGGGTGGAGGGCCCCTGGATCTCGTGGAATAAGATGATGATGCCAGAGTGCACGAACTAACCTTTGGGGAGGGGAATAATAAAATGGAAAATAAAACAAAAGATAATCAAATTAGTGCTGATTATAAAAAGCATTGCGGTATTTAAACACATAGTGTGAATGTAAAACGTGTCCTAATTTGGGAACCTCTTTGTGCCCGAGGTAGGCTTAGCGGCAAATTGTTTTGGAGAACTTAGAATACTAAATGCCTCATGTTATTGATAGAAAATAAGACGAATCCCAAATTGGCACTAAATAAATAGGAAAACAAAAGTCACTAATGGCCATTGGCCTTATTACATTTTGTAAAGCGAAAAGGTAAACTTCCCCAAATTCGGCATCCTTGGCTCCGTCGAACAGCTTTCCCAAATCGCGAAGTCCCAACAACAGGTATACTCTAGCTAGATGTCCGACTTCGGTCCCTTCAGTATTTTGACAATCTTCGACCCTCTTGAGAAATTTTCTCTCAAATTCCACTATGCCTCGCTCCAAGTATCCTAGCTGCTTGCTGGCACTGACAGCCATGTCCTTCCATTCCTCAATCAGCTTCTGGCCGGACTCTTGTATTTCACGATGTTCACTTTCGTACTCACGGATCCTTTTGCGCAGTTGGTTGTACTTGACCTGCGCCTCAGCCTTTTCATCTATAATCATGTGACCTCGAACAAACCCTGGTTGGCCCAGACCATCATGATTGTCTTCCAACCAACCTGAGTAGAAAGGAGTGCAACCAACATGATACCTGTCTGGTTCGATGGTATCTCTCCCCATTATGATCTTGTAGTGCCACATATGTTGAGCTTGGCACTTGTAAGGACTATCATCATTCTGGAAGTCAACTCGGAAATGACTCATCTTGTCGACCCTGGGTATAACTTGCTTCCTACCAGCTTGCCTCATAACTAGGAGAGGGACGTAAGGGCATGTTCCTCTCAGCCAATTAGTATCAGGAAAGGTGCATCTCTGGATCGAGTGATGAACTCCTCGGTCAGAAACCACCCGAACATCTATTAAACATGTTCTTCAGTCAGATTTTCAAATAGCTCAACCCATCCTTTGGCATTCTCAGGCTGAGCGAACAGATCGGGGATGTAATTTATTCACTTTGGATGATGGAAAGCGATGTGATCATCCCAGTCCCTTTGTTGAATCTCTTATCGGTATTCGCCCTTTTGGAGATATTCCATGAGCCAGAGTTGGAGTAATAAATTGCAGCCTTCGAAGTGTTTTGCTCCTCGTTGACACTTCTCCAAGGCTCGATATATGTCTGCAATGATCATGGCCACGATGCTGAATGGATACCCACCAATCCCCTCTATTAGGGTCTTAGTTACCATAGCCAACCTGGTATGGATTCTCCCTTTCTTCATCGAAAACACGATCATCCCCAAGAAACAAAACATGAAGACAAAAACCCTTCGATGGATGTGCCCCAAGGATGTGATGGCAAACTCGTCAGGGTAGGTACAGTAGGATTTGCTGTGACCATACCTTTCATAAAAATAGTCAAAAGGGATGCAGGATTCCTTCAGGCATGTCAATTATGGATTCTTCTTCAAACCCATCATTTTGAGGAAAGCCCTGCCTTTGCGGTTCTCAGGCATTAGCAGACCCGGAGTTTCCCACACTAGACCAGCCAGTCCTCCTATCTCCTCTAGCAAGGGTGTCATTTCAATGTCCCCAAAGCGGAACATAGCCCTTTCACAATACCAAAATAGTGTGGCAGTTTCTATGATTTTGGTGTTAGGTTGGATCTCCAAGATGGAGGGTAGGTTTCCCAGATACTTTTGGACGAGAGTTTGGTCACTAAAGTGTAGATCTTTCCACCATCTCAGTAGTCTTGGGTGGATGTTGGTAACCATGCCTAATCTAGGGGCTTCGTGTCTCATATTTCTGCAATACAAATAAGGTTAGGCCTTTACCCCTACCAGACTCGATTTTTTAACACCAACAATTAGCATGAAGCATTTAGCTCTCCAAATAAATGCACAGAACGTGGTGAGGTCCGTTTGGGTCCAGGGAAACTCGGTGGACTTTGGACAAGGCTGTCTTAAAGGATCATTATGTGGACAACATAACTGATCCGGCTAGGTTTTACCATGATGATGCACAATTTTAACCAAAGTAAGGTTTCTATGGGATTTTAGACTGGTACCCTTGAGCGGACAACTCAAGGTGAAGGCACGAAACTATCGACTGCACCGTTGATCGACTAGTTTTACCGCAAATATGACTTTCCGAATTTAGGGGGTAATGATATAGGAAGAGCGTAACCACACATTAAAAGCGTTACTATGGTATTTGTTTGGTACGAGTGGAATATGATGTTGAGCATGATTATGCAATAATTAAAACATGTTGGTATGTATTTGCACATTAAGAAAGCGATAAATACAGCAGTTTCATAATTTAAAGCAGAAATAAAGGAAGGAAACAAAGAAGATAAGTAATTGCACATAAAGGGGAGGTACAAATTCACAAAAACAATCTGAAGTGGTAAAAGCTTAAGTATCCCCAGCAGAGTCGTCATGTTGTCGCACCCCCTTTTCCCCTCTTTTTCGTCGAAAAATCGTGTTTATGATATTTTTTGGTATAGGACAACTCATTCCCTTTGGGAACGGGGTTTGCATTTTGAAGAGTCGCCACCAAATGATTTAAGGTGCATTAGGGAACCTATAGGTTTCATTTCTAAGTTTGTCTGATAACCAAAGATAGTGTAAGGGCTTGAAATTATCCTAAGGGGAAGGTGTTAGGCACCCCTCAGGATCCACTAGTGTGGTTCCCGGCCAGACAATTTTATGAATTTGTACAGTTAGCAAATAGACAAGTATAGGCTCAAATAGTGGGGGATTTATGTTTAAACACATAAGAGTTTGAAAACAATCATTAAAAGGCAAATTTTAAAAAGGAATTACAGTTTTACAAATACTTGAGAATATAAAAAGGAGGGGGAGTCCTAGGTTTGTTTACAATATGGATCACATCAATGTGATACCCGGTATGACACTCCTCAGAAGAGGGGATACACGTGGTATAAGCGCACTGGTCATCAAATCCATATCTACCCTTCCCACCCCGCTAAGGTATTAAAGTGCAGATTGGTCTCGACCTCTATTGCACGCTATTACCCATCCCATTCCTATAAGTCCCGGAGGAATTTAGGACTACTATTCCTATAAGAGGGAGGATTTTAGGCTGACTCTTAGGTTTTAAAGCTAAAAGTCTAAGGCGACAGACAAATCATGTAGGACTGCATATAAAAGGGAAACACATAAACAATTAAGAGGCACATATATACCTCCACAGACAATGCATATAAATAGCATGATTTAAACACAGTTGGGGTCAGAATTTAAAGTACTAAGGCAAGGTATTTTAATTGTTGAAGCAAACTAATTTATTACATAACTCAGATAAGAAGTCCAAATCAGGCATGCCTGCTGGTTGTAGCAGTGCTAATTAAACAAAGGCGAGTTAGGTTTTATCATTATTACCTAAGGCTTGCTTAGGCGCAGTAGTGAGCCTAATATATATTACTGATTAGGGGTGTAGCAAAACAGTAAACAATTTGAAATGAGCAATTTGGATCCTATAGGCATGCTTTCTAACCGTATTAATTTAAAAGATCAGGTTATTTAAACTGATTCAGAACCGTACGAGTCAAACCGATTTTTTTAACTAAACTGGTTTTAGATCCTATAAACATGATCTCTATTATTGCTGATTTTAACCTTGAAGGCATGATGTCTGATTATAGCCATTTAGACCCTATATGCATGGTGTCTAAGTGTGGAAGTAAAACATGCAGAATTTATTAAACAGATCCTATAAGCATGTTATCTACCCTTCTGATAACTAAAGCATGCATAATCATCCGATCCCTTTTCACCAGCCAACCCCAATATTTGTTACAAATTATTACAAACCAAAAATTATTGAATTACATCAGAAAAGTGCAAAATAAGAAGTTACAACCATAGGAAGCATGATTCTTGACTTCCTCTCTGAGTTATGGAATAAACTTCCTCAAATGCCCATGTTGTTTCAAAGCCTTGCTCACACCTGGGTTTGTCAAAGTTCCCTAAGAGCCTCAAGGGACTCCAGGAAGTGCTTACACCCAGGTTTGCATAACCAGACAGAAATGAGTGTAGTGTGGAAGGACCAACCCTTATGTGTCCAAGTTCAGAGGGAGCTCAAGGGTCCCAAGGCAAGGCTCACACAAGAGGTGCAGAACCTAGGTTCTAAGAATATAGTGGAAGTGCATAACACACAGTTTTTAAAAAAAAGAGTTTGTCTAAAACTGGATTGGTAAGTCCATTTTTTTAAGGTAATCAGTAGCAGAAGTGTTTAAAATCAGTTGGGGGTAATGATCAAAACACATAATTAATAGTCATAAAAGGGGTCAAAGGGGTTTTGGGAACACATTGTTTGTAAGCACATGACCCAACAGGGGTCTGGTTGGTCATGCACAGCAATAGGTGATTCTGGCATAGCCACAAACCAACCAAAGGAACATAAACACATAGAGGGGATATGGGGTTTGGGATTCATACACATAGGAGTGCATTAATGTAAAAGGGGAAGGGAACATATTTCAATATGATATTAATGTAGCTTGACTGCAGAAACATAAGCAGAAGTAGACAAGAATGAGAGAAGTTGGAACAATTAAGGAAACATGTTGTTGTTGATGCTTGAAAATTAATTAGGACATACCAGTAGAGAAGCAAAGTGCAAAAAGGAAAAGTAAGTAAAATTCCACAGTCTAGCCTTGGCATTCAGCCGGCTAGACAAAGCAGTAGCACAAGTAGTAGTAGAGAAAAGAGAGAAAGTTTTGAGTGTAAGTATGTGTTCTTGAACTCAAATTGTTCATGTCTTTTAAAGAAGAGGGGGTGGGTATTTATAGTTTTGAAAACGAGTAAAGAAGAGGTAAACTCTTAAACACAAACATGGACTAATCACAATCATAATCAATTAACACAAGTGATTCCCTTTAATTAAGGAATCACTGTTTAACGGGTAGTAACCGGTTTAATTAATGGAAGAAATTAGTTTGGGGACAGATTAATTATTGCCATATAAAGGGGCAGTAAAAGTATGAAGTAAATAACCAAGTCTAAGTACAAAATAGGCTTATTTTGGGAAAGGATTGATCCAGGTAAAATATCACAGTAAAGGAAATGAATCAATTAATTTTAAACAGATGAGTAAAAATTAGGGCTCGTAAAAAAACCTTTTACAATTAGTCGGAAGATCGAGGAAATCAAGATCAATCAAGAAAGGAACATGACTCTGCACTTCGCCATATAAATAGCAAGGGATGAACACGCATGCAGAGTTAAACTTGTTGACAAAAAGAAGCAACAGAAACATACAATAGTAGTAGTAGTAGGGGTAAGCTAGGGTTCAGTAGCAAGAAAATATTCGAGGCATAGTAGTCAAGTAGGTAAAGTAGTCACATAGAATCAACAGTGAAGAAGAACATAGTAACAAGTAAAGAGAGTCAGCAACAAGTAAAGGTCTCACAGTAACAAGTGAGGCAAAACTTCTAACAAATTAGGGCTTCAACAGTAGTCGAATTTAAGAGACGATAAGAATTCAAAATCAGATGAGTCAAACAAGGAAAAGAGAGTCATAAACGAAGAACTTAAAATAAGCACATATTTAAGCAAACAATTTCAGAACTCGGATAAGACCAAAAGGGAACTAGGGTTTTTAACATGCTGAAATAGATAGAAGGACAACATGAGCAAATTGTTTTAAACATAGAAAAATCACAGACAACATTAAAATCAGAGAAGAGCTCTTTTGAAAACTTAAAGGAAAACCCTAATCGTTGAAAAATGTGGAGTCGTTTGAAAGAAAAGTTGAAGAACCTTCGAGAAAGCACTTAAGAAGTTTGTAGTAAACACAGATCTACGATAGATCTGAAGAAAATTGCAAAATCTTAAAGATTAGGATTTTGGGAAACCCAGAAAAGATCAGAAAGACCTTGAGAGTTACTGATCTAACCAGGAAAGTCAAGGATCTGCCTTGAAAGGCCATGAATGGCCGGAGAAAGGTCATGGATGGCCGGAGAAAGGCCATGAACAGAAGTCGAGCAAGGACTAGACCAGATTCCTTCGAGGTCTGGCCATGAAACCACATAAACAAACCCCAGGAGCCATATGAGGCCGATACACATCTCAAATGGCCGTGAGAGGCCATGGATTAGGTAGGGGTTGAGGTGGATTAGGCTAGAATTAGATGGCGGCGACTAGGGTTCATGTGAGGTTGCAGAGAGAATTGAGAGGGAAGGGATTCAGAGGAAGCATGTGGTGGGAAATGAGTTAGGTTTAGGGGTCGTTCAGGGTTAAAAATGGTAAGGGGGAACGGTGACAATTGATCTAAATGATCAACGGCCTAGATTTAAAAGGGTAGATGGGGAATTCGGGTTTGGGTCGGTCAAACTGGGTTAGGGGTCGAGTTTAAATGAAATTGGGCCAGGGAAGTTGGGTCTGATTTGGGGTCAGATTTAGGCTACAATTTAAACGCAATTGGGCTATTATTTAAATAGCCAATTTGCCCCCTTTTAAATTATAAAAATAGTAAAAATATTTCTAGAAATAAATTGAAAGCACTAAAATGATTTATAATATACAATTGACAATTTAAAAATGCAGGGCTTAATTTATTATGAATATAAAATACAATTAAATCTTAAAAGGGCTAATATTGCAATTATATGCAATTAGCTTTATAAATTACTAAATAAGATTGTAAAAATATGTAAAATTACCTTAGCCATATTTTGGCATAAATATAAAGATTTAATAAATGAATCATCAAAAATAATAATTTTGGACATAATTATTGAGATTTTATGGATAAAATAGGGAAATAAATCGATTTAAAAAACTTTACAAATTATGAAAATATAATAAAACACTTGGATATGCTTACATATGCATATATATGCCATTTTGAAGTTATTTTGCCTATTAAAAATATATAGGAAAAAATTAGATATCAACAAGCTGGTGGGAGTATAGAAAGATATAAGGATAGGCTTGTAGTTAGGGGTGATACACAAGTTGAAGGCATAGATTTTCATGAAACCTTCTCTCCTGTAGTTAAGATGTCTACTGTTAAAACTTTAATTTTTGTAGTTGTTTCAAATGCCTTAGCACGAAATAAAATGTAGTAACAAGGTTTTATTCGGAGATTCGAACAAGGCTAGTTCTCGATATAACTTTGTCTGCAAATCGTGGGTATAACTGGAAGCTTTCCCCAAAGTGCTTACTAAAATGTTTTTAGATTATAGTTTTGCCGAGGGTAGCCTTTGAACCGGTTTGAGAATTTGAAGGACTTATGTTTTGATTACGAGCATCGGACGTCTCCGAGAAGTTTTTAGGGTGACCGTAGACTTTCAAATTTGGGCACTGCCTAATAGGCTTTTGTGCCTTAGGGCTTCGATACCCCGAGCCATCCAGGTTTATTTTGGACGATAGTTCCTGAGTGGGGGTGGCCATATCCTTTCAAGTTTAGGCACCGTCTAATAGGCTTTGTACCTTCGGGCTTCGATACCCGAGCCGTTCGATCTTGCCTTGGACGACAGTCCCCAAGTGAGGGTGATCTCTTGAATTCGGATAGAGGCGACCCTTGGGCTCGATATCCTTAAGGAACAAAATATAATAGTCTTAAGGGAATAATATGTATCTGCAAGGAGGAAACTTTCTTTCATTCCTGTGCACAATATACAAGATTGTAAGTATGTACAAGCTTCGTGTTATGGCTTAAGTGGTCTATGTGTGCAAAGTTCATTTAACCGTTTGTCCCTTACAATGAATCCTATCCACCGATCCAAGAATGTTCAAGCACAGAGTTTCCTTCCTTGCTAAAATCATTACCCGAGGTTGATGGCCCCAATATTCGAGGTTGATCGTCGATAGGGCTTGGATATTGTTGATGTGACCCTCAATTCCGGTTCATAACCGATGTTCGATTCTAAGTTAGCACGATTCATTGTTGCCTCGTTAAAAACCTAGCTGGAAAACCTAATAGGGACAAAACCAGTTCAAGGGAAAAAGAGTGCAATGCGTGCATTCAAGCCTAATAGCTGCATCATTCTTTGGTTGTTGCCTACAAGTGTTAGTCCAGTTCGTAAGATATATAAAGAAAAGAATGAATGGGGTCGTACCTTAGTAGTAGTATCATTTTAAGTGGGTTACGTTCCAGTTGTTCGATAGTCACTCCCCGTTTCCTGCCTCAAGCTTGTATGTACATTTGCTAGTAATATCGATAAATTGATATGGACATTCCCAATTCGGTCCCAGCTTCCTTTCATTTGGGTTCCGAGTATTCAGTGTCACCTTTCTTAACACCAAGTCCCCGACATTAAAGTATCGGAGGTTGGCTCTCCGGTTGTAATACCTTTCAATCTGTTGCTTCTGGGCGGCAATCCGTATGAGGGCGGCCTTGCACCTTTCATCCAACAGCTCCATGTTTGTGTTCATGGCCTCACCGTTTGACTCTTCGGTTGTATATCAGAACCTAAAACTCGGTTCTCTTACTTCGACAGATATTAGTGCTTCGGAACCGTAAACCAACAAGAACGGGGTGACCCCGGTACTAGATTTTGAGGTCGTATAATATGCCCATAGAACTTCGTGATTACCCTAGAATCCGAGTAACAATTAAATTTATATTGTCGTTTTAAGGATATGTAATTTAATCCAATACAAATTGATAAACAAGGAATTAAATAGATAAAATTAGAGAATGAAATAAGTCAAAGTGGTGTGCAAGATAAATCTCGACCTCGATCTTTTACAGTCTCAAGGTGGGTTAGTAAGGACAACAAATTATAAGGCAACTCTGATGAATAGTAAGCAAGAAAGTGATGAATGTATATTCTCTTCTCAATGAACCGTGTGTCACAAACTAATGGGATCCCCTATATATAATAGGGAGTCCTAAATAAGGTGCACTTCTAAAATTATAGTAGGAAATCATATTAAACAGTTGTCTAACCGCCAAGGATCAATCCGTTCCGAAATTTACGCCGTGATCTTCGAGCCGTTGCGGGTATCTCGCTCTTTCTATTACTAAATCATTATAGTATTATGTCAAAGTGAGCCTTCTTCCGACCTCGGAAAATGATATCGACCTCGACCTCGATATTGGAAAGGAGCCTCGACCCCGAGCTCGGCGTCCTGGCCTCTTGATGCGGCATCACCTTTTCCATCAAAGAATAAAATTGGGTAGCCCCGATTTCCACCGTATACAGATAGTCCTCTCGTTTCTCAGAATAAAATGATAAGAAACGACTTGAACCTCGATTTTCTGGAGGCCTTGGTGATGACTTAATCTCCATGACGTTAGTGCTCGAGGTGACTGAAATGCCCAGTCAGTTCGTTTCCCCAAAACATTAAATGTTTTGCTAGTGGCGGTCGACCACTAGCACCGCCGAACCGTCACCATGTGTCTATAAATACAGGGCTTCTATTTGAATCAAAAAACTTTGCTTCAACCTTTAAACTCTCTTGATCTCTTCCTCTCTTCATCTTTCTCTTTTACTACCTGTTGGTCTAACACTTTTAGCACCAAAAAAATATCAAACTCCACCTCTTTTCGCTTTCTCCCATCTGAATCAATGGCGAAAACCTCCAATACCATTCCTCAAAAGATGAAAGCTTCTTCTTCCTCTTCTCAACCAGCCGGTGATAAAGCATCGATCCTTCATGAGATTGTTACCGACCCTTGTGTCACAAAGAACGACTTTAAAGTCGAGAATCCCCTCGCGATCCTTGGCCGATGTGAGCATGTATCGAGATATATTTGCTTGATAACGGAGAAATACCTCGAGTCTATGAAGAGAGATTGTGGTTGGGGGGACGAGGTCGTGGTACAGATCCCCGCCCCCGAGGAAAGTATCACCACTCATGTAGAGGGGTTCCTAAGTGTCTACACTTACCCTTCACACGTGGTCCAATTGATCTAGCCGTCATCGATTTTTGCAACAGGTACCAGGTCACCCTCGGCCAGATCCACCCTTCTTTCTGGCGCATAGTGATCATGCTCCATTTTTTTCCAGCAAGGCCGAGGGAATGGAGTTCACCCTCAATCATCTCATTCGATTATATCGGCCTCAGCTTTTTTGAGGGTTGATCAAGCTCTAACGTCGGGCGACCAAGGCCTTTTTTAGCTAGCAATGACGAGGATAAGGATCGGGGTTGTATGAGCCGGTTCGTGCGAGTGAGGACCTGCGACATCATCCTAGAGGAGAAGATGTCATTCCCAGAGAAGTGGAACCCCAAACGTTAGTGAAGTTTTTACCCATTAGCCTTCATACTCTATTTTTGCATTATGTGATGCCTTCATCTATTTTGCAGCGGTCGCTTGGATTTCCCATGCGGTCACTGGCCTCGAAGACTGGGTCCGGAGACTAGCCTCAACCTCCTCTTGTAACGAGTGCCACTAGCGTGACTTGGCGAGGGGCAGGTGGGAAGCCAAACATCATGGTAAGTTCATCTTGTAAGCCTTTGATGCTATCCTCTTTATCAGAGATGTCTTTTTACTCATACTTCATTCTCCTTCATTCAGGCATTGGAGATATATTTGAAATGAGGCCGGCCCCGCCTGGGGAAGATACTTAGTCCCCGATTCCAAAGTTAGGGAAAGATAATAAGAGGAAAAGGGTTGAAGCCCGAAGAGCCCCAAGATAAAAAGGCTCCAGCTCGCAGATGCAGGAGAAATATCATTCCTGTGGATATAGAATCGGTCCACCAGCTGAATGCAGAATAAGAAGACGAGGATGAAGACTCGGCACTGGTGGTTCGACCCAGGAAGTCGGTTGAAGCTGCCAAGCCTTCCGAGTCGGAGACCCTACCTTATGATGAGGAGGCTTCGAAGAAAGATGCAGGCAAAACCCTTGAATCACCTGAGGTCGGATTGTTCCTCGGCCATCAACAAGCACACTGGAGGGGGAAGGTTCCGAGATCCTCAGGGCTGAACAGAGCGCCTCGAGTGATTTTCTCGGTGCCATGACAATAGGTCACTTTCCCTCTCTACCGGTTTATTCTGAGAAGGCCATAATGGAGGCTCGAGCTCTGAAGATGCCTAACTTAGGTAGAGTCCCTAGTGAAGAGGATCCCTTCTGGGATTGCTTTACCAGGGTTGATGACGCCGCCGATCTCAATGACGCATCTACGCTTTTCGAAGAGCTCAACGCCTTTTATCTCAACTAAGCATTAATTCCTATTGTTGCAATTTTCTTTTCCTTCTTCTCACTTTACCCTAACTTGTATCTTTCTTTCTGTGTAGGCATTCACCAAGTTTAGGGCCGGCCTGAGCCAATGTAAGGACGAGCTCCAGAAGACCTTAGATGAAAGGATCGCTTTGAAGCTCCTTTGCAGTCAAAAGGATGAAGAGTTCAGGGACCTTCGGGTAGACTTGGCCAAGGCTTGTAAGGATGGGAACGAGCTAGACAAGCAAGTAACTATCATTTTAAAAGAGTACGGTCTACTTGACCCAACTGTGGAGGCTAATATTTCAGTGTCTTAGTTGTAACAAAAACTGGAGAGGATCGAGCTGTTCGAGGGGAGGTCGATCAGATCAAGGCCGACTGCAATCGGTGGAAGGAGAACATGGACCTCCTTGCTACGGAGAAAGAGGCGGCTTGGCCAAACTAGCATCGGCTGAGGTCTAACTTCGGGGAGCTAAAGAGAAAAGTTCAGCCCAGGCCAAAAGGATTGACGAGCTCGAGGTCAAGCTTGTTGAGGCCAAGGCAGAGGTTGGGGAGATGAAGATCACGACTGACAAAACCATTGTTGTATACGTGACCAATGTTGAGGCTGCTCAAATGCAGCTAGAGAAGCCTCCGACCGAGAGCGATGGGCAATGATTTGGCCAAGTGCCAATCCCGGAGGGAGACCCTTAATGAAATCAACGCTAGAGGTTAAGACCTCTCTGAACAGATAGCTCAAGCAAATGCGCTTAAAGTTGATGCCAGATTTCTCGTCTCCTCTGACGATGATGATGATGATGATGATGAAGAAGGTAGCCAAGGCGGGTCTAACAATGACGAGAGGCCCGAAGGAGAAGCTACTCCTAAGGGAGAAACCAGCCCCGGGCATAGTTAGGATTTTTTCTTTTTCTTTTTGTAAGACCTCCGTCGGTCTCTTGTACATATCTTTTTTCAAATATATAAAAGAAAATTTCTCTTGAATGTCTTCTCGATCTTTATAAATTTGTTTTTTGCCTTACAAAATTTTAGCATAATTTTATGCTTTGAACGTTGTATTCGAGACTTTGTCTCGGGTGGCTTCCTTGAAGTTACCATGGTTGAGTTCGAATAAGGTTCAAACTTTGAGGCGTAGACCCTCCCCGAACCATAATCAAGTTATTGTTTATTTGGGATCGGGATAATCGAACCTTGGGTTCGGGTTGAGTGAGAATAAGATCTCGAACCCTAAGTGTATTGGCCCTTAGGCTCTTTCAGATCGGGTTGTTATGGCCTCTAAAAGATGGCTATTATTCCCCTCTTTTGGCTTAAAATACTTAGTGAAAATTTCTTTATGCCTTGGCATGCATTTTTACCCATTGGGTTTTTTGAGGGTTCGATGTTGATTGAAACCCTTCTGATTTTTGTGCCTTAGCACGTTTGTGTTAAGATAATTTTGGTACCTCTTAAGGTTTTTTGAGGGTTGATTTTATCGAAGACCTTTTATTATTTGCTAAGGGTAGCCTTTTTTAACCGATTTTTCAAAGAACTTGAAGGCCTATGTTGATTGTGGGTTTCGGACGTCTCCGATCCGCATTAACTTGGTTGTAGCCTTTGGGTACGCCTCTTTGGCTTATTCCCTATTAACACTTCAAACTTGTTCAAGGTGTTAGTCCCCGAGAAAGATGGCCTTGACCTATAGATCGATGGGAGCCTCTTTGAGGTCTTATGAATTCGAGCTTAGATAACTCAAATATGTTGATTGTCGATGACAGTCCCCGTGTGTTCGAGGTATATTTTTGCTTGGCCCTTGAGCCATTTCTCACAAAATCATAAGTATGGAGCTCGTATAGTAGCAAATTTTCTTTGAGACACCAAGTGTTTGATATAGAAAGAATGCTTCTTTGAATAATTTATACATGTGTACATGTTTTGCCATCGGGGCTTGAGTAATCTATATGGACACGGTTCATTCGACCTTAGTGTTGAAGAGTTTTCTCGACGCCTCGATCGAACACCTGCAATAAGTTAGTATCATATACAAATGGAAAAGGGAGAAAGTCATACCTCATCAATAATATTGTTTCAGTAGTTATACATTCCAATTGTTTGGCAATTGTTCGCCCTCTACGTGCCAAGTTTGTAAGATCCCTTTCCGATGACACCGACCACTCGATATGATCCTTTCCAATTCAGACCTAGTTTTCCTTCGTTTGGGTCTCGAGTATTGAGGGTGACTTTCCTTAGAACTAAGTCTCTGATTCCGAAGTGATGAAGGCTGGCTCTTCTATTGTAATATCTCTCGATTCTTTGCTTCTATGCAGCCATTCGAACAAGCGCCGCTTCCTATTTTTCATCCAATAGTTCAAGTCTAGTATTCATAGCCTCATGATTTGATTCCTCCGTTGCATGTCAAAATCTGGCGCTAGGTTCCCTGACCTCACCTAGAATTAAGGCCTCAAAGCCATATACTAAAGAGAATGGGGTTGCCCCCGTGCTGGACTTCGATGTAGTTTGATATGCCCAAAGAACTTCGGGTAGAACTGCTCTCCATTTCCCCTTAGCATCGCACAACCTTTTCTTTAAGTTTTGAATGATAGTCTTGTTCGTCGATTCATCCTATCCATTTTCGCTTGGGTGATACGACGTTGATAAGATCCTTTTTATTTTGTGTTCTTTGAGGAACTTCGTTACCTTGCTGCCGATGAATTGCTTTCCGTTGTCGCATACGATTTTAGCAGGTATCCCAAATCGACACACGATGTGGTCCTAGATGAAGTCTACAACATCTTTTTCTCTGACCTTCTTGAAGGCCTGTGCTTCCACCCATTTAGAGAAGTAGTCAATCATAACCAAAATGAATTTAGCTTTACCTGGGGCTATTGGCAGAGGGCCGACGATATCCATCGCCCATTTCATGAATAGCCATGGGGATAGGACTGAATGAAGTTGCTCTCCGGGTGATGGATCATCGGTGCAAACCTTTGACATTTATCGCATTTTCGAACAAACTACTTAGTGTCTTTTTCCATGCTATCCCAGTAGTACCCTACTCTAATGATTTTGTGAATCAAAGATTCGGCGCCGGAGTAGTTCCTACAAGTTGCCTTCATGGACATATTGTAAAACATAATCGGTATCCCCCGGCCCTAAACATACCGCCAATGGTCCATCAAACGTCCTTCTAAATAATGTTCCATTTTCATTCAATGTGAATTGGGCAGCTTTGGTTTATAAGGCCCTCGACTCTTTAGGGTCCGATGGGAGCTTTTCGTTCTTTAAATATTCAATATATTTATTCCACCAATCCCAGGTCAGGCTTGTAGAGTTTATCTTGGCATGACCCTCCTCGACCATAGATCTCGATAATTGGACGACAGTCCCCGAGATAATATCATATTCCTCGACTAAGGATCCCAAATTTGCAAGTGCATCGGCCATAGTGTTTTGTTCTCGAGGTACGTGATCTAGAGTCCACTCCTTGAAGCGGTGCAAAGTTACCTGTAGCTTGTCCAAATACCTTTGCATTCTATCCTCTCGAACTTCGAAGCTTTTGTTTACTTGGTTCACCACCACTAAAGATTCACACTTGGCTTCAATGACTTCTGCCCCAAACTTTTAGCTAGCTCGAGGCGTGCAATCATGGCCTCGTACTCGGCCTCATTGTTAGTCAACCTAGAAGTTTTGATAGACTTCTTAATAGTGCTACTTGTGGGTGGCTTCAAAACGATACCTAGCCCGGACCCCTTCACATTAGAAGCGCCGTCTGTGAAAAGGGTCCATACCCCCGATGATGTGTCTGATTTTAACAAGAGTTCCTTTTCAACTTCGAGTACGAGGGTTGCGTGAAATCGGCCACGAAGTCCGCTAAAATTTGAGACTTGATGGTCATTCGGGGTTGATACGCGATATCGTACCCACTGAGTTAGACGACCCATTTGGCCAATCGACCCAAAAGTTTGGGTTTGTGCAAAATATTACGACATGGGTAACTGGTTAACACACATATTGGGTGACATTGAAAGTATGGTTTTAACTTTCTAAAAGAGCTTATTAGTGCAAGTGCTAACTTCTCTAAGTGTGGCTATCTAGTTTTTGCTTCCCCTAAGGTATGATATACATAGTAAACGGGAAATTGCAGACTTATAGAAGTTCACGAAGGTTGAATGAACCGTTGCGGGTATCTCGCTCTTTCTGTTACTAAATCATAACGGTATTATCTCAAAGCGAGCCTTCTTCTGACCTCGGCAAATGATATCGACCTCGACCTCGATATTGGAAAGGGGCCTCGACCCCAAGCTCGGCGTCCTGGCCTCTCGACGTGGTATTACCTTTTCCATCGAAGAACGAAATTGGGTAGCCCCGATTTCTACTGTATACAATTCGCACAAAATTTCCTTCTATTTTTCTTTGCCGTCGGTCAATCTCTTCTTGAGGTTTTGGAGTATGGTATTGTTAGTAGACTTTTACTGCCTGTTCTTACTAGGGTGATAGGGTGTCTATAGGATCCTTTTGATATTATGGTCCTTAAGATTTTCTTACCATACTACCGATGAATTGTTTCCCGTTGTCGTATGCAATCTCGACCGGCATTCTAAACCGTCATATTATGTGGTCCCAAGTAAAATCAATAACTTCTTTCTCCCTGACTTTCTAAAATGCCTGGGCTTCAACTCATTAAGAAACATAGTCATTCATAAATAATATAAATTGAGCCTTACTGGGCGCCTATGGCACATGGCCGACGATGTCCATTCTCTATTTCATGAATGGCCAAGGTGACAAGACCGAATGTAGTAACTCCTCGGGCTGGTGGATCATCGGTGCGTGCCTCTGACATTCATCGCACTTTCTTATGAACTCCTTCGCATCTTTCTCCACATCGATCCAGTAGTAGTCGGCTTTGATTATCTTATGAACCAACGATTCGGCACATGAATGATTCCTGTAGGTGCCCTCGTTAACTTCCCTCAAGGCATATTCGGGGTCTCCTGATCCCATACATATGGCAAGTGGTCCATTGAACGTTCTCCTAATAAGGTGTTATCTTTAGATAGGCTGAACTAGGATGCCTTCGTGCTTAGAGCTCTTGGTTCTTTAGGGTCCGAGGGCAACTTCCCGGTCTTCAAGTAATCTATATACTTGTTTCTCCAATCCTAGGTTAAGCTTGTCGAGTTTATCTCGGCGTGACCGTCTTCCACTACCAATTTCGTGAGTTGTATGACCATTCCCGAGCTGAATTCATCGTCATCAACTGACGATCCCAAGTTAGCTAGAGCATCGGCCTCATATTTTTTATCTCGGGGTACATGTTGTAGGGTCCACTCCTTGAATTGATGCAGTGTTACTTGTAGTTTATCCAGGTATCTTTGCATTCGTTCCTCTTCCATTTCGGACGTCCCATTGACCTGATTCACCACCAAGAGGGAATCACACTTAGTTTCGATCACTTTGGCCCTCAGGCTTTTAGCCAGCTCGAGACCTGCAATTATGGCCTCATACTCGGCCTCATTGTTAGTCAATTTTACAGTTCTAATATATTGCCTAACTACATTACCCGTTGGTGGCTTTAATACAATGCCAAGTTTTAACCCTTTTGCGTTCGAGGCACCATCCGTAAAGAGGGTCTAGATCCCCGAAGAAGTCCCCGAGTTCAACAACAATTCCCTTTCGACTTCGGGTACTAGGGTCGGCGTGCAGTTGGCCACGAAGTCTGTAAAAAACTAGATTTGATGGCAATTCGAGGTCAATATTCAATATCATACTAGCTGATTTCCATGGCCCGTTTGGCCAATCGTCCCGAGAGCTCAGGTTTATACATTATGTTTCTCAACGGGTAGGTTGATACAACACATATGGGGTGGCACTGAAAATATGGATTTAACTTTCTGGAGGCGCTTAGCAAAGTAAGCGCCAATTTTTTCAGGTGAGGATACTTAGTTTCCCCCTCTCCTAGAGACCTGTAGGATAGGAAATTGCGTACCTTCCTCCTCCTGGACCAGGACTCCACTTACCGTTATCTCGAATACCACTAAGTATAGGTACAACTGCTAATCTGCCTTCGGAGTATGAAGTAAAGACGGGCTCGAAAGGTATCGCTTGAGTTCTTCCGGGCTTGTTAGCACTCCTAGGTCCATGAGAAGTTATTCTTCTTCTTCGATAACGGGAAGAATCGATGGCTCTTATCAGAGGACCTTGAAATAAATAAACCCAAGGCGGCTAGCACCCAGTTAGCCTTTTAACGACCTTGACATTGTCCACCACGGTGATGTCCTCAATGGCCTTGATCTTGTCGAGATTGATCTCGATTCCCCGATTGGACACCGTGAATTTGAGAAACTTTCTGGACCCGACTCCAAATGCGCATTTCTTCGGGTTCAGCTTCATATTGTATTTCTTCAATATACTGAAGGTTCCCTGCAAATGTTTCAAATGGTCCTCTACTTGTAGGGACTTAACTAACATATCGTCAATGTAAACCTCCATTGATTTTCCTATTTTTTCTTTGAACATCCGATTTACTAGGCGTTGGTAAGCGGCACCAGCGTTTTTTAGTCCGAATAGTATTATGTTATAACAGTAGGTGCCGTATTTAGTGATGAAGGAAGTTTTTTATTGGTCATCCAAGTCTATCTGGATTTGGTTGTACCCGGAGTAGGCGTCAAGAAAGCTGAGTATCTCGTGGCCGGCAGTTGCATCAATCATGCAATCGATGTTAGGAAAAGGGAAAGAGTCTTTGGGGCATGCCTTGTTTAAGTCTTTATATTCTATGCACATTCTCAATTTATTCCCTTTTTAGGCACTACCACTACATTTGCTAACCAATCCGGGTACTTAACTTCCCGAATGGAGCCTATTTTATGGCGTATGCTTGACTTCGGACTGAGGCCTCCTCTTCTGTTTAACCGGGTGAAGCTTTGGAACCAAGCTCAGCTTGTGAGTAGTTACTTTCGGTGAGATCCCTGTCATGCCAAGATGGGACCAAGCGAAGCAATCTATGTTAGTTATAAATTATTCAATGAGTTTGTTCCTGAGCCCGAGAGTTAGTCCAGTGCCTAGTAATACCTTTCGATCGGGCAAATGCTCTATCAACTTGACTTGCTCCAGCTCCTTAACCATTGAATTGGTCACATCGGAATCGTCGAGGGCTATGAAAGACCTAGGGACTCCATAGTCATCGTCCTCGCATGTCTCCCACTTCTCTTGTTTGGTTGGGGCTGGCGTCAGTGAGTTCTATTTGGTTTCTCCCTTGGTGATTGAACCTAGACTCTTCGATGTTAAAAGCACGGATATCGAGACCACCTCATCGACCGCGAACATTTCTTTTGCAGTTGGTTGTTCTCCGTAAACTATTTTGATCCTGCCCGGTGTAGGAAATTTCAATGCCTGATGTAGCATCAAGGGTACTGCCCTCATGTTGTGAAGACATGGCCTTCCGACTAAAGCATTGTACCTCATATATCCTTCGATCACGTAGAATTTTGTCATGAACAGCCCGACGGTGTTTACCATTTAGGTTATCTCCCTTTAAGTGGTCTCGCAAGCCATGTTGAACCGTTTAAGACTCGGACTACAAACACTATCTGATCTTCAGACCCAATTGTTCCACGACCCTCGATCTGATGATATTGGCCTAGCTACCTAGATCAATTAACATACACTTAACTTGAGATTTATTTATAAGTACAGATATTACCAGTGCATCATTGTGTGGTTGTGTGCTTTAACATCGGCCCCTAGGGAATGTCGACTCCACTGATGATCATGTTAATAATGTATTGGGTTCCTCTTGCTCGATCTGCTTATTGGAGTCCTTATTCCTGAAATGATTTTTGGCTCGATCACTCAGGAACTCCTGGAGGTGTCCGTTGTTGAATAACCGAGCTACTTCCTCTCTCAGTTGTCGACAATCTTTAGTTTTGTAGCCGTGAGTTCCATGATATTTGCACATTAGTTTGGGGTCCCTTTGGGCCGTATCGAATTGTAAAGGTCAAGGCCACTTGGTGTCTTTGATGCGACCGATGGCAGCAGCATCGACGTTGAAGTTGTACTCCGATAACCTTGGTGCTTCCTTAGGCCTGATGGGTCTATCAAAACTGCTTTTGCTCATTAGTCCCCTGTTATTTTGACATCGATCACTTCTCTTTTCACTTCTCATAGGGTTTTCTCCAGACCCATTACCTCTCCAATCTCCATTGTATGGTTGATACCAGTCTCTATTTGATCTTGGTTCACGATAAATGTCTCTTTTGGATCTATCACTAGCTCTAACGGGATAAACAGACCCAGAAAGGGCCCCAAGTTGATCATCTTTGACCCTGATTTTTGATTGGTACCGGTTATGAACGTCGGCCCAAGTTACTCCTGAATATTCTATCAGATTTTGCTTCAACTTCTATGAAGTCAACGAGCTTCGAGTATTGAGTCTTTGGGTGAAGGCCTGAGCGACCCAATCGTCCGCGACCGGGGGCAGGTCCATTCTTTCCATTTGAAATGGGGATACGAATTCCCTACGCATCTCATTATCTCTTTGCTTCACTTTGAAAAGGTCTAATTTCCTAGTTTCGACCTTGATGGCTCCGACGTGCGCTTTTACAAAGGCATTTGCAAGCATATCAAATGAGTCAATAGATTAGGGGGTAAGTTGCGGTACCATATCATGGCTCCTTTTGACAAGGTTTCTCTGAATTTCTTCAACAAAATGGATTCGATTTCATCATCCTCCAAGTCGTTCCCCTTGATGGCGCATGTGTACGAGGTCACATGTCCATTTGGATTAGTCGTTCAATTATACTTCAGAATTTCGGGCATACAAAACTTCTTAGGGATCAGCTTCGGAGCTGTGTTCAGGGGAAAAGACTTCTGGTCATACTTCTTTGAATTCCGGCCCTTCAGTATCGGTGGTGCCCCTGGGATTTGCTCGACCCTGGAGTTGTAGATCTCCACATTTTTGTCGTTGGATTCGATTTACTTTTCTCCTGATTCTACCTATTTTGTTAATTCCTCGAGCATCTTTATTATCTTGGGGTTGGTCCTGGATTCGGCTTCGCTCGACCTTTCTGTGACTGGTTCATTTCTGCGGGTGTTTTCCCGGGGATGGTTCGGGCTCAAATCTATTGGGAGCGCAACTTTGGTTATGCAACTGGGCTGTCGCTGCATGTTGAGCCTGTAGCATTTTGAAGA
This sequence comes from Nicotiana sylvestris, assembly GCF_000393655.2. Classification (NCBI taxonomy): domain Eukaryota; kingdom Viridiplantae; phylum Streptophyta; class Magnoliopsida; order Solanales; family Solanaceae; genus Nicotiana; species Nicotiana sylvestris. Next base: position 176,333,060 of record NC_091061.1, read on the forward strand.
TCACCCGCAAGTTGATCCTATTGCCTTCATTGCCGTGCATATCCTTGGCTACCGATCTGGCTCCCCCACGAATGTTGTTCTCCGGATCGGTGGGCAATTTAGCATCGATGGCCACATAGGAGTAGTCATCGATTGGATCTACGATCGGGACCCCGTCAGGGTCAACAAGGCGAACCTCGTTGCTGGGAACTATATTTTTGTTCTCGCCGTGGTGGCCGAATTCAACATCAATGTTTAGGTGAGCAGACTGAGAGTTTGAACTCTTTAAGCTTTCATAAAATTAAGATATCAAAGAATAAGAGTAAAGCAGAGTGTGTTGTGGAAATTTGTATCAAATTGACACTATTATCATTAGCCCCACGGTAGGTGCAAAACTGTTTACCCTAAAAAATGGATAACAATTAAGTTTGTAAGTTGTTTTAAGTTTACACGGATTAATTCGATACAAACGATAAATTGCGTTAGATTAAACAGATAAAAGATGTAGTAAATTATCAAACCACTTGAGAAGGAGGATTCCAGACTTAGCAACGGCCTCAATGAAATATCCATCCTCGATCCGGACTCACAATGACCAAGCACTGATGAACAAGAATAAGAACTTTGAATAATAGGGAAAATAATAGTGTATTGTCTTGGTATGAGTGTGTTATAATGTCCTCAATTAATAATCAGACTCCCCTTTATATAGTAGGGGAGTTTTACTCTAACTACAATTCTATAAAAGATAAAAATCTTCTGCTTAACTAATCATCGGTTCTTATGTGTCGAGATTCACATCGTGATATCTGGACGATTGCGGATATCACGGCCTTCTATTGGTCATGACCGATCGTCCGGTAATGTTCTTCGAGGCCTTGGGGTTCGAATCGGACCTGGGGACCATGGCTCTGATATTCCCGAGGGCAGTCATTTCTCCCTGACCCCGGATCGAGGGGCTCCCTGCCTCGATTCTAATTCCTTGCCTTTACGTTTTTGCTCCGTTTACTTTATCGGAAACCGAGACATACCATGAGCTCGGTTTTACTTGTATACAGTTACGAATGATAATTAGAAAAACTATAGTTGCATATGGTAATTAAGCTCTAAACTGTAGCGCTTTATGAAAAATTCCCCTAATATGTATTCTCTTTTCCATATAAGTATCATTTAGGTCTGGGTCTGACTAATCTGAATTTGCATGGGTAGCACCATACCCAAGGATCGAATCCAAGACCTCTTCCATTTGTCATTGAACTTTTAGTATTTAGTGAATTTTATTTTTCACCTTTTAATAATTATCCTTTTTGATAATTGTGAGCATTATTGTATTAGATACCTACTATTTTTTACCACTACAAATACTATGGCAGTATGCATTTATTACTTTTTCACATTTTGCATACATTTTTCTATGATGGTGGTGTTCGATTATTTTACCAGATACCTATTGAGTACTTTAGCAATATTTTGCTTCTACCAAAAATTGAGCTTAGAAAATTTATGATTCTCCTTCCACCTTATAGATCATTAGACCTTTTAATAATTTAATTATAAGCTGATAGTGTCTATCTAAGCTCACCTACATTGGTGATTTGAGTATTAACAAAAAGGAGGTTTAAGAAACAAGGGACTACCTAGAAATCTATTGATGTGAAATTGCGCATAGTAAATCCAATTTCAAGTATTTTATTCCGATAATAATTAAAAGGGTTAATTTCAAACACACAGTAGTACAAAAAGTTGTTTATACTATCAGATAGTCTCTTACAAATATCTGCCCATAATTAGTAAAATTGTTAATGCAGGTAATCTGCAACGACATATTAATTTTCAAAATTTACCCAATTTATCGAAAGTATTTACTGTAGAAACAAGCATTTTTTTTTAAAAATCTTTGCTTATTCATAAAAGAAACAGAGACGTACCCATTGTGAGGACGACAATGAGCTACTCCAAAAAATGTAAATGCAACCATAGTAAATTCCACGACATATTGTCACACCTCCTTTTTGCGCGCCCGCCCCGAAGGGTAGAATGCGCGAGGGAGTTTTTCCAATTTAAGTGACAATATTCGAAATGGGATTATTTATTTAATTCAGAGTCGCCACTTGGGAAAGGTTTGGCTTTTGGTGTCCCAAGTCACCGGTTTATTTTGAATCCCAAATCGAGGAAATTTTCGACTTTTCCAAATGAAGTCTGCGAACCAGAAATTCTAAGTAAGGAATTCTGTTGACCCGAGGGAAGGTGTTAGGCACCCTCGAATCCCGTGGTTCTAGCACGGTCGCTTAAATTGTTATAATGGCTAAATATCTGATTTAAATATATGTTATGACTTACGTGCTTTTATTAAGTTTAAACCGCTTTTATTATTATCATTTATTTTTATAGAATTGCAATGTCGTGAAAATGCATCTCGAACCACGTCACAATCAATGCACCCGTGGTCGTCGACACATTTTGACTCCGTTGAGATTTGGATTTGGGTCACATCAATGTGCACCCGAATTTAAGAATATAATTTACTTAAACCGTGCCCAAAAAATCTAAACGCGTTATTATTTTTGAGGAAGGCCATGAAATTCACTAAACGGCCAGTCCTGAATTCTAAATATTTATTATGGTTAATTATTGAGGGCCCCGCAATTTACATTTTTATTTGGCGAGGCTCGTCTCATTATTTTAGAAGGAACATCCTAAAGCGACTACATTTCTAATGTGTTTGTCTCTAAAAATAGAAGAAAAGATGCATGCTAATTCAATTATATGCTTTAGCCAAATCCAGATTTTAGTTAATCGTCTGATTAATTATTTACAGAGTGAAGAAACGTTGTACCTCATGAAACATGCTTTTAACTTGATAGAAGAATTATATACAAGATTGATGAAATGCTACGACTGCTACAAGAGCTCCCTAACTTTAAATTATTTAGACAAGATTAATTAAAACCACTTATTAGAAAATGCGACTAATGATATTTGAAACTCATCCTATAAACTGCCTAATGAAACTGAAACTCAAGAATCTGAAACTGTATTATCTTTAGCTAGATTTAAAACAGCCATTTGCCCTTACATATTCAAAGCATGCTGAAAGAGCGAGTTTAAGTTAACAATCGTATTAAATAGCTGCACATTTCATGAATTGTATTTACATCTTGTATACTACTAAACGAATAAAATGTCGCAGTTTCAGATTGGCATAGACTTTAATTAAGTACAACCTTACTAATGTATCTCTATTAGGCTAACAGACTAAAAACTTACATATCTTAACAACATTTATATAAAAAATTCGTAAGCAATGCAACAGATGATTATAACTCCTTCAGATCTTTCGATTCAACTTTCATTGCAACATCAGACAGATTCGAAATGTGTACCTGAGGAAATGCTTACAATGAAGAAAGTAGGGGAGTCAGTTGAGCAACAGTGCAAGCGGAACAGCAGTAACAGATGAACAACAGCAGGACAAATTCCCAGTGCAAAAATGCAATTTAGAGCCAATGAAAGATGGCAGAATGTAGCAAATTCCCAGCAATATGGAATCAGAATTTAACCAGAATGGATCCAGAACTGAACTGATACTACACACAACTAGTAATCTCAAACAAGACTCAGGATAAATCAATATGGAACAGGCAAATCCAGACTAGTTGAGAATCAAGACAAAGATGAAAAAAATGCAGTTCCTTTTTTCTGTGTTAGGCCTCTCTTTATCTATTTATGTCCGTGTGTTTTCAAACAACTCTCTTTTCCTGTTTTCTTATCAATCCCCCTTATATCAGTGTATTCCCCTGCCTTTATTATCAATGTCTATCTGTGTGTGTCTATGTGTGTATATGTATGTATTTTTGCTCTCTCTTCCCAGATCTATCTGATCTCCTCTTATGTCTGTCTCCTTTATTTTATAAGCCTAAACCTCAGCCCTTTAACAGCCTGTTAGACCAAAAGAACACCCCTCCCATGTGCCATCTTCTTTTCAGTTTTCACTTAGCTATTTAAGTATTAAACCCATGACATTCCCTTGGCAGGCTTAAACTTTTTAGTAATATTTATTACTTCTGAAACTTAAAGCAGAATATGGGCAGCAGGATGTAGTTTGACAGCACATGCTGTCCAACTATTTAATTCAAAAGCACTTAGGCAGGGCACAGGCTGTGCACAAAATGCACATGTTGTGCATACGTGCACATGCCCTCCAATTTCAAAACTGTGACTAAACAGAACATTGATCTTTGCATTTCTGATTCAAATTACCAATAATATATAAGCAAACTCAGTTCCTAATTGATTCAAACAAATGCTTAGCAGAAGTAAGTCGATTTGTTATTGTTCGGACAACTGAAACTAATTGACGACATATGTCGACTCGACTATACTAGTTATAACACATACAATCGTAACCAAAAATCAGACATTTAACAGTATCACACAAGGGGTTCATATTGCAATGTTAACACAGAAATGCCCTAGGAACTAAATGAATGACCAATTACGAATTCAATTGAACATACAGTTTATACACACACATTATGAAGAAAGACTTGACTGAATACAGGAGTCCGGGCAAAGGGGGCAATTGACAGTTGACAAAAGAAATTCAGAGACAAATTACACAAAATATGCACAGACCTCTAAACCACACACGTACTGAATAACAAAGAGAAAACAAACTTACCTTAAAAACTTTGAAAGAAGGAACAGAAAATCAGCTTGTGTTTGAACAGACCCTTTTTAAGGTTGAACGGACTTTAATCGAAGGGTTTCTCAGATGAGAAACACCTCGATTAAGGTCCATTAGACCCTAACCTCTTGGCTTAACAGGCACGGACCGGGCTTGGGGTTTTTTAGGTTTTGTGGAAGGTAGATTTGGAACTTGAGCTTCCATGGTTAGATTCGGACCAAACCAAGCATGGTTTGGTTACGAGGGGGGTCCGGGGATTGTCTGGTATGAATCTAGGACAGATCGGCATAGATCGAGTTTTGCTCGAATCTTCAAATGAAGATTTGAGGACCTGGAGGATGATTCGAACTAAACGGTCAACAGGTCTGTGTTTAGGGGGGTGAGATGGTCCTATGGTGTTAAGGTGAAGGCCACCGGCGTTCATGCCGCCGGCTTTCATGGTAAAGGTGTACAGAGGCGGCTCTAGGGTTTGGGGTTCTGGTGAAGACGATGAAGGCTGGGGTTCGGATAGGGGGGTAGGGTAAGGTTATGAGTTTATATAGTTAGTGGGTAGGTGGATCCTGGCCGTTGGATGAGATGTGATGAAGGGCCAGGATCCTTCGACTAACAGGGAACGGCGTCGTTTCAAGGGTAAAGGGTTGGGGTCGGTCCGGGTGAGACGGGTCGGGTCTATTAGTGGGTACGGGGTGTGAGATCTTGGCCGTTGATCAATCTGAGATCAACGGCCCAGATTAGACCAGGTTAAAACGGTGTCGTTTGGAAGCTCTGGGTATCAGCTGGTCTGGACCGGTGCAGGCTCACTCTCTAGGCTTGATTTGGGCCTAAAATTTAATAAAAAAATGAGCCCAAGCAGATTTTCTAAACAAATTCTGCATTCTCTTTTATATTTTCTTACATATATTTTTATTTTATTTTTTAAAACAAACCCAAGTAAATCAAATTAAAATTAAATAGACACTTAATACAAATATTTACACACATATCAAAATATTTGAAGCAGGTAAAATCAAACAAAACAAAAATCACGGACCAAGATGCCTATTTATGATTTTCTATTTAACAACCGGATTACGGTTCAAATTACGCATGACACATACATTTTTTGTATTTTGTTTTAATAAAAATAAAATGGGCAAAAGTCATAAATAATTAACAAAGTGCCATGTAAAAAATCCAAAAATTGTACAGCAGGACCAATTGTTATTATTTTTATTTCTTTTGGAGCAATCGTCGCGCGAAACAAAAATCACGTGCTCACAGCTTCCCCTCTTTGTTCGGAAACACGAAGAGTTTTCGTGCAAAGATAAAGTGAGCATGTATGAGCGATTTTTGCCTATGGACTACTCCGTGTGAAGCATGTTTTTGAAAGATCTGACCGAATCTTGCTTCAAAGATTTCCTACATATCCCGGGCTAAACAGGAATCAGGTCAATGTAGTTCGGGAAAATTTTGGTAGCTGGGACTACCATGGGATTGCAATGCTTGCTGTTACTGCTGTTGCTGTTGTCACTGCTGCGTCACTGACCGCCTTATTACAACCAAAGGAAAATTGGAACTGAACTAAACACTTATATGCATGTCAACTGCTAGTTACAAGATTCCTATCTATGATTCTTTTGCGACCTGATCTTGGGTCTTAGCTGATTCTGCTTGTAGACTCCGATCTGAATCTTGATGCTTGCAAGTTGGAGGCGCCTATTTATTTCTGCGATACTGAATATGGCGGGGTTGGTAGAACTCGGTACCTTGATCAAATCTTGGAGCGATCCGCCTTCTATTTTCTCAGGTGTCTCGGGACATCTTTTTTCTTTTTCTTCTTAGATTCTGAGTTGAGACTCATCTTGTGGGTCGTTTCGATCCGTGTGGCTCGAGGTTAGACCTGCGGGAAAAACAAATGAACGAAATTTTCTGCCCCAGTTTCACTAGGAAATTTCGTGAATTATTCGCCAGGAAGTTCATAAAATTGATGAAAGAGGATCTGCATGCTCAGTTCAGGGTTGGAGCCCTGATATCGTCTAGCTGGGGAAAGGTTCAGTTTAGAGTTGAAACTCTAATACTGACCAACTGGGGAAAAGTTTAGTTTAGGGTTTAAAACCCTAGTGCTGACCAAAGGAAAATTCAGTTTAGGGTTTTAAAACCCTAATGCTGACTAAAGAAAAAGTTCAGTTTAGGGTTTAAAACCCTAATGCTGATTAAAGGAAAAAGTTCAGTTTAGGGTTTAAAACCCTAATGCTGACTGAAAGGGAAAAGTTCAGTTTAGGGTTTAAAACCCTAATGCTGACTGAAAGGAAAAGTTCAGTTTAGGGTTTAAAACCCTAATGCTGACTGGAAGGAAAAGTTCAGTTTAGGGTTTAAAACCCTAATGCTGACTGGAAGGAAAAGCTCAGTTTAGGGTTTAAAACCCTAATGCTGGCTGAATGGAAAAAGTTCAGTTTAGGGTTTAAAACCCTTAGGCTGATTAAAGGAAAAATTCAGTTTAGGGTTTAAAACCCTAATGCTGACTAAAGGGAAAATTCAGTTTAGGGTTTTAAAACCCTAATGCTGACTGCATGGAAAAACTCAGTTTAGGGTTTTAAAACCCTAATGCTGGCTGAATGGAAAAAGTTCAGTTTATGGTTTAAAACCCTAATGCTGACTAAAGGAAAAGTTCAGTTTAGGGTTTAAAACCCTAATGCTGATTAAAAAATTCAGTTTAGGGTTTAAAACCCTAATACTAAAGGGAAAATTCAGTTTAGGGTTTTAAAACCCTAATGCTCACTAAAGGAAAAATTCAGTTTAGGGTTTTAAAACCCTAATGTTGATTGCATGGAAAAGCTCAGTTTAGGGTTTAAAACCCTAATGCTAGCTGAATGGAAAAAGTTCAGTTTAGGGGTTAAAACCCTAATGCTGACTAAAGGGAAAATTCAGTTTAGGGTTTAAAACCCTAATGCTGACTAAAGGAAAAATTCAGTTTAGGGTTTAAAACCCTAATGCTGATTGCAAGGAAAAACTCAGTTTAGGGTTTAAAACTCTAATGCTGACTAAAGGGAAAATTCAGTTTAGGGTTTAAAACCCTAATGCTGACTGCATGAAAAAGCTCAGTTTAGGGTTTAAAACCCTAATGCTGGCTGAAAGGAAAAAGTTCAGTTTAGGGTTTAAAACCCTAATGCTGATTGCAAGGAAAAGCTCAGTTTAGGGTTTAAAACCCTAATGCTGGCTGAATGGAAAAAGTTCAGTTTAGGGTTTAAAACCCTAATGCTGACTAAAGGGAAAATTCAGTTTAGGGTTTAAAACCCTAATGCTGACTGCATGGAAAAGCTCAGTTTAGGGTTTAAAACCCTAATGCTGGCTGAATGGAAAAAAGTTCAGTTTAGGGTTTAAAACCCTAATGCTGACTAAAGGAAAAATTCAGTTTAGGGTTTAAAACCCTAATGTTGATTGCATGGAAAAGCTCAGTTTAGGGTTTAAAACCCTAATGCTGGCTGAATGGAAAAAAGTTCAGTTTAGGGTTTAAAACCCTAATGCTGACTAAAGGAAAAATTCAGTTTAGGTTTTAAAACCCTAATGCTGATTGCATGGAAAAGCTCAGTTTAGGGTTTAAAACCCTAATGCTGGCTGAATGGAAAAAAGATTCAGTTTAGGGTTTAAAACCCTAATGCTGACTAAAGGAAAATTCAGTTTAGGGTTTAAAACCCTAATGCTGATTGCATGGAAAAGCTCAGTTTAGGGTTTAAAACCCTAATGCTGGCTGAAAGGAAAAAGTTCAGTTTAGGGTTTAAAACCCTAATGCTGACTGCATGAAAAAGCTCAGTTTAGGGTTTAAAACCCTAATGCTGGCTGAATGGAAAAAGTTCAGTTTAGGGTATAAAACCCTAATGCTGACTAAAGGAAAAGTTCAGTTTAGGGTTTAAAACCCTAATGCTGACTAGCTGGTGGCAAAATTCGAGAACAAACAACTGACCCCTTTTTTTGAATTTTCTTGTTTTAGTAAAAACAAAAGAGAGTTTCGCGGAAACTTACCTTTCAAGTGAGTTCCTTATTGCCAAGATATTTCCTGTACCCATGTACCTTCTCCCTTGGGCGACACCTGCTTCTTGCACGGTTGTCTTGGATTAAACCTGTTTCAACTTTTCAGACAAAGAACATTTGTTAGTTCGGAAATGACGGTCGGTTTTGTGACCTTGATCGTTCCCGGTTGCTTTGTTGCGTCTTCATTTCTGTTGCGAAGTCCCGCCATTGATTTGATTCATATGTCAAAACCCTTTAGACCTCTCAAGCTTGCATTTCCCGGTTCTGTGATGATTTGCCTCGTAAGGCCCCTTTTTTTTTGTGTCCCGTTTTGCTTGGAGGTTCTCAACGGGGATTTTATTGGGGGTATTTCTGTGGGGATTTGTACAATAGGAAACTCTGTGGGGGGAATATTTACAAAGTGGATTCTTTGTGTGGATTTTTGTACAATGGGGCATGCTGGTGATTTATTTCAAAGCGGGCTTTCTAGGACTTGTTGGGGTAAGCTTGTTGGGGAATTTTTACAAAAGGACTCGCTGGGATATGCTGGGGAGATTCCATTTTTTTTGATTGGGGAGACTCTGTGGGGATTCGTCCGAAGGCGGACTTGCTGGGTGAAATTTCTCTTTTTCCTTTTTACTTCGAACACCATCAAACACCATGATTTATCAGGTTTGGACAGACGTACCAACGAAACGGGGTGTTTTCCTTCATGAAACGGAATTCCGTGAAAACAAACCTGCCACCTGCCCTCTCCGGTATATCCTGAACTTGGGGTTAAAACATAAAAAGGGATTCGAAGAGAAACAAAGAAAGGAGAAAACAAATTTCAGGAAGGGAGTGTCCCTTTCGGGACGAGAAAGACTTATCTGAGGAAGACAACGCTGGATTTAAATGACATGACATGCTCTTTGGACTGGACGCCTGACCTTCCATGAACTTGCGTTTCTCCGAACCAAAACGGATCTGTGATTCCAAACCGGTGGAACTTTGCCGAAACCTCCTTGGGGTGGAGTCATTTTTTTCGGCCAACAGCGCCCTTTGTGGGTTTTCGCTGGTTGACCTCTCTCATTTCTCTTCCTGTCATCGCTTGATAGCACTCTTTGTGAGTTTTTACTAAACAAGCTCTCTCATTTTGGTTCCTCTACTCCCGTCGCCTCGTGGTGCCCGAAAGTTTTCACCGACGAGACTCTCTCATTTTATCTCTCGATTCAGAGTGTGCCGGTCTCCATTTGCGACGCTTATTGGTTTCCCACTATCTTTGGTAATTGATCTGAAAGCTTGTGCTTGGTAAAGAGAGGCAGATGATACTAACTTCCAAACTGCTCGACGTGCCCCGGTTTCAATTTCAGGGTGAATGGGATTTTATTGTTGGTGTGACTGAACCTCAGGGAGAGGCTGCCTACGTATCCTTTCGGAATCAAGTCAAACGTAGTTTAGGCCCTTTATCAATGTTTTTTTTTTTTGTAAGCGGCTCAAAGGTTTGTATAGAGAATTGGGTAGTGTTTGGGGAGTAGTGGGGAATAAAACCTTCGTCATTTCAAATTCGTCAAGACTACTGGAGTATAATTCAGACGTAGTATCTCTTGACTGCATCCGCATTTACTGCTGTGTCGGGGTCATTTCCTTCGATATCACCTAAATACAATGCTCCTCTCGGCAATATCTTCCTTATGATGTATGGGCCTTTCCAATTTGGAGCAAACTTCCCTTTTGCTTCCTCATGATGCGGCAGAATACGCCTCAGTACCAGCTGACCTATTTCGAAATTCCTGGGTCGGACTTTTTTGTTGTAAGCACGGGCCATCCTTCGTTGGTACAACTGTCCGTGACAAACCGCGGCCATTCGCTTTTCATCAATCAAAGTCAATTGCTCTAACCGAGTCTTGACCCACTCGCTGTCTTCGATTTCTGCTTCGACAATGGTTCGAAGCGAAGGAATTTCTACCTCTGCCGGTATTACAGCCTCGGTCCCATAAACCAAAAGATAAGGAGTCGCTCCTACTGATGTGCGTACCGTAGTGCGATACCCCAACAATGCAAAAGGTAACTGCTCATGCCACTGTCGGGAACTTTGGATCGTTTTCCTCAAAATCTTCTTGATGTTTTTGTTTGCCGCTTCCACAGCACCATTGGCTTTCGGCCGATAAGGAGTAGAATTCCTATGCGTTATCTTGAACTGCTCGCATACATCTCCCATCAAGTGACTGTTCAAGTTTGCTGCATTATCTGTAATGATAGTCGCAGGAATACCGAAACGACAGATAAGATTTGAGTGTACAAAATCCACTACAGCTTTTTTAGTGACCGACTTGAGAGTGACAGCTTCTACCCATTTTGTGAAGTAATCGATGGCAACCAGTATAAACCTGTGTCCATTCGAAGCCTTCGGTTCGATTGGTCCAATGACGTCCATGCCCCAGGCGACAAATGGCCAAGGTGCAGACATGGGATGCAGCTCCGTGGGAGGTGCATGAATCAAATCACCGTGCACCTGACATTGATGACACTTCCGAACGAAGCTAAAGCAATCCTTTTCCATGGTCATCCAGTAATAACCTGCTCGAAGGATTTTCTTTGCTAAGACATACCCGTTCATGTGAGGTCCGCACACACCTGCGTGTACTTCGTGCATGATCTTTCTTGCCTCCTCGATATCGACACATCTTAGAAGATTGAGGTCCGGGGTCCTCTTATACAACAATTCACCGCTTAGAAAGAAACCACTTGCATGTCGCCTAATGGTCCTCTTTTGATCTCCAGTAGCGTGCTCGGGGTATTCTTGTGTCTTTAGGAACCTCTTGATGTCATGGTACCAAGGCTGCGTATTTGATCCCGCCTCGATTACATTGCAGTAACCGTGTCTTTCCTTGATTTGGATTTCCAAAGGATCGACGTGGGCGTTGCCCGGGTAGGGTAGCATTGAAGCCAAAGTAGCAAGTGCATCTGCCAGTTCATTGTGACACCTCGGGATATACCTGAACTCTATTGATGTAAAGCGCTTGCTGAGGTCCTCCACATGCTGTCGGTAAGGGATAAGTTTGACATCCCGAGTTTCCCATTCGCCTTGGGCTTGCCGGATAATCAGGTCAGAATCTCCCATAATCAGTAAGTCTTTGACATCCTGATCGATTGCCATATGCATGCCCATGATGCAGGCTTCATACTCAGCTGTATTATTTGTGCAAAAGAAACGAAGTCTAGCTGTGGCGGGATAATGCTGACCAGAAGGCGAGATCAAAATTGCCCCAATCCCTACACCCTTGGCGTTCACGGCTCCATCAAAGAACATCTTCCAGACATGCGCGTCCTCTGAGACCACTTCTACGGTGTTTACTTCTTCATCTGGAAAGTAGGTACTCAATGGCTGGTATTCCTCATCGACCGGATTTTCGGCCAAATGATCTGCTAGCGCCTGGGCTTTCATTGTCGTGCGAGTGACATAGACTATGTCGAATTCCGTAAGCAAGATTTGCCATTTAGCCAGTCTCCCAGTAGGCATTGGTTTCTGAAATATATACTTCAGAGGATCCAACCTGCTTATGAGGAACGTAGTGTGGGTTTGGATATAATGTCTCAGCTTTTGAGCAACCCATGTGAGAGCGCAGCATGTCCTTTCCAGCAGAGTGTATTTGGCCTCGTAGCCGGTGAATTTCTTGCTCAAGTAGTAGATTTCTTGCTCCTTCTTTCCGGTTACGTTGTGTTGCCCGAGGACGCAACCGAAAGAGTTCTCCAAGACTGTCAGATACAAGAAAAGTGGCCTTCCTAGTTCTGGAGGGACCAAGACCGGGGGATTCTAAAGGTATTCTTTGACTTTATCAAAGGCTTCTTGACACTCAGTTGTCCATTTAATCGCCGCATCTTTCCTTAACAGCTTGAATATGGGCTCACACGTGCTTGTCAGCTGGGCAATAAACCGACTGATGTAGTTCAACCTGCCCAACAGACTCATCACGTCTTTCTTTGTTCTCGGGGGAGGCAGATCTCTGATGGATTTTATCTTAGTTGGATCTAGCTCGATACCTCTCCTGCTTACGATGAAGCCCAAAAGTTTGCCCGACGGAACTCCGAAAGCGCATTTGGCTGGGTTTAGCTTCAAGTCATACTTCCTTAATCTCTCGAAGAATTTCCTCAAGTCTTGGATGTGATTATCCTGTGTCCTGGACTTGACTATCACGTCGTCCACGTACACCTCTATTTCCTGATGCATCATGTCATGGAAAATGGCAGTCATGGCCCTCATGTAAGTAGCCCCAGCATTCTTCAAACCAAATGGCATGACCCGGTAACAGTAGGTGCCCCAAGGCGTGGTGAAGGCAGTTTTCTCGGCGTCCTCTTCATCCATCAATACCTGATGATACCCAGCGTAACAATCTACGAAAGACTGTATCTCGTGTTTGGCGCAATTATCAACGAGGATGTGGATGTTGGGCAGCGGGAAATTATCTTTAGGACTTGCTCTGTTCAGATCTCGGTAATCTACACATACCCGAGTTTTCCCGTCCTTTTTTGGTACTGGAACCACATTCGCCAACCATGTTGTATATTGGACTACCCGAATCACTCCCGTTTTCAGTTGTTTGGTGATCTCCTCTTTAATCTTGTCACTGACCTCAGTTTTGAACTTTCGTTGCTTTTGTTGAACTGGAGGACAATCAGGATGAATCGGCAATTTATGAACCACTAGATTCAACACCTAGTCCCGGCATGTCATCATATGACCAAGCAAACACGTCTTTAAATTCAAAAAGAAGTTGAATTATCGCCTCTCGCGTTTTCTTGTCCGTGTGAATGCTTATCTTGGTCTCCCGGATTTCTTCCGGGGTTCCTAAATTTACCGGTTCAGTGTCATTCAGATTTGGCTTAGGTTTATTCTCGAAATATTCCAACTCTCGGTTTATCTCCCTAAAAGCCTCTTCCGCATCATATTCTGGTTCTGGGTTCATTAATTCGCAGTTAAATAGCTCATTGTGATCTGGGCGTGAAGTCCGCAAGCATGTCATATTTAAAGCCGCATTATTATAACTGTAAAGAAAGGTAAAAGGAAAAATAACAAAAATCAGAACAAAAGAAAGAATGGGAAAGCAATGATGATTTTTTTTTCTTTGGAAAGTTGGAAGACAACAATGTTTACAACTTAGGAATTCAAAACAACAATTGAAAGGAAGAAAACGCTCAAGTTATGTCCTGGAGATAACTTGTGACACAGGAAAGGTGGCAGGACAGGTCTACCCGGACTTCCGTCTAGTCGGGAATGGCGTGGCCTCCCAGTTTTGAAGTTGGGCGTTCGGCCCCATGTACAGCATTGCAGCAGTGCTTGTGCCTTCACCTGGTTGAACCATGTGGACCTCGTAGAGCATTTCCCTCATCGCCCCACATATCTCCTCGATTTCCTCAGCTGTGAAGACCTCATCATCTTCTTCTTCAACGTACCTTGGCCTGATGAAAGTTGCATATAAATCCGGCAGTGGTTGAGGTAACTTCCAAACCTCATTTTTCCTTTTCTTTGCCCACTCTTCGTCTGCTGGAGTAGGTTTGAAACCTAGTCCAAAAGGTTTCTTGGTGACTGGCAAAGTAATGGGTTCTGTTATTCCCTGAAGGGTTCGTCCAAGCCCCTTCCCTGGCCTAAATCTGTGCCGGATCATCTCTTTGGCCACCATAACCGAGGCGTTAGACAAGAAAGGCTGGGGGCAGGGCATTCCCTCTTCGTGCTGCTCTGCCAGTACAATCTCAAAAGCTTGATAGACCGTATGTTCGCTCCCTTCTCTCGGTTCCAGATATGGGGTGGATGGGTCCCGATAAATAGCATGCTCATCTTCCCCATGGACCACGATCTCTCTGTCTTCGTACTCGAACTTCACCATCTGGTGAAGAGTGGAAGGCACAGCTCCTGCCGCATGGATCCAAGGTCTGCCAAGGAGAAAATTGTAGGATGTATCCATGTCGAGCACCTGGAAGGTTACTTGAAATTCGACTGGTCCTATGACCAATAACAGGTCTATTTCTCCCATGGTATCTCTCTTGATGCCGTCGAAAGCTCTTACACAGACATTGTTGGGTCGGATTCTTCCGGTCCCAATTTCCATTCTTTGCAGCGTGGAGAGCGGGCAAATGTCAACACCCGAACCCCCATCCAACATTACCCTCTTGACATAATAGTCTTCGTATTTAACTGTTAGATGCAAAGGCTTGTTGTGTGTCGCTCCTTCCGGGGGTAAATCATTCTTGCTGAAAGAGATTTGGTTGACGGCGAAGAATCTTTCTGTCATCCGCTCTAGTTGTTCAACCGAGGTTTCAACTGGCACATATGCTTCATTCAGGGTCTTTAGTAAGATCTTTTGATGCTCGGCCGACCTCATTAACAACGATAGCATGGACACTTGCTCGGGGTACTTGCGCAGTTGATCTATCACTTCGTTATCCGGCATTTTCATTTGTTGGAAAAACACTTCCGCTTCTTCAACACTTACGGGCTTCTTTGGCGGGAAGTGCCTTTGTGTGGCGTCGTTCAGTTCTTGGGTATTTGAATACCTTCCAATGAAAGTATTTTCTGGAAGTTCTCCCATGACCTCTTTACCCTTGTACATTACCAAAGTCTTTTGATAATTCCACGGCACTGTGGATGGGTTGGTCATTGGCTTTTATGGCACGCGTCCGATAACCACTGGCTCGTTCAGCCGAGGTGGTTGAATCGTCCCCCGGACCACATAGGCCCCTTTTGGCACGTACATAGGTTTTGTCTTTTTGATTGCGAAGTTCTGCGTCTTCTCAGCTCGACCTCGTGGTATGTAAAGAACTCCATCCCCTACCGGTACCACTTTCTTCTCCACCTTCTTTTCAAGTTCTTTCTTTATAGCCTTGGCCTCCTCCCCCTTTCCTGGTTTCTGGTCTGTTTCGGGCCTCTTCCCCGTGTCGACAATGGCAATTATGGCTTTCAAAGCAGGGTCAAATTCTTTGTCTTCGCAAATCATTCCGATCAGCGGCCCATTATTGTGAGCAGGCAATGGATTGTTAGTCACATTTGGGATCTCTTCGTCCCTTAGCACTATTTTCCCTTGCTCTATCAAATTCTCGACCACTCTTTTCAACGACCAAGCAATCATTTGTATCATGTCCCTCGGCCCCTGAATGATAGGCGCATCTGACTCCAGCTTTGTAAGAAGGTGACGTCGGGTTTTGCCTTGTTTGAGGGATTGGTTGCAAGAAACCCAATTGGACTAGCTTAGGGAACAAAGTAGAGTATTGCTCACCGATGGGCGTGAAAGTCCGCCGTCGAGGTGGCTCCTGAGGGCGAAAGTTATTCTGCGGGGGTTGTGGGTTATAGTGGTTGCGGTAAGGAGGCTGATTTCTGGGAGGTGGAGCTGGGCCTCGGTTGGCTTGTTGTGGTGGATGGGCATAAGGTTGGGCATTCATGACCATATAAGGCTGATGAGCATATGCCAAATTGGAGTGGGGGAAATAGTGTTGTGGGGTTCTTTCCGCGAAACGGGGCCTGGGATGACGATACTCCCTTGCTTCCGAGGCTGCCATAGTTGTTTCTTCTTTCTTCTTCCCTCTGGTCATTCCTCCGGACCCGCTTTGGACGGCCTGGGAGGTTGCCCTTATGGCTGCTTGACTCAGAATCCTACCTGTTTTCAGACCATTTTCTACCATCTCTCCAATCTTGATCGCTTCCGCGAATGGCTTACCCATGGCTGACATCATGTTTTGGAAATAGTCAGATTCTTGAGCCTGGAGAAAAGTAGTGACCATTTCCACTTCATCCATGGGAGGCTTCACTCTTGACGCCTGTTCACGCCACTTAATAGCATATTCCCTGAAGCTTTCTGAAGGTTTCTTCTTCAAATTCGATAGCAAATTTTGGTTTGGCGCAATGTCGATGTTATACTGGAATTGTTTCACAAAATCTCTGGCGAGATCATCCCATATATGCCATCGGGACATTTCCTGGTCCATATACCATTCTGAGGCTATCCCTACTAGACTTTCCCCAAAATATGCCATTAGCAGTTCTTCTTTTCCGCCGGCTCCCCGCAATTGGTTGCAGTATTTCTTAAGATGTGCAATGGGGTCACCGTGCCCATCGTATTTCTCGAACTTTGGGGTCTTGAAACCCGCTGGCAGGTGCACGTGAGGGAACATGCATAGGTCGGCGTAAGAGACGCTCTTCTGTCCGCTCAATCCTTGCATATTCTTCAAACTTTGTTCAAGGCTTCTCATTCTCTTGGCAATCTCATTTTGTTCTGCAATTCTGGGGTTCTGATCTTGCCCGGGTGCAAGCTCACACTGAGGCGGTAGAGGATTAGTGCTGGTAGCGAACCTAGTTGGTTCCATTGAGAACGATGGTGCTTGGAATGTAAAAGAGGATGAGTCAAAGCTTGGCTTGTACGTGGTAGGCTGTGCCGTAATCGGGCAAGGCGATGCAGTAAAGATGTTCATGCTTGCATCAGTGGATGACATTCGGGGATGAGGCTCAGAAGGCGATCCAGCAGAGAAGGCTGAGGTGGCTGGGTACCCGAATGGGGTAGCAGGATAATTTATGGGGACATTAGAAGTCCCACTTGACCTGGAGAATAATTCAGGGAATCCGGGGACGACACTTGGCGGCTCTTTCCCATTATTCCAATCGTCCAGCATTTCCAACATGCGGAGCCGTAGGATTCTATTTTCCTCCGCAGTTGCGGATTCAGGTGTGAGGACGGCTGAGATCGAGCTTTCCTCGGAAACAGGGATTGTTTGCAATGGAATTTCTGAAGACATTTCCACACTTCCTTTTGACCTGGTGAAGTAAGTGTGAGTACTGCTTCTGGTCCTAACAACAGGTAGTTGAACACTTCTCCTTGACCTCGTGAAGTATGAGTGCGAGGCCAGACTTTCACCAAACCAACCGTCTTCCCAAAAACCCTGAAATACTCAACGACAAACGCACGGTTAATTTGTAGCAAATAACAGATAGTTAATCTCACGTTGGGCATGATGCACCTATACAGTTATGTGGATTACTATATGTTTACTACGAGAGCATGCGACATTCCGGCATTTTTCCTCTTATTAGTTTTTCCCCTTCTTTTCTTTTTTTTTCTTTTTTCTTTTTTGTTTTTCTTTTATTTTTTTTTTCTTTTATTTTGCAGTAAAAGAAATGCGACCGGATCCGATGAGGACTGCCTACGTATCACGATGCCTACGTGAATCAGATCATTACGTAGTTCGAAAAACACAAATGAGCGTAAAAGAAGCAACCTCTTTATTGTTGAAATGGTCTATTACAAACTACATTTTGCAAAAGAAAAAGCGAACTTTGAAAATAAACCTAGACTCAAAATAGACTAAAAATCACCCTGATGGGAAAAACAAGCAGAAGATGCTAAGATACAGATTTGACCTATGAGTGCATTATGGTTTTGAAAATTGGTGTCCGCGGGGCATCGTTCGGCCTCACCGCGGTCCTAGGCGTGAGATCCCTCTCAAGTTGCTCCAGCTCATGCATAGTCTGCTTGACATAACCCATTACTGCCGAGAGGACGGTAACGCTGGACATGTTCTCACATTCGTAGACATCGTCTGGTGATGGCATGGGCAATGGCCTTGATCCTATCTCTGGTTTGCTTTTTCTCTACGAGTAGGCGTTTTATCTGATCGCTACATATCTTGAATACTTGAGCATCCTGTATATGCTGATGCTTCAGTCGCCGTACTTCCAACTTTATCTGGGCTATTGAGTCGTACCAGTATCTGCTCTCAATTTGGAAATCCTTGGCCTGATTAGCTGCTTTGATCTCAAGTGTAGCCATCTCTCTCTTCATTTTAGCAATAGTCTTCTCGTGGTCGCCTTCCAATTGATTCAGGTATCGGCGATGCTCATCTGCTCTTGTATCCCACTGTGCCCTGAGCTCTGCTATGACGTTTTCAGATTTCTCCAAACCATCTCGCCATTCCCTGATTTCGCTTTTTAGCCTTTTTATCAGCTGCTCGTCTGATCAACGCCTTGGCTGTTTATCCGCATCCTCTCTTATCTGTTTGATCTGGGCTCTGAGCATTTCGTTTTCCTTGTTCCGCTCTCCCAGATTGGTAGCAACTTGCATGTTGTGCTCAACATTCAAGCTTCCCACTTGTTGCTTTAACCTGCTGATTTCGGCGCAATAGCCTCTTTCCTTTGCTAATCAATCCCACTGTCTTTGCGATGATTCGGTGAAATTCCGGATGTGGGGTCTCTTAGTTGGCCTTTCATGCTCAAGTTCCCTTCTATACCATGCAAGGTAACCTGGCGTCGTCTCTCCTTTGGCTCGATCCCGCACGCAAGTATCTGATTTCAAATATTGACACTCACTCCAGATTTGGCGAATCTTTGCTTCTGGGAATTGTCCGTTAGGACTTATTTCAACTGCTTGAGTGCTAAGATCTTCCTCATGAGGTATGTCTGGAATCTTCCAAACTGTCTCAAAACTCGGCAGGGTGCGTAAGGTTGAATGATCTTAAGCCCCATTAGTAAGAAATGAGTTTTAGCTGCAGACATATATAGGATCTCATCAACAGGCAACCATCCCAACGTCCATTGTATTTGGCTGGCAGTAAGAGCTTGAAAGAACGAGGTCCATGCCAGGACTCCTTTGGGCAAACTGATCTCTTTGGTTCTCGTGTAAGATTCTTCTATGCAGGTCTTTTCCGGGGAACCATGGCTCAAAATCTCGGAATGATGGCAGAGGTGCTCGGTCATCCATATCTGTAGGAGCAAGTTACAACCTTCGAAGAAACTTCCCCCAGCTTTACAAGCTGTAAGAGCTCGAAAGATGTCAGATACCACCATAGGCGCGAGAGTACTGTCACTTTGCGTGAGTAAAGTGCTGACGACCCCGGATACCTTCAAATCAATGTTTTCGTCTTTCCTTGGAAATACCAGAAGGCCCAGGAACATCATCATGAACGCTACCCGTCTGTGCTTGTCCCACTTCTGACGAACTCCTTTGCTGCACAGTTTGTTGATTGGATTATTGAATCCCCCCTCATGACCGTACCTATCATATATGAAGCATGGAGTACAAAATCCGGCTGCCAGATCCGGGTTGTGGACTGTTCTAGGTATCTTCAATGAATCTAGGAACCGATGTACCGTGACGACTCTTGGGGCGACCAAGTATTTTTCCCTCAAGGGAAGTTCAGTATTCCCGATGTATCCGGCCATTTCTTCCAAAGTCGGGGTGAGTTCAAAATCAGAGAAATGGAAAACATTGTGCGCCGGGTCCCAATAGGTAACCAAAGCTCTTATGATATCTCCCCGAGGCTGGATTTCCAACAAACCCACAAGACCTTTCAGATATTTCTTAACCTCATTTTGTCCTTCAACACCTAGATCATTCCACCATAGTCGTAACTTGACAGGGATTTTGGTCATTATTGAAAAATGTTCATTTTGCATCGTGCTCATCCTGCACATTTATTAAGGTGATTTTAACAAAAAATGACTTGACTCAAAATATTTTACAGAGGGGATCAAGTTTTGAACACGGCCTTTAAACACTTCGGAGACGAAGATTTTAAGGTTGTGTGGGTCAAATGGGCAAAAATGCTAAACAAGACCCAAAGGTGGCTGTTTATGCAAAGTCAGCCTTCCGGCGTCCCTTTTCGGAATCATTCGGCTATTTATGACAAAACAGCGTCACCTGATTTATTTACGACTCTTTTTAAAGTTTGAAACACATTTTTTTTTATTTATTTATTTATTGATTTTGGCTATTTTAGCAAAATGGGGTTGAACCCGACGAGGGTTGCCTACGTATCTCACATCCGGTGAGAATCAAACCGGCGTAGTTCGGGCATATCATGAATAGAGAAAATCAAATAAACCTAGAAATCAAGAATACGTATTTTTATTATTTTTGAAAAGAGATAAAGACTAAAGAAAATATTTATTATTATTTTGTTTTAGGAAATATTTGGACTATTAGTCTGAATTTATAAAAGGGGTACTACAAAAGAAACAATATTTTTTTTGAATTATGAATTTTCCGTTTTCTTTTTACTTTTAAATACTTTTTAAAAAAATACCTTCTTTTTTTTTATTTTGAAAATGATAAAAAGAAAATTTTTATATATTTTTTTTTAAATCGAACTAGAAGACAATCTCTTTTTTTTTATATACATATTTTAGAAGAAATTCCGGCGAGGTTTCGATACTACTCGGACATTGGTTCTATTTTTCCAAAATAAGTAATTATCTCCCTATGCCGCTATTTTTCTTCTTTTTTTCAAAACCGGTCAGCATGCGGAACCGAGGCAAATAAATGCGCAAAACAAATAGGATGCAGCAGGGTGGTCTTTTCATTTCAGGTTGCCTGTCCTAGACGGACCCAACCCCTGTGTTGAGTCCCCTAAGTCAAATGCGACATGATGCAGATAAGCGTTCCTACTAGGGATCCGGCATGAAGTCAAGTTATTCTAGGTTCGTAACCTGGGTATTTGTTCTGGACTGTGTACCCGAGCGGACAACTCGAGTCGAGGAGGGGGCTACGTACCGGGGACCCGCGAGATCGTCCGGCTTTGTAACTTGTCCGACCTCTTTCTTATTTCAGGTATTGACACTAACAGAATAGGGAGTCTCGACCAGCGAGCTTCTCCCCGGAGGTAAGAAGAGAAGGGTTTCGGCACAGTTTATATACAGTTCAGATAATATCAAAGCGGTAAAAGACAACATTTAGCACGTTATGCAAAAACATGTAATAAAGATCAGATAATAAAGCCAAATATAACAATTATTCTAAGCTCGAATTCTTGAACCCTGAACCAGTGGTTCTGGGTTAATCATCCCCAGCAGAGTCGCCAGAGCTGTCACACCTCCTTTTTGCGCGCCCGCCCCGAAGGGTTAAATGCGCGAGGGAGTTTTTCCAATTTAAGTGACAATATTCGAAATGGGATTATTTATTTAATTCAGAGTCGCCACTTGGGAAAGGTTTGGCTTTTGGTGTCCCAAGTCACCGGTTTATCTTGAATCCCAAATCGAGGAAATTTTCGACTTTTCCAAATGAAGTCTGCGAACCAGAAATTCTAAGTAAGGAATTCTGTTGACCCGAGGGAAGGTGTTAGGCACCCTCGAATCCCGTGGTTCTAGCACGGTCGCTTAAATTGTTATAATGGCTAAATATCTGATTTAAATATATGTTATGACTTACGTGCTTTTATTAAGTTTAAACCGCTTTTATTATTATCATTTATTTTTATAGAATTGCAACGTCGTGAAAATGCATCTCGAACCACGTCACAATCAATGCACCCGTGGTCGTCGACACATTTTGACTCCGTTGAGATTTGGATTTGGGTCACATCAATGTGCACCCGTGTTTAAGAAGGTTAAATTATTAAAGGTACGCCTAAAGCAACTAGCGTATTATTTTGAGGAAGGCCATGAAATTCACTAAAACGGCCTGTCCTGAATTCTAAATATTTATTATGGTTAATTATTGAGGGCCCTGCAATTTACATTTTTATTTGGCGAGGCTCGTCTCATTATTTTAGAAGGAACATCCTAAAGCGACTACATTTCTAATGTGTTTGTCTCTAAAAATAGAAGAAAAGATGCATGCTAATTCAATTATATGCTTTGGCCAAATCCAGATTTTAGTTAATCGTCTGATTAATTATTTACAGAGTGAAGAAACGTTGTACCTCATGAAACATGCTTTTAACTTGATAGAAGAATTATATACAAGATTGATGAAATGCTACGACTGCTACAAGAGCTCCCTAACTTTAACTTATTTAGACAAGATTAATTAAAACCACTTATTAGAAAATGCGACTAATGATATTTGAAACTCATCCTATAAACTGCCTAATGAAACTGAAACTCAAGAATCTGAAACTGTATTATCTTTAGCTAGATTTAAAACAGCCATTTGCCCTTACATATTCAAAGCATGCTGAAAGAGCGAGTTTAAGTTAACAATCGTATTAAATAGCTGCACATTTCATGAATTGTATTTACATCTTGTATACTACTAAACGAATAAAATGTCGCAGTTTCAGATTGGCATAGACTTTAATTAATTACAACCTTACTAATGTATCTCTATTAGGCTAATAGACTAAAAACTTACATATCTTAACAACATTTATATAAAAAATTCATAAGCAACGCAACAGATGATTATAACTCCTTCAGATCTTTCGATTCAACTTTCATTGCAACATCAGACAGATTCGAAATGTGTACCTGAGGAAATGCTTACAATGAAGAAAGTAGGGGAGTCAGTTGAGCAACAGTGCAAGCGGAACAGCAGTAACAGATGAACAACAGCAGGACAAATTCCCAGTGCAAAAATGCAATTTAGAGCCAATGAAAGATGGCAGAATGTAGCAAATTCCCAGCAATATGGAATCAGAATTTAACCAGAATGGATCCAGAACTGAACTGATACTACACACAACTAGTAATCTCAAACAAGACTCAGGATAAATCAATATGGAACAGGCAAATCCAGACTAGTTGAGAATCAAGACAAAGATGAAAAAAAATGCAGTTCCTTTTTTCTGTGTTAGGCCTCTCTTTATCTATTTCTGTCCGTGTGTTTTCAGACAACTCTCTTTTCCTGTTTTCTTATCAATCCCCCTTATATCAGTGTATTCCCCTCCCTTTATTATCAATGTCTATCTGTGTGTGTCTATGTGTGTATATGTATGTATTTTTGCTCTCTCTTCCCAGATCTATCTGATCTCCTCTTATGTCTGTCTCCTTTCTTTTATAAGCCTAAACCTCAACCCTTTAACAGCCTGTTAGACCAAAAGAACACCCCTCCCATGTGTCATCTTCTTTTCAGTTTCCACTTAGCTATTTAAGTATTAAACCCATGACATTCCCTTGGCAGGCTTAAACTTTTTAGTAATGTTTATTACTTTTGAAACTTAAAGCAGAATATGGGCAACAGGATGTAGTCTGACAGCACATGCTGTCCAACTATTTAATTCAAAAGCACTTAGGCAGGGCACAGGATGTGCACAAAATGCACATGTTGTGCATAAGTGCACATGCCCTCCAATTTCAAAACTGTGACTAAACAGAACATTGATCTTTGCATTTCTGATTCAAATTACCAATTATAAATAAGCAAACTCAGTTCCTAATTGATTCAAACAAATGCTTAGCGGAAGTAAGTCGATTTGTTATTGTTCGGACAACTGAAACTAATTGACAACATATGTCGACTCGACTATACTAGTTATAACACGTACAATCGTAACCAAAAATCAGACATTTAAAGGTATCACACAAGGGGTTCATATTGCAATGTTAACACAGAAAGGCCCTAGGAACTAAATGAATGACCAATTACGAATTCAATTGAACATACAGTTTATACACACACATTATGAAGAAAGACTTGACTGAATACAGGAGTCCGGGCAAAGGGGGCAATTGACAGTTGACAAAAGAAATTCAGAGACAAATTACACAAAATATGCACAGACCTCTAAACCACACACGTACTGAATAACAAAGAGAAAACAAACTTACCTTAAAAACTTTGAAAGAAGGAACAGAAAATCAGCTTGTGTTTGAACAGACCCTTTTTAAGGTTGAACGGACTTTAATCGAAGGGTTTCTCAGATGAGAAACACCTCGATTAAGGTCCATTAGACCCTAACCTCTTGGCTTAACAGGCACAGACCGGGCTTGGGGTTTTTTAGGTTTTGTGGAAGGTAGATTTGGAACTTGAGCTTCCATGGTTAGATTCGGACCAAACCAAGCATGGTTTGGTCACGAGGGGGGTCCGGGGATTGTCTGGTATGAATCTAGGACAGATCGGCATAGATCGAGTTTTGCTCGAATCTTCAAATGAAGATTTGAGGACCTGGAGGATGATTCGAACTAAACGGTCAACAGGTCCGTGTTTAGGGGGTGAGATGGTCCTATGGTGTTAAGGTTAAGGCCACCGGCGTTCATGCCGCCGGCTTTCATGGTAAAGGTGTACAGAGGCGGCTCTAGGTTTTGGGGTTTTGGTGAAGACGATGAAGGCTGGGGTTCGGATAGGGGGGCAGGGTAAGGTTATGAGTTTATATAGTTAGTGGGTAGGTGGATCCTGGCCGTTGGATGAGATGTGATGAAGGGCCAGGATCCTTCGACTAACAGGGAACGGCGTCGTTTCAAGGGTAAAGGGTTGGGGTCGGTCCGGGTGAGACGGGTCGGGTCTATTAGTGGGTACGGGGTGTGAGATCTTGGCCGTTGATCAATCTGAGATCAACGGCCCAGATTAGACCAGGTTAAAACGGTGTCGTTTGGAAGCTCTGGGTATCAGCTGGTCTGGACCGGGGCAGGCTCACTCTCGGGGCTTGATTTGGGCCTAAAATTTAATAAAAATGAGCTCAAGCAGATTTTCTAAACAAATTCTGCATTCTCTTTTATATTTTCTTACATATATCTTTATTTTATTTTTTAAAACAAACCCAAGTAAATCAAATTAAAATTAAATAGACACTTAATACAAATATTTACACACATATCAAAATATTTGAAGCAGGTAAAATCAAACAAAACAAAAATCACGGACCAAGATGCCTATTTATGATTTTCTATTTAACAACCGGATTACGGTTCAAATTACGCATGACACATACATTTTTTGTATTTTGTTTTAATAAAAATAAAATGGGCAAAAGTCATAAATAATTAACAAAGTGCCATGTAAAAAATCCAAAATTGTACAGCAGGACCAATTGTTATTATTTTTATTTCTTTTGGAGCAATCGTCGCGCGAAACAAAAATCACGTGCTCACACATATGATCTTATTTGCATATTCTTCCTCTTGTTCTGCATTGTCACTCAAAATAATGGTATTCTCTTTCCTCCCTGCAGAATTAACATAGCAGAAATATTATTTGCACAGTTGATCAAAATCAAAATAATTGTGTCAAAATTGATTCACAACTACTACATCATGTTCCAAAAAAATTTGCTCCATTCCACCACTCTCCACTACCAACAATTCTTCATCAGACTCTGCTTCATTGGAAATATATATCAAGAAGGGATATATGGTTTTGAACTAAGATTTTCACCAAAGAAATTCAAAAAATAGGAAAGTAAATACACAAAGAAATCAAGAGATTCAACACTATAATTTTTCGGGTGAGGGGGTTCCCCTTCTGCCACCCTAGCTCCACCCATGGTTAGGTATTCAACTGTCGAGCAGTTTTAGGTTAAAACTCAAAGGGACAAAGCCGTGAGACTCTAAAGATTGGCCCAGAACTGGCAATGCCTTGACAGTTAGGCCTGAGCCGTAATGCACATGAGTTAGATATTTCACCTGCCATGGTTGCTGAAGCAAAGAAATTAAAGTTGCACTATAGGAGTTGCTCAAGGCTAATTAGGATGATCAGTAACTAACACAAGTAACGCCAAAATTCAAAGTGAGACAGTCACGGGCGTACGTAACATAAGGACAGAAAATGTTGTTAAGTACTTAGGTTCAACTTTTTTGACTTCAGTTATATTTATGCTTGAAACTATTTTTAGAAAACATATATTTATACTGTATACACTATAATTACCTTTCGCTATAATTTTGATGACCTAACATTGAAAAAGATGTTTTGCAGTGCCAAAGTAACGTAGAGCCCCATAGGCTGAGGGTGGTCAGTTTAATTTTTTATTGTATATATATATATATATATATATATATATATATATATAATATGTATATATATATATTACACCCGTAAAATAGTACATCTGAAATTATACGTAATTTCTAGATAAGTGAATTAATTTGATCCTGAAATAATAAGATAATCGAAGAAATATATAATACTTTGCTTTGATATGAAGACGAAATAGTAGAAATAATGATTCCGGCAGTGAGGCCTCCGGGCGCAACGGTAATAAGAACAAAAAGCAAGAAGATAAAATTGTATAGAGCTTTGAATAGATTATAGTATCGGTTTGCCAGAAAATTTGTGTCCTTAACAATGATAACAAAGCTCACTATTTATAGCTACGTCAAGGGAACAAGGTCCTCAGATCGTGACCTTTTTTAATATCAATTATGAGGGTCATTGATGAAGGTGTAACGATGAGCATAAATGACAAATTCTTTGTAACGGACAATGCATTCAATGTTATGGAATATTCTTCATTAATTCCACCGGGCGGAGAGTATTTATTGCCTCTTTATGAGTGTCATTCATTCTGGTATCAAACAGGATAATTGCCTTCGATTCCACGTGTCATTCTTTTAAGCAGCCACCTGTCATAGCATATTATACCTTATACAGATAGTCCCCATGCTTTCCATTGATATAGCTTTATGTCACCGGAAAGTTGGTAGAAACACTCTTTTGGCGGGAGTTACTATGATTACCTCTAAAGGCTTCTAACGATTGATTAGACGCACGTCTCTCCGCAATTAATGCCCCGAACAGGCTTCATCCCACGATTCAGCATAGCTTTTGCCAGTTATCGAGATAATCATAGCCGTGAACTTATCCGCCTAAGTTTTTGGGCCTTAATTGCAGTGCCCGGTATTGCGAGGTTGAGTACCGGGTCCCTGCCATCTTCGGTTGGCGAGCAACCAACAACCAGCACTGCGTTTGTCGTGGCTGCTTCTCATCTTCTATCGTCATCAGCTTCATCTCCTTCTTCTCTAGATCTTCCATCAACAACTGCTACATCGTCTCCACAGGTCGTACCTGACCAAGAAGAAGGCATCACTCTTCCCCAGTCCCCAGTTCATGGGAATTTGGGGCAAAATTATGCTGCCCCCTCTGAAGATCTACAAAAGAAGAGGAATGTTACTCTTTCGGTCTCCACGGGATGTAACTTATTATCTCGGCCGGTGGAACTTGCTAATTATCTGAAGCCTTTTGCTTTAGAGAAAGATTGGGCAAAAATATAGGCTCTCTCAGGAGAGTGCTTGTTGAACAACACCATGCACAACGTCGCAGCGATACATTCTTTACTTCCTTTCTTATTTACTCTATTTTTGCCTAAACATATCATGAGTTTTGCCTTTCTTGCTTTGCGGACCAACTTTCTTGCTCCTGAGGGCCTTCAGAGATTGATTTATGAAAAGGAAGAAATTACCTCCGTACGGGATCATCTTTTGGTCGAGCGGGAGCAAAGTGTGGCTCGCCTCTCAAAACTGGAAGCCAAAGCCACTGAGGCCGTTGTATTAGAGGCTCGTTTGCAGCAGAGCGAGAAAGAAACGAAAACCATTAGCCAAGAGATCGTCCCGCTGAGGGTTTAATTTGAAGAGGCTAAGGCCAAATGGGTTGAAGTTCATAATGTCGTTCTTATTGCATCCGATCGTGAGGCTGCCTCCGCTGAAAGATTGATCAATTTAGAGGCAGCCTTTAATTCGAAGACTGAAGAGTTTGCTGTTGTGGGGATGAAATATGCCCAATTGGAGGAGAAGCATAAGAAGACCCTTGAGCACAATAGAATTTTCAGCTCTATTATCCGCGATCTTGACGTTAGCCTCAAGTCCATTAGATCCGCCCGAGAAAACCTTTCTGCTGAGGTAACCCAACTTAAAGAAGAACTTAAACGTTGACCAACTTCCCTCGTTATTGAGAAAACTTACGCTATGTACAACATGAGGAGAAAAACCTTAGAATAGGCCAAAGCCAGTATCATTGACTTTAATGCTGAAATTGCAAAGTCCAGTGAGCTTGAGTTGGCTGCTAAAATTGGTCACTCGGCAGAGCCTGATGCTTCTGGTTCTTCTAGTTCTGGTTCTGAATTTTCAGGAACCGAAGAGGAACCGGAAGGTGATGATGTTGAGGGCCAAACTATTGAGGGCCAGAATGTTTAGCCATCAGCGGATCTACCTACTTCCCCTGGGAGCGCGGATACTTCTCTTCCTACGAGTTCCGGATAGGCAGCAGTTTTGCTTTTCATTTTTTTTCCAACTTCTATACTTGTGCTTATTTTTGTACGTTTATTATAAAATATCTTTTGCTCAAGTATTACATGAGTCTTTTTGCGTTCTTTCGTTTAAACAATTATGCAAGTATTAACCTTTGCATTCTTTTTTCCCTTAAGTGTTTTGTGCAAGTTTTACTGTTTGCGTATGATTATTCTAGGCCTTGGGTGTATTTTTTCCCCCAAAAGCAACTATATTTAGAGCACAAACTCGCCTTAAATCAACCCTTTAACATGAGGGTTTTTGTAAGTATTTTCGCAAGTTTGCTTTTTGCATCTTTTTGTGCAAGGCTTTGGGTGTATTTTTCCCCGAAGGCATTTGATTCCTAGTATAAGTTCTTCCGAAATCAACCCTTTAACGTGAGGGTTTTCATAAGAGAGGGCCCTCTTCCGCCTCGTTAAAAACCTTGCCATAAAAACCCAATTGGGACAAAAACTGGACGAAGGGGAAAAGAGTACAGCACATACTTTCAGTACATGTGAATATTCATCAACAATTATATCTTTTGAGGTGTGCCACGTTCCAGTTGCTGGGCAACGCTTCTCCATCTTGATTCTCCAATTCATACGAACCTTTCTCGGTGACAGCTAAAACTTGGTAGGGGCCTTCCCATGTTGGACCTAGCTTCTCTGCGTTGAGCTCCCGAGTGTTTTGAGTTACTTTACTTAGGACCAAGTCCCCTACTTTGAAATAACGGAGGTTAGCTCTTCGATTGTAATATCGTTCCATTCTCTACTTTTAGGCTGCCATTCTTATATATGCCAAGTCCATGCGCTCATCGAGTAGCTCCAAATTGACTAACATTATTTCGTTGTTTGACTCTTCATTTGCTTGGAAATATCTCAAGGTGGGTTCCCCTACTTTCACTGGGATTAAGGCTTTTGCTCCGTACACATGGGAAAAAGGAGTTTCTCCTGTGCTTAATTTGGCCGTTGTTCGATATGACCATAAAACTCCAGGTAGTTCCTCCGACCATTTATCTTTAGTCTCTTCCAACATTTTCTTGAGTTTTTATATTATCACTTTGTTCGTTGACTCACTTGACCATTTGCACTCGAATGGTAGGGTGAAGATGTGATCCTCTTTATTTTCAAATCTTCGAGGAATTTTATGATTTTTGCGCCCATAAATTATGGCCCATTATCACATGTTATATCTTTTGGTATTCCAAACCTGCAAATTATGTTTTCCCATAAGAAATCCACCATTTCACATTCTCCCATCTGTCGATGCCCCCTTTTCTATGGGTCGAAATCGGGTATACGACATTGGGAGGAGAACTCTATTCCCTTTCGAGAATTGGGTTTTTGGAATGGGAGAGTCGCCACCTAATGATTATAGTGCATTAGGACAATTTTAAGAAAGGTTTGAGTTGGAAAACCAGAGTTCGGGTAAGGTCTAGAAATTATCTCGAGGGGAAGGTGTTAGGCATCACTCAAGATCCACTAGTGTGGTCCCGGCCATGTTACAATTGTGACTTTACAAGTAAACAATCAAGGCTCAAATAAGGACTCGCATATAACATTGCAATTAGGTTGAAAACTTTTGAAGGCAAGTAGAGAAGGAAGAAATTTATGAAAAAGGATTTGAATAGTTTTACAAGAAGAGATGAAAGCAAATAAAGGGAAAGGGGTCCTAAGTTTATGATTAATATGGATCACTTCAATTCAATATCCAGCAATCACTCCGCAGAAGAGGGGTCGCACGTGATATTAGTGCACCGGTCATCATATCCATATTCTACCCTTCCCACCCTGTTAAGGTATTAAAGCGCGGAATGGTATCATTACTTATTGCATGCTATTACCCACCCCAATCCTATCAGTCTCGGAGGTAATGAGACTACTAATCCTAAAGGGGAGGGAGTTGGGGCATTTCAGAGTTAAAAAGGGTAAAAGTCTAAGGCAAGAAACAAAAAAAACACATAAGAAGTTAGGGGAAAACAAATAGCAGTTAAAGGCTCAAACAAACCTCCTCACTTAAATATAGATTTTTTAGCATGTCTTGCATGTACTGATTAGGTCTGAATTAAAAATAGAAAAAAATGCATGAGGCAGACTGATTTATTACATATTTCATATGAGAAATCCAAATCAGACCTGCCTGCTGGTTGGAATTATCAAAGACTGATGCAATTATGGTTTTACCCTAAAGCTTGCCTAGGTGAAACCTATAGGCATGATATCTAACAATGCAGGAGAGAAATATACTAACTTTACAGAGAGAGACTTATTAATTGCAGGAACATGAGTTCTGCAGATGTTCAAGCATTGCTATTTACCGATTTTAGACTCATAAGCTAGTTGAACGATTCTGATTTAGTTGATAGCTCCTATAGGCATGCTTTCCAGGCGTTATTGATTTTAAACGTTTGTAGAAGTGCAGAAGTCCTATAGACAGGATTTCTAGAATGCAAAGTGCAGAAGTTTATATATAGGATTTCTACATGAAAATGTAGAAGTACAGAACCTAAAACAGGATTTCCGAAATGCAGAACTTGCCATGATTTGCAGAAATAAAGACCTAATGAGCATGATATCTACCCTTATGCACACATGAGTGACCCTCCCCTTTTTCACTAAAACCCCATAATTTATACAAATTATTACAGCCCAAAATGAATAAAGAAAAGTAAAAATAAAGTTACATCTGAAAGCTAAAATCCCAACCAAGGAGAGCCTGATTCAGACTTTTGTCTGAAGCAAGAAGTAAACCAACTCCAAAGATCAAATTCCAAAGCCTTTCTCTGATTTGGGATGTGTCAAAGTTCCCAAGAGGCTGAAAGGGACTCAGGATAGTGCTTACACCCCAAATTTATTGCGGAATTAGATTATAGTGCAGTGTGAAAATGCCAGCTCTCAGATGTCCAAGTTCAGAGGAAACTCAAGGTCCCAAAGCAAGGCTCAAAAGAGAGGGGCAGAACGTAAAATCTAAGAGTAGGTGCAAGTGCAGGGGGAGGGGGAGTGATAAGCTGGTAGTCATGCCAAGCAACTTGAAGTACCGGCACACCCCTGACCAACTTGTCATTTCAAGTTGAGGAGTTAGGGCTTATTGAAAGCCAGGCTCAGCATACATAGGGAGTAAGGGTAGGGGATTCATAACAGAAACAGTAGACAAAGGAAAAGTGGGCAAAGGACATGATCAGCAATAAAACATACTGACACCCTTTACTTGGGGTTAAAATTCAGTTCCTGGACAACAACTCATGTTGCCATGCCCTGAATCCCCATTTACAAACACATAGAGGGTAAAGGTATAGGGATCAAGCATTCGCAAGAAAGTAAAGCAAACAGCAACATATGAACATGTCAAACTTTGCAGGTAATAGGCATAGATGTAAAGGTTCTAAGTAAACACATTAGGATGATTGCTAGGAACTGAATCAAGGCATACCAGTAAAAAAGCAAGAGCAGAGCAAAGACAAAGTAGTAGCAGTATATTAGCCTTGACTTTCAGGCGGCTAATAATAAGTTGGAGCAGAGAACAGTAGTAGAGAAAAGAGCAAGAGGGAATGCAGGTTTTGAGAGTAGTAGTGTGTGTAAGAGTATGCAATTTGAAGTGTTGAAAAAGTATTGAATTGTCAGTGTCTTAAAAATGAGGAAGGGTAGTCCCTTTTATAGTGCAGAGAAACAAGTAAGAAAGGTAAGAAAATAACTTGCAATCAATCACATAGAATTTCCCTTCAGTTAAGGGATTTGATTTCAAATGGGTAGAAGGTAATTAAGGAAAGAATTTTGGTTAAAAACTTTTCAAAGTAGCACAAAAGGGGTAAATACATAAAGGCTATTTAAGGACAGGGTCTTGACAGTACATGGTTGTAACATTTAAGGAAAGAAAATCAATTAACATCCAAGAAATCAGAAGTCAAAGATTTTTTATGAATGAACCAAGTCAGAAAGAGGGGAAAGATTTCAACTTAAGGAAAATTATCAAACAATCAATTAAACTTTTTAACAGGAATTTTGAATCAATCACTAGCTTGAAAACCGTTTTGAAGAAAGATTCGTCACATATAAAAGCATACAGACACGGGAAAGAAAGATTGTCATGCTCTTGTGAAATCAGTAGAAAGAATCTAGTGTAGGAGAATTTAAAAGTCCAGAATTGTATGAAAACAAAGGGGTCCTAACTTAGTTCAAAGACTCAGAAATTAGTGTGAAAGAGTCAAAAGTTGTCAAATATAACCCTAGTTCAATCGCACGATCAAACCTCGGCAGAACCCCCAAATTCTAGGGTTTCCACCTCGAGTCAAATACATAGATGAGGAGGCAAGTAGTCGAAGCAGGCTCAGAGATTTCTTTCAGAAACTCATGAGAAAACAAGCAAAAATAGTAGAAAGTTCAAAGCAAACAGAGTGAAGAAACTAATTCGAAGTATAATGAGAGTAGAAGAAACAGTAGAGGAAAACATGCTTAAGTAGGTCTTTTTAGAAGAAATTTAAAACAAGGTAAAGCAGAAGAGAAAACAGTAAGTACTTAAGAACATGGTCGAAGGGTACAGTAGGCGAAGCATATCAGAATATAGCAGAACATATTGAAAAAGCATGTGAGACCATAGTATAGAAAACACAGTAGAAGAAAGGACGGAAACATAAGAACACAGTAGGAAAACATGCGCGATAAAAGGGAAACATAAGAACACAGTAAAAGAACATGCGTGGTAAAAAGAAAACCTAAGAACATAGTAGAGACAACTACACACAAAAAAAAGGAAAAGAAAAGTCAAAGAAACATTTTAAGCATTTTCAGAAAATCCTAAATCGAAAAGAAGTAATTTTGAAAGTAATTTTTGAAATAAAAGTTGGGGAAATCATTTGAACACTCAAGTAGAGCATAGATACACAAAAGATCTAAAAGAAAATCGGAGAAAACCTCGGAGGGTTAGGGTTTCAGAAGAACCCTAGAAAAAGCTTTGAAAAGGTCACTGATCTGAGTCAGAGAGGTCAGAACCAGGCTCAAAACACCATGATATGCCGGAGCAAGGCCGGCGATGACTCTGGAACCTTGAATCGGTAGAGATCTGGGTGTAAACCTTCGATGTTTGGCCTCGATTCCTTAGGTATCAGGCGTGTAAGAGAAAAGGGAGGTGAGTATAAGGTTTCCATGGCCTGAGAAGCCATGGATTTCAATGGGTTTTGAGGTGAGGATGATGGGAGGCTGCTAGAGTTAGGGGAAGGTTCGAGAGAGTTTGAGAGATAAGAGTATCCAAAGGCGGCTATCAGAATGAAATGGGGGGATTAGGGTAGGGTTAGGTGAATTAAAATGGTAAGGGAGGATCATGGTCATTGATCAAAACGATCAACGGCCTGGATTAAAAGAAAGGTCGGGCGGGTTAGTGAATGGGTTAAGGGGGTCGGGTTAAAATGAATTTGGTCCGGTCCAATTGGGTGTTAATATTGGGGTAATTTGAGGGCTAAAATTGAAATGTAAATAGGTTGTAATTGAAATGAAATGAGGCTAAATGTTAAATAGCCAGTTTTTCCTTTTTATTGTATAAAAATAATAAAAATGTTTTTAAAAGAAAATTAAAAGTACTGAACCAATTAATAATATATAAATATCAATTTAAAATATTGGGACCAATTTTACAATTATAAAATGCTATTAAATCTTAAAGTAGCCTAAAATTGCATTTATATGCAATTTAACTTAAAAATACTAAATAAATTTGTAAAAATATGCAAAAATCACCTTAATTATATTTTGGTATAAATATGGAAATAAAATAAATTATTCACCAAAATTGATGATTTTGGGAATAATTATGGATTTTGTACTGCTAAAATAGACAATAAATTGATTTTAAAAATCTTTAAGAATTAGGAAAAATACCAAAACTCTTGGGGCATTCTTATATATGCATGTACATGCTATTTTGAAAATATTTTGTATAGAAATACATAGGGAAAATTGGGTATCAATAACTGCCCCTCTTTACCCGAGGAGGATGAAAGAGTTGTCGGGTAAAGATATGAAGGTCAATTTTGACCTGAAGTAGCGATTTGAAAGGAGTTTTGACCAAGCTCTGGTCTCTGAGCTGCCTACATATCCCTGGTCTTACAGGAATCAGGCCATATGTAGTTCAGGAACCATTGACGGAATATGCCGATGGAGATTTGAAACGGACGAACGCGATGTTGAGATTGAGAGAGGTTTCTGAAAATCGATAGGCTACGGGAACCGGAGCGAGATCGCTCCTGATGAGACGGTCGTTGCTAGCCGGTTTACTTGCAAATGAGCAATACGAACATATATTGTGCATAAATTTAAACGTGATGCAAATTCCCATTGGACCATGAATGATGTCTTTGGATGGTTAGGATGACGTCCTTGGACCATGACGTCCCGAGCTATGAAGAGCATAAATAAAAACTCGCAGGCCATGAAATGATGTTATCGGGCCATGTAGATGATGCCTCCGAACTATGATGCCTTTGAATAATGATATGCAAAAGATAAACTGGGGTCCTCAGGCCATGGCATGGCATTTTCGGGCTATGCAAATGGTGCCTCCGAACAATGACACCTTTGGACAATTTGGCGATCTTTCAGCCCATGAAATACAGAAGGTGTCGATCTTTCAGCCCATGAAATGTAGGATTTGACGATATTTCAGCCGATGCAAGACGTAAATAAAAGGAGGCGATATTTCAGCCATGCGAGAGAGATAAGGTGGCGATCTTTCAGTCGATACAAGAAAATAAAGTGGCGATATTTCAGCCATGCAGGATGGAGATAGAGCTTAGTCTCGGAAGGCAGAAAGGTAGCCTTATGCAATGCAGGAAATACAGATGGAGGTAGAGCTTAACCTCGGAAGGCAGAAAGGTAGCCTTATGCAAAATACAGATGGAGACAGAGCTTAGTCTTGAAAGGCAGAAAAGTAGCTTATGCAGATGATGATGGAGGTAGAGCTTAACCTCGGAAGGTAGAAAAGTAGCCTTATGCAAAATGTAGATGGAGACATGGCTTAGTCTCGAAAGGCAGATAAGGTAGCCTTATGCAATGCAAGGAAATACAAGATGGAGACAATGCTTAGTCTCGGAAGGCAGAAAGGTAGCCTTATGCAATGCAGAGAAATGCGGGATGGAGACAATGCTTAGCCTCGGAAGGCAGAAAGGTAGCCTTATGCAAATGATGAGAAATGCAGGATGGAGATAATGTTTAGTCTCGGAAAGAAGAAAGGTATCCTTATGCAATACAGAGAAATGTAGGATGGAGACAATGCTTAGTCTCGAAAGGCAGATAAGTAGCCTTATGCAGATGATGATGGAGGTAGAGCTTAACCTCGGAAGGCAGAAAAGTAGCCTTATGCAAAATGCAGATGGAGACAGAGCTTAGTCTCGAAAGGCAGATAAGTAGCCTTATGCAGTGCAAGAATGTAAAAGGATGATTAGTAGTAAGATCTCTTAGCTGATAGCCGATTAAGACAATATGACTGCTGGGGAGATTGTGTACGGATAGCAATTGCGGGCAAGTGATGATTCTGAGAAGTTGTATTCTTGGGAAAGTATGCGTACATAAATATACTTAACGATACTGCAAGTCGAGTGCCTGCATCCAAAGAAAAATTGTGAGTTCTGTAAGGGGAAAAGGTTAGTTCATCTTCCCCGGGCTCTTGACGTTGTGTATCATTGGGATAGTGTCGCTAAACAACAGCAATTCGGATATTAGTTATGCATGATTTAGTAAATATAACGTAAGTATATAATCGAAAATAGTTTTCTTTAGATGAACTAACGAATGCAACGTAGTTCAAGACATTGCAACCTCTTTCGCTCCGAAATTTTGGGGGTCCTCCTCAAAATTCTGCCCCAATTTGCTGAGCGGACATTTCTGATGGCTGTGTTGAATGACTAAAAAACATCATCTTCGGAATTTTGAGGGTCCTCCTCAAAATTCTGCCCCAGTTCCAATAGCGGGGAAAAATGGAATTTTTATCAAATTGTGACTGAACCCATAGGGTTGCCTACGTATCCTCTCTCAAACGGGAATCAGGTCAGGCATAGTTCAAATTACATCATAAAGGGAATCATAAGTGGTTACACATAGTATCGTTTCACTGCATCTGAATTGATTGGCTTTGGCCAGACTTCTCCATCCATTTCTGCAAGAATAAGGGCTCCTCCAGTTAGAACCCGGTGAACCATGTACGGACCCTGCCAATTGGGAGAGAACTTCCCCTTGGCTTCATCTTGATGTGGGAATATTTTCTTCAACACCAGCTGCCCCGATATAAACTTCCTTGGTTTAACTCTTTTGTTGAAGGCTCTGGACATTCTGTTCTGATACAACTGACTGTGGCAAACTACATTCATCCTTTTCCTATCTATAAGGGCTAACTGCTCGTAGCGTCCTTTTACCCATTCTGCATCATCCAACTCTGCTTCTTGTATGATCCTTAGGAGGGAATTTCTACCTCGGCGGGGATGACCGCCTCTGTACCATAAACCAGCATGTAGGGAGTTGCTCCGGTCGATGTGCGGACTGTGGTGCGGTATCCCAATAAGGCAAATGATAATTTCTCATGCCATTGTTTGTGCCTTTCGACCATCTTCCTTAGTATCTTGTTGATATTCTTGTTGGCTGCCTTCACAGCTCCATTCATCTGAGGCCTGTACGCTGTAGAGTTCTTGTGTTTGATCTTGAATGTTTCACACATTGCTTTCATCAAGTCGCTGTTGATATTGGAACCATTATTGGTGATGATTGATTCCGGAATTCCGAACCGACAAACAATGCGGTCGCGGACGAAATCCGCCACAACCTTCTTAGTGACCGCCTTGTATAATACTGCTTCGAACCATTTGGTAAAATAATCTATTTCCACTGAGATGAACCTGTGCCATTTGATGCGGCAGGCTCAATAGGTCCGATAACATCCATTCCCCAAGCGGCGAATGGCCATGGTGAGCTTGTTGCAGTAAGCTCGTTTGGAGGCACCTTTATCATATCTGCATGTATCTGACAGCGATGGCATTTGCGAACATACTGGATATAGTCTGTTTCCATAATCATCCAAAAATACCCTGCTCAGAGTATCTTCTTTGCTAAGACAAAACCATTCATGTGCGGCCCGCAGGTCCCTGCATGCACTTCGTCTAATAGCCTGGATGCTTCTTTTGCTTCGACACACCTTAGTAAACCCAAATCGGGAGTCCTCCTGTACAGGATTCCTCCACTGTGAAAGAAGTTGCTGGATAACCTACGAAGTGTACGCTTCTGAGTAGCGTTGGCAAGCTCTGGATATTCCCCTGTTGTCAAGTACTCCTTAATGTCATGGAACCATGGCTTTCCATCCGCTTCTTCCTCAACGTAGGCGTAATAAGTTGGTTGATCATGAATCTTTACTGGGATGGGATCAATGAAATTTGTATCTGGATGCTGGATCATGGATGATAAAGTAGCTAATGCATCAGCAAACTTGTTCTGGACTCTGGGGACGTGCTGAAATTCTGTCTTTATGAACCTTTTCCTCAACTCCTGTATGTGATGCAAGTAGCGAAGTATCTAAGAGTTTTTCGTTTCCCACTCTTCTCGAACCTGATGTATGAGCAAGTCTGAATCCCCGATCACTAGCAACTCCTGAACGTTCATGTCAATGGCCATTTTGAGCCCCAAGATGCAGGCTTCATATTCGGCCATATTATTGGTGCAAGGGAACCTGAGCTTGGCGGATACCGGGTAGTGTTGGCCGGTTTCTGATACTAGGACTGCTCCTATGCCAACTCCTTTGATATTTGCAGCTCCGTCGAAAAACAACCTCCAACCATCATAGGATTTTGCAATATCTTCTCCTATGAAAGATACCTCTTCATCGGGAAAATACGTTTTTAGGGGCTCGTATTCTCCGTCCACGGGATTCTCGGCGAGATGATCCGCCAAGGCTTGCCCTTTGATTGCTTTCTGGATCATGTAAACAATGTCGAATTCACTTAGCAGGATTTGCTACTTGGCGAGCTTGCCAGTGGGCATGGGTTTCTAGAAGATATACTTCAGAGGGTCCATTCTGGATATGAGATAAGTAGTGTAAGCATAGAAGTAATGCTTCAACTTCTGCGCGACTCAAGTCAGAGCACAACAAGTGCATTATAAAAGAGAATACCGAGCCTCGTACGGTGTGAACTTCTTACTGAGATAGTAGATGGCATGCGTCTTTCTCCCTGTTTCATCATGTTGTCCCAGAACACAACCGAATGCTCCATCCAATACCGCAAGGTAAAGCAATAGGGGTCTTTCTGGCTCAGGCGGAACCAAGACTGGTGGCATTGACATGTATTCCTTGATTCTATTGAAGGCTTTCTGACAATCATCATTCCACTTGGTAGCCGCATCTTTTTTCAACATTTTGAAGATAGGTTCACAAATGACAGTGGACTAAGCTATGAACCGGCTGATATAGTTGAGTCTCCCCAGGAAACTCATCACGTCCTTCTTGTTCTTTAGCGGCAGCAATTCTTGGATATCTTTGACCTTTGATGGATCCAATTCTATTCCTCGATGACTCACGATGAAACCCAATAATTTTCCAGCAGGAACCCTGAATGTACACTTGGCGGGATTCAGTTTCAGATTGTACCTCCTCAGTCTGTTGAAAAACTTCCTTAGGTCTTCCATGTGATCCCTGGATTTCTTGGATTTGATGATGATGTCATCCACATATACCTCGATCTCCTTGTGTATAATGTCATGAAAGGTAGCAGTCATGGCTCTCATGTAGGTGGCACCAGCATTCTTCAAACCGAATGACATCATTTTGTAACAGTACATTCCCCATGGCGTGATGAAAGCCGTTTTCTCTACATCTTCCTCGTCCATCCATATCTGATGATACCCAACAAAACAATCAATGAAAGACTGTAACTCATGCTTGGCGCAGTTGTCAATTAGAATGTGTATGTTCGGCAAGGGGAAGTCGTCTTTAGGACTGGCCCGGTTAAGATCCCGGTAGTCAACACAAACTCTAACTTTCCCATCCTTTTTTGGCACTGGCACGATGTTGGCTAACCATGTCGGATACTCTACTACCCTGAGAACCTTGGCTTTGACTTGCTTGGTAACCTCTTCTTTGATTTTCAAACTCATGTCGGGTTTGAATTTCCTGAGCTTCTGCTTTACCGGCGGGCATGTTGGATCTGTTGGCAGTTTGTGAGCTACAATGGATGTGCTGAGACCAGTCATATCATCATATGACCAGGCGAATATGTCTTCATATTC
The DNA here is from genome assembly GCF_000393655.2 of Nicotiana sylvestris. Taxonomy (NCBI): domain Eukaryota; kingdom Viridiplantae; phylum Streptophyta; class Magnoliopsida; order Solanales; family Solanaceae; genus Nicotiana; species Nicotiana sylvestris. Next base: position 176,372,835 of record NC_091061.1, read on the forward strand.
CTTTAGGAACTTCGTGTACTCTTTCTTATCTGATGGTGACTGGTGAATACTGATGCGCATTTCTTTGACATTCTCTGTATCTCCCAGATTAACGACCTCAGTTTCGTCCAAGTTAGACTTAGGCCTATTTTCAAAATTCTCAACCCCTCGGACGACCTCTTCTGGTATATCATCCTCTTCTGAATTTGTATCCATTTGTTGCGTTGTCTCATTGCAAGTCACAATCGCTGGTTCATCGTCAAGGCAAGTAATAGTAATGCTGTGTAAAATAAAGTGATGATAGAAAAATAATAAGAGAGAGATATATAATAAACTGAAATGCTTCGATTGAATTCATAATTGTTTTGAATATCAGAGCTCCTTTCAAAATTAAAAGTCAATGCGAAAATAAAATTAGCTAGTAAAAAGTAAAAATGTGATGCATGGTGCTTTTGTTTAGCCTTGCTACCCCGAAGCAGTTTCCTTAGAAATCGGGGTACCCTGAGGAATCTCAGTTCTTTCCTTTCTGGCGCTTGAATCTTCCATTCCACTTTTGTTCTTGTTCCGAATGGGACTCGGAGGAGGAGGAGGTGGAGGGCCCTTGTATCTCGTACTGTATGATGATGGTTCCAGAATGCACGAAGTAACCTTTGGGGAGGAGAATAAAAATAAAAGAAAAACAAAAAAGGTAACAAGTTAGCACGGATTATGAGGAAAAAATGTTGCAATATTTAAACATATTGTGCAAGAATATAAATCGTGTCCTAATTTGGGTGCCTCATTGTGCCCGAGGTAGGCCTAGCGACAAGTTAATTTGGAAAACTTATAATGCTAAATGCCTCATTTTATTGACAAATATAAGACGAATCCCAAAACGACACTAAAATAGCGAAAAGTAAAAATGTCACCAATGGCCATTGGCCTTATTACATTAAAAGCGAAAAGAAAGACTCCTAACTACTTGGTCCCAGAAGGAACTTCTTCAGGTTGAATGTTCTTGTTGATCAAGTCCTCCAGCTCGCGCAGATTTTCTAGTAAAAATGCTATCGCCAGACATTCTCCTTTGCCTTCCTCAGCATTTTGACAGTCGATGACTCTTTTCCTCACTTTCCCTTCCAATTCCAGCAAGTTGTACTCCAGGTATTCTAGCTTCTCACTAGCCTTGGTGACTCTCTCTTTCCATTCGTTGATTTGGTTGCTCGATGGGAGGTTTCTCCACCAAGTCTGCAAGAGTGAAGGTATGTTTACCATACTGAAGTCAGGAACTTTGTCATTCATTTTCTGCAAAACGAAAGGGTTAAGACCTCACCCCCACTGGAATCGACTATTTAATACCAATAATCAGTATAAAAAGCATTTAGTTCTCCAAATAAATGTACAGAATATGGTGGTGTCCGTTTGGGTTTCAAGAAAACCCAGTGGACTTCGGACAAGGCTATCTTAATGAGTCATTATGTGGACAACATAACTGACTCGGCTAGGTTTGACCATGATGTATGCACAGTTAAACAGAGTAAGGTTTCTATTGGGGTATTAGACAGGTACCCTTGAGCGGACAACTCAAGAGGGAAAGGCACGGAACCGTCGACTGCACCGCTGATCGATTGGTTTTACCGCAAATACGCCTTTGCCAAATTTAAAGGGTGATAATATTGGAAGAGCGCAACCACTCATTATAAGCGTCGCTATGGTATTTGTTTGGCACGAGTGGAATATGATGTTGAAGATGCAGTTTACAAAAATGAAACAAATTGACATGTATTTCCACGTTCAAAAGATAAATGATTACAATAATTGTAGTAATCACAACAGTATTGAAATAAAGCAGTAAAGGAAAGCAGTTAAAGGAAAGAAAAAATATGAAGAGCCAAGTCAGTTTCGTAGTAAAAGAATAAAAGACAGTAAATAAAGCAATTAATGAGATAATAGAGTCACAAGCAGCATGCAGTGGTAAAAGCCTAAAGAATCCCCAGCAGAGTCGCCATGTTGTCGATGCCCCCTTTTCTATGGGTCGAAATCAGGTATACGACATTGGGAGGATAACTCTATTCCCTTTCGAGAATTGAGTTTTTGTAATGGGAGAGTTGCCACCTAATGATTATAGTTCATTAGGACACTTTTAAGAAAGGTTTGAGTTGGAAAATCAGAGTTCGGGTAAGGGCTAGAAATTATCTCAACGGGAAGGTGTTAGGCATCCCTCAAGATCCACTAGAGTGGTCCCGACCATGTTATAATTGTGACTTTACAAGTAAACAATCAAGGCTCAAATAAGGACTCGCATATAACATTGCAATTAGGTTGAAAACTTTTGAAGGCAAGTAGAGAGGGCAGAAATTTATGAAAAAGGATTTGAATAGTTTTACAAGAAGAGATGAAAGCAAATAAAGGGAAGGGGGTCCTAGGTTTACGATTAATATGGATCACTTCAATGCAATATCCAGCAATCACTCCTCAGAAGTGGGGTCGCACGTGATATTAGCGCACCGGTCATCATATCCATATTCTACCCTTTCCACCCTGTTAAGGTATTAAAGCGCGGAATGGTATCGTTACTTATTGCATACTATTACCCGCCCCAATCCTATCAGTCTCGGAGGCATTGAGACTACTAATCCTAAAGGGGAGGGAGTTGGGGCTTTTCAGAGTTAAAAAGGGTAAAAGTCTAAGGCGACAAACAAAAAAAACACATAAGAAGTTAGGGGAAAACAAATAGCAATTAAAGGCTCAAACAAACCTCCTCACTTAAATACAGATTGTTTAGCATGTCTTGCATGTACTGATTAGGTCTGAATTAAACTTAGAAAAAATGCATGAGGCAGACTGATTTATTACATATTTCAGATGAGAAATCCAAATCAGACCTGCCTGCTAGTTGGAATTATCAAAGACTAATGCAATTATGGTTTTACCCTAAAGCTTGCCTACGTGAAACCTATAGGCATGATATCTAACAATGCAGGAGAGAAATATACTAACTTTATATAGGGAGACTTATTAATTGCAGGAACATGAGTTCTACAGATGTTCAAGCATTGTTGTTTACCGATTTTAGACTTATAAGCGAGTTGAACGATTCTGATTTAGTTGATAGCTCCTATAGGCATGCTTTCTAGGTGTTATTGATTTTAAACATTTATAGAAGTGCAGAAGTCCTATAGACAGGATTTCTAGAATGCAAAGTGCAGAAGTTTATATATAGGATTTCTACATTAAAATGTAGAAGTGCAAAACCTAAAACAGGATTTCCGAAATGCAGAACTTGCCATGATTTGCAGAAATAAAGACCTAATGAGCATGATATCTACCCTTATGCATACATGAGTGACCCTCCCCTTTTTCACTAAAACCCCATAAGTTATTACAAATTATTACAACCCAAAATGAATAAAGAAAAGTAAAAATAAAGTTACAACTGAAAGCTAAAAATCCCAACCAAGGAGAGCCTGATTCAGACTTCTGTCTGAAGCATGAAGTAAACCAACTCCAAAGATCAAATTCCAAAGCCTTTCTCTGATTTGGGATGTGTCAAAGTTCCCAAGAGCCTCAAAGGGACTCAAGGCAATGCTTACACCCAAAATATATTGCGGAATTAGATTATAGTGCAGTGTGGAAATGCCAGCTCTCAGATGTCCAAGTTCAGAGGGAACTCAAGGTCCCAAAGCAAGGCTCAAAAGAGAGGGGCAGAACTTAAAATATAAGAGTAGGTGCAAGTGCATGGGGAGGGGGAGTGATAAGTTGGTGGTCATGCCAAGCAACTTGAAGTACAGGCACAACCCTGACCAACTTGTCATTTCAAGTTGAGGAGTTAGGGCTTATTGAAAGCCAGGCTCAGCATACATAGGGAGTAAGGGTAGGGGATTCATAACAGAAACAGTAGACAAAGGAAAAGTGGGCAAAGGACATGATCAGCAATAAAACATACTGACACCCTTTTACTTGGGATTAAAATATAGTTCATAGACAACAACGCATGTTTCCATGCCCTGAATCCCCATTTTGCAGCAGCATATGAACATTAGGCATAGATGAACATTAGGCATAGATGCCAGTAACGCAGCAGCATATGAACATGCCAAACTTTGCAGGTAATAGGCATAGATGTAAAGGTTCTAAGTAAACACATTAGGATGATTGCAAGGAACTGAATCAAGACATACCAGTAAAAAAGCAAGAGCAGAGCAAAGACAAAGTAGTAGCAGTATATTAGCCTTGACTTTCAGGCAGCTAATAATAAGCTGGAGCAGAGAACAACAGTAGAGAAAAGAGCAAGAGGGAATGCAGGTTTTGAGAGTAGTAGTGTGTGTAAGAGTATGCAATTTGAAGTGTTGAAAAAGTATTGAATTGTCAGTGTCTTAAAAATGCGGAAGGGTAGTCCCTTTTATAGTGCAGAGAAACAAGTAAGAAAGGTAAGAAAATAACTTGCAATCAATCACATAGAATTTCCCTTCAGTTAAGGGATTTGATTTCAAACGGGTAGAAGGTAATCAAGGAAAGAATTTTGGTTTAAAACTTTTCAAAGTAGCACAAAAGGGGTAAATACATAAAGGCTATTTAAGGACAGGGTCTTGACAGTACATGGTTGTAACATTTAAGGAAAGAAAATCAATTAACAGCCAAGAAATCAGAAGTCGAAGATTTTGTATGAATGAACCAAGTCAGAAAGAGGGGAAAGATTTCAACTTAAGAAAAATTAGCAAACAATCAATTAAACCTTTTTAACATGAATTCTGAATCAATCACTAGCTTGAAAACCGTTTTGAAGAAAGATTCGTCGCATATAAAAGCATACAGACACGGGAAAGAAAGATTGTCATGCTCTTGTGAAATCAGTAGAAAGAATCTAGTATAGGAGAATTTAAAAGTCCAGAATTGTATGAAAACAAAGGGGTCCTAACTCAGTTCAGAGACTCAGAAATTAGTCTGAAAGAGTCAAAAGTTGTCAAATAGAACCCTAGTTCAATCGCACGATCAAACCTCGGCAGAACCCCCAAATTCTAGGGTTTCTACCTCGAGTCAAATACATAGATGAGGAGGCAAGTAGTCGAAGCAGGCTCAGAGATTTCTTTCAGAAACTCATGAGAAAACAAGCAAAAATAGTAGAAAGTTCAAAGCAAACAGAGTGAAGAAACTAATTCGAAGTATAATGAGAGTAGAAGAAACAGTAGAGGAAAACATGCTTAAGCAGGTCTTTTCAGAAGAAATTTAAAACAAGGTAAAGTAGAAGAGAAAACAGTAAGCATTTAAGAACATGGTAGAAGGGTACAGTAGGCGAAGCATATCAGAATATAGCAGAACATATTGAAAAAGCATGTGAGATCATAGTATAGAAAACACAGTAGAAGGACAGAAACATAAGAACACAGTAGGAAAACATGCGCGATAAAAGGGAAACATAAGAACACAGTAAAAGAACATGCGTGGTAAAAAGAAAACCTAAGAACATAGTATAGACAACTACACACAAAGAAAAGGAAAAGAAAAGTCAGAGAAACATTTTAAGCATTTTCAGAAAACCCTAAATCGAAAAGAAGTGATTTTGAAAGTAATTTTTGAAAGAAAAGTTGGGGAAATCGTTTGAACACTCAAGTAGAGCATAGATACACAACAGATCTAAAAGAAAATCAGAGAAAACCTCGGAAGGTTAGGGTTTCAGAAGAACCCTAGAAAAAGCTTTGAAAAGGTCACCGATCTGAGTCAGAGAGGTCAGAACCAGGCTCAAAACACCATGATATGCCGGAGCAAGGCCGGCGATAACTCTGGAACCTTGAATCGGCAGATATCTGGGTGCAAACCTTCGAAGTCTGGCCTTGATTCCTCAGGTATCAGGCGTGTAAGAGCAAAGGGAGGTGAGTATAAGGTTTCCATGGCCTGAGAAGCCATGGATTTCGATGGGTTTTGAGGTGAGGATAATGGGAGGCTGCTAGGGTTAGGGGAAGGTTCGAGAGAGTTTGAGAGATGAGAGTATCCAAAGGCGGCTATCAGAATGAAATGGGGGGATTAGGGTAGGGTTAGGTGAATTAAAATGGTAAGGGAGGATCATGACCGTTGATCAAAACGATCAACGACCTGGATTAAAAGAAAGGTCGGGCAGGTTAGTGAATGGGTTAAGGGGGTTGGGTTAAAATGAAATTGGGCCGGTCCAATTGGGTGTTAATATTGGGTTAATTTGAGGGATAAAATTGAAATTTAAATAGGGTGTAATTGAAATGAAATGAGGCTAAATGTTAAATAGCCAGTTTTTCCTTTTTATTTTATAAAAATAATAAAAATGATTTTAAAAGCAAATTAAAAGTACTGACCCAATTAATAATATATAAATATCAATTTAAAATATTGGGACCAATTTTACAATTATAAAATGCTATTAAATCTTAAATTAGGCTAAAATTGCAATTATATGCAATTTAACTTAAAAAATACCAAATAAATTTGTAAAAATATGCAAAAATCACCTTAATTATATCTTAGTATAAATATGGGAATAAAATAAATTATTCACCAAAATTGATGATTCTGGGAATAATTATGGATTTTGTACTGCTAAAATAGACAATAAATTGATTGTAAAAATCTTTAAGAATTAGAAAAAATACCAAAACTCTTGGGGCATGCTTATATATGCATGTACATGCTATTTTGAAAGTATTTTGTATAGAAATACATAGGAAAAAATTGGGTATCAACACCATCTTTTGATAAGAACTTGTTTCCACCCACTTAGAAAAATAGTCAATCAAAATCAAAAAAAAATCTTACCTTACCGAAAGCCTGCAGCAATGGTCCGATAATGTCCATCACCCATTTCATGAATGGGACATAACCGAATGCAGTAGTTCTACTGATTGATGTACCAGCGGTGCGTAGCATTGTCACTTATCGCATTTTTATTCAAAGACTTTGGCGTCTTGTTCCATGCGGGGCCAATAATATCCTACCCTTACCAGTTTTAGCAACAAGGAATCTATGCCCGAATGATTTCCGCATATCCCTTCGTGGACTTCTCACATAATATAATTAGCTTCGGATGCCCCCAAGCATGGGGCAAGTGGACCTTGGAAAGATTTTTTTACAGTTGGCCTCCTTTGAAGCTATATCGTGCTTCTTTGGCGCGTAATTCCCGGGACACTTTGGAGTCTTCAGAAGCTTCCCGTGCATGAGATAATCGATGATTTCATTTCTCCAGTCCTAGACCAAATTAGTCGTATTTACCTTGTAGTAGCTATCTCCATCCAGGATCGAGTGCACCAGTTGTACTACCTTCCCGGACTCTGATCCCTTCATTTCTATTGATGAACCAAGGTTATCCAGTGAGCCTACTTTGCATTTTCTCCCCTCAGGATATGAGTCATCGACCACTCCCAAAATTGTGCTAGTAGAGCTTGGACCTTTACCACGTATTGTTGCATGCACTCCTCTTTAGGTTTAAAGATCTCGTAGACCTGATTTACCACCAGCTATGAGTCGCATTGATTTCTATGACCTCAGAATCTAGTCCCCGGGCCAGTTCAAGACGTGTAAGTTAAAGGGACCGTCCTGATGGTTTACCTTAGGGTTTCTCCCGAAGGTGTGATTAACACTATGCCAAGCCCAGACCCTTTTTACGCTAGAAGCTCTTTCTATAAATAAGGTCCAAACACTCGATGTCGATTCTGACACCATTACTGCCTCTTTAGTGGCCAGAGGTAGCAATCCCAGATTGAAATTGGCCACAAGGTCAGCCAAGACTTGTGACTTAACTGTAGTCCTTTGTTTATATTCTATATCAAACTCACTGACATCGATAGCCCATTAGGCCAGCCTACCCGAGTGTTCGGGTTTGTGAAGGATGTTCCGCAGAGGAAAAGTGGTCACCATAGCTATCGGGTGACATCTGAAGTAGGCCCTCAATTTCCGGGCGGTGACTACGAGAGCTAAGGCCAGCTTCTCTACTGCCTCTTCGTCAATGAAGAGGTAACTCGCCTATTTGATATCGGTTCAATCCGATAGGTAAAGTATCCATACTAGCTAGTTAATATAGTCGTAGTTCCTAAGAAGAACAATAAATTTTGTATGTGTGTAGATTATAAATACTTGAATAAGGCGTGCCCCAAATAGAGAAAACTATGGAAATTTAGATAAACGATATGCTCGTTAAGTCTTTCAATGTAAGTGATCACCTTAAGCATCTGTAAGAAACTTTTGATATCCTAAGGAAGAATAACATGAAGCTCAACCCCAAGAAATACGTGTTCAGGATCAGCTCTGGCAAGTTCCTAGGATTTTTTGTATCGCAAAGGGGGATTGAGGTAAACCCCGATAAGATCAAGGACATCGAAGGCATCTCGAATCAGCTGTCAAGCATGAAAGAAGTCCAAAGGCTCATGGGAAGATTTGCAGTTTTGAGCATGTTCATTTCCCAGTCATCAAAAAAATGTCATAGTTTCTTTGCACTGCTCAAAAAGAAAAACAACTTCGAATGGACATCGAAATGCCAGCAAGCTTTGAGAGATTTGAAAAGGCACTTGTCAAGCCCTCCATTACTTTTGAAACCAAAGGAAGGTGAAACACTGTTAGTCTACCTTGCAGTCTCAAAAGTAGCGGTAAGTGCAGTTTTTGTCCGTAAGGACGAAGGTACGGAAGAGGCAGTAGAGAAGCTGGCCTTAGCTCTCGTAGTCGCCGCCCAGAAGCTGAGACCCTACTTCCAATGTCACCTGATAGCCGTGCTGACCACTTTTCCTCTGGCGGAACATCCTTCACAAACCCGAACTCTTGGGTAGGCTGGCCAAATGGGCCATCGAAATAAGTGAATTCGACATAGAATATAAACTAAGGACTGCAATTAAGTCACAAGTCTTGGCTAACTTTGTGGCCGATTTCAATCCAAAATTGTTGCCTCTGGCAACCAAAGAGGCAATAATAGTGTCAGAATTGATATCGGGGGTTTGGACCTTATTTACGGACGGAGCTTCCAACATAAAAGGGTCTGGGCTTAGCATAGTGTTAATCACGCCTTCGGGAGAAACCCTAAAGCAAGCCATCACAACGGTCCCTTTAACTAACATTAGCTAAAGGTCCAGTTAGCTTACAGTTTGTTGTGATAGTTTCTTTACGATTTTTTCTTTGTTCATGTGTTTTTCTTTTGTTTTTAGTGTAGGTCATGTTACTTTTACCCTTTTCTCCATCAATTATCTTAAATAATTTACCATTGTCTTTAGCACCAAGTGGTATGGCGGGATGGAGATGATCCCACTGCTCGTAATCAAAAAATTTAGATTCGAGTTCTGAGACTAGATGAACGCCTGATACGAAGTTTTTTCTGCTTTAATGGGTCCTACACAATGCAAATCACAATAAGTTCGGCTGGAGGGTTATGTTCCCGACACCGGAGGGATAGACCAAAAAAATAGATTCTCAAGGGCCAAAAAGAAATGTAAAATCGATGAAGTAACTATGCAAAATTTTGTCAAAGTTCAATTTTGATGCTAGTGTTGATAGTACTTGCATTTTAAGTATTATAAGTACTAAATTCATGTATGTTTATTAAGTTGCTATTTTTTTCCGGGTAAATTGATCGCTGCATGTTAAAAAAGAATGCGCCTTCACTTTTCTCTTTTTTCATTTTGAGCTGTATAACACACATAAAAAACAAAAAACAAAAACTAGAAAATGAAGGAATTGAATGACCATTTTATCACTGATGAGGTCCTTCTAAACGAAGATAATCATACATGACTCCTTGATAGGGAGTGATAGCTATTGTTTGTGTAAGAAAAATTGTGTTTGCTCCTTTAGAAAGCAAATTGCCTTGTATTCGAATGCTGTAAAGCCAATATAATCCGTGAATACCATGTCTTGCAATTGCATTATCTCCCCCTATAAATCCTGTTGTAAAATGAGGTTCTTCCGCTTTTTCATCATTGACACGAACCTTGAGAAAAAAAACAAAAAGATAATTTTCATGTAAGTTATCTCGAATAAACTACGGCTAGTTAGTCTAGTTGGAGACGTAATATATTTCTTTCAAGAATATCAAAATCCCATTAACGGGCCTTACGCGACGCGAATCCGAATTAGCCTAGGTCTCATTATGAGTACTGGTCACCGGGCGAGAAATTAAAAGAAACTAATAAATCAAGGGTAAGCTACATACTTGTAATTCAGCTTCATGAGCTGCAGCAAGAGCAAGTTGGAGAGTGTAATTTGAGGCCTTGTCAACACTGGTAAGATTGAATATAATTCTCCATGTGGTAGCATTAAATATGTTGATTCCTACATTCCTGCAAAAGAATTCCAGCAGCACAATGTTATAAAATTCGATATAGTTATCGTTAGGGAAGGAAAAAAAAAAGAGCTATATATATATATATATATATATATATATATATATATAAGGGCATACCTAGTAACTTGAGCATAAAACCAGTCTCTTGAATAATTGCTAGTCTCAACATTGTAAACTAGATCATTTGTAGGATATAAAACACTGTATTGTTTCCACAAACCATACTGTCGAAAACTGCAAGCCAAAGTGAAAGTGATCAATTAAAAATTAGGAGCGCGAAAAGAATGGTTGGACTGAATTTGAGCGAGCAGGATGAATTAATAATTGGACAGGTCATTACCGTCCAAAGATTTGAGCTAAGATGAGTTAAACAATTGCTCATAATCCATTCTAAGGAGCTTTGAGAATTGAAAATTAACAAGGAAAACAAATTTGTGAGACGTACATTGATTCAGAGTTGTTTTTGTATTTGTGAACTTTATATTGTGGAGGTGGATTTGGAATAAAAAATTCAGCAGCTGTGCGATCTGGCACTCCAATTTCCCATAGTGTGTCTCCATTTCTTGGAGGTTTATACACCAAACTCCCTAATTTAATACTAGAACCTGTATTTGGTAACAAATAAACAAATGAACAAAAAAATTAGCTGTCAGAGAGAATATACTTATTTTGACGAACTAATTATTTAGAATTAGGAAAATATACATTTTGGGTGAGTAAAAATGTATAACCTGGAGTTACTTCTACATCTGAAGTGTATTTGTAATCACCAATAAATCCTGGGACTGTTGCATACAAGTTATATGTACCGGATATAACATTTTCTATGATAAAATTCCCATTAGAGTCTGTTTTAGTCCAAAACTGATATCCCTGCGATGAAACGAAACAAACTAAGTTAATAAATCTATTAAGAAAATTTATATAACTGAAAAAATTTGTCTAATTTTTTTTTTTAAAAAAAACAAATTTACAAATCACGTAACCTTACTTTGTTTTCTCTTTGCCAAGATCCAACATCTCCTGGTGGCGCTAAACCTATATAAGCATTGGAAACCGGCACATCTTGTTTACTGATAAACCTTACACAACAAAAACGAAGGAATATTAATCAATCAATTTGTCAATTATGCTTCAATTTGAAATAAGTTGAGCCAGTTGTATGAATCTTTTATATTCAATTTGTTTAACTTCATTTATTTCGATGTTAAATATCCATTTTAAAAGACAAATTACGAGTTCTTTGAATCTCACACTTATTCCTACACGGTTAACTAGTTTAATCTCAACTAGTTGGGACTCCTCTCACTATGGATATGTCCATAGAGGGTATTTGGATTGGTTTTTAAGCTGGTCAAATAAGCTTTTGAGCTCTTTTTAGCTTTTTTCAGTATTTGGCAAAGTTAAAAAATGCTTAAAATAAGTTTTAAACTACTTAAAACAAGCCAAAAGCTAGCTGGGCGACCCCAACTTATTGTTTTTTTGACTTAAAAGCTATTTTTGCGGAAAAAAACACTTTTTTTAAGCCAATCCAAACGGGCTCTAAGGAAGACAAATCCTCTTTTGCTCAAAATCGAATGCGGAATGCCCCAATTATAATGAGAATACAATATGATAGTGAAGATGTACATAATTGTGTAGAATCTTCTAGAATCAGTTATGTAGTTAGTCAGTTAGTTTAGGTGGTTAGTTAGCTGATACATCATCTATATATGTATGTGAATACACTGTACAGATATACAAGAGAAAATCATTTCATTTCTCTCTTTCAATATTTCTCTCTCTAAGACAATCAATTCCACAATCTCCTTTGTCGGTTAGGGTTCATCAGTTACCCCCAAAATCAGCATGGTATCAGAGCAATTAATCGCGATTGCGAGTGCACGACATTGATTCTGGGAGACTCTGTTTTCAACGATTCAACTAATAGGTGAGTTACAAATTTGAGATTCAATAATGGCGGCAAAGACAAATTTGGGCCATAACCATCCACTGTTTCTTCATCCTTCGGACACGACGGAAGCTTTGATAATATCGATCCAGTTGACTGGTTCTGACAATTACATCACCTGGAGTCAAGCGATGGAAATCCAGCTGCTTAGGATGAACAAGCTAGGGTTAGTCGATGTGACTCTAAAAATGGGGGATTTTTATGCAGACTAGGTCGTCAGTGGGACCGGTGTAATGCCATCGTTTTAGGATGGATCATGAGCTCAGTATCGAAGGAATTGATAACAACAGTTGTGTATGCAAAGAATGCTAGAGTTGTTTGGGAACGATATGATAAGGTGAACACTTCACGAGTGTATCAGCTGCTTAAGGCAATAGCTACAATTACTCAAGGAACTGATAGTGTGTCAGTGTATTTCTCTGAACTTCGTAATCTCTGGGATGAGTTTGACAACATGGTGCCACCTTCATGTGATTGCGCCAAGTCTAAGAATTTCATTGAATTCATGCAAAAACAGAAGGTCTTACAGTTTTTGATGGGATTGAATGAAACCTACGAACAAGCTAGAAGCCAAATTCTGATGACTAGCCCTACACCAAGCATTAATAAGACATATTCAATGCTGGCTAAGAGAGAAACCAGAAGATCAGTGGCCAACATCATGACAGCAGGGGATTCAAATGATTCTGCAGCTCTTTTGGCTGGTAAAGGTGATGTGCATCAGAACTATCCGAGACCAAAAAGGAACTAGAATGTGCAGTGTGACTATTGTAAGATGAAAGGTCATACGAAGGAAGGATGCTACAAAATTATTGGATATCCTGCACGTTTCAAAGGAAAGAAGAAGATGAACAATGCATATAATGCTTATGCTGAAAACAATCACCCAAATGTAACTGCTGGAAATACATGAGGCATTGGTCAACCTGAGAGATTTAACAAAGGAGAAATGGCCAAAGCTCCATTCTTGACTACAGAGCAGCATGATCATATCATGAAGATGTTGAGTCTGAATATCAATCGACAACCACATCAGGAAAATACAGCCAACATGGCAGGTAATGCTTATTCATTTCTTGTTGATATAGCAAAGGCACACTGGATAATAGACACGGGAGCAACCAATCACATGGTTATTAATCTAAGACTGTTTAATAATGTTAAAGCAATCAACACTAAAGACACTAAGAAGGTTAATCTACCAAATAGGAAAGTAGTACAGGTCACACATATTGGGAATTGCAGAGTCACAGGAACATGGGAAATCAAAGATGTGTTGTTTTTACCTGATTTCCAATACAACCTTATGTCGATGTCTAAGGTGACAATGGATCTTAAATGTCTAGTCACATTCTACCCTGACTTTTGTCTGGAATGTTCTAGAACCTCTTCAATGGGGAGGAAAATGGGATTGGTAGAGAGAAAGATGGACTTTATCTACTGATATCACTAACAAATAAAGCAGTTAGAGCAGAACCAACTGGTATCCCAATACAAGGAAATCAGTATCAGGTTTTGTAGTGAAGTATGGAGATTCTTTGCTCTCATGGAAGTTGAAGAAACAGAACACAGTGTCAAGAAGTTAAGTTGAATATAGAAGCATGGCAAGCGCAGTATCAGAAGTAGTATGGTTGACAACACTGCTGAAGGAGTTGAGGACAAATGTAGAGTTATCAATTGAAGTATACAATGATAGCAAGGTTGTATTTCAAATTGTAGCCAACCCAATATTTCATGAAAGAACGAAACATATATAGAAATAGATTGTCACTTTATCAAATAAAGATTCAGGAGGGATTGATAAAAACAGAACATGTGGGAACCAAAGATCAGGAGGCTGACATTCTAACAAAAGGATTTGGAAAACCACAACATAAATATCTTGTAAGCAAGCTAGTTGTACTGAAAATATTTGCACCACCTAGCTTGAGGGGAGTAATGAGAATACAATATGATAGTGAAGATGTACACAGTTGTATAGAATCTTCTAGAATCAGTTATATAGTTAGTCAGCTGGTTTAGGTGGTTAGTTAGCTGATACATCATCTATATATGTATGTGAATACACTGTACAGATATACAAGAGAAAATTTTCATTTCACTCTCTAAGGCATTCAATTCCATAATCTCACTGCGGATTAGGGTTAATCAATCACTACAAGAAATCGTGTATTATATGGAGATTTTTCTGGGGATTACACAAAAAAATTAACAGGAAACTTAGTTTCCTGCGGATTTTCCTTCCAAAAAAAATTCGATGAAAAAACCTTCATGGGTAATTATTACCTGCGGAATTTATAAATCCCCAGGTAACGTACATGGGGATTTTTTAAATTCGTATGTGAATTACCTGGGATTTTAAATCTGCATGTAAATTACTTGCAGATTTTTTCGTAAAAAATTCTAAAAATTCACATGAAACTTTTGGTAAAATTTTTATGAAAGTTGAGTTTTCGCGATTTTTCATAGGGAAATATCTACAAGAACCCCATGAAAATTCCAAATAAATTTTTAGAACCTTTTAGACAATAAATAAATTGTTGCCGTAGTATTTTATTATTCAAATTAATTTTTATTTAACGCAACTCCTCACATATTATATGTTTTGTATATACGAACCCCCACACAGGCACCACAATATTATTTTATTTTTAGTAATTACTAACAATTATAATTATTATTAACTATTAATTAGTTTTCTAATCTAAATGTATATGCAAACAATCCTCCTTTATCAATATGCTAGAGGCTTCTAGTAGCGAAGCTGGTGGCAATGGACGAATGTGTTGAGCTTATAAAGTGGAGAATCTCACCTCTCTTGGCCGATGTGGGAATAGGCTGTCTAAGTCTCCCAACTTGCTACAATTTTTAAAGTTTCCTTCTTATATTTTTTGTTGTTTTGAAAAAAGATGCATTAATTATATTACTTTTAATCTAAAAATATTCTTAGTTACTATTTATATTCCTGGAATACCACATTAATTTCCCTTTTATATAAAAAATATATTAATTACTGAGAATTATTACACATGAAAATTAGAAAGAACTGTTTCGTTAATCCTATATATGCAAGATTAATTTATTTTAATAATATACGAAGTTAATCAAATGTAGAAAGTAGAATTATACAATCACATGATATTAAGTTTCAATACTAACAGGTGACATCTACCACTAATTTCATTTTATACATATTATAATTAATTTTTATCTTTTTAAAAAGTAGAATTATATAATCACTTGATATTAAGTTTCACTACTGACAAGTGACGCCTACAACTAATATTATTTTATACATATTATAATTAAATTTTATCATTTAAAAAATAGAATTATATGATCACTTGATATTAAGTTTCAATACTAACATCTACAACTAATATCATTTTATACATATTAAATTTTATCATTTTAAATACATGTTAGAAATTGGCATACATAATATAAAAAGTTAATTAAAGTTAGTTATATTTTTTATAAATGTAACATAAATTTTTTATACTTAGAAACTAAACTTAAATTGTGCACTTATGCACAATTTAGTATATTTTCTGATAATATTAGACGAAGATGCTAGATATAGTCGTATCTTAGTTTTGTTATATCCTTTTATATCAACCATATTAAAATTTAATTCTTAAAATAACTAAATTTATGAAAATTATTTGTTATTGATTTTGTTCAAAAAAGGTAATGATTGACTATACTATGCTATATGACTTGTAATGTTCAATCCGAACATTTATACAACATTAGTTTCATCATTCTAACTACACATCGGAAAAAAAAAAGATATGTAAGATAGAAAGTTAATATATATATCTTAATTTTTTCTGCTTAGAAACTAAACTTAAATTGCTCATTTATACGCAATTTAGTATTTTTGTTTTTAATGATATTAGCTTTATTACATCCTTTATATCAATCATATCATCGTAATTCTTAAAATAACTAGAGTTATGATAATTATTTTTTATGAATTTGTTCAAAACTTAATAACTAATTATATTATGCTCAATAACTTGTAATATCCAATCCAACGTATATGATATAATTAGTTAGAAAGTTAATAAAAATTAGTTATATATTATAAATGTAAATTAATATTTCTCTATTTCGGAATGAACTTAAATTATTCACTTATTCATAATTTAGTATATTTTCTTAAGATATTTGATTTTATTAAATCCCTTTATATCAACCATATCAAATTTTTAATTCTTAAAATAACTAGAGTTATGATAATTATTTTTGATATTAAATTAGTTCAAACAAAATGATAACCGACTATATTATGCTCAATGAGGTGTAATATTCAATCCAGTATATCTCCCACAATTAAGTTTTATATAGGATTAATATTTTAACTATTTACCTATAAATAAATTGATAAAATATAAAATGGATATAATCAATACTGATATATCATGTTTTTGCAACAGTTAAAAAAAATATAACTTTTAAATTAAAATAGTTTTTTCTTGTATTAATATTTTTAAAGTGTATTGAAAGAATTTCAAAGTTAGATATGTGGCTATAAAATTTTTAGATAAATTTTCAAGTTAATAGATTTTCTAGGTAAATTCCAAGAAAATATTTCCAGCTAAACTTGCAATAATAAAATTCTCAAGTAAATTTTTAAGAAATAATTCAAGCTATATTGCAGCAACAAAGTTTCTAGGTAATTTTCTAACTAATAAAACATTCATGTAAATCCTCAAGAATAATTCCCAGCTAAAATTGCAGCAATAAAATCTCCAAGTTAATCCCTAGGTAATAAATTCTTTAGGTAAATCCCCAAGAAATAATCCCCAACTAATATATCACAACAAAATTCCCAAGTAATTACCTAGGTAATATAACATCCCAAGGTAATTCCCCAAGAAATAATCCCCAGCTAAAATCGCAATAACAAATCCCCAGGTATTTTCCTAAGTAATATAATTCCCATGTAAATCCCCAAGAAATAATCTCTAACAAAATCCGCAAGTAACATTACCTGGGGAACTTCCTACGAAATCACAAAGGAAATAATTTTTTATATTTTTCATTATTTACCTGCGAAATTACCCACGAAGATGATACTTGGGGATTATTTTCCCAAATAAATCTCCAGGTAATATTTTGGCGCTAAATGGCGCCAAATTTATTTGCGAATTTACCTGGGAAAATCAAATTGGCAGGTAAATATTCTAGAAACTAGGAATCACTAGATTTTCGCATGAAAATTTGCAGGAATTATCTGCAGAAAAAATTCCTAGGTAAAATCCCCATGTAATTTAAGGTTTTCTTATAGTGAATTACCCTCAAAATCAACAAAGTAGATCATATATTTGAAAGTAATTTGATTGCAGATACTAAAGGATGAATACTGGAAAAAAGACCGACCTGTCTTTAACAAGTATTTGGCCTCTAACTGTTCCTCTTTGATTAGATTTGATGTAGTCTTTTGAAACTGGAAACTCATAGGGCCAGTTTGCGACTTCTTGATTCATCTGTAAATTTGACGGAGAATTCCTTCAGCAATATGTTAACTGAATTCACTTCTCAAATTGGTATTAGCAAATAGCAAGAGATTAATATATTACCCTTTTCTTAGCATCATCCCAAAGTATGGAGGGATTGCCCTTAGCTGAACCATCTGAATTAAGATACACAAAGACAGGGCCAATAACTTTTTTCCATGGTTCTCCTTGTTGAAATTTTATAGCCAAATCCTCTCCTGCATAATGTGTACTAACAAATACCTGCGATTATAATTAAAATATATATATGACTAAAAATAAAAGAAAATGAAGTGTTACATATTATATAGAATTTCTATAATTCATCACTTACAGAAAGTACAGTTGGACCAACATGTGTAGTAATGTCTTGTCTAAATGGTCCTCCAGTACGAAATTCATTGCTTGGAATAATCATCCAAAATCCTACCGGAGGATTTGCACTCACCCATCCATAAACTTTACCGTCTTTGTTATCATTTGTATAGAAATACTTGTCATCCACCTGCATATTTTATACGTGTATATAAACATCAAGCCATGCAAATAGTAAACAATTTTTTTTCTCCCACTCAGTGTGTGTTCGGTACCAGCTTTGGAGCTTGACTTATCCAGATTTACATCGGAAAATCCTATTTTGGGGGTAAAAAACACTTCTTACCCCCAAAGACGAGAAGTGCAAAAAAAAAACTCTAATGTCTATTAGGGTTTTAAGTGCAAAGCGCAAATAAAGCGTGAGCTTTAATGAAAAAAGGCGCTACTGGAGAAAACGTAAAAAGTTATGTATATATAATCCAAGATCAATAACTATAAGCATGAATAACAAATATATGACAAAGAAATTGAAAAAAAAATTATGACAAAGTGAAATATCAATTGTTTAGTGTCGTTTTTTTAGAATTACACTCAATGACAAAGAAATGTATTCCTAGGAGCTTTGATGCAACACTGAAGTGCTCAACATGTTTTGAGCCTCGCTTCAGGGTTTAAGAGCGCCTTTAACAACACTTGACTCGAATCTAAAACTTCTGGTTAAGAATGAGACGGTAATATATTTACTTAGTAATATAAGTACCATCCAACCACAACTTTTGGTGGTTTAAACAAAACTTATTTCTATGAAGATGATGCAATATATGATCTATATACTTTCACAAACTCTCAAGTCAATTCTTTTGAGTAATCTACCATAAAAGTTGATTTGCTTGCTGACTTTCGTAAAAAAAAAATTTATATTGTTTTTAAATCTTTTTCAAATAAATGTTTATGCTAATTATAGGGTCGTATACCTCTCCTTTTAAATCTGGATTAGTCGAGTTAGTAAGAAGAACGGCTTCTTTGTAGTCAAGCACCTCGCCAGTCTTCCGATCCACTTCCATTGGCATGACCCGTTGTCTCTCATCAGAGACAGCCATGTAGTGAAACCTTTTTATTCATAAAAATTCAGTTTCAATACTATATATAAATCCAGTAACAAATTTTAAAATAAATTATTAATGATGAGAAATTTTAGATAAAATACATGTCTTCTTGAAGCTTGAAGACAATCCTGAGATTTTGGATATACGAAAGCGGCCATCCTTCTAAACGTTCAACGATTGAGTATGTATAAAATCCTGGCGCGTCGCGTAGCATTATATACCTGAAATTTGCGCGCTAAAATATTAGAAAATAGTCGAATACAACGATAAACTTCTATATTCTAACAGTGTAAATATAATTTTTACAATCAAAATTAGAAACTTCAAAAAGAAAGAAAAAAGTTGAGCTTTTACATTGAAGTATTTCACCTTTTGTCAATGTTTAAGGGAGGTTGATCAGATTGAGAAGCATTCCATGTTCTTTTAAATGAAATTTCTGTCTGATTTTCATTGTCTATTATGACTTCAAAACTTGTTGCTGAAAACCTGCAAAATAACACCAAAGTTTATGGATTTAATGTTCGAAAAAAAAATTCATCAAGTAGTTACAACTTGTTTAGATAGTTGTTATGTATCATTCATAATATATCATGTAGTATTCTATTGTATTATTATACTGTATCGTTTTTATGTATATAATATTTGCATAGATTGTATTATTTGTCGCCGTTTCATGATGTCATGCATCAACAATATGAAGAATAAACTTGCAATATTATAAAGAAAAAGGTACAAGATAAAATTATTATATAAAAAGGTAGGGTAAAAGATAAAATAATATTATTTAATAATAAGGAAGGACAAGATGAGAGGAAAAACATAAGAAAATAATGCGACCACACCAAATCGGTCATTCCATACCGTGACACTTTTTGTCATTACGTAAGGAAGGATTTAAAGATAAAATATAATAAAATTTAAGTAACAATCAAAACAAAGATCGTATTAAAATTTAAAAGTTACGATACGATACAAGTTAATAGGTAACAACAAGAGAGGTAAAGACTGATTACTTTTTTCGAGTTGTCTGAGGTCCAGTATTATTCCAGATAACATCCCAATACCTGAAATTGACATAATTGTAGTATTATTATTTTAATAATTTTCTTCACTAAAGAAAATTTAAACTATAATACTAGGTTTAACAATAGGTTAAAACTTAATACCCTCTATCGTTTTCGTTTTTGGTCGCTAGTAAATTTTCCATCCCACCATATGATATGCACGTGACGTGGCCATCTGGTTTTGATAAAGTAATATTTGCGAAGCCATTGCTCAATATCACCTGAAGATAAAACAATTAGAATTATAATTGAAGGAATTACATTTAACTTATATAAAATCAAAATTAAGTACAACCTCTTAAACAAATATAAACTAATTTTTAAAGATGTAAAATTGTAAACATAGAACAAAATGTAGATTTACTTGTTCTGTTTGTATCTCCAATTTGACTTCTGGCGTTGTTGTATTTCTTTCTCTGTTTTTAATTTTAACAAAGAAGTAACAAGTCAGTACGTTAACGGGGTTGAGTTAAATTTGAGCGAGTTAAAACGGGCTTAGTTTAACTTTAATGAGTTAAAACAGGCTGAATCAATATTATATGGTCACAACAATATCTAAATTTACTCAGGTTAAGATGAGCAGCTCAATTTGACTAAGCAATAAGTAATTACTTTGTTAGGACTTATTAGGATAAGAATTTCTAATAATATATTCCCTCCATCTCTCATGTGTAAAAAAAAAGGTAGGGATAAAACTGAGCCACAAAATCAATTGACCCACGTGAATAGGTTGGACGGATATATTTTCATTGGCTAAACTTGACACTCCTAGCATCGGTGAGCCCATTCATCACTCATTTCTAGTGTAAATCCATTTTCGGATATATCTATCTATACTATATTAAAAATACGAAGGCCCTTAGCGGAATGTCGTTCGTCTTTTTTATCCTTTAAAAATAAATTTTATATTGGACAAACTTATCATTTAATTATGCTCGTAATATTTAGGATTTTAATATCAATTAAAATTTTATCTATTCCTGATATTTAGGATTTTAGCATTAACTAAAATTAGGGTCATTAAATCTTTCCTCATTTGGATTGGGTAGTAACCCCTAATATTTAGGGATTTAAATCCTACAAAATCTATAAATATTTTATAATTAAATAACAAACACGCATCCAACTCAAGCTCTCTGCAAAATTATACAAAGACAAATTCATAAGTCATTTATGTTCAAGGGAATCATTTATAAGCAGAGAAAATGACTTTGCGCCACAAGAAACAACTTATAAAACCAGTATGTAAATTTAATTAAATGCATTATGGGAGGTAAACATTTAAATTCTAAATTCATTGCTCATACTTAATTACTTTAAAGGCATGTTTTTTCACAATTTTATTTATCATTCATATTATTTCTACTTATGTTGTTAAGAATCACGTGTTTCTATATGTTATAATAATATGTTCAAGACGGATCCATACTTACAAAAAAATGGAAAATTATTTGCAAAATAAAATTGTACATTTTGATTTCAAATTTCACAAATATCTATCATATGTTTCATGTTTATGAGAAGATAGAGTTTACTGATATTAGATGTAGTTATAGAGTTATAGAATTAAAAAGACAAATTTCAAAGTTCAAATTTGTGCAAAAAATTATTTATGTTTGAAGTTAACTAATAATAATTAAAAAAATTAAATACAAATTTCACTTAAATAACATCCTTCATTAATAAATGAGTAAATAATTTTACTTAAGGTTACGAGGAGTCTATGGAGCCCTTTTTCTTTCGTAACTAAGTTAGCTAAATAGGATAAATATTTATTATTTTTAGGAATTTACATTATTTTCTTGAACTTTTATTATATAAAATCAAAACACAATTTTTTTAATTTATAATTTATGTGATTTCTTAAAACCTTTTACTCATCGACGCAGATACACGCGCAATGCGCGTACGGTGAGACTAGTGTAATAAATAAAAGAAATATGACTTTACTGTATAATTTGGAAAATAGCTTTATGAATTGAAAATTAATTATATAAAAGAAACCGAGACTCACCCGTTGTGTGGACGAGAATCTGCAGCTACTATGAAGAATGTAAACGCAACCATAGTGACCTCCAACAAACATATGCTTAGTTTATTATTCTTCCCCATTTTCTGCAATTTCACTCAAAAATATATTTATACTAGATAATCGATTAAAGAAAAATTCGTTTGATTCCCGTTGCACCACCATATATATAAATTGAGATTGAGGAAATATTATACTAGAAATTCTTATCCTAACAAGTCCTAACTCTTCTTCAAAACTTTTGAATTAAACACCACCTAAACTTCTTATCACTAGCCTTGAATTTTCTTATAAGAAATTGGGAATCTGAAATTAAAAGAATGTGATGATAATTAAAAATATGAAGGGGTTGATAGGAAAGAGGTCTCCAACTAGATAACTCCATTAATATTATATTGAAGCTAAAATATGAACGTAAAAAACTAAACAAAGCCAAAATCAGAAAGAAAAGAAACACAAACACACGGAAGAAGCAATTTGTATTAGTTTCCATTGGAAAGTGAAACTAAAAGATAAATGAGAAAATAAAAAACAAAAAAAAACAAAGATTAATAATGATAACACAATAATAATAACAGAAAGAAAAGAAAAAATAAACAAAACAGAGAAGAAGTTGCATACCTCTCTGCTAGTCTTCTGTGTATGTAGTATAATATAATGTGTATTAAGCTTTTATAAGTTAGAAATTGGTTATTAAATTAATAAATCATTTCAAGATTTAAAGAAGATTATATATGGACAAAATACTAATTAAAGAGATTGTTAAAGCTAAATCTTGAAAGAGATTCTAACCGGGCTATGAAAAGATCTCCTGAGGAAAGTCAATTAAGGAAAGTCAATTAACAGTAAATAATAAAGATGCTAATCTCTTTTTTATTACTAGATTTCTTTTCTTATTTGTCCTGCATTTCAAAAAAAAGAAAAAATATGGCCAATTCATGGATTTCAAAATGATTCCATTCAATCCAAATCAAATACTTTTAGTATCAAGAATTGAACGTTTATTATCTCTCGTCAATGTTGGCTTGCAAGTAGATCTAAAGTCGTATTTTTAATGTCATAGGTAACAACTAGTCCTGATATGTCAGATTTAATGTTCTCTTTGACGAATAGAAATTACGGGTAGAAAGGGGCCCTATCCTGACAGTATGATAATTGTACAATTTTAGTTACCTTAGAGGCTTCAT
This sequence comes from Nicotiana sylvestris, assembly GCF_000393655.2. Lineage (NCBI taxonomy): Eukaryota > Viridiplantae > Streptophyta > Magnoliopsida > Solanales > Solanaceae > Nicotiana > Nicotiana sylvestris. Next base: position 176,396,231 of record NC_091061.1, read on the forward strand.
AGACGTGTGTGGTCACTTCTAGTTATATATACATGTTAAAATTTCAGTTATACGGTTAGATATTTATCAAAGTATCTTGTTATCTCCTTTCCTCGGATATCCCAAGATTATTTAATAGTCATATGAGATGATATAGGGTGGTTTGCTCAGTCAAGTTAACGCACCGAGTGCCAGTGCGCCTCACCCAAGTTCGGGGCATGGCAAACTTGGTATCCGGTCACATTGCAATCGTGGAAGTCGGCTGCTCCCAGAGCCTATCAACCTGTGATTTTGACCAAGAGGGTTCATCGCGTATTATATATACATCAGGAATAATTATACCAACATTGTAACATGTTCAAAACATATTATACAACATAACATATTCTAAACAAGGGGTCGGGTTGTTACACAAATATTCCTAATTGTAAATAATAAAGATGCCGATCTTTTTTTCCCCACTAGTTTTCATTATTGAATTGATCTACATTTCAAAGAAATATATAAAACCAGTTACAGCGTATTTTGAGTCTGTTTATACACCCATTTCAATTTTTGAAATGTAGACAAAAACTCTAAAGAACTAAAGGTTTTCTAGTCTCTGTTTGACCAAAAAGTATAACTTTCGATTAAACCTTATATTTATGTAATGATGGGTCAAACTTAGTTAATAATAATACTCCTCAACGAAGATCTTGGAAACTACGGACAATATAGGGTTGATTCGGTGGGAAGTTAATGAGATTGCGCATTAAATATTCTCAAAGCATGAGCAATAATGGAGGAATAACTAGCAATAAGTGACATTTAAGTAAATAGAAGGAATGAATCACCCAATAATGAATGAATTAAATGATTATTCTTTCTGACAATGATGCGTGACAGATAAATCCTAGAATGTTATCCTTGCTTCTAATGGAAAAGTGTGGAATAATATATGTAAGAATGTCAATGAAAAGGCAATATTTGTATCTTTGTTAGAGAGAGAGGGGAAGAATCTTCTTCACAAAAGTATTCTTATCAAAATGAATCTCATCTCCCCTATCTCATTATCTCTTTTTCTATTTATACAAGACATATCTCTAACAAACCCTAATAGTACAAGTGCAGAGAATATTCAATTAATATCCTATTTCAAACACTAACCGTTACTGTTCTTTACACAATGCTCGACCTCGGTCATGGTTAACATCTCGGCCATGAATCTTGTTGCTTCCTGGTCGACCTCGGCCGATTCTTTCCTTAATGCCATGTTACGCTAAGAATCCTTAGGGCAGATTTTGGTCTATACAGTTAGGCCCTTCGCTTATTAAGGCCGACCCCAGACGGCCTTAAGGAGCGGACTCTGTTTATCATGGTTGGCAGAATTGGGCGAGCAAGTCGAGTAGTGGCGTTTTAGACGAGGTGAAAACATGACCTTTCGTGAGCCGCAACCTTTGAGGTCACATCGTTTCAGAATGACGTCATGACATCATGTGTCATTATGGCGTGTTTTCCCGATGCTTCGTTTCCCATGCCTCTGCCGTTTCGATACCTGCACTGGATAATAATGGCTTGATTTCTTGATCCTGATGGTTGAACTCTTATAAATAGGGATATGAGATCATTCGTTTGTATTTTGTATATTCTTAATATCGAATCCATATGTCCTCTTCTCCATTCCTCATATTGAATCCTTGTCTTCTCTTTACTTCATTATTGTCTATCTACTCCCCTAATTCAGGTGATTCCAGTTGCTTCCAACCCTTCTATACTTAAAACATCCTCCCTTAAAAATATGGTTAACGTACCCTCTGGTTCCGGCATGGAAACTGATCCTATCCCTTTGGCGGTGCGTATGCCTCTTCACGATGATAGTGTTTCTGTCGCCATTGAAGATGAGAATTTTCCTACGGTGGAGGAAATAATCCCTCATAGTGAAAAAGTTAGGTCCGACTTTTCGAAGGCGCTTGAGGGCTAGCCTGAGGTATCGGAGTCAGCGATGAAAGAGGTCGATCATGCTGAGCACAGGGCAAAGATCAAGATCACTGACCACATCGATCTAGTCCCAACAGAGCATGATGTGATACAAATACACCGCACCGGGTATTGCTTGTCTATGCATATCCTTTCTATGTTGGCTATTCCTTTCCTCTTCTCCCATTAGCGGAGGAATTTTTCCGCCATTACGATGTTTGTCCGACCCAACTCTCTCCATACATCTATAAGCTTATCCGCATGTTTACAAAATATGTGGAGTTGGCCGGGGTCGGGGTCACACTCCGCCACCTGGTGCATCTCTTCGCCCCTAGTTTCTAAAGGGGGACGATATTGCACCTTCGCCACCAAGGAAGTAAATGTCTAGTGGTGAAGATGGACGATAAGGCAAATCGTCAGTTCTGGCTCAACTATTTTTCGCCAAAACCAAGGACGTGGCCAACGCAAGAGGATTCCCTAAGACTAGGAATTACGCTCGTAAGTATCTCTTTTTTGTCAAGCATTTGATTTGCCTGTTTTAATCGTAGTTTGACATTCTTCCCCTTCTTCGAGCAACCAAGACTATGCCCCCTCCTTTGGTTGGGGACATTCATGACTAGGTTAGCCAGGTTCTGCCTCACACAGTGGGGATTCATGAATGCCGGCCTTTCTCAAGAAGTTTGGGCCTGCGTCTTCCTTGATTGGTGAGTTCATCTTTTTTTTATCTATATTGTTTTGACCTCATGGTCGCTTGTTCGTTATAGTTTTGTATAGGAAGTGACAATCTTTGATTTTTCCCTTTTCGTTCGAGGATCTTCGAGGAGGCCGATGGCTCCTCCTCTAGTGTTTCATTAGAGGAAGATTGCTTCTTCTTGGGAGTCTCTTCCTGCTGCGACTGCAGCTAGGTTTGCTCGTGCATCTGCTTCTGGTCACTCTTCCGTGGCAACTAGGTCTGTTCGTTCGTCAGCCGCACCTACAACTGAGCTCCCCTGATTATTTTTCTACTGTTCGAGTTTGTATTTTTTTTTTTGATTTTGTTGCTTGGTTGCCTTAGTCATAATAACTTAGCTCAAGAAAGTTGAACGAGGTTGAAATAAAATGTCACGACCCAAACCATGGGTCGCAATGGGCACCCGGTACCTTACTCAATCGAGTACTTACGTAAGGTATCTTTCATATCATACTATCATAGGTAAATGAGCCAGAGAGGCTGTTGTGAGATAAGTACAATAAAACATGGGGAAATACTCGATATTGGATGACCCAATATGTAATCCAAACTTATACATATAACGTACGGGCCTATAAGGCGGGCATGATCCATTATATACTCAAAATATAGGCCGACATGGCCATACAAATATCCGTATACATGATATCTGTCTACACGCCTATAAGAATACGTAATATCATAAAGGTCGGTATAGGACCCTGCCATACCAATCAATATATGTACTATTCATACTGACCAAATAGGCAACTCCGGAGCCAATGGAGCGCACCAACACCTTTCGTTGAGCTGATAGCTTACTTGGAGGGCTCATAACCTGTCTATCAGGACCTGCTAGTATGAAACGCAGTGTTCCCAAGCAAAGGGATAGTACAAATAATGTACCAAGTATGTAAGGAATAAAAATCAGTAAATAATAGACATGAGAGAAGCATGGAGTAAAAGACCCAACATTATATCTGGATAATTTTGTAAATCATGAAATACTTATCATGTTGTGCATATGCGTATGAATATCATGTCGTGCATAGGTACATGTGTTCATAACATCATCAAGCCTTTGAGGGCATCCCATCATATCATCTCGACTACTGTGGGAAAAATTATCAACGTATACTAGTTGGTCAGGTGGTGGTGCGTATATAACGCTGTTACCTTTTCCCATATCCCATATACATATAATATACATATGTACACGTATATAATGTCATCTGGTCATGGGTCAATGTATATATATAAATGAATACAATGCATAAGAAGTACGTCAATAAAATCTCTCGAAATGTCATAAGACCATTATGCCTCTAATTAATATCATGAAATAAACTTTACCAACTTACATATTTTTGATACCCATGAACAATTAATAGAATAATATGACACATGGGGAATCAAGGACATAAGCATCTCTAGTATTTCTATGAATAGAGTCATTTATGGAAGTTGTGCATTTGCTCGTTTTGTTTGTATCGTATGGATCGTGCCAAAAGGAAAGAAGGTATAGCCTTAACATACCTGAGTCGATTCTCTTGACAATTCCTCTAACACACATTAATTTGGACAAAGCACGTGACAGCAAGATTGGAATAGGGAAAAATCCGTATAATCTTCTTTAGAAAGATTTCGCCGTACTCCCTTAGAATTGCAAAATCCCATTGCTATTACCTAATGAAATCTCGTATGAATTTTTGTAAAAAATTCCATATGATCACTTTGTTAATTCGATCACAACCTTGCAAGGTAGTTACTGAAGTAGTAACGTTAGACCCTTTATGGCTTTTTTTTGTGAATTTCATCTTTTTGTGAATAATGCAAGTCTTGATTTAAGAAGTAATTTTTCAATCCTTTATTTAATGATTGCCACCTTGTAAAATTGTTCAAGAGACACTTAATGACTCATGTATGTGGTTGCCACGTTTTGGCTTATTAACCTTATCAAAGATCTTAATTTATTTAATCATTAATTTCTTAATTAATTGTTAATCTTTCACTAAAATCAATAATTACCCGATTATTCACATAATGAAGAATTATCTCATATTACTTAAAATACTACTCACTTTTAACTCACCTTATACACCTTACTATCATGGTCATGTGGTACCTTGTATGATACTAGTCCATAAATACCGGGTATTTTAGCTCGGGCAGTATTTTATCCCAAAATGCCAAACTTTAATGAAACTCATTTTTTCCGATTTTCTTACCCTCTTACCTTCACGAATTTGTTTATCCCTTATTTGAAATAGCATAATACTTATAATCCCAAAATAATCTCATTCCTGAGCTTACGTCGATTAACTTATGATGAAACTTTAACGTACAAAAATGCGGGATGTAACACCTCATTTCCGAGCTTTCATCAATTTATTTATGGCGCACTTTCACGTATGAAAATATGGGGTGTAACATCATTCCCCTTTTTGGAACATTCGTCCTCGAATGTTGACTGATTCACTTATCATTATTATAGCATATAGTCCTTGCGAATACTTTAGTACTCTCTTTGTCATCCTAGGCAGTTGTTCTGTGAATAAATCCAAGATCCAGGGTATTCCCACTTGTAGGTTTCTTTTTCACACCACGGCCTGTGGTCGGAACTCTTTCAATCTCATAACTCTTGCTACCTTTTGTCATTTAGCATGTACGAGTTTTTCCTTATATGTGCACCTATGTGACTCTTCTCCCCTTTTTCCTCCAGCTTTTGGCCAATCTCTAGGCTTCACTTTACAAATATATACAGAGCTTGATAGGATGTCCCTCTGGGAATCTATGGGTATACCAAAGTTTTTCGTTCGGTACTTTGTTGAACTCACGAATATTGCTATATCTTATTTTGTTTATCCATCCGTATGACTTTACTGCACCTAGGTAGGTCATACTATACCATAACTCTTATCTAGATTTATCCTTACTAAGGTCTGATACCAAACTCCTGGTTGCTTTCGTTGCTTATCCCATATGTATAAATCCAAGTCCTTTAATGCTCCATCATTACTGTTCATCTTAAGAATGACGGCCTAATCTCATCTCATACTTTGTGACTTTTGTCCATCCATTATTGATTCATATACGAGGGTAAATTAATCTCATACAATTCATGAATCCCTTTCTTCAAATCATTACTCAATCTAAGGCCCAAACGGCATCCTTTATCTACCACAATTACACCCTTATTCTACTATCAGATAGTATTCCATCGCTTTTAAATGCTACTTATGATGAGTAACTCCTTTAAGTTCATTCAGGCTATACTGAGCTGTCTATAACTTCGAGAAATCATCAGCCCTCTTGTTTTCACGGTCTTAATCCCGAGAACTTATCCGTTTCTTGTCACCTTCTCGCTCGCTATTTCTTTTCCTTATTCATGTCTTCCTAAAACCTTGTCGCTTTACCATACTTTAGCTTGGGTCCTACATATATGTATTTATACTACTCGCAACCTTCCTTCAACTTGCTTGCATCATAGATTTCCTTATGTCATTCTGGAACATCAAGCGAGAAATCACATCATCTCTAACTCTTCTTTACTCTCTTAATTAGCCTCCTCGATACGTATAAACCATAGACTGGAAAATATGCCATTGACGATGCCGCTATCATTCCTGGATACTGAATCCCTGCGCTTCTAACCTTCTATCTGAAGTATGGACTGTTCACAACCTTCTGCATTTGAGTATCTCGTACGTTATTCACCTTTACCTTACTTACCTTAAAATCTCGCGTAATATCTTTTATCTCTTTCATGACCTCTCTTCCACATAGGTATAATTCACCTCCACGACTTGAAGCTCTATTATAATACTTTCACCTCTGGTGCATACACAATCCGAGGGGAGATTCATACTGACTTCTTATGAGGATGGTACTTTTCTAACTGGCTTTATCGTAGAGCTGTTATAGAATATGGTTGTTGTACTATCTCTCTTGTACCTCTGATATTAAGAGTGATCCTACAATGTTCTCAATCACGATTTCTATAATTTTCTAGGTCCAATAATGAGACTCATGATTTACTTAGTTGATGTAACTCTTTAGTTTCCTCTTCCCTCTGATCAACCTTTATGTAGGTTTAAGCTATCTTCCAATCTGTGGCTTATGGTATTATTTATTACTTAGCCCTTCATGGATGCTATCCAATATCCATGATACAATCTTCTAACAATTCAATCATTTGTCTATGACCTGGACTCAATTCTTTCTTTTAACTTATACCGGAGTCTTCTACGACTGTATGATTGTCAACATTTATGTTGCATGGATAATACTCCAAAATCTTAAATGTGTTCATAACATAAATAACTCTGGATTATTGGTCAAATAATTCATTTCGTTCATTCTCAGCTTTCTTTAATCGTAAGCTATTATTTTTCCTGGTCTTTCTTCCCCTTGTTATGTGCATACTTGACTTATCTTGGTGCTCACGAATACTAGAATCCCATGTAACCCATATGATCTCGAATATCACTTACTTCTTGTTCATTATTCATGATAGATGCCACTTTCTTAGGGAGTGCATGACCATTTCTTCTTCAAGTTATTATGCTTAGGTTGAAGCCTTCTTCCTTATTTTCTCAGCTAGTCTCTCATTGTAGTACTTTGGGAGGATCCTGTGACTTTTGTAAGGCTGCAAGTTTATTATATCGCATACTCGACGGAATTTTTGATGTCATTCCTTGCCTATAATTATCCGTAGTTACTTACCTTTATTCTCTTTTGCTTGTAGGGTTGCTTCTGAACTAATATTTTGACTGTCTTTCCAGTGGCACTCTCTTTTATTTTTATAACACTCATACGATACCTTTAACTACTCCAACTCCTATATGAATATTTCTCAAGGGTCACGATGTCATAACTGCAAAACTGAATTCCCCATGTTAGGGTTTCCTATGTTTATCTTGCACGATCTGTTGATTTGTCTGCAACCTTTTGTCTAGCCATAACTAGGCTCTTCCTGAATCAACTATTAACTACTCATTGGCTCATTCTCATATCAATATTCTGCGCAAACTTTCTTGGGTTATTTCCTTATCTTAACTTACCTCTTGCACTTGCTCCTTATTTATCCATAACATCCCGGGCAAAAACCCTTACTTCCTTTCTTTGACATCGTGTTTGCATAATGTTCTGGAATCGTAGCATATCTGTAGGCTTTGAATAAGTGCAATCTCATTTTTATCGCATTATTCCTTTACCATTTCATAATTACTAGAATCACTTAATTCTGACTTAACGCCACATCACTCCATATTCCCCCCTTTAGGGGAGTACTGAGATTTAGAGGTGCGACGATCAACCTATAGATATTTTACCTCTTTATCTTTGGCATCTTTTCATATCATTGATGACCCTTACTTGCCTTGCGATAATCCTTCTATAACAAGGATAACAAAATTCCTTACTCGCGAGGGTAACACTTAGTGTAACTGGCACATACAATCCTTTAAGCTTAATTTTGTTCACATTGCTTGCTTTAAGGAAGCGTCTTCCTGAATGATCATTCTCTGAATTTCTCACGAATCTTCTTCTGTTGTCCATTCTATTATCGCTGGAACGCAATCTAATATTCTCATGGTAATGACTATTATCAAATCACTCAGTCCTTAATTCATGTTTAGTTTGTCTTGTTCACCAACCCATATTGATTTCTATTACTCTAGGGTTTAACTCTCCCTTCTGGTAGTCGCATTGGAGCCACGAGCTTATTTTTGAAATGAGGACTTTATGGCCTCTATTTTTTTGTTGTTTCAAGGCCTGTCATCTCTTATATTTTCCTTCACTTGACTATAGACTCTATAATACTATCATTTTTTTAGCTACCGTTGTCATCCAAGTGCCACATTTTACTCATAATGCTTCATTAACTCTCTTCTTATTTTCATGCTAACATTTCTGTCTATCATTTTATTCTGAAAATTCGAACAAAACATTATTTTGTTTTTAGCTCCCCTTGCTCCTTCCATGGCTCCTCGAATTGCCTAACATTCTCTCTCTACCAGGGACGGGAGCCATAATAAGGTTTATTTATCCCTTCCAGGCTTTCAGTGCTTATTTTTTGTAATACTCATATCTAGCAATACTATTTTTGAATGCACCATCTGGCGTCTCACAAGGAGACCTATTAGCACATTTGCAATATCCTTCGAAAATGTTAACTAACGCAAACGATCCATTCACCATTTTGGGTTACTCTAATCCTAGCCGGATCCTGATAACCCGTCCTTCTCTTAAACCACATTTGTTAGCTCCCATAGGGCATAACCGATATCGTTGAGGCCAATTGAACATACCTCTGTCACCATTGAAGGTAACTCAAAATACTTATATTTATCTGCTTGAATTGTAATTACTATTAATCTTCATTAACTGGATATGTCGTACCCTTCTTAACCTTGCTTCTTTTACTTGCTGAAACTTGTGTCTACCTTACAATTCTCTTATTCCTTTTTACTGTAAGAGTGGATAAATATTCTTGCCTTAAAGATCCTTATCAAGAACCTTACACCTTTTAGTACATGCATGATCTGCTGAAGACCTCACATTTACTTATCATAAGCATGATGCAAAATTGAGTTCCTCTAACTCACCACTTTCACAGCTATATCTGTTACTGACTGTCTTTCTGAATGTAGGCACAGTTGTATTACGAATAAGATAGAGTTTAGGAAATTCAGTTCTTACAACTGAGCTCTACCACATGATCTAGAGTAAGAAGAAAGAGTGACAGTCCTAAATGCCCTGTAGCCTCCTGCTTATAACTGTGGTGCACAAAACACCCTTAAACAAGACTTTACTAGACACGGCTTGTAGACTCCCTAGGACAGAACTGCTCTAATACCACTTTTATCACGACCCAAAGCGATGGGCAGCAACGGGCATCCAGTACCTTACTCAATCAAGTACCTACATAACGTATTTTTCGTATCATACTTTCATAGGTAAATGAGCCAGAGAGGCTATCGTGAGATAAGTACAATAAAACATGGGGAAATACTCGATATTGGACGACCCAACATGTAATCCAAACTTATACATATGACGTACATGCCTATAAGGCCGGCATGATCCTGTATATACTCAAAACATAGGCCTACAAGGCCATACAAGTATCTGTATACATGATATCTATCTACAAGACTCTAAGAATACGTAATATCATAAAGGCCAGGATAGGGCCCCGCCATACCAATCAATACATGTACTAATCATACTGACCAAATAGGCAACTCCGGAGCAAATGGAGCACACCAACACCTTTCGCTGAGTTCATAGCTTACTTGGAGGACTCATAACCTGTCTATCAGGACCTGCAAGTATGAAATGCAGCATTCCCAGACAAAAGGACGCCAGTACAAATAATGTACCAAGTATGTAAGGAATGAAAATCAGTAAATAATAGACATAAGAGAACATGGAGTACAAGACTCAACATGTATATTTGGATAATTCTGTAAATCATGAAATACTTATAGTGTCGTGCATATGCATATAAATGTCATGTCGTGTATAGGTACATGTGTTCATAAAATCATCAAGCCTCTAAGGGCATCCCGTTATATCATCTCGGCCATAATGGGCAAAATCATCAATGTATATCAGCTGACCAGGTGGTGTTGCATATATAACGCCGTAACCTTTTCCCATATCCTGTATACATATATACGTGTATATAACACCATTTGGTCATGTGTCAATGTACATGTCTAAATGAATGTAATGCATAAGAAGTACGTCAATAAAATCTCTTGGAATGGCATAAGACCATTATGCCTCTGATTAATATCATGAAATAAACTTTACCAACTTACGTATTTTTGAGACCCATGAATAGATGATAGAATAATATGACACATGGGGAATCAAGAATATAAACATCTCTAGTATTTCTATGAATAGAGTCATTTATGAAAGTTGTGCATTTGCTCGTTTTGTTTGTATCGTATGGATCGTGCCAAAAGGAAAGAAGGGATAGCCTTAACATACCTGAGTCGATTCTCTTGACAATTCCTGTAACACACGTTAATTTTGACAAAACACGTGATAGCAATATCGGAGTAGGAAAAAATCCGTATAATATTCTTGAGAAAGATTGCATCATACTCCCTTAGAATCGCAAAATCCCGTTGCTATTATCTTATAAAATCTCGTATGAATTTTTGTAGAAAATTCCATATGATCACTTTGTTAATTTGATCACAACCTTGCAAGGTAGTTACAGAAGTAGTAAAGTTAGAGACTTTACGGCTTTTTGTATGAATTCCATCTTTTTATGAATAATGCAAGTCTTAAATTTAAGAAGTAATTTTTCAATTCTTTCTTTAAAGATTGCCACCTTGAAAAATTGTTCAAGAGTCACTTAATGACTCATGTATGTGGCTGCCATATTTTGGCTTACTAACATTATCCAAGTTCTTGATTTATTTAATCACTAATTCCTTAATTAATTGTTAATCTCCCACTAAAATTAATAATTATTCGATTATTCACACAATGAAGAATTATCTCAAATTACTTTAAATACTACTCACTTTTAACACACCTTATACACTTTACTATCATGGCCATGTGGTACCTTGTATGGTACTAGTCCATAAATACTGGGTATTTTAGCTCGGGCCGTATTTTATCCAAAATGCCAAAATTCGACAAAACTCATTTTTTTCGATTTTCTTACGCTCTCACCTTCACGAATTTGCTTATCCCTTATTTGAAATAGCATAATAGTTTTAATCCCAAAATAATCTCATTCCCGAGCTTAAGTCGATTAAATTACGACTAAACTTTAGCGTACAAAAATGCAGGATGTAACACCTCATTTCCGAGCTTTCATCAATTTATTTATGGCGCACTTTAACGAATGAAAATATGGGGTGTAACACAAAACCTAGGTTTGATCATAGCCGAGAGACAACAGGTATTGGTTTGAACGCGATTGAGCGTAGTTATGGCCGAGGGTCGAATAGATGTTGATTCGAACGAGGTCGAATATAACCTAATATTTAGTTATGGTCGAGGACCGAGTAAGTGTTAATTCCAACGAGGTTGAATATAACCTATATTTTCTTATGGACGAGGGCCGAATAGGCGTTGATTCGAACGAGGTCAAATATAACATGTATTCAGTTATGGCCGAGGGCCGAATAGGTGTTAATTAGAACAAAGTCAAATATAACCTATATTTAGTTATGGCTGAGGGCCAAATAGGTGTTGATACAAATGAGGTCGAATATATTCTATATTCAGTTATGGTCGAGGGTCGAATAGGTGTTGATTCGAACGAAGCCGAATATAACCTATATTTAGTTATGGTCGAGGGCCACTTATGTATTAAGGCAACGTTGTTTGGCTGTATGTTTGTTGAAAATATGGGTAAACTTCATGCATTTGTGCTTTGTTCATACACTTGGAGAAATCTACATATTTTCCCGACTGACATTCTAGTCCCAATCTATCTAGTGTTAGCTGTCATTCCATTCCCAGTCTATCTAGTGTTGGATGTCATTCCAGTCCCGGCCTATCTAGTCCCTTCATTGGTCGACCTGGATAAGTATATTTAGAGGTGGAGCAATGAACTAGCCGTCATGTGCCTCTGTCTGTTTGCATTTCATCTTGAAGTGTCCCATTCGCCGCTTTGTTAAAACCACCCTGAGAAAACCCAATTGGGACAAAACTCAAGTAAGGGAAAAAAGAGTACGACTTGGAAGACGCTTTTTCTTAAAAGTTGAAGTACTTGAGGTGGGTGATATTTTAGTTGTTTGGTAGTAGTTTTCCTTCCACTATTTCTAGTTAGAATGACCCTTTGTTTGATGTTGTCGTGATCTTGTATGGGCCGTCCCAATTTGTTCCCAGTTTACCTTCCCGTGAGTTTTTGCTTGCTTGTGTTTTAGCTTTGAGCACGTAGTCCCCGACTTTGAGTGGTCTGACCTTTGCCTTTTTATTGTATTTGCGTTCTGTCTATTATTTTTGGGCGATCATCCTTATATCGGCCATATCCCTTCATTCTTCGGCTTCGTCGAGCTCTTGCCTTCTGCTTTCATCGTTCCTCGGTCCGCTCTCATGGGAGTATCGCAGACTGGGATCTCCAACTTTGACCGGTATTACATCACCAGTCCTATAGACTAATAGGTAAGGCGTCTCACTTGTGCTCGTCTTCAGCGTTGTTTGGTATGCCCAAAGTACGTCTGGTAGTAATTCCGGCCATAGTCCCTTAGCGTCTTCGAGTTTTTTCTTCATGATGTTTAGTACCAATTTGTTGGAGGACTCTGCTTGCCCGTTACCTGCGGGGTAATGCGGTGTTGAGAGTATTCTTTTGATATGCCATTTCTCAAAAAAATTGGCGACCTTTTTTCCTGTAAACTGGGGTCCGTTATCGCAACTAATTTCTTTGGGGAGGTCGAAACGACATATGATATTTTTCCACATGAAGGCGATCACTTCCTGTTTGCATATTTGGGCGAATGCTCCTGCTTTTACCCATTTAGAAAAATAGTCAATTAAAATCAAAAGAAATCGTATGTTACGTTGCCCCACTGGGATGGGCCCACGATGTCCATTCACCATTTGTTGAACGATCAAGGGGAAGTGACTGAGTGGAGGTGCTCGCTTGCTTAGTGGATCATTGGGGCGTATTTTGGCACTGCTCGATCTAGTCCTAACAGAGCATGATGTGGTACAAAAACACCGCCCCGGGTATTGTGTGTTCTATGCATATCCTTTTTACGTTGATTATTCCTTTCCTCTTCTCCTATTGGTAGAGGAATTTTGCCGCTATTATGACGTTTGCCTGACCTAACTCTCTCCATACATCAACAAGCTTATCCGCATGTTTACGAAATATGTGGAGTTGGCCGGGGTCAGGGTCACACTCCGCCACCTGATGCATCTCTTCGCCCCTAGTTTCTATAGGGGATGATATTGCACCTTCGCTATCGAGGAATTAAATGTCTAGTGGTAAAGGTGGACGATAAGGCAAATCGTCAATTTTGGCTCAACTATTTTTTGCAAAAACCAAGGACGTGGTGGTCAATGCAAGCGGATTCCCTAAGACTTGGAATTACACCAGTAAGTATCTCTTTTTTTTTCAAGCGTTTGATTTGCCTGTTTTAGTCGTAGTTTGATATTCTGCCCCTTCTTCGTGCAGCCAAGACTACGCCCCTCCTTTGGTCGGGGACATTCATGATTGGGTTAGCTAGGTTCTGCCTCACATAGTGGGGATTCGTGAATGTTGGCCTTTCTCAAGAAATTCGGGCCTGCGTCTTCCTTGACCGGTGAGTTCATCTTTCTTTTTTTATCTATATTGTTTTGACCTCATGGGCGCTTGCTCGTTATAGTTTTGTATAGGAAGTGACAATCTTTGATTTTTCCCTTTTAGTTCGAGGATCTTCGAGGAGGCCGAGGGCTCCTCCTATTGCGTTTCATTAGAGGAAGATTGCTTCTTCTTGGGAGTCTCTTCCTGCTGCGACTGCAGCTAGGCCTGCTCGAGCATCTGCTTTTGGTCGCTCTTCCGCCGCTGCCAGGTCTGTTCATTCGTCAACCACACCTACAACTGAGATCCCCTGATTATTTTTCTACTATTCGAGTTTGTATGTTTTTTTATTTTGTTGCTTGGTTGCCTTAGTCATAATAACTTAGCTCAAGCAGGTTGAACGAGGTTGAAACAAAATGTCACGACCCAAACCGATAGGCCGCAATGGGCACCTGGTACCTTACTCAATCGAGTACCTACATAACGTATCTTTCGTATTACACTATCATAGGTAAATGAGCCAGAGAGGCTAGCGTGAGATAAGTACAATAAATCATGGGGAAATACTCAACATTGGATGACCCAACATGTAATCCAAACTTATACATATGACGTACGGGCCTATAAGGCCAGCATGTTCCTTTATATACTCAAAATATAGGCCGACAAGACCATAAGAGTATCCGTATACATGACATTTGTCTACAAGCCTCTAAGAATACGTAATATCATAAAGGTAGGGACATGGACCCACCATACCAATCAATACATGTACTAATCGTACTGACTAAATAGGCAACTCCGGAGCAAATGGAGTGCACCAACACCTTTCGCTGAATTGATAGCTTACTTGGAGGGCTCATAACCTGTCTATCAGGACTTGCGGGCATGAAACGCAATGTCCCCCGGCAAAGGGACGTCAGTACAAATAATGTACCGAGTATGTAAGGAATGAAAATCAGTAAATAATAGACATGAGAGAAACACGGAGTAAAAGACTCAACTTATATATCTGGATAATTCTGTAAATCATTAAATACTTATAGTGTCGTGCATATGCATATGAATTCCATGTCGTGAATAGGTACATATGTTCATAACATCATCAAGTCTTTGAGGGCATCCCACCATATCATCTCGGCCACTTTGGGCAAAATCATCAACGTATACCTGTTGATCAGGTGGTGGTGCGTATATAACGCGGCTGTAGACATGTGATTTTTGACCCTCCCCAAGATTTTTCATATTTTAGCACGTAAATATTTAATTTAGGCCCAATATAGCTATTTCAACTCATTTTTACTCTTTTACTTTATTTTACTACAAGGAAATAAAAATTGCAAAAAATATTTTTATTTTATGTACCTTTCATAAAGTAAAAAAAAAATATACAAAAAATAGTACTTTAATTTTATCTTTATATAATCTTGAAAATACTAAAAAATATATGTAATAGTTTCATGTTTTAATATAGTTTAGTTTAATTAATTAGAATTTATTTTTGCATCATGTAGTATAGTTATCTTATATTAAGGGAATTTAGCTATGGTTTTAATTAATAATTTTTGGAGTCTTCTTAGCCCGAAATTGAAACACAAAAAAAGACATGGTCCAACCCAATTACCCTTAGCCCATTCTTCCCAACCCATGAGCCCATTTAAGCGAAAGATTTAATCCTAGACTTCTATTTCCTCCTAATCAAATGGTCATCATCCTTTCCTACTCTCAAATAAAATACCCAATTATAGAACCCTACCCCCAAGTTTTCATTTCCTAGACCTAGAAAACAAAAAGAAAAACGGCGCAGCAACCACCAGAAGCAAAAAAAGGGACAGAAAAAGAGTCCATAGCCGCTACTCCATTGTTCTGTTGTTAACGAGCAGCCACGCATACACAGGACTAAAAAGAAAGAAATGGAGCTCTTATTCTCATAACACAAAATACACACACACAAAGATGGGGAAACGACATTTGGACAGAAACTTTAATGTTACTTTAAGTTCTGATCCAATAGAGAAAGTGAGATGTTGGAATTGGTCAAAAACGGAAGGAAAATATCAAATTATAAGCTGAAGGAAAACGTTTGGATTTAATGTTAGCATTGGAATTGGTAAAATGGATGACAGACGAGGTCCTTGTTCAGTTGCACGTCGAGGTTGATTCCGGTGTTGATTCAAGGTTCACGTTAATAATTTCGATGTTTCGGTCCAAGGATTGTTATTTTGTTTAACCCGATTGATATGCAATTTTCAGCTTTGTTCATCAATAAAAGGTCCATTCTTCAATTTTCATTCTCATTTTATTGTGCTATGATAACTCGGTGCGCGTGTTGGTTGATTTTTGTTTCTACGATGTTTGAGTAGCATGTCTTAGTTTTCAATTAAATCATTTTAATTAGTTTGTATTTCGATTGTGATGTACATAATCTTGGTTCTTGAATAATTACTTTTAATTGGGTAGATGGAAAATTGGAGTTGTTTCTTTCTTGGCAAGGAATAGAAATGGGTCATAAGGTGGGTTTTGAACCATAAGGAATTTGAGCCAAGTAATAGATCATGTTAGCTAGCCTTTGGCCTCAACAATGTCTTGTTCATAAATTTGGCCTTATAACAATCTCAAAAATTAGGAATAATTCAAATGCGTAGCTTGCTTTAGGCGAGCTAGTTAATAATTTACCTTGCTAAACTCGGGTGCGCATTTATGTGACCCAAATCCAAATCTCAACAACGTTGGATAAAATGTGTCGGGGACCACAGGTGCATTTATGTGACGTGGTTCAAAACGTGTTTTAATAACGTTGCAATATTCCTAAAATGACTAAAAGCGGTTAAAGTTTTAAAATGCACATAGGTTTAAAATGTACTAAAATCAGATAATTAAGCCGAATATAACAGTTGAGCGACCGTGCTAGAACCACGGAACTCGGGAATGCCTAACACCTTCTTCCGGGTTAGCAGAATTCCTTACCCGAATTTCTGGTTCGCGGACTGTTAAACAGAGTCAAGCTTTTCCTCGATTCGGGATTCAACTGGTGACTTGGGACACCATAAATCTCCCAAGTGGCGACTCTGAATCTTTTAACAATAAATCCCGTTTTGATTGTCATTTTAAGTTGGAAAAAACCCTTTTATACTCCCTTCTGGGGAGTGTAGGTAAAAATGAGGTGTGACAGCTCTGGCGACTCTGCTGGGGATCGAACCCAGAATCTCTTATTCAGGGTTCAAGAATTCGAACTTAGACTAATTGTTATAGTGGGCTTTATCTATTATCTAATTGTGTTACATGATTTGGGCCTAATGTACTAATTGATTGCTTTTACCGCTTTGATATTCCATGAACTGTATATAAACTGTTGCGAAACCCCTTCTCTCTCTAAGTCTTCTAAATCATTAAGAAGTGTGCACTTCGTGTGACTTCTTTTCTGTTAGAGTCATATCCCAAATTTAGAATGAGGTTCGGACAAGTTGCAAAGCCGGTGAAGCTTCTATATTCCCAGTACGCTACCCCCCCCCCCCCCCCCCGCGGCTCAAGCCGTCCGCTCGGGTAAGCTAGGTCTAGAACAATAAACCCAGGTTTTGAACCTAGTATAACAAGACCTCATGCCGGATCCCTAGTAGGAATGTTTGCTTGCATCACGTGCATTTGACTTTGGGGACTCAACACAAGGGTTGGGTCCGTCTAGGACAGGTGTACCCAAAATAACCGACCATCTTGATGCATCCTATGTGCTACATATTGCATTTCTTCAAGGGTAAAAGGGTCATTTGACGGGCCTATGATAATTGAGGGCGAATGAAAAAAAAGAGAAAAAAAGAGAGGCTGAAGTGTGAGGATGAAGAGAGTAGGGCCAAATTATATTTTTGTTACATTTTATTAAGAAAAAAAAGAGCATGGAAACTTCAAAAAGATTCTGCACTTTTTATCATTTTTCAAAAAAAAAAAATCCAAAATGATTTTACATGCTTCATCATTTTTCGAAAAAAAAACAAAAATTGTGTTTTCTATAAGTCAGTTGTTTTTTTATTTCTTGCCCGTATCCAATCTGCCCGAACTACGCATACCTGATTCTCGTCTTTCTGGGCGTGATACGTAGGCAACCCACATAGGGTCCGGTCTTCCTACTAAATCTTAGGTTCTTGGCTTGGCGGGGTCATAGCCAAATTTTGCACTTCTAGCCACCTTTTGGCCAAATAAGCTAGTTTGCAAAAATAGCCTCAACCATGTCTTCCATGTGTCCAGTAGGGAGTGTTATTGTCTCACATAGTGTTGATTTAAGATTTTCTCATACAGGTGTGGATTTATTTACCGAAGTTTGAGCATAACAAACACCCCGTGACCATTCAGTTAGGATCGCTCAGTCAGGAGTTGCTTGAGGAGATTTGTTTTACTTTTAAGTTTTAAGTCTGTTCTTCATTTTATGTCGTCTTTTACTTTATAGTTTTGTACAGTAATGTCAAGCCTTTTGTTATTGTATTTTCTGCTTTATATTTGGAAAATATGCTGTAACTCAAAAATCCAAAAAAAAGAGATGTTGCATTTTATATTTTTGTTATAAATTTTCTTTAGAATACTAATTCTAGAAATGAGAATATTTTGAGGTTGCTTTTCCTTAAGGCAATTAATAACTAGGACTTAAAATGAATTATTTTTATGTTTTCTTTAGTATATTAGGACTAAAATTAAAAAAAGAATTTTCTTTTAGTACTTCTTTAAAAGCTTTCTTTAGGGTGTTAATTCCAAAATCCAAAAAGATTTTCTTTTGAGGTGTCTCTTTTGGAAATTGATGAAACATGACATTAAAAAAAATTCTTTTATTTTTATTAGAACTTTAGGACATTGTACATATACGAAAAAGAAAACAACAATACGTTTTCTTTAGTTTATTTTCAGAGTTTTTTCCTTAGGTAATCAAAAATTCAAATCCAAAAACAGTTTTTTTTTATCTTTTGCATTTCTTGTTTCAAAGTCTTTTCTTCAGGATATCAAGTGAAAATTCAAAATATTTTTCTTTGGTCTAGACTTTAGATTTCCTTCTTAAAAAAGAAAAAAAAATCAAAAAAAATATTTTTTTTCTTGTAGGGATTTTCCTTAATAATTTCCCATAGAATATTTATTTCAAAAAAGAAAAAATATATGCTTGTTAAGCTTGAGTTTAGAATAGGTTATAGAACATTAAGTCTAGAAAAATTAAAAAAAAAAAGAAAAGAAAACGAGAACGTTAGTTTGTTTACTTTATTCCCGATCTTCCCGAACTACGCAAAGATCTGATTTATGCGGCGTCATGATACGTAGGCAGCTTACATAGGGTTCGATCAAATCATTTTTATTTATTAAAAGAAAAAAAAAAGAAAAAAAAGAAAAAAAAGAGGTGAAATTATGGGATGTGAGAAATGAGAAGGAAGAAAAAGAGCGATAATCAGAAAGAAAAAAAAAAGAAAGAAAATGAGCGAGCTAAGAAGTGCGAGGAAAGAAAAGAAGAGAAAAGAAAAGAGAAGATTCAAATAGACAAATTGAGATGATGCCAAGTGACCTTATGACCCTCGAAGTCATTCTAGAACCATTAATTGATGCTAGGTGCATTGCACACAATGTGATATTTTTGCTATTAAATGCCCTAACGCTAACAGGATGACCCCATTTTGTTCCTTTTGATATCTTCATAGCAGAAAGGTGGTTGGTTTGTGGTTCTCGTAGTAGTAACTCCTCTCTACAACATAAAGTCAAAAGGCAATGGCAGACAACAACAAAACTGAGTTGGTTGATACAGGTGCTCAAAAGCAATTGGTCGAACAGGACAATGGGTTGGTTGAAGAGGTGAGGATGTTAAGACAATACATGGCGGACATGTATCAGGCCTGGATGACTGGAAAGGCACCACCCCCGCCACCACCTAGCTTCCTAAATGCTACCCTTACCCAAACACCAGTCACAGTGCCAGATGATCCCCCATACTCTCCAGATCCACTCGCTTATCATGGCTTTCCCAACCACCCTAGTAGCTCCATCACTCATCTTCCAATTACCTTTTCCAAAAATTGCCCTCCGATCTTATCCACCATCCCCAATAATGAACACCCACTCAAAGCTCATGATGTCCAATATTATCCCTCAGAGGTTGCCCACAAGGTTCCTAACTCATACAAGTAGGGTCCACGGGATGGGCCTCATGTTGTAAATAAAGAGTTCACATGAAGAAAAGGGCGAGATGGGATACCCAGGAGGCTGAAAGGCATAGAACAATCGTTAAAGAACAAACAAAGAAGGGGAGACCAGGGTAGCATGGCTTACAAAGAACTGTCTGTGTCCCCTGACGTTCGCCTGCCCGCGGGGTTCAAAGTGCCAAGATTTAACTTGTATGATGGGTGTGGAGATCCGGTAGCCCATTTGAGGGATTATTGCAGTGAAATGAGAAGTGTTGGCAAGAAAGATGATTTGTTGATGGCATATTTCAGTGAGAGCCTGACTGGGGCAGCGTTGGAATGGCATAATCGCCAAGATGTTGGTAAGTGGCCTACATTGGGTGACATGGTTCAAGATTTTGTTCGATACTTTCAATACAGATCGGCTTTTACCCATACCGCTCCTCCCTATCTAAAATGGAAAAGAAGCTAGAGGAAAGCTTTAGAGAGTTTGGGCTCAGATGGAGGGATCAGGCTGCTCGAGTCAATACCCCGATTAGGGAAGAAGAAATGGTTGAGCTTTTCCTACAAGCTCAGGGGCCCACCTACTTCAGCCATTTGATCCCGACCCTGGGGAAGCCTTTCAATGATGTGTTAAAAATGGGGGAGCTAGTAGAAGAGGGAATCAAGTCAGGTAAAATCATGAGTTGTTCGAAAAACATTCAGAACATCCCAGTAAGCTTGGGTGGAAGAAAGAGAAACAGAAAAGATGATCCAAGGGGCTTTCCTGATCAACACTTTCAACCTCGACATCGTCCCCATGGATATCCTTATGCACCAGATGATCCTCCCCAATGACACTTCTCTCCACAGAACTCCCAAAGTCGTACACCACTCCCCCAATACCTAGCTCCACAAAATGCCTATCTACCCTCACGAGCCTATCGAAAACCCCCTGGATCAGGTTTCTGGCCCAGTCAAGCCTTTAAGAACGAGAGGTTACAGAAGAAGAAAATATTCACTACATTGGGAGTGTCATATGCCAGTCTGTTCCAGAGTCTAAGGAAATTGGACATGTTGAAGCCGACCCAGATAAAAATGTCAAACCCTCTTCCAAAGAAGTTTGATTTTTCTCAAAGGTGCACCTATTGCTCAGATGACCCGGGGCATGACATAGAGAGGTGTTGGAATCTGAAGAATGCGATTCAGAAGCTTATTATTGCAAGCGACATTGTCGTGAAAAATCCAGATGCAGTAGACACTAGCCAAAGTCCATCGCATGTGCAAAATGTGACTCATATGGTGGGTATGGTTATTTTGAAAAGGAATGTGAGAATTCTTCTGGGAGCCTCGGAGGTCCATGTGCTACTAAGCTTTCAACGCTATCAGGGGTTGATCTTAAGAACGAGCCGGCAAAAGGAACCCAAAAGCAATTTGTTAAGAACAGTGTGATGAAGACTTGTGGAGGCCCTAGTATCGCTGATGCAGAATTCAGTGGCTAAGATACCGCGCTTGGTAATTGGAAAGACGCTCCATTTCCTGGTCGACCGGAGATGAGTTTTGGTGGTTTATTTTGTTATCATTTCTGTTGTCCGGGTTATTTCAGGGTTGTAATCCGGATATTGTCTTGTGACTCAAACCTTTCTATCCTTTTACTGTTTAGTCATAATAGCCTGTTTAGTGTTGTCTAGGTTTGTTCTAGGTTTATAACCCCAGTTTAGTTTGTTTGTTTTGTTGTCTAAACCCTTTCACCATTTGCCTAATGCCATTTTCTGTTTTCTATGATTTCTAGTCATTTTCATTTAGTTCTCTTTTCTTTTCATAGTTCTTTTCCTGTTAACTCTAGTGACATGACATGCACGTGTAATTCTCAGCCTGGTTTTAAAAGTCAGTTTAATCACGAAGCAATGAAACAATGTTGAAGATGTAAGGACATTTGAGGGAAATAAGTAAAGGCATTTTGAGATCACTTCAAGCCCGAATTGTGTGAAACTGGGGCAGATAGAACAAAAAGAAATACTATTGAAATGCATCCTACTGCATCAGGTTGAAGCTAAAGGCAAGTTTGCCCCAAATTGGCAGGGGCTGTTCGTGGTAACGAGAGTGTTGTCCAATGGTGCTTTGTATTTAACAGATGTAGAAGGCGAATGTGTGGATATGGTTATCAAGTATGATACAATCAAAAGGTGTTACGAATGTTTTCCTTGGTTAGTTTAATTGTGTTGTTTGTACTTGGCATGTTTTGAAGATTGGAATGACGAAGGTATTTTGTTCTGCTATCTAAACACTTTATCCTTCGTTACCCCTTTGAGCCTCATTTATTTTCTTTCATACCCCTCTTTTGGAATCAGTAGCAAAGTTCAGAAACACAAGCGTGAAAGATGAGTAAAGGAAAAAGAGAAAAGAAAAAGAATGAAAAGAGAGAGAAGAAAAAGAAAAAGAAAGAGAAAAGAAAAAAAAAGAAAGAAAGAGAAGAAAACAACAACAAAAAGAAAAGAAGGAAAGAAGAGAAAAGAAAAAGAAAAGAAAAATCACAACAAACAAAGTAATTCCTATAACATGAACTACGTTCGACCTGATTCCTTTAAAGGATATGTAGGCAGTCTCACGGTTCGGTCCCATCAAAATAAAAATCCAAAAACCCCAAAGCAAAGAAACGGGGGCAGAAGTTGTGGTTGTTGCAAGAAATCTGATTCTAAAGGTTGTAATTTTGAACCCACTTTAATTGTTTTGAGCCTTTTATACCTTTTCTTTCTAATCCTGTCCAAAAGCCCACGTTACGGTCCAAAGAAAGACCTTCTGATCAGTCTTCGAGAAATGCCAAGTCAAGCAGGTAGAGGGGAATCATATCAAGGGCAACACTCTGGTCCGAGCAGAAAAATAATGAAAATGAGAGAGTCTTATTGGTGAAAACCCTCATAGGCACCGTAGGGCGACGGAAGCTGAGAGAAATCAAAAATGAGAGAGTCTTATTGGTGAAAACCCTCGCGGGCACCGTAATACGACGGTAAGTTGAGAGAAAGAACAAAATGAGAAAGGCTTGATGGTGATAACCCTTCGGGCACTACAAGTCGAATAAAGATTGTGAATCAGATTGGATAATCAGAGCATTGAAGCCCAGTTTCACGGTTTAGGTGTATAACAGGAGTTGAACATTAGACTTGCTCAACAGAATAGGCCACGGGTGCATGTCATGGTCATTAGAGTTGGTATCCACATCTGATAGGTTTCTACTTTGTAGTTTTCTTGTTAGGAATCATCTCTTTCCATTGTCCTTTACTCTGTCCCTTTGTCTTGTTCACTTCCTCTTCATGATTCTTTTTGGTCGGAACAAGTAAGAAATGACTTCAAAATTCGCCACCAGCTTTCCAATTGCACAAAACGGGATCTGGCCAGCACGTCAAAGTGGCATAAGTTAGGAAAAAACAACAAGCGCACTGAGTTGATAGAAATCAACATGCTTTGGAGTCCATGAGAAATACAAAGGTTTGGTATATTTCAATTCGTGGACAGTGCAACAGATAGAGGATGTTGGGTGAATGGGTCAAAGGTATTCTCTGTGATAAGATCAACAAAGAACGTGTTTAACCAGTGACAAGCAAGGTATTCCAAGTAGAAATCAAAGTTATCGTGACAAGTGAGGGAACAATAGACTTCAAGGCCAAGGCCAGTGATTTAAGTCAGGAAGGAACAACATGCGCACTAAGTGGATGGCAATTAACGTGCTTTGGAATTCATGTCAACACAAGAGCACGATGCAATAGATGGAGGGTGTTAGGTGGACGGATCAAAGGTATTTTCGGTGAAACACAAAGGTTGGTAAATGTCAGTTCATGAGCAATGCAATAGATAAAGGGAATTGGGTCTTAACGGAGAAGGGGTATTTTCTGTGATAATGATGACAAAGAAAGTGGTTAGTCAATAAACAAGCAAGGTCTTCGAGTGGAAATCAAAGTTATCATGGGAAGTGAAGGAGCAACCGTCCTCAAAGTCAAGGCTACAAACCAACCACCATATATTTAAACTGACAAGATTTTTCTTTGATTTGAAATAGGGGCAGAAAATTTTATTTATTTCGGAGAAACCCTCCGTAAGGAAAGGCAAGCACTAAACAGGTTTGACAGTAAATTTTCAGGACTCTCCTGGAAAATGGGACCTAGTTTAAAATTCGAAACAATCATGAGTAGCATAATCTAGCATAAATATACCCCAAAGGAATATAAGTTGGCTTCAAAGTTTGTATGTTTAAGATAGGATTCAATTAGGAGTTTTCAGGACCCTCCTGAATAATGGGACTTAGCTTTAAGATTTCCATTAGATAACAAGATTTAGCATAAGTTCTGCTGTAGGGTAGTATAATTTAGCCGCAAAATTGTCGCTCTTCAGATAAAACTTGACTTGTGATCTTCAGGACCCTCCTGGATAATGGGACGTAGCTTTAAGACCCTCTTAGATAACAAGATTTAGGGGAAAGCACACCTTTAGAAGACATAACATAGATTTATAATGGTCGTTTAATTGAGAGTTGTCAGGACCCACCTGGATAACGGGCTTTAGCTTTCAAATTCTTATGAATATTTTGTAACATTGTTTAGTTCAACACTTACATATGAGCCCAGCCACCAAACTGGGACAGAAAGTTTTCTTTGTTTTGTCTATTTTGTTGAAATCAGGTACCCACTTGGAGAACAGGGAGAAGAAATTCAAGTCAGCAATTAGGATCCCGCCTGGAAAGCAGGGAATACATTTCAAGACAGTAGTCAGGAGCCCGCCTGAAGAGCAGGGAATACATTTTAAGTCAGCAATCAGGAGCCCGCCTGGAGAGCAGGGAATACATTTTAAGTCAGCAATCAGGAGCCCACCTGGAGAGCAGGGAATACATTTCAAGATAGTAGTCAGGAGCCCGCATGGAGAGCAGGGAATACATTTCAAGTCAGCAATCAGGAGACCACCTGAAGAGTAGGGAATACATTTCAAGCCTGCAATCAGGAGCCCGCTTGAAGAGCAGGGAATACATTTCAAGTTCAGTAGTTAGGAGCCCGCCTGGAGAGTAGGGAATACATTTCAAGACAGTAGTCAGGAGCCCGCCTGGAGAATAGGGAATACATTTCAAGTCAGCAGCCAGGAGCCCGCCTGAAGAGCAGGGAATACATTTCGAATCAACAATCAGGAGCCCACCTGGAGAACGAGGGAGTACAATTCAAGTTTTAGCTTTTAAGTTCTTATTGATATTTGGTAACATGATTTAGTTTTATACTCACATCTATGCCCAGCCACCAAACTGGGGCAAAAAATTTTCTTTGTTTTGTCTATTTTGTTGAAGTTAGGAACCCGCCTGGAGAGCATGGGAATACATTTGAAGTTTAGCAGTCAGGAGCCCGCCTGGAGAGCATGGGAATACATTTCAAGTTTAGCAGTCAGGAGCCCGCCTGGAGAGCACGGGAATATAATTCAAGTTCAGCAGTCAGGCGCCCACTTGGAGAGCAAGGGAATACAGTTCGAGTTCAACAATCAGGCGTCCACCTGAAGAAAAAGAAAAACATCTCAGATTGCAATTCAAGTCAGCAACCAAAGAATCTCACGACAAGAATGTGAGTCAACAGTCTGAGGTGATCAACAGAAGTTAGTCACAATAAAGAAAAAGAGAGAAAGGCAAGAAGTGAATCCAAATGCAGAAGTTGATGGAAGATGTGAACTGCTTAAGACATGGTGGAAGTCACAAGCACTACATATCCAGTCTTGACCCAAAAAGCTGAAGAAGAATGAGCTAGCATCTGCAGCTAACAAGGGCCAAGGTTCAAATCTAAAGTCTGCATGAATAACCATTCAAGACTCAAGATCAAGCTTCAGAAGATTTATAGATAGGAATCTTGTAACTCGTAGTTGAAGGCTTAGTTAGTCTTCTTCATGTTTGGATTTTTGATGTAATAACAGGACTGCGTACCGGAACCTCGGCGGAACGGCACCTCGACCAGCTCTCCACCTTGGTATACTCCATCACCTCACTCACCTCTGAACTACACGTGGCCTGATTCCTTTATAGCCAAGGATATGTAGGCAGCTCAGATACCATGGCTCGGTCACATTCCCCTCTCTCTTAGTTTTAGTCTCTCCAAATAAGGGTCGGGTCAAAAACTTGTCTAGTCAGTCTTTGTCTGAAAACTCTTCGCGTTTCCAGTCAAAGAGGGGCAGCTGTAGACATGTGATTTTTGACCCTCCCCAAGTTTTTCATATTTTAGCAAGTAAATATTTAATTTAGGACCAATATAGCTATTTCAACTCATTTTTACTCTTTTACTTTATTTTACTACAAGGAAATGAAAATTGCAAAAAATATTTTTATTTTATGTACCTTTCATAAAGTAAAAGAAATATACAAAAAATAGTACCTTAATTTTATCTTTATATAATCTTGAAAATACAAAAAAAAAAATATGTAATAGTTTCATGTTTTAATATAGTTTAGTTTAATTAATTATAATTTATTTTTGCATCATGTAGTATAGCTATCTTATATTAAGAGAATTTAGCTATGGTTTTAATTAATAATTTTTGGAGTCTTCTTAGACCGAAATTGAAACAAAAAAAAAAGACATGGTCCAACCCAATTACCCTTAGCCCATTCTTCCCAACCCATGAGCCCATTTAAGTGCAAGATTTAATCCTAGCCTTCTATTTCCTCCTAATCCAATGACCATCATCTTTCTTACTCTCATATAAAATATCTAATTATAGAAACCCTACTCCCAAGTTTTTATTTCCTAGACCTAGACAACAAAAAGAAAAACGGCGCAACAACCATCAGAAGCAAAAAACGGGACGGAAAAAGAGTCGACAGCCTTTACTCCATTCTTCTGTTGTCAACGAGCAGCCACGCATACACAGGACTAAAAAAAAAGAAATGGAGCTCTTATTCTCATAACACAAAAGACAAACACACAAAGATGGGGAAACGACATTTGGACAGAAATTTTAATGTTACTTTAAGTTCTGATCCAATAGAGAAAGTGAGCGGTTGGAATTGGTCAAAACGGAAGGAAAATATCAAGTTATAAGCCAAAGGAAAACGTTTGGATTTAATGTTAGCATTGGAATTGGTAAAATGGACGACAGACGAGGTCCTTGTTTAGTTGCACGCCGAGGTTGATTTCGGGGTCGATTCGAGGTTCCGGTTTATAATTTCGATGTTTCGGTCCAAGGATTGTTATTTTGTTTAACCCGATTGATGTGCAATTTTTAGCTTGGTTCATCAATAAAAGGTCCATTCCTCAATTTTCATTCTCATTTTATTGTGCTATGATAGCTCGGTGCGCGTGTTTGTTGATTTTTGTTTCTACGTTGTTTGAGTGGCATGTCTTAGTTTTCAATTAAATCATTTTAATTAGTTTGTATTTCGATTGTGATGTACATAATCTTGGTTCTTGAATAATTGATTTTAATTGGGTAGATAGAAAATTGGAGTTGTTTCTTTCTTGGCAAGGAATAGAAATGGGTCATAAGGTGGGTCTTGAACCATAAGGAATTTGGGCCAACTAATAAATCATGTTAGCTAGCCTTTGGCCCCAATAATGTCTTGTTCATAAATTTGGCCTTATAACAATCTCAAAGATTAGGAAAATAATTCAAATGCGTAGCTTGCTTTAGGTGAGCTAGTTAATAATTTATCTTGCTAATCTCGGGTGCGCATTTATGTGACCCAAATCCAAATCTCAACAACGTTGGATAAAATGTGTAGGGAACCGCGGGTGCATTTATGTGACGTGGTTCAAGACGTATTTTAATAACGTTGCAATATTCCTAAAATGACTAAAAGCAGTTAAAGTTTTAAAATGCACATAGGTTTAAAATGTACTAAAATCAGACAATTAAGCCGAATATAACGGTTGAGCGACTGTGCTAGAACCACAGAACTCGTAAATGCCTAACACCTTCTCCCGGGTTAACAGAATTCCTTACCCGAATTTCTGGTTTGCGGACTGTTAAACATAGTCAAGCTTTTCCTCGATTCGGGATTCAACTGGTGACTTGGGACACCATAAATCTCCCAAGTGGCGACTCTGAATCTTTTAATAATAAATCATATTTCGATTGTCACTTTAAGTTGGAAAAAACTCCTTTATACTCCCTTCCGGGGGGTGTAGGTAAAAAGGAGGTGTGACAGCGGTGACCTTTTCCCATATCTCATATACATATAATATACATATATATGCGTATATAACGCCATCTGGTCATGGGTCAATGTACATGTATAAATGAATGCAATGCATAAGAAGTACGTCAATAAAATCTCTCGGAATGTCATAAGGCCATTATGCCTCTGATTAATATCATGAAATAAACTTTACCAACTTACGTATTTTTGAGACCCATGAACAGATGATAGAATAATATGACACATGGAGAATCAAGAACATAAGCATCTCTAGTATTTCTAAGAATAGAGTCATTTATGGAAGTTTGCATTTGCTTGTTTTGTTTGTGTCATATGGATCATGACAAAAAGAAAGAAGGGATAGCCTTAACATACATGAGTAGATTCTTTTGACAATTCCTCTAACACACGTTAATTTCGACAAAATACGTGACAACAAGATCGGAATAGGGAAAAATCCATACGATATTCTTAAGAAAGATTGTACAGTACTTCCTTAGAATTGCAAAATCTCGTTGCTATTATCTTATGAAGTCTCGTATGAATTTTTGTAGAAAATTTCATATGATCACTTTGTTAATGGATCACAACCTTGCAAGGTAGTTACTGAAGTAGTAAAGTTAGAGACTTTATGGCTTTTTTTGTGAATTCTATCTCTTTGTGAATAATGCAAGTCTTGAATTTAAAAAGTAATTTTTCAATCCTTTCTTTAAAGATTTCCACCTTGCAAAATTGTTCAAGAGTCTCTTAATGACTCATTTGTATGGATGCCACGTTTTGGCTTATTAACCTTATCCAAGATCTTAATTTATTTAATCACTTATTCCTTAATTAATTGTTAATCTCCCACTAAAATTAATAATTACCCGATTATCCACATAATGAAGAATTATCTCAAATTATTTAAAATACTACTCACTTTTGACATACCTTATACACCTTACTATCATGGTCATGTGGTACTTTTTATGGTACTAGTCCATAAATACCGGATATTTTAGTTCGGGCCATATTTTATCCCAAAAGGCCAAACTTCGACGAAACTCATTTTTTTCGATTTGCTTACCCTCTCACCTTCATGAATTTGCTTATCCCTTATTTGAAATAGTATAATACTTATAATTCCAAAATAATCTCATTCCCGAGCTTACATTGATTTCCGAGCTTTCATCAATTTATTTATGGCACACTTTCACAAATGAAAATATGGGGTGTAACTCAAAACCTAGGTTTGATCATAGCCGAGGGCTAGTAGGTGTTGATTCGAATGAGATTGAGCATAGTTATGACTGAGGGCCGAATAGATGTTGATTCAAACTAGGTCGAATATAACCTAATATTTAGTTATGGCCGAGGGCCGAATAGGTATTGATTCCAACGAGGTCGAATATAACCTATATTTAGTTATGGTCGAGGGCTGAATATGTGTTGATTCGAACGAGGTCGAATATAACCTGTATTCGGTTATGGACGAGGGCCGAATAGGTGTTGATTCGAACAAGGTCGAATATAACCTATATTTAGTTATGGCCGAGGGCCGAATAGGTGTTGATCGAACGAGGTCGAATATATCCTATATTTAATTATGGTTGAGGGCCGAATAGGTGTTGATTCGAATGAGGCCGAATATAACCTATATTTAGTTATGACCAAGGGCCACTTATGTATTGAGGCAACGTTGTTTTGGCTGTACGTTTGTCGAAAATATGGGTAAACTTCATGAATTTGTGCTTTGTTCATACACTTGGAGAAATTTACATATTTTCCTGACGGGCATTCCAGTCCCAATCTATCTAGTATTGGTTGTCATTCCAGTCCCAGTCTATCTAGTATTGGCTATCATTCCAGTCCCAGTCTATCTAGTACCTTCATTGGTCCACCTGGATAAGTTTATTTAGTGGTGGAGCAATGAACTAGCCTTCATGTGCCTTTGTCTATTTGCACTTCAGCTTGAAGTGTCCCCTTCGTCGCCCCGTTCAAAACCTGCTTGAAAAAACCCAATTGGGACAAAACACAAGTAAGGGAAAAAGAGTACGACTTGGAGGACGTTTTTTCTTAAAAGTTGAAGTACTTGAGGTGGGTGATATTCTAGTTGTTTGGTAGTAGTTTTCCTTCCATTGTTTCTAGTTGAAATGACCCTTTGTTTGACGTTGTCGTGATCTTGTTCGGCTACTTTTTCCTATAAATTGGGTTCTGTTATTGCAACTAATCTCTTTGGGGAGGTCAAAACGGCATACAATATTTTTCCATATGAAGGCGATCACTTCCTGTTCGCGTATTTGGGCGAATGCTCATGCTTTTACCCATTTTGGAAAAATAGTCAATTAAAACCAAAAGAAATCGTACGTTACATCGCCCCGCTAGGATGGAGCCTACGATGTCCATTCCCCATTTGTTAAACGACCAAGGGAAGTGACTGAGTGGAGGTGCTCGCTTGCTTGGTGGATCCTTGGTGCGTATTTTGGCACTGCTCGCATTTTTTTACGAAATCTGCGGCCTCTTTTTTATGGTGGGCCAGTAATATCCTGCCCATATGAGGCATCTGACCAATGATTGCCGGAATGAGCTCCGTAATGGCTTTCGTGGACTTCTTCAAGGATGCGCCACGTTTGATTTAGGCCTAAGCATTTCTCCAGGGGCCGCCATATGTCCTCTTGTATAGGTCGTTATGAATGATATTGTACCTGGCTGCTTGCATTCGAAGTTTCTTGGCTTAGTTTTTTTCATCTGGGAGTACGCCATCCTACAAATATGTAACATACGGTTGCACCAGGCCCAAGTCAAGTTTATGGTTCTTACCTCGATTTGATCTATCAATAAGTTGAAGAGGTGGACCAAATTTCTTTCTTCGGTTACAATGTTTTTGGTGGCTGCTGCTAATTTGGTGAGGCCATCCGCCTCGGTGTTCTGTGCTCGGGGGATCTGGTCAAGCTGACATTCATCAAACTCGGGCAGCATCTTACAGATCTCAGTTTGGTATTTTTGTAACCTTCACTCTTTGATCTAGAAAGTCCCTATGACTTGGTTGACAACGAGTTGGGAATCACAATGTAGTCTTACCCGTCTCGCCCCGTATTTAAGTGATAGCTTTAAACTTGCAATTACGGCCTCATGCTCGTCCTCGTTGTTAGTCATGTCCGGGTACCTTATGGACTGGCAAATCACTTCACCGATCGGAACTTTGAGTTTGAGTCCCAATCTAGACCTTGATGTGTTAGAAGCGCCGTTTTTGTACGGGACCTAGAGGTCTTGTGTTTGGGGAGAAGCGTGGGCGGCTTCTTTTTTTTTTAACTTCGGGCATTATTTTTTGGCTGAAGTCGGCAATGAAGTTAGCAAGAATTTATGACTTTATCGTTGTTCGCAGTTGATATGTGATATCATGCTTGCTTAGTTCTATGACCCATTTGGCTAACCTGCTTGATAGTTCGGGTTTATGCAAAATACTTCTTAAGGGGAAAGTCGTGACTACCAAGATGGGATGGCACTAGAAGTAGGGTCTAAGCTTTTGTTGAAGCTACGACCAAGGCTAGGGTCAATTTTTTGAGGTGAGGGTACGACGTCGACTAGTGTATTGCTAATGTAATAGATGGAAGACTGTGTACCTTTATTTTCTCGGATAAGGACTGCGCTCACAGCTACTTCGGATACAACAAGGTAGACAAGGAGGCGCTCCCCCGGTTCTGGTTTTGAAAGCAATAGTGGCAACGACAAGTAAGCCTTCAACTCCTTCAGGACTTGGGCACACTCAGAGGTCCATTGGAGGTCGATATCCTTTTTGAGTACGCCGAAGAATTTGTGGCACCTATCAGATGATCGTGAAATGAACCTTAAAAGTGCGGCGATACGTCAAGTCAACCTCTGGACCAGTATTTTGGTGGTCAAGTGCTCTGGTATACCTTTAATGGCTTTGATTTGGTTGGGGTTGAACTCAATACCTCGTTGTGACACTAGTAAGCCCAAGAATTTTCCTAAAGCCATGCCGAATGCACACTTTTGGGGGTTTAGTTTCATCCTATATTACTTGAGTATGTCGAAGGTTTCTCTCAAGTGATCGATGTGGTCTTCTTCACTTTTGGATTTGACCAACATGTTGTCTATGTAGACTTCCGTCGTTTTATCGAGTTGGTCTTTGTACATCTTTGTAACTAACCTTTGGTACATTTCTCCTGCATTTTTTAGTCCGGAAGGCATGACTCTGTAGCAGTATGTCCCCTGATGGGTGATGAAAGTGGTTTTCTCCTAATCCTCCTCTTCCATGAGGATCTGATTATAGCTTGAGTAGGCGTCTAAAAACTAAGCAGTTCATGCCCGGCCGTCATGTTGATGAGTTGGTCGATATGAGGTAATGGAAATGAATCTTTTGGGCATGATTTGTTCAAATCTATAAAGTCCACACACATTCGCCACTTCCTATTTTTCTTTTTCACCATGACCACATTGGCGACCCATTGGGGGTATTTTTACTCCCTGATGGAGCTGTTTTCCAATAATTTTCCGACCTATTCGCGTACTACATCATTGATTACGAAATTGAACTTACACTAGACCTGTCTCATTGGGGGTGGAGTGGGTCAACGTTTAGGTTGTGCGTGGCGATTTCCTTCGAGATACCTGGCATATCTACATGGCTAAAAGCAAACAAGTTCGCGTTAGTAGTTAATAATTGACGAAATTTACCTGGTTATTGAAGCTTGCAGCCGATATATGCTTTCTTGTTGTGGTCGTTGCCATCTTATTGAACAAGTTGAGGTCTTCTATGGTCGATTCTGTGGCTTCGACCGTATCGGGGTCTTTGATGACATCCTCGTCCGACCTCGACACAGTTGATTATTTTGCCTCTTTTTCTTTGTCCTTCATTTATTGAGTGATCGTACAGTCTAGAGCGAGGCGGTAGCATTCTCGGGATGTGCGACGTTCCCCTCATATACTAAATATTCCCCATGGATTTGGGAATTTGATGACTTGGTACAAGCTGGAGGGGATGGCTCTTATGGTGTATATCCATGGTCGCCCTATTATGGCATTGTATTTCGTGTCTTGGTTCATGATATGGAATGCGGTTTCCATAGTGACTCCACCGGCTAGGAGGGGGAGCATTGTAACACCCCCAAGTTTTAGATAGAGTCCAATATCGGCAAAACACAAAAGGGATGCTGGATATATAAGTTAACAAGCCTTAGACCCTACTGACGCATTTTAAACCCGTGAGGACCTAGGCCCAGAGCGGACAATATCACTAGCGGGCTGGGCTATTACAGATGGTATCAAAGCCATTTTTGTGTCAGTTATATCGATGGTGGGTTAGAGTTCAACTGAGTTTAGGCAAATCCCGGTTAGGCGGGGCAAACCTCAGTACTGAGTATAGGCAAATCCCATACAGTGGGGCAAACCTCAGCGAGGACACTGAGTACATAAGAGGGGGTGTATGTAATACCCCAAGCTTTAGACAGAGTCCTACATCGGTAAAACACAAGACGGATGTTAAGTATATAAGTTACTAAGCCTTAGACCCTAGTGACAATTTTAAACCCGTACGGGCCTCGGCCCAAAGCGGATAATATCACTAGCGCGCTGGGCTGTTACAAGCATGATCTCACCGGATATTCACTCAACTGCATTGTTAAACCTGTTAGTGTGATGCAGCGCGACACTATCTTATCCTCGAGTTTCATTTGTTTAAGTACTTGAGGGTGGATAATGCACACGCAACTTCCATAGTCTACCTTAATGCCTCTCACATCGGTATTTAAAATTCGTAAAGTGAGAAAAAGGGCATCATAGTGAGGGAAAGCCAAACCTTTGGTATCCGAATTATTGAAGATGATACTTTCTTCGAGTTCGTCATACCGTTCATGGGTGATTGACCATTTGAGATTGTTGGTTGTGGTGAATTTCATACTGTTGATAGAGGCATCATCGCTATCGCCAGTGATCATGTTGATGGTGCGGGTTGGCGAGGGCAGTTTCGATGGTCCTTGATGTTTTTCACGTCCTCTGGCAAAATTGGGCCTTCCTCGGTCGCTCAACAACTCTTTGATGTGTCCCTGTCATAGCATGTTTACGACCTCCTACCTTAGAGGGATGTAATCCCGGGTTTTGTGTCCTCGCTCATGGTAGAATTCGTACAAGGCATTTGATTTTCTGGTATTTGGGTCTGACCTCATCTTTTGTGTCCACTTTACCTTAGGTCAGAGCTTCTCCAAAGTATAGACGATTTCTGTAGGTGATACACAAAATTGTAAACAGATAACAAAGAGGGCATACCTCTTTCGTTCCTGTGAGTTCCTATCCTTGATCTGGGTGGGACCTCTTTATGGCGGGAGGAAGGCGCAATGACACTTCTGACATATGGTAGATGATATTCCTGGTTGGGTCGTAGAGCTACTAGGTCCCTCCTGATATCATTTCTTCGATCTTTTCTGGATTCGGCTTGTACCGAGGTTAATCGGTAGGTCGGACTGTTGAGATCGTCCTCGTCTGCTCAAACCTCGGCATAATATGCGTTGAGTATTTCATCCCAAGTAGTTGGGGGGTACTTCATAAGCTGACTTAATAATTTTCTAGTTGCCGTTGAACCATTTCTGCTCAGCCCGTTCTAGAAAGCTGCAACTGCCATCCCTTCTGATACATTCGGCAAGGTCATCCTTACTTGGTTGAAACGGGCAAGGAGTCTCTCAATCCTTCTCTCAGAGACTGTTTGATGTCAAATATGTCGTTTACTCTTGCTTCGGCCTTTATGGCCCTAGCATGAACCGTTACGAACTTGTCAGCCATCTCTTTGAAGGTCTCAATGGAATGCGCAGGCAGTTGTGAATCCCATGTTAATGTACCTCCCGTGAGGGTTTCGTCAAATTTATTCAACAAAATAGAGCATACTTGTTCTTTGGCGAGGTCATTGCCTTTCACGGCGGTGACATAATGAGTTACATGGTCTTCGGGATCGGTCATACCATCATATATTTTCAGGTAGGGTAGCATCTTAAAGGTCTTTGGTATGGCATGTGAGGCGGCGTCATCATTGTATGGCTGCTCAACGAACCGACCAGCATCTCTCTTTGGCAAGAGCTTTGGGGCACCTGGTATCTTATCGACCCTTTCCTGGTGTTCTCTTATTTGGTCTCGAAGTGCTTTGTTCTCGTTCTCCATTTCCTCCATCCTTTTCAAAATGGTTGCGAGAACGTCGTCACCTGCATTGTTAACCATGTTGTGAGTAATACATGTCGTTGGAGGAGGGAACTAGTTGCGCTGCTCGTCCGCTGGTGGTATAACGCAAGTCTTTGCCTTTTCTACAACTGTATCCTAAGCAGGTTTATGGAGGACGTTGGTTAGCGTATCAGTTAGCCAAGCCTTGAGGAGCTTTTTTATTACTGGTGGCGTCTTTTCCACCACGCACTTGGAAGCTCCATTGCCGAGAGATTTTGTGATTCTACAGTGAAGAGGGGTGATCCGCCTCGCTTGGGAGAGGCCTTAGGCTTTGTATCCTCGCCCTCTGCTTCAGAAATCTCATTGATGTTCAATAGGTTGGTTGTGAGGTCGTCCATTATCCTCGTTCTTTCTTCATTGTTACCTGCCATATCAGATCTGTGTGTACAAAGAAAGGAGATCCTGTTCTTGTCTTTTTTTTTTTACATTAGCGGTTCATGTTGGTTATAGATCTAGAGGAAACTAAAAACTTTAACTATGAAATCCCCACAGACGTCGCCAAATTGTTTGACCGAAAAGTATAACTTTCGGTTAAACCTTATATTTATGTAATGATGGGTTAAACTTTAGTTAATAATAATATTTCTCAACGAAGATCTTGAAAATACGGACAATGTAGGGTTGATTCGGTGGGAAGTTAATGAGATTGCGCATTAAATATTCTCAAAGCATGAGCAATAATGGAGGAATAACTAGCAATAAATAATAATAAGTGGTATTTAAGTAAATAGAAGGAATGAATCACCCAATAATGAATGAATTAGATGATTGTTCCTTCTGACAATGATGTGTGACAGATAAATCTTAGAATGTTGGAAATATCCTTGTATCTTCTGGAAAAGTGTGGAATAATATATGTAAGAATGTCAATGAAAAAGCAACATTTGTATCTTTGTTAGAGAGAGAGGAAGAATATTCTTCTCAAAAGTGTTCTTATCAAAATGAATCTCGCCTCCCCTGTGCCATTATCTTTTTTTCTATTTATACAAGACATTTCTCTAACAAACTCTAATAGTACAAGTGTAGAGAATATTCAATTAATATCCTATTTCAAACACTAGCCGTTACTGTTCTTTGCACAATGCTCAACCTCGGTCATGATTGACATCTCGATCATGAATCTCGCTGCTTCTTGTTCGACCTCAGCCGATACTTTCCTTATTGCCATATTACGTTAAGAATCCTTAGGGCAGATTTTGGTCTATACATTCTCAAGAATTAAATTGCTTTTAATCTCTCCTGTTTTTATAAGAGGTAGCTATTTTCCAATATTTACAGATTATTAAATTACATTTGTTACTATTGTTTTCAGTTGCAGCTAGGTAAATTAACGAAACAGATTATTAGATTCCATTTTGTTACTATTGTTTTCAGATTACTAAATAAGAATTTAGATTCTCATGGGCCAAAAAAAGTACAAGACCAGCGTTCTTAAAACTCAACTCCTTATAGTAATCATAAAAATTTAATTTGACTAAGATCATCCAAAAAATTCGGGAAAATGACATTGTATTGCCGCTCTCAAAATAATGCCAAACAAATGTATATTTTTTGTGTATTTTTTTTGTATATATACATTCTATATGTTATATACAAAAATCATACAAATTTTATACACTTTTTCGGCTATCAAATATAAATAGTTTCTGAAGCGGACTAAAAGTGATAACACCCAAAAAGTAACTCAATTACAAAATTTTCGCGTCTAAAAACACCACGCATAACCAAAACTTGAAAAAAATGAACGACTTGAATGACCATTTTATCTCTAATGAGGTCCTTCTAAACGAAGATAATCGTACAAGACTCCATTAAAGGCAGTGAGATCAGCATTTGTTTGAGTAAGAAAAATTGTGTTTGATCCTTTAACAAGCAAATTGCCTTGTATTCGAATGCTGTAAAGCCAATATAATCCATGTATACCATGTCTTGCAATTGCATTACTTCCCCCTATTAATCCTGTTGTAAATACAGGTTCTTGTGCTTTTTCATTGTTGACACGAACCTTCAAAAAAAAAAAAAAAGAATTTGTATGTAAGTCATTTATCGATCGAATAACAACAATATCAAGAATAACGAGTTAATTTCACTAATGGTCATTTAACTATCTTTTAATTTTACTAAAGTAACTTAACTATTTTTTATTCTTAAAAGTAATTAAACTTTATCATTGTTAAAAGTTATTTTGACTCAAACCTTACCATAAATATGATATGGCATAAAATTTAATGAGAAAAATCAAAAAACAAATATTACATAATAAGTCAGGATATATGTGTGTGTATTGTTGAAATAATAAGTCAAATAATAAATTAATAAGGGTGAGATTAATTACATGTAGTTCAGATTCATGAGCTGCTGCAAGAGCTAATTGGAGAGTGTAATTTGAGGCCTTGTTAACATTTCCAAGGTTAAATAAAATACTCCATGTTGTAGCTTCATATTTGTTGTTTCCTACATTCCTGCAAAAGAATTCATCCAACAGGTACTATATATTGTTATAAGAATTTGAATATTATTTGTCGGGAAACAGGCTTTCTACCCTTCACAGGGTAGGGGTAATAGAGGCGGAGCCTTCGACTACGGGTTCGTCCAAACCCAGTAGCTTTGGTACAAACCTTATATTTATCTTAAGAAATTCACTGAATATGCACAAATTATTAAGTTAGAATCCAATAACTTAAAAGAACTAAAATCCTGAACCCAGAAGCTTTAAATTCTCGCTCTGCCTTTGAGGGGTAAAATCCGCGTACACATTACCCTCCCTAGACTCCACTTGTGGGCAGGGGCGGAGCTAGAGTGTAGCCAGCGGGTTCGGTCGAACTCAATAGCTTAGGTTTGAACCCCGTATTTGTCTTACAAAATTTATTGAATATGTATAAATTATTAATTTAAAACCTATTAACTTAAAACGATTAGAATTCTGAACCCATAAACTTGAAATTCTGGCTCCGCCACTGCTTGTGGGATTCTTGTTGTAATTTGAACATTGTGTTCGAGTTCGGAATTCTACCTCAACTCTCGTTTACTGGGTTGTACTCTATTATTTACTTGTTTAGTAAATTTTTTAATATTATATATATGGTTCGAGCCAAAGCTACTAGGTTCGGATAAACTTGTTAGTTTTAACTATATCATATATAAATACATATATTTATATGAAGCTATAATAACATACCTTGTGACATGAGCGAAAAACCAATCTCTTGAATATTTGCTAGTGGCGACATTGTAGACGAGATCTCGTTTAGGATATAAAACACTGTATTGTTCCCATAGACCATATTGCTTAAATCTAGAAAACCAAAATGGGGTAAATGAGTTACAATTTGAACCATAACGCTAGATTTAGAAAAATAACATGCGCAAAGGGTGTGTTTAGTACGGAGAAAAATATTTTTCGAAAACTATTTTTTTATTTCCTATGTTTGACTGGCTTAAATATTTTTCTAATGAACTCATTTTCCTTTCATTGGAAAAAAATATTTTCCCTATCAAAAAAAGGAAAAATATTTTTCCAACTGAACTTTACCTATTATAACAATAAAGTCATGAAACTTTATTCACTATTATAATAAAGTCAAATAATTACTTTTTTGTCATCGTAAAGTCACAAAATTTTCCACTATAACAGCAAAATCAATAAATTTTATTCACTTTAACAATAAAAATTTATTTATTTTGATTTCATTGTTATAGTAAGCAAAAATCTCCAACTTTTCTGTTATAATGAGTAAAGTTAAGCAGGAAAGGAAATTTGTGGAACATACATTGATTCAGAGTTGTTTTGGTATTTGTGAACTTTATATTGTGGAGGTGGATTTGGAATAAAAAATTCAGCAGCTGTGCGATCTGGCACTCCAATTTCCCATAGTGTGGCTCCATTTCTTGGAGGTTTATACACCAAACTCCCTAATTTAATATTAGAACCTGTATTTTGGTACAAATGAAATTCGAAAAAAAAAAATTAGATACCCTCCATCTCAATTTATATAGCAGTATTTATTTATTTGATTGGAGATGGAGTTTAAAATTAGAAAGAAAAAAAAAACAAATAAGTAAGCAAGAATGTAACCTGGAGTAACTTTAATAATTGGAGTGTATTTGTAATCCCCAATAAATCCTGGGACTGTTGCATACAAGTTATATATACCAGATATGACATTTTTTATGATGAAGTTTCCTTTAGTGTCTGTTTTAGTCCAAAATTGGTAACCCTGAAAATTTAAAACAAAATTTTTATATATATAACATTTTTATGAATTTTATCAGAGGAAATTCAGGAGAAAAACAAAGGAAGTGTACTGAAAAACTTAGGAAATTAAAGTTTTAAAAAGCTTGCCACATACAATTAAACACCTGAAAAATACATATAAATTATTTTACACTTTACTTTATTTTCTATTTGCCATGATCCAGCGTCTCCAGGTGGCGCTAACCCTATATATGCATTAGATGCAGGTACATCTCTTTTATTGATAAACCTTTCAAAAAAAGGAAATAATATTAGTCAGTCAATCAATAAAACAAGTTACCTGCAAAAACAGGTAAAAGTTACTTGACGGTATAAGAATTTCTTACAATAACGATGTATATAACTTAAACTCTTAAAAGTACTCTCTTTACATAGTAATACATATATAATATGGTTGCAGACTATGTTGCTCGGACTCTTCAAAAATGTCGTCGAGTGCATGTCAAATACTCCAAAACTAGTATATTGTTGGAGGATCCGACACCAGTGCTGCAGCATTTTGAAGATTCCACGCAACATAGGTCGTAGATATTAGAGAAAGAATACTGAAGAAAAGTACCAGTCATTAACAAATAGTTGGCCTGTAACTGTTCCTCTTTGGTTAGATTTGATGTAATCTTGTGAAAGTGGAAATTCATAAGGCCAACTTGCAACTTCTTGATTCATCTGTAAATTTGATCATTCGTTAGAAAAATGATGCCAAAATTTGTACTCCCTTTGTTTCATTTTACGTGGCAAGGTTCGAAGTATATAAGAGTCAGCTCAGAATATTTCAGTACATATATTTGTCGCATAAATTGAAACAGAAAAAGTATCAGAAAACTAGTACGAGCTCATTAATACATACTCTTTTCTTCGCATCAGTCCACAATATAGAAGGATTTTCCTTAGCTGAAGCATCAGAGTTAAGATACACAAATACAGGGCCAACAACTTTTTTCCATGCTTCTCCATGTTGAAATTTAATTGCTAAATCTTCTCCTGCATAATGTGTACTGAAAAATACCTGTGATAATTATGAATATAATATAAAGTTAAGATCTACACTTAATTAGAAGTAAAAGAAAATTAACAAATGATACATATAATTGAGTGCCATGTGACCAGCTGGAGGTCACAGGTTCAAGCCGTAGAAACAGCCTCTTACAGAAATGCAGGGTAAGACTGCGTACTATAGACCCTTATGTCTGGCCCTTCCTCAGACTCCGCGTATAGCGGGCGCTTAGTGCACCGAGCTACCCTTTTCTATACATATAATTGAGTAAATAATTCATCACTTACACTAAGAACAGTTGGACCAACATGTGAAGTAAGGTCTTGTTTAAAAGGTCCTCCAGTACGAAATTCATTGCTTGGATTAATCATCCAAAATCCTACTGGAGGATTACTACATACCCATCCATGAACTTTATCTTTTATGTTATCATTTGCGTAAAAGTACTTGTCATCTACCTGCATATAATAGATTTCGAACTCAATAAATTAAACGAGGTATGGTAAAATCATGAACTTGAAACGTAACATAAAGTTCAAATCCAAGATCCAACTATATATATAAATAATGCTTTCGATATCATATCCCTGGATTATGAAATGATTAATCCTCTCGAATTATCTAATAATTAGCTTCAACAATTGCTTGCTAATTTTATAGTTTTGTAGCTACACCACGGGCGAACTGGATTCATAGAGGATGGGCTCACCACTAGTTTGATAGTATAAAATAATAGAATAGATGGGCTCGACAAGGATCAATCCTTGGTCCCTAGGGAAAAATCTCAGCTACTTAATTAGTGAACCAACACAACAAATCCAACCATCGGCTCACAAAAGTAGTATCTAGACAAATTATATGAATTATACTCGTAATATACACATTTTTTGTCGAAGACCACGAGTTCACGTGAACCCTTTGGTAGACTGTAAATCCGCCCTAGACATCACCCTCTTTAGGTAACAAGTATTGAACAATGAGATTTTGCCACGGTCATGTCTAACTGTTAAGATATTGTTAGCTTTGGTCCTATCTCTCTAGCCACCTAAAGGCTTTTGGATCTCACAGTTTTGATCCCTTGGCTTCCTGCTTAGAATGCGCGAGTAACAATTGAATTCTTATCTCGACCTTATATATATAGTCCCTAACTTTCTCCTCCCATTCTGATGTAGGATTTGCCTTAGGCAAGTTTCACAGCGAACCTTTGTCGAATTCAACCGCCAGCTGTTCGTGAACTGTTACAGTTTGTCTTCCAACCTACCTATGCCCATTCTAGCCCCATCAACATAGGTGGCCCATGTTAACCTTTAGTTTTTCAACTAGAGGTTTCGAGTTCGAGCTTTGTATAGAGTCACTTTTCTTATGGAGCGCTTTATCCCCTATTGTGGGACTTTTCAGTAAGAGTCCGTATTTAGTCGAACCCTGATGCAGATACTAGAAACTGAATGAAAAACAATATACCTCTCCTTTTAGATCTGGATTGGCTGGATTTGTAAGTAGAACAGCTTCTTTAAAGCCAAGCACCTTTCCTTTTTCTCGATCCTCTTGTGTTGGCATGACACGTTGCCTCTCATCCGAGACAGCCATGTAATGAAACCTATTCATAAATATGCAATTTCAATACAAAATATATCCAACTTTTGGAATTGGGAATAGATTTAAAAATGTATTTTTCGTTAATAATGAGAAATTTTAGATAAATTACATGTCTTGAAGCTTGAACACAACATTGAGTTGTTGGATAATCGTAGGGGGATATTCTTTTGAACGTTCAATCATAGCATAAGTATAAAATCCTGGCGTGTCGCGTCCCATTACGATCCTGAAAAATTGGTCTCTTGAAATATTAGCAAGATATAATGTTTATACACTGACATGTAAAAGAATATTTACGTTATTTGTCTAAACGATAACTATAAGATCGTTCATATAAGTAAAATTATCAACCTGGAAAATAAGATACGTTACATGTTACGATATGATAAATTAGTAATATAGTGCAAAACACATCACCTTCTGTCAAAGTCTAGGGGAGGTTCATCAGTTTGAGAAGAATTCCAAATTCTTTTAAATGAAATTTCTGTCGTGTTTCCGTTGTTCGATATGATCTCAAAACTTGTTGCTGATAACCTGCATAATATTAATTAGGACATAATTTTAGTAATTGTTTTTCGTCAATGTTAATTTATCAATTTTAGACCAGAAGGTAAAGATTAATACTGTTTTCGAGCTGTTCCATGTCCTGTAAGATTCCAAACAGAAATCCAATACCTGAAATCATCATAATATAGTATTACATTTAATTATTTTCTTCATTAAAGAAACTCGAAACTTATATTTAAAAAAAGAAGAATAATCTGAATAGCCGTCCACTCAATCGCTTATATTAAAAGTAGTAATCAGATGTATAATATTATATGTATAATATGTGTATAATTATGTATATTTAATGTATAATATGTATACCCTCTATCAGTTTCGACAAGTTTGGTATCTAATATGTTATTGATACCACCATATGATATGCCTGTTATAAGGCCATCTGGTTTCGATAAAGTAACATTGACGAAGCCATTGCTTATTGTTACCTGAAGAGGACATGAAAAACGATGTGAGAACCTAAATAATGTACAAAGGTTAAAAAACACAATGCATTATAGGAGTAAATTCATGTATGATTACTAAGCTTTATTCACTATAATAGTAAAACCACAAAATTATATATATTTTATCATTTTGAAAGAGTATTTGTCGACCTGAGATGTAAAGCTCTTGTTACTATAATGCTATCATATCGTGAAAAGTATGAAAATAGACCGTTCAGATTTCTTTTTCATCTTGTGTTGGTTGTAGCCGTGGGAGGTGGTGACTCAATCAAAAAGCATGTGAC
The DNA here is from genome assembly GCF_000393655.2 of Nicotiana sylvestris. NCBI lineage: Eukaryota > Viridiplantae > Streptophyta > Magnoliopsida > Solanales > Solanaceae > Nicotiana > Nicotiana sylvestris. Next base: position 176,439,754 of record NC_091061.1, read on the forward strand.
GACACAATCAACATATCAGCCCTTACTCGCATCCGATCGAGAAGGTTGGTATCGACAGGTTGAAGTAATTAAATTCTATCCACTATAACAGTAAAGCCACCAAATTAGATAACTAATACGGTAAAACTTACCGATCATAGCGACTTTACTATTATAGTGAATATAAAGTTTTGTGACTTACTGATATTATAGGTTAAATTCAGTAATTTTAATTTGACAAAAATAATTTTGTGACTTTAATGTTGCAGCGAATATAATTCATGCAGTTGAATTAATATGGCATAATTACAATACAAATAGAAAAAAAAAAAGTTTGCTAAACATAGATTTACATCATTAGGTTGTATCTCCAATTTGACATCTGGCATTATTGTCAATCTTCGCCTGTTTTAAACAATTTAAGAAGTAGCAAGTCAGAATATAAGTTGAATTTTAATAGCAAAATGCTTTTGCTATTAACTTAAATTAAAAAAAAATAACGGATTACAGATATAAAATCAAATAAAAGAAACAGAGACTAACCCATTTTGAGGTCGACAATCAGCCACTAACAAGAATAATAAAGCAACCACAGTAACCTCCAAAATATGTACGCTTAGTTGCTTATTCTTCCCCATTATCTACATTTTCACACAAAATATTTGCTCTGGAATTTAAATAAAAATATTGGATTACTATTAAATCAAAAATCTTTTTACTAGCTTGATTTACGTGTTAATATATCATGTTCTAATAAGGAAATAGAATTGAGAAAACAACGTTTATTTGTTTTATTTTTGGTTTCAGACATGCAGGCTAAAACGTTTTATTTGGGCCAAATACGTGAAAACTCGTATAACTTTACAATTATAGTAAATGAATTTAGAGTCTGTTTGGCCAAACTGCTGTTTATTTTGAAAAAGTACTTTTGCAAAATAGCATTTTGTGTTTGGTCAATTCGTTTGTGTAATGCTTTTTGTAAGCTTGTTGTGTTTGACCAATATTTAAAAAGTACTTTTAAGTATCAAATTATGAAAAAGAACAATAAATATTCAATTTGCGATTAGTATTATTTAGAAAAGAAAAATAAATTTAAATATTTATTATAAAAAAATTCAATTATAATATAAAACGTAAAGTAAAAATCATAAATGAAAAATGCCAATCAATATAAAATATAGTTATTTCAAAGCAATAACTTCGAATGTGCTTGGTATTACTTATTGTTTACATGATAATTTAAATATGTCAAAATATATCATTCAATATAAATTTAAAATCTACTCTTAGGAATAGGAGAAAGAGAATAAAAATATAATTAAAATAAAAAAGAGAATAAATGTATGGTAGAAATAAGAAGAAAAAGGAAAAGGAATAGGAAAAGAAAATTGTTAAATTTATGAAGGATAATTTGAAAAATACTATAAATTTATTGTAAGGTCATCTTTGTCTTGAACAAATTAATTTTCTGCTTCTGCTTCTGCTTTAGAAGAAACTATTACTTGTAGCTTCTCTCCAAAAGAAGAAAAACTGTTTTTGTTGTTGCTCAAAAGTACTTTTTTATTTTGGTCAAATATATTAAATTTAAAAAAAAAAGTATTTTTGGCCTTCAAAAAACTTGGCCAAACAGGCTCTTAGTGACCCCATATATATATATATATATATATGAACGTATCTTAAAAAACAACAATAAAAAAAAATAAAGACACAGAGAAGAAGTTAATTCCATACCTCTATGTTGATGGCTGGTTACTTTGCTTTAGTTGGCTAATCTCTATAACTATGGTTTAAGCTTTTTATAATATTGAAATTTGTAAAACACAGGTAAATAATAGAGATGTTGATCTTTTCTGTTTTTTTTTTTTTGGTAAATAATCTCTTTTGTTTGCTCCATTAGATTTAGTTTCCTTATTTCTCTGCACTTTAGGACAAAAGAAAAATATTTCCAGTTCATCATTGGATGTCAAAATGATTCCTTTCATTCCAAATTATTAATTTCTGTAATCACAAATCGAAGTGCTTTTTTTCTTTTTAAATTACATCGGGTAAATGTTGCGCTACTGATACGATTTGAATCTTTTACCTCAACTCTGAAGGCATGGAGCTCGCCAAGTAAACTCGCTTATGAATTCTCGTATAGATGATTTATATTTTATTATTGTAGCGAGTTAGAGAATACGCGAAGCTTAAAAGAGTTTTTTTTTTTTTGGTAACATGGAAATAGGGGTGTACATAGGTCAGGTTGGTTCGGATTTTCTAATTATCAAACCAAACCAATTGTATTGGGTTATTAAATCTAAATACCAAACCAAATCAATAAAAGTCGGGTTTTTTAATCTCGGTTTTTCTCGGGTTTTCGCGTTTTTTCTTATAAAGTCTTCATAGGACAAAACGTAAAATTTGTGCTCCAAATATTTCTTTAATCCTAGTAAGATAGAACTATATAAGGTATTTTTCAATAAAATAACATAAATATGAGATGAGTCTTGCCATTGTACTAAAATATTCAACAATAAAGATAATACAATCACATAAAATAAATATTATTAATAAGTTATAATGAAAACAAACATAATTTAAAATTACGACTAATAAGTACTATTATTTATGTCACGACCTGAATTTTTCATCCTCGGGAGTCATGATGGCGCCTACTCGTAGAAGCTAGGCAAGCCGCTATATGAAGAATCACAAACTCTTTCATTTTAGCCCTTTTTTAACAATTTGAATTAATAGGTAATTAACATTTAAATTTTAACGATGAATAAAATCAAGCGGAAGACTTAATCTGATAAAATAACCCAAGCCAGTACGACAATGCCAACATACGTCTCTACCCGGAAGCCGGTGTCACAATATCACGGACTGTCTATGATTACTACAACAAAAGTATGAAAAGAAAATACAATCTGTCTCGGAAACAAGGAAAACAGAATACATAATAAGATAGAAGAGAACGTCGGGCCTGCGGACGCCTGCAGGACTACCTCGGGATCCCTAGTTGGACTGAAGGCAGCCACCCAAATGCTACTATCCAAAAGCTGCTCCGGGATCTGCACATAGTACAGAGTGTAGCATCAGCACAACCGACCCCATGTGCTGGTAAGTGTCTAGCCTAATCTCGGCAAAATAGTGACGAGGCTAGGACCAGACAACCAACTAAACATGTGCAGTTATATAGCATATAGCGAAAAATAAAACAGGAACAACAAGTAAATATGGGAGGAAGTACATGCTACAGGGGCATATCAATATCAACAGTAAACCAAGAGTAACGGCATAAGGACAACTTAGAATTCACAGCAAAACAATAAGAAACTTGTATCCAATTATAAACACTTTGTATCTACAATTGTTGCGGCACGCAACCCGATCCCAATATATAACAACACTGTTGCGGCGTACAACCCGATCCACATATAATATTATTGCGGCGTGCAACTCGATCCAAATATAACATTGTTACGGCGTGCAGCCCGATCCATATATACAGTCAACAATAATCATAACAAGAGTCCCGACAAGGGATCAATAAAGAACCACACTATCCCGACAAGGGAATCGACAGTATAAGTAACTACGTCTCGGCAAGGGAGAAACAACTATAACCAAACTTGTTCCAACATCTAACTACCTCAACTAGCACCAATACTCAATCATAAGTAATTCCCATGAGAACCATCATAATCCTTGCTCAATACAGAGAATCATCAATTTAAGCATCCGTAGTATTATTCAAGAATTCACAGTTTAAGACTCACGGTCATGCTCGACATCAACGTATAGATACTCGTCACCATGCCTATACGTCGTACTCAACAAGAAACAAGTAGCAAATAGGACACAACTAATAATCCCTCAAGCTAAGGTTAGACCAAACACTTACCTCGAACTTCCACGACCAACTCAAGCCTCAAACACCGCTTTTTCTTTTGAATTCGGCTCCAAATCAATTGTATCGAGACATAATCGACTTAATAACATCAATAAACGCTAAACAATCCAATTTCAATGCTTAATTATAGATTTCCTATCATTCTTCCTAAAAAGTCAAAAATTGATACCGGCCCCGCTTGGCCAAAACTCGAGGTTCGGACCATAATCCGATCATCCATTCACCCACGAGCCCGAATATATGATTAGTTCTAAAATTCGACCCCAAAACGAGGTCTAAATCCCAAATATACAAAAAGTCCTAACTCTACCCAAATCCCTAATTTTCTACCCTTAAGAACATGAGCCTAGATATCTAATGAGTGTTAATGGAAATTGAAGAAAATGAGTCTAAGACTACATTCCTATGAATTGGTGGTGAAATTCCCTTTCAAAAATCGCCCAATTTGGAGTTTGGAAGAAGAAATTATGAAATTTTGGTTAAGTCCCGTTTTTGCTTCGGCTTTAAAATCACTGGACAGGCCTTCATCGCGTTCGCGATAGGCCTGTCGCGTTCGCGATGAGTTAGGCCTCAGTGACCTTCGCGTTCGCAACATTGGGCTCGTGTTCCCGGAGCTTTGACCCCTCGAGGTTCCCCTTCGCGGGCCAGTGGCCGCGTTCGCGTAGAATAAGTGAGAATCCCCTTCCCCAGGCCCATTGCGTTACGCGTTCGCGAGTGCTTGGACGCGTTCGCGAAGGGTATCCCCCCTCAGCCTCGCGTTCGAATCTCAGGCTTCGCATTCACAAAGAAGAAATCTGGCACCTGGGAGATTTGCCTTATGCGTTCGCGAGTGGGACCACGCGAACGCAAAGAACAAAATCCCTGGGCACTGAACAACCAAAAACTTGCAACTTTTTATGAGTTCAAAACTTTCCAAAACACATCTGAAACTCACCTGAGCCCTCGGGGCTCCAAACCAAATATACGCACTAACTCAAAAACATCATATGAACTTATCCGTGCGATCAAATCGCCAAAATAACATCTTAAACAACAAATTTAGCATAGAAATCTAAGAAAAATCTCAAAACTTTCAAAGTATGAATTTTCACAACTACGGATCCGAATCACCTCAAACGACTTCCGTTTCTTATAAAATTTCACGGACTCATCTTATTTCACATATAAGACCTGTACTGGGATCTGAAACCAGAATACGAGCCCGATACCATCAAATTCTAAATGCATTTCATTTCTAAAACTCATAGAAATTTCCAAAAAATAATTTTCTTTAAAAATTCATTTCTCGGGCTTGGGGCCTCGGAATTCGATTCCGGGCATACGCCCAAGTCCTATATTTTTCCACGGACTCTCCGGGACCGTTAAATCATGGGTTTGGGTCCGTTTACCCAAAATATTAACCATAGTCAACTAAAATGCATTTTAAGTCAAAAATTCGATATTTTCACAAATTTTTATATAATAGCTTTCCGGCTATGCGCCCGAACTGCGCATGCAAATTGAGGTGATACTCAAAGAGGTTTTTAAGGCCTCGAAACACAGAATTTATTTTAAAAACAAGTGATGGCCTTTTGGGTCATCACATTCTCTACCTCTAAAACAACCATTCGTCCTCGAACGGACATAAGAAGGAAGTACCTGAGTCTGGGAAAAGATGGGGATAACGGCTCCGCATATTGAACTCGGACTCCCAGGTCGATGCCTTAGCATGTTGAACTCTCCACTGAACATGAACAGATGGAAAACTCTTCAATCTCAACTGATGAACCTGCCGGTCTAGAATAGCTACCGGCTCCTCCTCATAAGACAAGTCCTTGTCCAACTGGACAGTGCTGAAATCTAACACGTGGGATGGATCGCCGTGATATTTCTGAAGCATGGACACATGAAACACTGGATGCACGGCTGATAAGCTCAGCGGCAATGCAAGTCTATAAGACACCTCTCCCACTCGATCAAGAATCTCAAACGGGCCAATGAACCTAGGGCTAAGCTTGCCCTTCTTCCCAAATCTCATCACGCCCTTCATAGGCGGCACTCGAAGCAATACCCGCTCACCAACCATGAAAACCAAATCTCGAACCTTGCGGTCGGCATAGCTCTTTTGCTTGGACTGAGCTGTACGAAGCCTCTCCTGAATAATCCTGACCTTGTCGAAGGCATCCTGAACCAGATCCGTACCCAACAACCTAGCCTCTCCTGGCTCAAACCATCCAACCGGAAACCGACACCGCCTACCATATAAAACCTCATAAGGAGCCATCTGAATACTCGACTGGTAGCTGCTGTTGTAGGCAAACTCTGCTAAAGGCAAAAACTGATCCTACGAGCCTCCAAAGTCCATAACACAAGCTCGAAGCATATCTTCCAAAGTCTGAATAGTCCGCTCGGACTGCCCGTCCATCTAAGGATGAAATGTTATGCTTAACTCAACCCGTACGCCCAACTCTCGCTGAACTGCTCTCCAGAAATGTGAGGTAAATTGCGTCCCTCGGTCCGAAATGATAAACTCGGGCACACCATGAAGACGAACAATCTCCCGGATATATATCTCAGCTAACCTCTCAGAAGAATAGAAGACTGCCACAGGAATAAAATGTGCTGACTTGGTCAGCCTATCAATAATAACCCACACTGCATCGAACTTCCTCAGAGTCCGTGGGAGTCCAACAACGAAGTCCATAGCGATCCGTTCCCACTTCCACTTAGGAATCTCAATGTTCTGGAACAAACCACCAGGCTTTTGATGCTCACACTTAAACTGCTGACAATTCAAACACCGAGCCACATATGCAACGATATCCTTCTTCATTCTCCGCCACCAATAATGCTGCCACAAATCCTGATACATCTTTGCGGCACCCAGGTAAATAGAGTACCGAGAGCTATGGGCCTCCTCTAAAATCAACTCTCGGAGTCCATCCACATTAGGCACACAAACTCGACCCCGCAATCTCAAAACTCCATCATCACCTAAGGTAACCTGCTTGGCACCTCCGTGCTGCATCGTGTCTATAAGGACACACAAATGGGGATCATCATACTGTCGATCATGGATATGCTCCAATAAAGAAGAACGAGCGACTGTGCAAGCTAATACACTACTAGGCTCAGAAACATCCAACCTCATGAACTGATTGGCTAAAGCCTGATCATCCAAGCAAGCGGCCTCTCATCAACCGGATTATAAGCAAGACTGCCCATACTGGCTGACTTCCTACTCAAAGCATCGGCCACCACATTGGCCTTTCCCAGATGATATAATATGGTGATATCATAGTCCTTTAATATCTCCAACCACCTTCTCTGTCTCAAATTCAACTCCTTTTGCTTGAACAAATACTGCAGAATCTTATGATCCGTGAATACCTCACATGCCACGCCATACAGATAATGCCTCCAAATCTTCAACGCGTGAACAATGGCTGCTAACTCCAAATCATGAACTGGATAGTTCTTCTCATGAATCTTCAACTGCCGCAAAGCATAAGCAATGACCTTGCCATTCTACATCAACACCGCACCAAGCCCAATACGAAACGCATCACAATAAACAGTATATGCCCCTGAACCTATGGGCAAAACCAACACTGGTGCCATAGTCAAAGCTTTCTTGAGCTTCTGAAAGCTCACCTCACACTCGTCCGACCACCTGAACTTAGCACCCTTCTGGGTTAACCTGGTCATCGGGGCTACGATAGATGAAAACCCCTCCATGAGCCGATGATAGTAGCGTGCCAATCCCAAGAAACTCTGGATCTCAGTAGCTGATGTTGGTCTAGGTCAGTTCTTGACTGCCTCAATCTTCTTCGGATCAACCTGAATACCCTCTGCCGATACAACATGACCCAGGAATGCAACTGAACTCAACCAGAACTCACACTTCGAAAACTTAGCATACAACTGAGTATCCCTTAGAGTCTGAAGAACCATTCGAAGATGATGCTCATGCTCCTCCCGGCTGCGGGAATATATCAAAATATCATCAATGAAGACTATCACGAACGAATCCAAGTAAGGCCTGAACACTCGGTTCATCAAATCCATAAAAGCTGCTGGGGCATTTGTCAACCCGAATGACATCACCAAGAACTCATAATACCCGTACTAAGTGCGGAAAACTATCTTAGAGATATCGGATGCCCTAATCCTCAACTGATGGTAGCTAGATCTCAAGTCAATCTTCGAAAATACCTTGGCACCCTGAAGCTGGTCAAACAAATCATCAATCCTCGGCAATGGATACTTATTATTGATTGTAACCTTGTTCAACAGCCGGTAATCAATACACATTCTCATCGATCCATCCTTCTTCTTAATAAACCAAGGCGAAACTCTGGGTCTAATAAAACCTTTCTCAAGCAAGTCTTGCAACTGCTCCTTCAACTTTTTCAACTCAAGCGTGGCCATACGATACGACAGAATAGAAATGGGCTGAGTGCCCGGAGCCAAATCAATGCAAAAGTCGATATCCCTGTCGGGTGGCATACCCGGTAGGTCTGAAGGAAATACCTCAAGGAACTCACGAACAACAGGCCCAAAATTAATAGAAGGAACCTTGGCACTAGAATCACGAATATATGCCAAATAGGCCAAACACCCCTTCTCGACCATACGCCAAGCCTTCACATAAGAGATAACACTACGAGTAGAATGACCAAGAGTCCCTCTCCACTCTAAACGAGGTAAACTCGGCAAGGCTAAGGTCATAGTCTTGGCATGACAGTCCAAGATAGCATGGTAAGGTGATAACCAGTTCATCCCTAATATGACATCGAAATCAACCATGTCTAGAAGCAACAAATCTACACGAGTCTCACGACCCCCTATCACAACTATACAAGAGTGATGGACTCGATCTACCACAATAGAATTACCCACCCGTGTAGACACATATACAGGGGCACTCAAGGAATCACTAGGCAGGACTAGATATGGTGCAAAATAAGATGACACATAGGAGTATGTAGACCCTAGATCAAATAAAATCGAAGCATCTCGGCCATAAACCAGAACAATACTTGTGATGACTGCATCGGAAGCCTCAGCCTCAGGCATGGATGGAAGAGCATAACATAGGGGCTGTGCCCCTCAACCTTGGACTACATCTCTGGGATGGCCTGCAACTGGCTGGCCTCCATCTCTAGCGGTCTGAGCTCCACCTTTAGCACCTCTACCCCCACCTCTAGCTGGCTGGGTGGGTTGTGGAACACCTGGTGCCTGAACCATAGCACGGGAACCCTGCTGCTGCGACTGAGTACCCACCAATCTCAGACAAGCCCTCTTGATATGACCATACTCACCACAGTCAAAACATCCACCTGAGTGTTGCGATTGAGAAAACTGAGACTGACCCTGGTGACCTGAGTGATCACCCCCAAAAACTCTGGAGCAGCGGTGCACTGATAGGAGCTGGTGGTGCACTGTAAGGCTGCTGATCAGAATACTGCATGTGAGAACCATGGCCACCTGAAGAACCGTGAGAAACTTGAAGTGTTGATTGAAAGGGCCTAAGAGGATGGACTCTACCATACGAATCCCTGCCTCCAGACGAGGCACCACTGAACCTGCCTGAATGACGAGGCCTCTTATCCGACCCATGAGCACCTCCATGCGACAAAACCATCTCTACTCTCCAGGCCACATTGGCCGCCTCCTGGAAGGAGATCTCACTCCCTGCCTCCCTAGACATCTGAAGACGAATCGGCTGAATAAGTCCATCAATGAACCTCCTCACCCTTTCCCTCTCGGTGGGAAGTATGATAAGAGCATGACGAGCCAAGTCGATGAATCTGGTCTCATACTGGGTGACAGTCATAGAACCCTGCTGGAGATGCTCAAACTGCCTTCGATAGGCCTTTCTCTGAGTGATGGGGAGAAACTTCTCCAAAAATAGCTGAGTAAACTGCTCCCAAGTCAAAACTGGTGATCCGGCTGGTCTAGCCAAACAGTAGTCTCTCCACCAAGTCTTGGTGGATCCCGACAAGCAAAAAGTAGCAAAATCGACCCTATTGGTCTCTACTATCCCCATGTTCCTGAGAACCTCATGACAACTGTCTAGATAATCCTGGGGATCCTCCGAAGATGCATCGCTGAAAGTAGTAGTGAAGAGCTTGGTGAACCTGTCCAATCTCCATAGAGCATCGGCAGACATAGCTGCTCCATCACCAATCTGAGCTACCACACCCGGCTGAACTGCTCCAACTGGCTGAGCTATTGGAGTCTGATGCTGGGGAGCCATCGGCTCCATAGTGCGAGTAGTAGGAGTCTGGGCTCCTCCTCCAGCCTGAGAGACGGCTGGTGCTACGGGAAGGAAGCCTGCCCGGGTGACACTCTCCATAAGGCCCACTAGACGGACCAGAGCATCCTGGAGTATTGGGGTAGCAATAAACCCTTCTGGGACCTGAGCTGGGCCTACCAGAACTGTCTGGGCCGGAACCTCATCATCAAAGTCAACTTGAGGCTCCACCGCTGGTGCTACTGCTCTAGGATGAGCTATGCCCCTACCTCGGCCTCTAGCACGACCTCAGCCTCGCCCTCTGCCCCTCGTGGGAGATGCTACTGGGGGCTCGGGCTGCTGATCGGTAGATGAGAAAGCGCGTTCTCGCCATCTGCGAAAGAACAGAGTAGAAATTCAATTAGCATTGAGAAACCAAACCGCACGACAAGAAAGAATAAATGTGAATTTCTTCCTAACTCTGTAGCCTCTGGGGGATAAATACAGACATCTCTGTACCGATCCCTCAAACTCTACTAAGCTTGTCTGTGAATTGTGAGACCTATGCAACCTAGAGCTCTGATACCAACTTGTCACGACCCGAATTTCCCACCCTCGGGAGTCGTGATGGCGCCTACTCGTAGAATCTAGGCAAGTCGCGAGATGAAGAATCACAAACTCTTTCATTTTAGCCTTTTTTAACAATTTGAATTAACAGGTAATCAAAATTTAAATTTTAACGATTAATAAAATCAAGCGGAAGACTTAATCAGATAAAATAACCCAAGCCAGTACGGCAATGCCAGCATACGTCTCTACTCAGAATCCAGTGTCACAATATCACGGACTGTCTATGATTACTACAACAAAAGTCTGAAAAGAAAATACAGTCTGTCTCGGAAACAAGGAAAATAGAATACATAATAAGATAGAAGAGAACGCCGGGCCTACGGACGCCTGCAAGACTACCTCGGGATCCCTAGCTGGACTGAAGGCAGCCACCCAAATACTATTGTCCAAAAGCTACTCTGGGATGTGCACATAGTGCAGAGTGTGGCATCAGCACAACCGACCCCATGTGTTGGTAAGTGTCTAGCCTAACCTCGGCGAAGTAGTGACGAGGCTAGGACCAAACTACCATCTAAACCTATGCAGTTATATAGCATACATCGGAAAATAAAACAGGAACAACAAGTAAAGATGGGAGGGGGTACATGCTGCGGGGGCATATAATTATCAACAATAAATCAAGAGTAACGGCATAAGGACAACTTAGAATTCACGGCAAAACAATACGAAATTTGTATCCAATTATAAACACTTTGTATCTACAATTGTTGCGGCACGCAACCCGATCCCAATATATAACAACACTGTTGCGGCATGCAACCTGATCCACATATAATATTGTTATGGCGTGCAACCCGATCCATATATACAGTTAACAATAATTATAACAAGAGTCCTGGCAAGGGATCAATGAAGAACCACACTATCCCGGCAAGGGAATCGACAGTATAAGTAACTACGTCCCGGAAAGGGAGAAACAGCTATAACCAAACTTGTTCCAATATCTAACTACCTCAACTAACACCAATACTCAATCATAAGTAATTCCCACAAGAACCATCATAATCTTTGCTCAATACAGAGAATCATCAATTTAAGCATCCGTAGTATTATTCAAGAATTCACAGTTTAAGACTCACGGTCATGCTCGACACCAACGTATAGATACTCGTCACCATGCCTATACGTCGTACTCAACAAGAAACAAGTAGCAAATAGGACACAACTCCTAATCACTCAAGCTAAGGTTAGACCAAACACTTACCTCGAACTTCCATGACCAACTCAAGCCTCAAACACCTCTTTTCCTTTTGAATTCGGCTCCAAATCAATTGTATCTAGACATAATCGACTTAGTAACATCAATAAACACTAAACAATACAATTCCAATGCTTAATTATAGATTTTCTATCATTCTTCCCAAAAAGTCAAAAATTGACCCCGGGCCCGCTTGGTCAAAACTCGAGGTTCGGACCAAAACCCGATCACCCATTCACCCACAAGTCCGAATATATGATTAGTTCCAAAATTCAACCTCAAAACGAGGTCTAAATCCCAAATATACAAAAAGCCCAAACATCTTCCCAAATCCCTAATTTTCTACCCTTAAGAACATGATTTAAGCTTAGAAATCTAATGGGTGTTAATGAAAATTGAAGAAAATGAGTCTAAAATTACATACCTATGAATTGGTGGTGAAATTCCCTTTCAAAAATCGCCCAATTTAGAGTTTGGAAGAAGAAATTATGAAATTTTGGTTAAGTCCCGTTTTTGCTTCTACTTTAAAATCACTGGACAGGCCTTCATCGCGTTCGCGATAGGCCTGTCACGTTCGCGATGAGTTAGGCGTCAGTGACCTTCGCGTTCGCGACATTGGGCTCGCGTTCGCGAAGCTTTGACCCCTCGAGCCTTCGTGTTCGCGTAGAATAAGTGAGAATCCCCTTCCTCAGGCTCATTGCCTTACGCGTTCGCGAGTAATTGGACGCGTTCGCGAAGGGTATCCCCCCTCAGCCTCGAGTTTGCGTCTCAGGCTTCGCGTTCACGAAGAAGAAATCTGGCACCTGGGAGATTTGCCTTACGCGTTCGCGAGTGGGACCACACGAACGCGAAGAACAAAATCTCTGGGCACTGAACAGCCAAAACCTGCAACTCTTTATGAGTTCAAAACTTTCCGAAACTCACCCGAGCCCTCGGGGCTCCAAACCAAACATACGCACTAACTCAAAAACATTATATCAACTTATCAATGCGATCAAATCACCAAAATAACCTCTTAAACAATGAATTTAGAATAGAAAACTAAGAATAATCTCAAAACTTTCAAAGTATGAATTTTCACAACTACGGGTACGAATCACCTCAAACAACTTCCGTTACTTATCAAATTTCACGGACTCATCTTATTTCATATATAAGACCTATACCGGGCTCCGAAACCAGAATACCGGCCCGATACCATCAAATTCTAAATGCATTTCATTTCCAAAACTCATAGAAATTTCTAGAAAATAATTTTCTTTAAAAATTCATTTCTTGGGCTTGGGACCTCGGAATTCGATTTCGGGCATACGCCCAAGTCATATATTTTTTCACGGACTCTCCAGATCTGTCAAATTACGGGTCCGGATCTGTTTACCCAAAATGTTGACCGTAGTCAACTAAAATGCATTTTAAGTCAAAATTTCGACATTTTCACAAATTTTCACATAATAGCTTTCCGGCTACGCGTCGGGACTGCGTACACAAATCGAGGTGATGCTGAAAGAGGTTTTAAAGGCCTCAGAACGTAAAATTTATTTTAAAAACAAGTGATGACCTTTTGGGTTCTCACAATTTACATGACTTACCACTAAAAGAAAAATAAGTTATACATTTTATCTAAACCATGGAAAAACTAAAAAATAGATATCCATCACTACTTTCATTCATAGTATAATTGAATTGAATGTCTTTTGTTAACAGTAGAGTTACTAACAATTATGGACAATAAAACTTATCGGAGTATCCAAAAATTATAAGCCCAAGCTTGAAATAATACGTTGAAAGATAAAACAATGAAAAAGCTTAAGAATTATTTATAAACTACACTACAATAAATATTTTTATGTATTAAATATATTTAATACTTCTATACATATAATGTCAGGTTGGTTTGGTTTCGGTTTGACTTTTTTAGTTAAAACCAAACCAAACCAAATATGGTCGGGTTTTTTTTTCCTACACCAAACCAAGTCAAACCAAATCATTGTCGGATTTTTTTCCCTTGGTTTGATTCGGATTATCGGGTTAGTGCGATTTGTCGGTTTTATTTGTACACCCCTACATGGAATATATATTGTAGATAATTAAGAGTCAATACAACCATTCAAGATAGCTGGATTGTCGATGCTCAAATTCCCAAGTCTTGCCAAATTGGTACAACATCTTGCCGAAACATTACTAACAAAGTGCCTAAATCAAAATAGGAAAATTGCGTAAATTTCACAAATGTTCATATAACTATGACTTTTTTTCACCAAAGTTTTTTCTCACACAAAAATTATATAACTGTGATCTTTTTCACCAAAGTCATATAACTTTATTTTCTCACACAAAAATCATAAAACTTTCACTTACTCACACAAAAATCATAGTGGTCGGAAAATAAATTTTCCAATAGTATTTTCTTATTTTACGTTGTTTTATTTTTTATTTTAAGCCTAATAAATAATTACCCAATTACAATAGAAGAGATATGAGTATATTTTTAGCCGCTCCTAAAAATAGTAGCCTATAAAATATTTTATATATATGTGTATTATATACATATAACACACACATTCTATATTTATTTTGGCTAGCAAATGTAATTAATTTTGACCGGCCGGTTAATTTTATATTTTCTCTTAAAATAGTAATGACCCAACCTATCCTGACCCATTATTCATATACGTAAGTTAAAATAATACTAGAAGTGAATTCTTCTCCCATAAAAAATTTAGTTCGGAATGTATGAGATTCTAACAAAAAAAGGAAATAAAAGGTATAATTAGAGAGCACTTGAAATAAAAATGCTATCAATTTGAATAAAAAATCTTGAAAAGAAAAATAAAAGATAGAAGTATCATGTTTTGAAGGATTTACTATTTACTTTTAGTATTATTTTAATTTATATATATGAGTATTGGGTCGGGTGGGCTAGGTCGGGTTGAGTCATCCCTATTTTAATTGGATTATTATTTATTGGACTGAAATAAAAAATAAAAAACCACAAAATAAGAAAATACTACTAAAAGATTATATTTTTAGATCATTGTGATTTTTGTGTGAGTTAGTAAAAATTTTATTATTTTTGTGTAAGAAAAAATAGTTATGTGACTTTAATAAAAAAAAGAAGAAGTTATAGTTATATGATTTTTGTGTGAGAAAACAAAATTATATCATTTTCTTAAAAAAAATCATAATTACATGATCATTTGTGAAATTTACCCGAAACTGCTATTACAAGTTTTCAGAATGTTACAACCATAATTAGGCCAAGATTGCCTGTGAGAAATACAAAGCAGAATAGTCATAGACAGCCTTGGTAATTAATAGGGTGACAAATAGGTTATTTGGGTTGTATTTGGGCTGGTCAAGATGGGCTGCCCCATTAAATAGGTCAATGTCCAACCTGCCTAAAGTTTAGTAAAAATTGCGTTGGGTAGCCACTTTTTAAAGTTGTACTTTATTTTTTATCCAACATTTTTAATGCTGACCAAAATTAGCCACTGGTCTATTAAAATTAATATGAAAAGACGGTGTTACCCTTTCTTCTATCTCTTGACCCCGCCTTGGCCCAGCACATCTTCTTTGCTTCAGTGTCAAAAGTCCTTGCTCTTTGTTCCTTTTCTCCTCCTCGAATCGACCAGGTGACCTCATCTCACTAGCCAACCCAGTTCCCTCTCTCTCTCTCTTTCTTGGGGATTAGGTGACAGACTATACAATTCAACATCGATCAAATGAGAGATACTGCACTCTTAAGAAATCTCAAGCTTTTCTTTCTGGGTTGCTACTTGATTTGTAGTTTAAAAAGAAATTAGGTAAACAAGAGATCTTAATTAAGAACTAGAAGTTTCCTAAATTTCAAAATGAAAGTTAGAACAATAGGTCCTAAACTTACAGTTACAAGTTCAAAAGTTAAGAAAAATAGGTCTTGAAGTTCTGAACTTAGACTAACAAGCTCAAAAGTTTAGGACAATAGGTCCTGAACTTAGGCTAAGAAGCCCAAAAGTTAAGGACAATAGGTCCTGAACTTAGACTAACAAGCTCAAAAGTTAAGGACACTTGGTCCTGAACTTACAGTTACAAGTTCAAAAGTTAAGGACATGTAGTCCTGAAGTCCTGAAGTTAAGTTCAAAAGTTAAGGACATATAGTCCTGAAGTCCTGAACTTAGAGTTCCAAGTTCAAAAGTTAAGGACATGTAGTCCTGAAGTCCTGAACTTAGAGTTACAAGTTCAAAAGTTAAGGACATGTAGTCCTGAAGTTAAGTTCAAAAGTAAAGGACATGAGTAGAAGGGTATTTTCGTCCGGGTAGTTAAAATTTATTAAAGCAGTGGCTAAAGACTAAAGACATTTTAAACAGTGCTTAAACGTAAATACACGTGTTATTAATGGCTAACCGTGCACTTCCCCCCAAAGTTTACGTGGGTTAAGATGGATTGGGTCAAGATGGGTTAAACAATGGGTTGTAACCCAACCCGCCCAAATTGACCAAAATCTTTGCAATATTTATAACCTGTAAAGCAAGCATATATAAAGATTAACTTATGTTTTGAAATAAATATCAATTCATGCCAAATGATTTCTTTCTTCAACTTGGACTTAAAATTTTATTTGATAGTTCTTAATCTTATAATACTAACAAAGATCATAATAATAATAAAAAAATAGTAAAATTAGACCTTCCCACACACCCCAACCCACCTCCCACCACCTCAACACTCACCCTACCCCCACCCCACCCAAAATAGAGATTAATTACTAATTAATTAGGCTAAATACATAGACGGCCCTTTAAACATACCAATTTTTTTAAATTAAACACCTAATTTAAGACAGTTATTTATGAACCCAATTCATGATCAACTAGTCTAGCTAGGCCGAAATCGCCTAATTTTGCGCTGTAATCTGAATCCAACATTCCTATGTCTTAAGTCTTAACCTACTGATTACCCTTACTTCTGATACATACTCTTTTTTTCCTTTTTTTTGATCCTTTGTATACTCTTTTAACAGAATCAGTTCTATTGCTAAACATGCCAAAAAACCAGTAGTTGAATTAGGAGGAATACCAGCATTAAAGGGTGCAAGGAAAATTGTTAGTTCATCACCATATAAAAGATTAATTTAGAGCATTAATAATGAAGGTAAAATGAGTAATTAATGACGGAAATGCATCTTCTAGGTAAATTATCTCTTTCATGTTTGGTTGAAAGCTTGTGAAATCAAATGAAACTGAATTTGTTATAGCAAGTAGAAGGCAAAAATGTGCTGAAAAATGATAGCCTAGTATGTGTCAACTAACTCATTGTCTCAAAAAGTTGCATGAAAAATGAATCGATCTTTTTTATTCAATCTAGAACCCCTTGTAATTGATCTGCGCGATATCGAGTATGCTAACGCGAATCTCAGCTCTTTATGCCTGGCACTGAAGAAGAAAGATCAGATGCGCCAACTCTGCTCTTTGCATGTTTTCATGAATCATTGGACAATGTTTGCGACGTGAATCGAGGCTAGGTACGATCGATTTGCACAAACCTCCCTCACAAAGGAAAGCAGGAAAGTCATCTTTTCAAACAAAGTGAGAGTGACACAGATCTCCTTTTTTCAAATAGGGAAAGCAAATCCTAATCATCAGGTAAATCCAGACCCATAAAGGAGAAGGGCCGGTGGGGGCCATTTGGGAAAGTCGGGCCGATCGGGTGTCTTCTTGTGTTATGAGCGAGTGAAATCAGAATACTACTAATAAGACTAAGGCGTCATTTGGGAGGATGTATTAGGGAAAATAATACTACATGTATTAGCTTTTATATTATTAATCTCTTGTTTGGTAGTATTTTTAATTTATTTATAACTAATAGATGTATTAGTTATACACTATATTCAATACTATTTTTATACATAACAAACCATCTGTTTGCAATAAATTTGGGCAGAAAAAAAATTGCAATCACAAACAACTATAAAGAAAAAAGGATTTCATTGATAAACACTGTAGGTTACAATTCTGTTTATCCATTGATTCTTTTCTTTGATTTATTCTACGTGATTCAAGGGCTTAGCGGCGCATTTCTCGAATGTAGGACTTAAGCAAGACATATTTGACATGTCTTGGATCTCTTAATGAATATTCCAAGAGTTTCATGGAATTTCGGAGATCTCATATTTGATCTCTTTGTGCATATTCCGAGAGTTTATGGAATTACTGAGATCTTCTTTGAATGATATATGTAGCCTTATTTATAGTCATGAATTAGGGTTTGGATGGGAGTAGTCACCAAGTAACCCTAATAGATTCCTAATATTTCAAGAGTTGTCTTGAATTTAGGATTTATCTTGATCTGTTAAAATTTCAGTGTCTAAAAATGCCCCCTACTTCAAGGTTTGTCGAGGTGTAGGCTTGCTGAAACTTGAAGACGAGACTTGAAGTACCCCACCATCACAACAGATAATCTTGAAACTTGAAGTTTTTGATTTGCAAAAGGAAGAGATGAAGGGCAGAACTGGTCCAACTGGGCGTGCCAATTTGTTTGCAATAAATTTTGGCAGAAAAAAAAATTATGATCACAAACAACTATAAAGAAAAAAAGATTTTATTGATAAATATTGTAGGTTACAACTCTGTTTATCCCTTGCTGCTTTCCTTCAATTTATTCTACGTGATTTGAGGGCCTTAGCGGCGTATTAAGCAAGACATAGTTGATATGTCTTTGAACTCTTAATGAATATTCCAAGAATTTCATGAAATTTCGGAGAACTCATATTTGATCTCTTTGTGTATATTTCAAGAGTTTATGGAATTGATGAGATCCTCTTTGAATGACATATGTAGCCTTATTTATAGGCATGAATTAGGGTTTGGGTGGGAGTAGTCATCAAGTAACCCTAATAGACTCCTAATATTTCAAGAGTTGTCTTTAATTTAGGATTTATCTTGATCTGTTAAAATTTTAGTGTCTACACCATCACATTAGCAATACCATAATTTTTAGTACATGGATAAGCATGAATAAAGATAGAACAGCCCTTTCAAAACTTTTTCCAAATCCTTATCAGGAGTATTTTCGTAAACAGACAATTTTTTTAAAAGTATGCAATGCATGTTATTTTTAATATACCAAATCAAACAAAAAATTTATTTAAGTATAACTAATCCCAACATTACTAATATATTATTTACCCTCAAAATCGGATAACAATTAAATTTGTAAGTGATTTTAAGGATACATGATTTAATTCGACATAAAGCAATTGATGAAGTTAATAACGAATAAAGAAAGACAGAAATAATTCAAATCACACGAGTGAAAAAGTTTCAGTCTCAGTGAAATAATCGACCTCGATCCTGGCCCACTACGATCAGCGATAATGATTAGGAATGATAGCTAATAGCAGAGTAAATAATAATGTATTGCCTTGAAGTGCGAGTTACAATGTATTTTACAAGAAACCAAACCCCCTTTATATAGTAGGGAAATCCTACATTAGGTACAACTCTATAAAAGGTAAAAAATCTCCTAATTAACTTATTGCCGATTTTTCTCGGTACGTGCCGAGATCTCCACCATAATATTCGGTTGGTCACGGATATCATAGTCTTCTGTTGGCCGTGTTCGACCACCTGACAATGTTCTTCAAAATTAATCAAGGCTAGGACCGATCCCAAATCACGACCCTGATATCCTCGAGGGCAAGCGTTATGGTCAGGACTCAAAATTGATGAGATCTGAACCTCGGTCTAGGCACCACTGTTATCATATCTCGAGCCTGGCTCATTATGTTGTAGACAGGGATATACTACGAGACCGATTTTATCCGTATATAGATAGTCCCCTCGTTTCTAAGAAAATGAGTTGGTGAGAAACGACATGAGATTCCCGATTCCTTCTTCGGGACGTCGTATCAGAAATGACAAAAATGCGAAACTTCTCATCAGTCACGTTATAATGGCATTAAATGCTTGTCAGCCGCTAGTCGGCTACCCCTGAATGCGAAACGTCGCTGAGTTCCTATAAATACCGCCTATTTTGTTCATTTTCACTTTATATCAAACCTTCTGCCTTCGCGTTTTCAAGATTTCTGCAGTCCTCTAGTATTTTTACCTCCTTCACTCAGGGTCTTTTGCAAAAAATTTCACCCATCTTCTTCCCAAGCCAACAAGTCATTCTTCAACTTTCTTTCTTTCTTCGTCTTTCGCAGTTTTTCCTCTACTTTTACTTTCCAAAGAAATGACAAAGACTTCCAAAACCGTTCCCTAGAAAAAAAATCCCTCAACTTCACGGCCAGCCACTAGGGCCGAGGCGACCACCCCGAACGTGACAATTGATGAACCGGTGGTTGAACCTCCTTTGAAAATGTTCGTTCTCGGGGAGTGCTCGGTAAATAATGATTTTAAGGTTGAAAAAACTTCTTTCGTACTGGGTCTATACGAAGACTTCTCGAGATACATCTATTCGATTACCGAAGAGATCCTCCCAATGGTCCGGATAGATTGTAATTGGGCCAATAAAACTGTAGTGGTCCCCGACCCCGAGGAGGCCATTATCACCCATGTCAAGGGATACTTGAGTGTTTACACTTATCCCTTCACATTGGGACCGATGGACCCGGTCATCATAGATTTCTTCAAGAGGTATGAAGTTTGCCACGATCAGATCCATCCTTCAATGTGGAGGATCATGATCCTCCTACGGTTCTATGTGAGCAAAATCGATGGTTGCCGGTTCACCATAGATTACCTACTTTGTCTGTACAGTCCTCGACTATTCTGAGTGGGGATGATAAAGCTTGTGTGTCGGGCTAGTAAGGCCTCGTTATCTAGTATCAATGAGGACCGGGATCCAGGCTGGCAAGGCCATTTTGTCCGAGTGAGGACTTTGGACTTGATCCTCGCCAAATGCATGCCATTCCCCCAAAACTGGAATACAAGACGTAAGTGAAAATTTCCTTTGAATGTTGATTTTACGTTTAATTCTCTTTTTCTTATTGGCATTTGTGGTGGTGCAGTCGTTGCTTGGGTTCCAAATGTTGTTCCTCGACTCAAGGAGTCGGTTGAAGGTATCGTTTCTCATATGCCCTACTATGAGCATTCATGGTGCGAACTCTCGAAGGGCCATTGGGAGGCTTGTTACCATGGTAAGATCCCTTTCCCGATCAAGTCGTATTAGGCCTCTCCTTTTACTATCAAGTTCTTATTCCTTTACTTTCTTTATTAGGTTTGCCAAAGGATGTCGAGCTTAGGCCTTCGGTTGGTGACGAGGACTTGCCCGTTGTACAGACGTTGGCTCTCCCCCACCCGGTGGTATTGACATAACGGGATCGCCTTTGCACGGAATCGATGTTCGTTGAAACTCAAACGACGAAGGAGCGGTCGAATGAGTGGTTCCATGGAGTGGACGATCCTCTCCAAAGCTTTTTTGATGGGGTGGACTCCACTGCCACGGAGGATGTCACCAAACTGGGTGACTTAGATGTACCAAGGAAAAGTCCACCCTCGGGGGTAGGTGTGCCTAGTTCGAGCCCGAAATTAGATAACCGGTTCCCTACTCCGAGTACCAATCCCGGTCGGAAGCGGTTGATCGTTATCTCCATTTCGGAGGACGCCCGAGTTCTTTTTGCACCCGTTGGGTAGCTAGTTACCTCATGTGTCTGGTGACTGATAAGTGGGGATTTTAACTACTTATTAGCGCCTTCTAGCTTTTGTCTTAGTCCAAAACGTTTAATTGTGTTCCCGAAAACTGATTAAATATGCTTACTTGCAGGAGTATTAGAAAATAAGCCACTAAGATGAAATCCAATTCAAGAAGGAGTGATTTGAACTCAAGGACAAAACCAGACACAGAAGCTCAAAGTGCAAACTACAGAATATCATCTGCAGCCGCAGATTGTGAAGACAAGCCTATCAGAGTCAAGTGCAATGTGTGGCCGCAGAAGCTAAGCAAGAGCAGAAGTTGAGAAGGTTTACATTTCAAGTTCAAAGGAAGTGCGGACCGTATAATTATTGTGCGGCCACATAAGATCAGCTATGCGGCCGCAATTGCATTTGTGTGGTCCGCAAAAGAGCCTAGTGGGGCCGCACTTAGAAATGTGCGGACCACAGAAAATGAGAGATGCAGCCGCGGTTCAGAATTTCGCGGCCGCAAGATCCAAGTCCTGTTAAGCTGAAGCAAAATGCGGATCGCACATGGAATTGTGCGGTCGCATAACCTCCGAAAAGGCATTTTTTTCCGAAAATTCTAGCTTTTTATAAATAGAATAGTTTCACTTTTTAGGTCATGTTTTGAATATTAAAAAGTGATTTAGCCGTTTATCTTGCTTCTTTAAGAAATTTTAGCTTATTTTGGTGATTTAACATTGGATTTCTATATTTTAATCTTTCAATATAAGTTTTATTATCTCTTCTTCTTTATTTTCTGCTACACCTATTATGAGTAGCTAGATTTTTACTAGGGTTGTCACCCAATCCTAGTCTGTAAACCTTATGGGTGATTAATTTTATGCTTGTTTATGAATGAGTGTTTGTTATTTAGCTAGGTTCATGCTTAAATTGTGGAATTAATGGTTGCAAACATTAATTCATGCCTATTTGACTTAGTCTCTTCTTGAGAAAGAGAGACCTAGTCTAGGTTAACTTAGCTAACAAGGAATTGGGTCAATTGAGAGATTGCTTAACCCAATTAAAGGGTTCAACCTAGAGATAGTAACAACCTGACTTGAGTTCTTATCAATCGTTTTGGTAGATACCCATTTGGACTTGAAAAGGCCAAATTGGGCAAAACCTCTCTCTGACCGAGAGGTATTGAGTGGGCAACATAGTGTTGTGAGCCATAAGACACCCCAATCAATAAAACAACATAAAAGTCTTTATCTCATTAGGCAAACAACTAGGCCATGGTCACAGCTCTAAGCCTTTTTATATCTTTGAAAAAACATTCAAAAAAATCATCTCTAGTTTTATACCTTTAGATTTGCAATCATTAATTAATTTTAAAAGTAAAAAAGATACCCTGTTTGTGGAAGTGTAATCTAGAAACTTCACGTACTCACTCCGAATATATACTACTAACTCCCATCTTAGTTCCCTATAGATTCGATACTGACTTCTTGTTGGGTTTTATTATTTCAAACGACTGTGTCATACCTCGTTAGAGGCATGCATTTGGACGTGATCAGTGATTGAAGAAGACCAGGCATAGATGAATGAGGTAGATTCCCAATGTTTGTTTTACGAAGCACAGCAGGGGCTTAATCGGGTAAGGTGTTACCAAACCTTTTCATTTTCCAGCTTTGGTCACTTACTGATCTTAATATTTCTCCTTATATTTGCAGGCCTCGGTGCTTCACCGCGAGACCTTCCTCCGATACTGAGAGGAGCTGAGCCTCCTCGAGGCCGAAGCTAAAGAGCTTACTAAGAAGAGATACATTACAAACTTCTCAGTGAGCAACACGAGGAAGAGGCTAAGATTCTTCGGGCCGAGTTGGACGCGGCTCAAAAAGAACATCCTGACCTGGTGGAACAGGTAAAAGTCTTTGCGGTTAGTGACGATGAGCTAGACTTAGTGAGTAACAGTTAGAACCCGCAGGTCCAACAGAAGATCGATTGAATCGACTAGCTTCGGGCTGAGATGAATGTTATCAAGGTCGAGGCCGAGGAGTGGAAAGACAAAATGGACCGCTTGGCCTTAGAAAAGGAAACTGCCCGGCGCAATTGGCCTTGACCAAGGCTCAACTTTGAATAATTAGGGAGAAGGCTGAGGCACATTCCCGGAAAGCCGAGGAACTTCAATCTCAACTGGGTTCGGTTGTTGCCAATCGGGAGACTCTCGCCAATGAGCTTAAAGTGGCCAAGCTGGTACCTGAAATAACCAAGGCCGATGCCGACGAGATGGTTGCCTAGTATATAGTCGATGCCGAGGCGGCCCAGGACCGCTTGAAAGACATTGTTGAGTATGACAAGTGGCAGTCCCGAAGGGAGGCCCTCGATGAGGTTCATGCTCGGGGTTTTGATTTTTCGGACGAAATCCCAAATGCTAAGGGGCTCGAGATCGACGCTAAGAAGTTGGCCTATCCCGAGGATGAAGAAAAAGAAAACTCCGAAGGTCCCGACAGATCTGGGGATAGAGAAGACCTTGTTGGTCCCGGTAATGAGGCGGGCTCCGGTGAGGACCAGGCTACCTAAATGCCTCTCAAATGCTTTTGCTTTTCTTCTTTCTGTTTTATTTTCTTTTATATCGAGGCCGTTTGGCCTTTGTAAAAATTTCTCAAGGCCGTTTGGCCTTTGTAAAAATTTCTCGACGCCGTTTGGCCCTTGTAAAAATCTTTTGATATATATATATATATATATATAAGGCTTTTTCCCTTTAACAAATTCCAAGTTTTGTTTCCTTTTACGAATGCAAAGATATTGAATGCCTTCACACGTAACAACTAGGTCTTGTTCTGAGGTTCGAATAGGCCTAATTCTCGATATTATTTCACTTAAAACTCGTGGGGGGCTCGATATGACCGGAAGCTATCCCTAAAGTACTTAGAATATTCTGGGTTACAATTTGCCGAGGGTAGCCTTTTGAACCTATTTAAAAATCTTAAAGGCCTTATGTTTTGGTTACGGATCTCGGACGTCTCCGAACCGTTCTAGTACGGTCGTAACCTTTTAATTTGAGTGTTTCCCAATAGGCTTGTTACCCCGAGTCATCCGGGCATACCCGAGACAACCGTTCCCAAAATGGGGATGGTCATAGCTTTTAAAGTTCGGGCACTGCCTAATAGGCTCTGTGCCCCCGGGCTTCGCTATATCAGGCCGTCCGAATATACTTTGGACAACAGTCCCTGAGTGAGGTGGCCCTTGGGCTCGATGATTTTTAGGGGACCAAATGTAAGAAAGAATTTTTTTTAAAAAGGGGCAGAATATTTGTCCGCAAGGTAGAAACTTCCTTTCATTTTTTTTGCGTAATGTACAAGGTTACACATGTGTAAAAGTTTTGTGCCATGGCTCGAGCAGTCTATGTGGGCACAGTTCATTTGACCATTTGACCCTTACAGTACATCCTATCGACCGAGCCTAGGCTATTCAACCACGAAGTTTCTTTCCCTGCTAAAATTATTATCCGAGGGTGATGCCCCCAATGTTTGAGGCCGATCATGGAGAAGCCTCGGTGTTTGCCCAAGTTCAGGTGAAGTTTTGAAGAATGACAAATGAACTCAGTCATGGACCAGGTTCATCATGTGAGGCATAGTATTTATCAACCTAGACATGTGAGATACACGTGAAAGAGATAAGTCTTAGTAATAAAGCAGCAATATCTCTTGAACTGATCGAAAAGGTTACATATTGGATGAGGAGAGAAAGTCTCCTTATGGGAAGAGGATACAATCACACAATCCGGATAAAGGATAGGGTTGGAGTTTGTATAAAACAAGGACTCAACTTCGATGGAAGATCAGCTATTGAGTCTCAATCAAACTCTGATTACTAACTCATTAAATAATAGTGATTGTTCTCTTTTATAGGTGTTGCACATACGCAGAAGTTAAATGTGAATAAGGAGAAAAATACCAACACTTTTTGTAAGCAGTTTGTGTGTAATTCAAGTGTGCAAACCTGAAGCTACTTGAACGATATAGAAGAACCAGTTCCGTCGTGTTTATTCTTATTCTAGTTCAATTGTAGTAGGTGGTTTAAAGTTGTACCTTTTCAGCTTTCATAGAAGCATTTGTAATAGGTACTTTGAGTGTTAAAGTTATATGCTAACTTGAAGGTGTCGCAACAGTTGAGGCTGTGTGCTACACAGGGATTAGAGTTAATCCTTAGGTTTACAAAGAGTTTTGTAAATGTTGTTTTGGCTTAGTAATTTTAGTGGATGTTTGGGAAAATCCTATTGAGTAGTAGGTCGTAGTTTTTTCACCTTTTGAGCCAGGTGTTTTCCAAGTAAAAATCTCTGTGTTCTTTATTTTCTGTACTTTTAATTTCGCAACAGTAGCAATTAGAACACCTAGAAGAACCAGGTTCTTCTAGATCGAAAAATTGGGTACCACACAAATCACCCCCTCTTGTGTGGTATTGACGTTAAGAACATCACTCGGATACTGTAAAAGTGATCCTTGACATCGTTTTATAACCGATCTTCAATTCTAAGTTAGCACGATCCATTATTGCCTTATTAAAAACCTTTCCAGAAAACCCATTTGGGACAGAACCAGTTCAAGGGAAAAAGAGGGCAATGTGTGCTTTCAGGCCTAAAAATTGTATCGTTCCTTGTCGGTTGCTTGCAAGTGTTAGTCCAAAATGTAAATAAAAGAAATTAATGGGGTCGTACCTTAGCAGTAATATCATTTCAAGTGAGTTATATTCCAGTTGTTCGGTAGTTGCTCGTCGTTCATTGATCCAAGTTTGTAGGACCCTTTTCCGGTGATCTCAATAATTTGATACGGACATTCATAGTTCGGCCCCAGCTTCCCTTCGTTCGGGTTCCGGGTGTTTAGTGTAACTTTCCTTAATACTAAGTCCATGACGTTAAAGTGTCGAAGGTTGGTTCTTCAATTGTAATACCTCTCAATACGTTGTTTTTGGACAGCCAACCGGACGAGGGCGACTTCGCACCTTTCATCTAGCAGTTTCAGGCTTGTATTCATGGCCTCGTTGTTTGACTCTCCGGTTTCATATCTGAACCTAAGACTCAGTTCTCCCACTTCGACCGGTATTAGAGCTTCGACACCATAAACCAGCGAGAACGGGGTGGCCCCGGACTGGACTTTGAGGTCGTATAGTACACCCAAAGGACTTCGGGCAAGATTTCTTTCCACTTTCCTTTGGCGTCGTCAATCTCTTCCTAAGGTTTTGTAGTATGGTTTTGTTCGTGGAATCTGCTTGCTCGTTCCCACTAGGGTTATAAGGTGTTGAGAGGATCATTTTTATCTTATGGTCTTTGAAAAACTTGCTTACTTTGCTGCCGATGAACTACTTTCCATTGTCGCACATGATCTCGGCCGGCATCTTGAACCGGCATATTATGTGGTCCCAAACGAAATCAATGACTTCCTTCTCCCTGAATTTCTCAAATGCCTGGGCTTCTACCCATTTAGAAAAATAGTTAGTCATAAATAGTATAAATTAA
The DNA here is from genome assembly GCF_000393655.2 of Nicotiana sylvestris. NCBI lineage: Eukaryota > Viridiplantae > Streptophyta > Magnoliopsida > Solanales > Solanaceae > Nicotiana > Nicotiana sylvestris. The sequence goes on from NC_091061.1 coordinate 176,466,769, forward strand.
GCCTTACCAGGTGCCCATGGAAGGGGGCCGACGATGTCCATCTCTTATTTCATGAACGGTCAGGGGGACAAGACTGAATGTAGTATCTCCCTGGGCTGGTGAATCATCAGAGCATGCCTCTGACATCCTTCGCATTTTCATATGAACTCCCTTGAATTCTTCTCTATGTTGACCCTATAGTAGCCGGCTCTGATTATTTTCTAAACTAACGACTCGGTGCCTGAATGATTTTCGCAGGTGCCTTCGTGGATTTCCCTCAGAACGTACTCAATGTCTCCTGGTCCTAGACATATTGCGAGTGGGCTATCAAACATTTTTTGAAACAAGGTACCATCTGCGGACAAGCTGAACTGGGCTGCCTTCATGCGCAGAGTTCTCGATTCTTTGGGATCCGAAGGTAATTTTCTGGTCTTCAGATACTCTATGTATTTATTTCTCCAGTCCCAAGTTAGGCTCATTGAGTTTATCTCGGTGTGGCCTTGCTCCACTACCGATCTCATGAGTTGTACGACCGTCCCCGAGCTGAACTCATCATCGACTGACGATCCCAAGTTAGCGAGAGCGTCATCCTCGCTGTTTTGATCCTGAGGTACATGTTGTAGAGTCCACTCCTTGAACCGATGTAACGTTACCTGTAGTTTATCCAGGTATCTTTGCATTCATTCCTCTGACCTCGAATATCCCATTAACTTAGTTCACCACAAAGAGGGAGTCGCACTTAGCTTCGATCACCTCTGCCCCCAAGGTTTTGGCCAGTTTAAGACCTACAATCAAGGCCTTATACTCGGCCTCATGGTTAGTTAATTTTACAGCCCTATTAGATTGTATGACCACATTACCCGATGGTGGCTTCAATACAATGCCAAGTCCGGACCCCTTCACGTTCGAGGCTCCATTCATAAAGAAGGTCCAGATTCTCGAGGAAGTCCTCGAGATTAGCGACATTTCTCTTTCAACCTCGGGTATTAAGGCCGACGTAAAGTCGGCCATGAAGTCTTCCAAAATTTGAGATTTGATGGCGGTTCGGGGTCGATATTCGATGTCGTACCCGCTGATTTTCATGGCCCATTTGGCCAGTCGTCCTGAGAGTTGGGGTTTATGCATTATGTTGCTCAATGGGTAAGTAGTTACAACACATATAGGATGGCATTGAAAGTATGGTTTTAGCTTCCTAGAGGCGCTTAGCAAGGCGAGCGCCAATTTTTCTAAGTGAGGATACCTAGTTTCAGCCTCGCCTTGAGTTCTGCTAACATAATAGATAGGAAATTGTGTATCTTCTTCTTCTTCTTGGACCAGGACTCCACTTACCGCCACCTCGGATACTGGCAAGTACTGGTATAGGTGTTCGTCTGCCTTCAGAGTGTGAAGCAAAGGTGGTCTCGAGAGGTACCGTTTGAGTTGCTCGAAGGCTTGATGGCATTCCGGAGTCAACGAGAAGTTAGTATTCTTCTTTAACAATGAAAAGATCGATGGATATTGTTGGAGAATCTCAAGATGAATCGTCTCAAGGCAGCTATGCGACCAGTTAACCTTTGAACAGCTTTGACATTGTCCACAACAATGATTTATTCAATGGCCTTGATCTTATCGAGGTTAATCTCGATCCCCCTGTTGGATACCATGAATCCGAGAAATTTCTCGGACCCGACTCTGAATGCGCATTTCTCCGAATTCAGCTTCATGTTGTACTTCTTCAATATGCTAAAAGTTTCCTGCAAATGCTTCAAATGGTCCTCTGTTCGCATGGACTGAACTAACATGTCGTCAATGTAAACCTCCATTTATTTTCCTATTTGTTCTTCGAACATCAGATTTACTAGTGGTGTCGGCATATTTTTGTCCGAAAAGCATTATGTTATAGCAATAGGTATCGTACTTAGTGATGAAAGATGTTTTTTCCTGGTCGCCCGGGTCCATCCTAATTTGGTTGTACCCGAAATAGGCGTCGAGCAAACTAAGGATCTCGTGTTCAGCTATCGCATCGATCATGCGATCGATGTTGGGCAAAGGGAAAGAGTCCTTGGGGCATGCCTTATTCAAATCTTTGTTGTCTATGCACATTCTTAATTTATTCTCTTTTTTAGGGACTACCACTACGTTGGCTAACCAATATGGTTATTTAACCTCCCGAATTGACCCTATTTTAAGGAGTTTAGTTACCTCGTCTTTCATGAATGCAAGTTTGACTTTAGACTTAGGTCTCCTTTTCTGCTTTACTAAATGAAACTTCGATCCAGGCTCAGCTTGCGAGTGGTTATTTCTGGAGGGATCCCTGTCATATCAAGGTGGGACCAAGCGAAACAATCCACGTTAGCTATGAGGAATTGAATGAGTTTTTTCTTGAGCTCGGGTCTTAGTCCCATGCCTAGGTATACCTTATGATCGGGAAAATACTTGATCAGTACGACTTGCTCCATCCCCTTGACTGTTGACTTGGTGGCGTCAGAATCATCTGGGATTATGAAGGACATGGGGACCCCGTAGTCATCGTCTTCATCGATCCCTTATTGTTGGGTCGAGGCCTGTGTTAGTAATTGCTATTTGTTTTCTTCTTTGGCGACCGAGCCCGAACTTTTTGCCGTTGTAAGTGTGGATATCGAGATAACCTCTTCGATCGGCGATATTTCCTTTGCGGCCGGTTGTTCTCCCTAGATTGTTTTAATCCCTCTTCGTGTTGGGAATTTTAACATTTGTTGTAGAGTCGAGGGTACTGCCCACATGTTGTGGATCCATGGACTCCCAAACAGAGCATTGTACCTCATATCGCTTTCGATTACCTAGAACTTTGCTTCCTGGATGGTCCCAACAACATTCACCGGAAATGTTATCTCCCCTTTGGTGGTTTCACATGCCATGTTGAATCCGTTTAGAACTCGAACTGCAAGCACGATTTGATCTTGTAGACCGAGTTGTTCCACAACCCTCGATCTGATGATGTTGGCCGAGCTACTTGGATCAATTAACATACGCTTAACTCGAGATTTATTTATGAGTACAGATATTACCAGTGCATCATTGTGTGGTTGCACGATCCCTTCTGTGTCTTCGTCATTGAAGGACAGGGTTCCTTTGGGCACATAATCCCGAGTCCGTTTTTCCCCTGTGATGGATACTTTGGTGCGCTTTAACATCGGCCCATGGGGAATGTCGACCCCATCGATGATCATGTTAATGACGTGCTGAGGTTCTTCCTGCTCGACCTGCTTATTAGCGTCTTTATTCCCGAAATAATTCTTGTCTCGTTCACTCAGGAATTCTCGGAGATGCCCATTGTTGAATAACCAGGCTACTTCCTCCCTCAACTGTCATCAATCCTACATTATGTAGCCGTGAGTGCCATGATATTTGCACATTAGATTGGGACCCCATTGGGATGGATTGGACTGTAGAGGTTGAGGCCATTTGGTGTCTTTGATGTGCCCTATGGCAGATAAGATGGCGGCGGCATCAACATTAAAGTTGTACTCTAAAGCCTTGGTGCTTCCTCAGGTCCGATGGGCCTTTCAAAACTAATTTTGCTCATGAGTCCCCTGTTGTTCTGACCTCGATCACTTCTCTTTTCACTTCTTATGGGGTTTCTGCCAGATCCATTGCCTCTTTGGTCCCCATTGTATGGTTGATAACGATACCTACTTGATCTCGGTTCACTATCGATGTCTCTCTTGACTCTATCGGCAACTCTGACGGGATAAATGAACCTGGAAGGAGCCCCAAGTTGATCGTCTTTGACCATGATTTTTGATTGATACCGGTTATGCACATCGGCCCAAATGACAGCCGAATATTCTACCAGATTTTGTTTCAACTATTGTGAAGCCAACAAGCTTCGAACATTGAGTCCTTGGGTGAAGGCTTGAACGACCCAATCGTTCGCGACCGGAGGCAAGTCCATTAGCTCCATTTGAAACCGGGACACGAATTTCCTCAGCATCTCATATTCCCTCTGTTTCCCTTTGAAAAGGTCTGACTTGCTGGTCTCGACCTTGATAGCCCCAGCGTGTGCTTTCACGAAGGAATCTGCAAGCATAACAAACGAGTTAATAGAATTAGGAGGTAGGTTGTGGTACCATCTCATGGCCCCCTTGGATAGAGTTTTCCCGAACTTTTTCAGTAGGACAGACTTGATCTGATCGTCCTCCGAATCATTCCCTCTGTTGGACATGTGTAGGAAGTCACATGTTCATTTGGATCAGTCGTTCCATTGTACTTAGGAATCTCGGGGATGTGGAACTTCTTAGGAATTATCTTTGGAGCGGCACTAGAAGGAAAAGGTTTTTAAACAAACTTCTTTGAGTCTAGGCCCTTCAATGCCAGAGGTGCTCCTGGGATTTGATCGACCCTGGAATTGTAGTTTTCCACCTTCTTGTCATTGGCTTCAGTTTTCTTCTTTCCTGATTCTATCCGTTTTGTTAGTTCTTCGAGCATCTTCATGATTTCGGGGTTGGTCCCCGACTCATTTTCATTCGACCTCTTAGGGATCGGTTTATTTTTGTGGACGACTTCCCGGATGGCTCGGGCTCAATCCTGCTCGGCGCGCGGCTTTGGTTCTGGAGCTAGGCTATCACTGCCTGTTAAGCCTATAACATTTCGAAGATTACCCACAACTCGATCCCATCATCTTCGCCATCGTGCGTATTTTGTGCAACCGCCGGACTTCTCTGCGGATAGTGTTCTTAGGATCGGTATGCAAGTTTACGTTGATGGCCACGTGCAAGCTAGTGTTGATTGGGTCCGCAACTAGAACTCCGTTGGGATCGATGAGGGGCACCTCGTCACCGTGTGCTATGTTGTTGTTCTCGCCATGGTGGTTGAATTGAGCATCCACGATCAGAGGGGCAGACTAGGAGTTTGACATTTCAAACTTTAACCTAAAATCAAAAGCACTCCAAAGAACAAGTGTAAAATAAGGTGTATTATAGAAGTTTGTATCAAAAAGCCACTATTATCCTTAGCCCTATGGTGGGCGGCAAACATTTACCCTCAAAATCGGATAACAATTAAATTTGTAAGTATTTTTAAGGATACATGGTTTAATTCGACACAAAGCAATTGATGAAGTAAATAACGAATAAAGAAAGACAGAAATAATTCAAACCACACGAGTGAAAAAGTTCCAGTCTCAGTGAAATAATCGACCTCGATCCGGGCCCACTATGATCAACTATAATGAACAGGAAAGATAGCTAATAGCAGAGAAATTAATAATATATTGATTTGAAGTGCGAGTTACAATGTATTTTACAAGCAATCAGACCCCCTTATATAGTAGGGGAATCCTACATTAGGTACAACTCTATAAAAGATAAAAAATCTCCTAATTAACTTATTGTCGATTTCTTCTCAGTACGTGCCGAGATCCCCGACATGATATTCGGTCAGTCACGGATATCACGGTCTTCAGTTGGCCATGCTCGACCACCTGAAAACGTTCTTCGAAGTTAATCAAGACTAGGACCAATCCCGAATCACGACCCCTATATCTTCGAGGGCAGGCGTTATGGTCTGGAATCCAAATTGATGGGATCTCTACCTCGGTCTAGGCCCCCTGCTATCATATCTCACACCTGGCTCATCATGTTAGAGACCGGCATATATTACGAGACCAGTTTTACCCATTGATGTGTGGCTATAATTCCATAGTTTCGTACATTATTTGCCTTGCATTTTATACGCTTTAATGATAAATTATACTTTATTTGTGTGTAATGGAGTCTATTTTATATGTAGGTGAATTGAAGATGAAAGTAGAGCAAAAGAGATACTTAAGCGTTGAAAGCGTACTCGAGAACAGTGAATGAGAAACCCTGGCGACACCAGGCTTGAAGCTGGCATTAGGCTGGCGAGGCCAAGCAAAGGCCAGGTCCATCAGACGTTAGGCTGGCGACGCCAGGCCTGGGGCGAGATCCAGTCCGAATTTTGAAGGCTTATTTCGTATCCTGGTTTGACTAGGACTTGGCCTACACGTTTAGGTCTTTTCCTACTCATATAAATAAACCTAAAATGCCACTTTTGAGAGGGGAGATCAATATTGGATAGATCTGAGAGGGGATTCGGCCTAAGGAGGCAAGAACACACTAGGAGCAAGGTGGAGAATTCTTCTATGAGTTTTTCACTTCCTTCTTCCTATTTTCATTATTGGTTATGAATTCTAGTATTGTAGTTATGCATACTATTATGAATAGATAATTTATTAACTAGGGTTTTAATTGAACCTCTTGAAGGATGATTTTCCTATTACGTTAATATAGATTTGTTGTAGTATTTTCTCTATTTGTTTAACTATATTATTCTTCTGGTTGATTGAAGGGCCCTCAATTAGCTGTGCCTATTTAGTATGTATTCCTCGGGAGAGAGTGCATATTTAGGTAGTTGTTGAACAACATCACTCCTAACGTATATGACGGATCAATACAGAGGGTTTAAAGGTGGGATTAGGGATAACGAAACCTTGGTGCGATCCGAGTGAGCCGTACTTAATGCCAACTAGCATAATTCGGGAGAATATGTCTACTAAATTGTGGTAGTTACTCGGGAGAGAATTACAACACTCAGAGCGCTCTTGATCGGTAGAGAAAACATAGGCAAATTTATAGAAAACGTAGCGGAAAAGATTCCGACAACATGGGAAATCATAACTCTAGACCTCCTTAATCTTGTCTTCAATCCTTATCCTTGTTAATTGATAGTTTTACTGCTTTCTAGTATTTCTTAGTTAATTAAATAAAAATAAATATTATAATCTTTATAATTAGAAAATTGTTTGGACTTGTGTTTCTTAGCGATATTGAACAACTGTAGCTAAGCCTTAATTCTCTGTGGGATTCGACTCCGGACTTTTAGACCGGATTATATTTGCAACGATCGCTTAATCCTTTTTATGAGGCATAGTTGGGCGTAATCACCCATATACATATATCGTATCCAGTACTATTCTTATACATCCTACCAAACAACCCCTAATTGATGTGATGATTATATATGAGATTTGGTCATTGTCATCACCATTGTAAAAAGAACTCGTTCTGCAGAGTGTAAAAAATTGACAACTTACAAGTAATATTGTAAATATTTTCTAAAACGAAAGCATCGATATAATCCAACTTGATTAACTCCCCTGAAAAAGGGAGGTCCAAGAGCCGCCTTCCCAAGTGTTGAATTAAAATGAGATAATTCACTTGAACATAACATCAAGCTAACACATTTTTTAATTTATGGTTTGTTTTGTATATTACTTACAAAACAAAAGTATCTATTGCACCCATAAATGGTAGTCTGGTGCACAAAATAATATTTCGCGTTTACATAAGATTTGGGGAAGGGTCGCACCCTAATAGGTGTGATGTAGGCAGTCTACCCGAACATAAGTATTAATGTCTGATTCTACGTATCGAACTCGCGAGTTACAGGTCACACGGAAATAATTTTACCGTTGTTCCAAAGTTCTCCTTCATCTATTACACTTAGTGAATACGATATTGCGCTGCAATTAAGGATGTGTTTGGTATAACAGAAAATATTTTCCGTGAAAAATATTTTCTTGGAAAATAAGTAGTAATCTTACTCATTTTTCGGTGTTTGGTACGAAAATTAAGGAAAATAACTTCTCAAGAGTATTCATAAATAATTTAGATATAATAAAATGAAGCCATAAATTTTCGAAGCAATAACCTTCCAAACTTAAAAATTCCATAAACTTCCGGACCGCTAAACTTTCGAACCCGTAAACTCTATAATTTCTAAATCCGCAAACTTCCAAACATATAAACCTCCGAGCTCATAACTTTGGAACTCGTAAAATTTCGAACCTATAAACTGAAAAATGAAAAAACTAGAACTGAAAATATTTCTAAAAAAAATATTTTTGCCGGAGGGAGGGGGGAGTCTTGGGGGTACTGTAGAAAAAGAATTACAGAAAATTAAAAATACAAAAAAATCAAGGTGTTGGGGCAGTGGAGTAGCAAGGGAGTGATGACAGAAAAGAAAGAAAAACTGAAATATAAAAAAGCCTTTTTGGAAAGAGAAGGTGGGAGAGGTGGGTAGGGGAGAGAAGGGGGAGAGGGTTGGGGTTAAATGTGAGAGTGGTTGTGTTTTTGGAAAATATTTTTCTTACTTTTTCTGGGGAAGTCATTTTTCTTCATTTGAGGAAAATGTAATATCTAGGAAAATATTTTCCAAATTATTTTGTGCAACCAAACAGTGAAAACTAGGAAAACGTTTTTCGAAAAATATTTTCCGTCATACCAAACACACCCTAAAGCTTATCAAATTAAGCAACATTTGCTTCTCAAGATCCCAAATAATTATTAATCTTTGAGTCTTATGACTATGGCTCTGATTTCTCAAATGAATCTATTCCCTTGATGGTTTTGTACCTAGAAAACAAAACGTTTGCTTGTACAAAAGCACGAGTTTGCAAAATAAATAGGCAGAATAGCCTGTTAGACACTTCTACTTGTTCCACTTTGTCATTTCGGTCCCAATATTTTATTAAGTTTCATCTAGACACTTTTACTCATTTAAAAGTAACATTTTAAACCCTTATGACTATGTGTGTTCCTCAATCGCCTTGCTGTGTTATCCATGCCACATTAAAATATTCCACGCCATTATTTTTCTTCACAAAAAATATTGTAAAAATTGAATTCTGAAGTAGATCGTTTTTTCTCCTTCAGAAGCACCTTCAGGCCTTCTTCTTTTTGAATACCAACCATCTGTCATTTCCTTTCCTATTCTCTTTTAATTGTGAATCAAAATCTACCATTTCTCTTTCTAATATTTGCAAAACCAGATCCGCCATTTTTTTTATAGAAACCCAATGGACAATTCAATTTGTTCGCTTATATTAAAATTAGATATAGCAAAAATATTCAACTCAATCTCTATAAATTCTCTGCACAATATCTTTAGATCTTGACCTGGACCGCCACAAGAGCCGCAAAATCATCGGGTATCAACACGATTGCTAGTATAGCCACCACTAAAATAGGAAGCGGCACCGATGCCAAAGCAGAAGGCGAGAAACTCGTGGCCTTCTCCAGCAAATTGAGCAGCCCCAGTTCTTCGGCTTCTAAAAATACTCCTAATTTCTCTATGGAGGACAGCGTAAAGCCTAGTTCTTCAGCCTTTGATAAAAGCCCAGCTTTCTCCACAGTGCTCAAATGAACTGGTCAACACACCTCAATTTTCTTTCTCATCAATTTAAGTATTACTTTGTGCATGTGTGTGTGAAAGAGATACAGAGAGGGAGAGACGAGGGGAGGGGAAGGGGATGGACGAGAAAGAATGAAAAGTAGGGAGGGGGAAAAGACCTCGGTGGAGGTCGAATATTTGTGTAAGAATAATTTTTTTTTTATTTTTCAATTGGGATCATTAAAGTTACTCGCTTTTTAGAGCGTGTAGTCACGCATTTTATCCAACTCAGCAATGCATATGCCACATATGTTTGGTCAATGATCAAAGGGGTTTAAAGTAATGTATTTTAAAAACTACGAGTATCTAGATGAAACTTCGTAGAGTATCGGAACTGGAATAACAAAGCAGGATAAGTATAAGTGTTTATTAGGTTATTCTGCCAAATAAATAAGTGAAATTAGAATAATAACTCTTTTTTTTTTTTTATCTTTTTTCCTTTTTATCCATTTAAGGGTGATCACTGAAAAAGGACAAAGTAAAGAATCTCTATGTCCAACAAATACTTGACAGACCCCCCAAGAAGACAATCCAGTACCAAAGGATCATTATTCAACCAGTTCATTTTTTTTTCTTATCGGTTCATAAATAAGTGATATACTATGGTGTAAATGTATATCAATTAATTATGATTAAATGATAAGAATATATTTTAAGGTCATGTCATCTTATCATTAATTTGATGTAAACAACGAACATATATATAATTTTTTTTCCGTAATCGTTGTTATTTAGTTACATCTTCATCCTCCTTCTCTGTTAGACGTGCTAATGCTAGTCAAGTGAAACTATCTACATATGTAGGATTTTTGGTATTCCTATGAGAAAAGTTGATGAGAGAAAAAACTTGAGCTGAAATGCAAGTGATTATCCATGTTGCACAAATCTTCAAAAAATATTCACGTATCCGTATCGGGATCTTCCAAAATAAATTATTTGTTAAGCATCCAACACAAATACGGTAACATTTGTGAAGGATTCGAAAGTAGATAAGGATTATTTTAAGATACAACCAATCCATACCCAAAAAGAAGATTGCATGCCCAAAAAATGGAGAACAATTAATCCGAAATGGAATCACATCGAACCAATTAATCCCAAATTTTGTTGCAAAAAACCCCTTCAATTGGAAAAATGATTCTGACAGGGAGGTCTTGTCATACAGACTGCAGGCCGGTAGATGAAAGGGCCTTAACCAATTGGGCCCTATTTTCATGGTCCATTTTGCTGTTATCATAATCTGCTTTTAGATTATGCGTATAAATTTGATTGTGTTATGAATAGTTTGTACATTGGATGAATAGTTTGTACATTCGATGCTACATTGGATGTCCATATTGTGAATAACTTAAAGATTAAATCTCTTACTTTATGTCCATCATCTTTACTTTTTATGCCTATAAAAGGTCACGTAATTGCAATGGAAAGATACACTAAAGTGAAAGAAGAAAAGATTTCTTCCTTCTTTCTATCTCTTCTTATTTACATTTTACTGCATTGCTTTTATTTTATAACACGTTATCAGCACGAAGCTCTAATTTTATTCTTAACACCCGCTAAGTTGAGCCATATTTTATTAAGGTATGTATCATTATAATCATTTTATTTATGGCAGTACATATCATATGCTTACTGTTTGCAGATTACTTGTGCGCTTGGGCATCTTAAATAGTTTAAGTACATTGCAGTGATAAAATAATTATTTCCTTCCGTGCTCAACTTTTAGAGGACCTCAAAGTCATCAAACTAGCTATGCACTAATGTCATACTTATAATATTCATGGACTCCCTGGATCAAAACATATCTTTAAGGCATTTTGAAGAACTGTGAGAAATGAATTGACAAGCAATAATTTTATAGTTTAATTACTTTATATTTATTGGAACATATAAATAATGTTAGTCACGTTCAATTCTATTAACACATATATATCAATAATATAAAGTGAAATGAAACAAGTATGTAATTTCTACTTTATGGCAAGAATAAAATGAAATAGTAGATTGTTAACATGATATAGCTCTATTTTCATTTCTTTTACCTTAATCGTTTTGTTTTCATTAATTGTTTATTATTATAATTATTTCTCTAACTTATTCATCTTTTATGATAGTTTTCACTATGTCAAATTTATCAAAACTTGAATTTGTGGCACTTGACATCACCGGGAGGAACTATTTATCATGGGTTCTTGATGCTGAAATTCACCTTGACGCTAAAGGTCTTGGAAATACTATTATACAAGGAAATGAAGCATCAAATCAGGATAAAGCGAAGGCCATGATTTTCCTTCGTCATCATCTACATGAAGGGTTAAAAACTGAATATTTAACCGTAAAAGATCCACTTGAATTATGGATTAATTTGAAGGATCGATATGACCACCTAAAACTTACGGTATTACCGAAAGCTCGGTATGAGTGGATACATTTAAGGTTGCAAGACTTTAAAACCGTAAGTGAGTATAATTCTGCTATCTTTAAAGTAAGTTCTCTATTAAAGTTATGTGGAGACACTATCATAGACGAGGACTTATTGGAAAAAAATATTTTCTGCTTTTCACGCTTCAAATGTGTTGCTCAACAACAATACCGTGAAAAAGGTTTTAAGAAATATTCTGAGTTAATCACATGTCTACTTGTGGCAAAGCAGAATAATACTCTATTAATGAAAAATCATGAAGCCCGTCCCACTGGGTCAGCTCCATTTCCGAAAATGAATGTTGTAGCAGCATATGATAAGTTTGAAAGAAAACAAAATAATTACCGTGGTCGTGGACATGGTCGTAAACGTGGACGTGGTAGGGGGCGAAATAATTATCGTCATTATGGTGGAAATAAATTGGAGAACAATAAGAGTTCTCAAATTAATCATTCAAAAAGTAAAACTAGTATGTGTCACTTATGTGGTATGAGAGGTCATTGGGCACGCATTTGTCGTACGCCAGAACATTTTGTCAAACTTTATCAAGCCTCCCTCAGGAAAAAAGAAAATAATGTTGAGGTACATTTGATCTTTCAAAATAATGATGATGAAGCAGGTCCCTCAAACAAATATGATTCTAAGGCACATCTTGCATATAAAGATGATGATTTTGAAGGCCTAACAAATATTACTCATTTAGAAGCTGGAGACTTCTTTGAGGATATTGACTGAAGAACTAATCATCTTACTGGGGAATGAAGCTATAAAAGTTATTATTTTTATGTTTGCAACTAGTTTATTTTTCTTGAGTGTATTTTCCTAATGCATCACGTGTTGCTAGTTTCTACATTCCTAATGTATTTCTTAATGTTTTCTTTTCTGCTTGTCTTTCATATTTCTTATGATGTATTATTTGTCTTTTTTTATAAAGAATATAAAAATTCTCCAGTCTTCAATTGGACTCAAGATTAATAAAGATGATATATGTCTTCTGGATAGTGCTACAACACACACTATTTTAAAAGATAAGAGATATTTCTCTTATTTGGTAATGAAAGAAGCGAATGTTAATACAATATCCGGTAGTACAAGATTAATTGAAGGTTCTGGAAGAACCAATTTATTACTACTAGGAGGAACAAATTTGGCTATTGATGAAGCACTATATTGTAGTAAATCTCAAAGAAACTTATTAAGTTTCAAAGATATTCGCCAAAATGACTATCATATTGAGACTACAAATGATGAAGAGATTGAATATCTTTATATTACTACAATAATGTCCGATAAGAAATATGTGCTTGAAATATTACCTGCTCTTTCCTCCGGCTTATACTACACAAGTATTAGCAGGATTGAAACACATGCCGCAGTAAATGAGAAGTTTACTAATCAAGATAATTTTATTATTTGGCATGACCGGTTGGGCCATCCTGGTTCTAATATGATGCATAAAATAATTGAGAATTCACATGGACATGCAATGAAGAATCAGAACGATTATTCAATTTAAGGAATTCTCTTGTGCTGCATGCTCTCAAGGAAAATTAATTATTAGACCATCAACTATTAAAGTTAGGATGGAATCCCCTGCATTTCTGGAACGTATACAGGGTGATATATGTGGGCCCATTCACCCTCCATGTGGACCATTCAAATATTATATGGTTTTGGTAGATGCATCTACAAGATGGTCACATGTGTGCTTACTATCAACTCGCAATATGGCATTTGCGAGATTGTTGGCTCAAATAATAAAGCTAAGAGCACAATTTCCAGATTATGCAATTAAGACAATTCGTCTTGATAATGCTGGTGAGTTTACATCCCAAGCCTTTAATGATTATTGTATTTCAACTGGGATAACAATTGAGCATCCGGTTGCTCATGTTCATACACAAAATGGTCTAGTAGAATCATTGATCAAACGCCTCCAATTAATTGCTAGACCAATGCTTATGAGAACAAGACTTCCCATTTTAGTATGGGGTCATGCTATTTTGCACATAGCAGCACTTGTGCGGATAAGGCCCACAAGTTATCATAAAGTCTTCCCATTGCAATTAGCTTTTGGTCAGGAGCCAAATGTTTCCCATCTTAGGATCTTTGGTTGTGCGATATATGTTCCAATTGCTCCACCAAAACGCACAAAGATGGGTCCTCAAAGAAGGTTGGGGATATATGTTGTATTTGAATCTCCTTCTATTATAAAATATCTAGAGCCGATGACTGGAGATTTATTTACGGCAAGATTTTCTGATTGCCATTTTGATGAATCAGTATATCCAATTTTAGAGGAAGAAAATAAGCAGCTGAAAAAGAAGATAGATTGGAATGCATTATCACTGTCTCATTTAGATCCTCGAACAAATCAATGTGAACAAGAGGTTCAAAAGATTATTCATTTACAAAATATTGCAAATCAATTGCCAGATGCATTCACTGACCTACCAAGGGTGACTAAGTCACATATTCCAACTGCTAATGCTCTAATTCGAGTTGATATCCTGGCAGGATAATTAATTAAAGCAAAATGAGTCTAAGCCATGCTTGAAACGTGGTAGACCATTCGGTTCTAAAGATAAAAATCCTCGAAGAATAAAAGGAGCAAGTGATCAAAGTGTACATAACACAGAGGTAGTGGCTCAAGAAGAGCCCCAAGATGTAACAAATGATAAGACCTTAGGGGAGGTCTAGGTACCTGAAAATAATAAGAATGAAGAGATATCAATAAGTTACGTCTCAACCGGGAAAAGATGGAACCGAAATAATATTGTTATCGATAGCATTTTTGCTTATAATGTTGATGTTGAAATAATGCAACAAGATGAGGATCTTGAACCAAAATCTGTCAAAGAATGTAGATAGAGAAAAGATTGGCCAAAATGAAAAGACGCTATCCAGGAAGAGTTAACCTTACTTGGAAAACGTGAAATCTTCGAACCCATAGTTCGAACACCTAAAGGCATAAAGCCAGTAGGGTATAAATGGGATTTTGTGCGAAAATGAAATGATAAAAATGAAGTCGTTAGATATAAAGCGTGACTTGTGGCACAAGTGTTTTTCCAAAGGCCTGGAATTGATTATATGGAGACATATTCTCCTATAGTGGATGTTATCACCTTCAGGTAGCTCATAAATATAGCAGTGCAAGAAAAACTTGATATGCATCTAATAGATGTTGTTACAGCCTATTTGTATGGATCACTAGACAACAAAATTTTTATGAAAGTACCCGAGGGATTTAAAGTGCCAAAAGCATATAAAAGTTTTCGAGAAACTTGTTCAATAAAGCTTCAGAAATCTTTATATGGATTGAAACAATCAGGTCGTATGTGGTACAATCGACTGAGTGAATACATGTTGAAAGAAGGGTACAAGAATAATCCAATTTGTCCTTGTGTCTTTATAAAAAGGTCTGGATCTGAATTTGTTATAATCGCCGTGTATGTTGATGATTTAAATATCATTGGAACTCCTGGGGAGCTTCCAAAAATAGTAGACTGTTTGAAGAAAGAATTTGAAATGAAAGATCTTGGAAAGACAAAATTTTGTCTTGGTCTACAAATTGAGTATATGAAAGATGGAATATTTGTCCATCAATCAACATACACCGAAAAGATTTTAAAGCGATTCTATATGGATAAAGCACATCCATTAAGTACCCCGATGGTTGTGAGATCACTTGATATAAAGAAAGATCCATTCCGACCTCATGAAAATGATGAAGAGCTTCTTGGTGCCGAAGTACCATATCTTAGTGTAATTGGGGCATTAATGTATCTTGCCAATAATTCCTGACCAGATATAGCTTTCTCAGTAAGATTATTGGCAAGATTTAGTTCTTCGCCAACACAAAGACACTGGAGTGGTATTAAACATCTATTCAGATACCTCCAAGGGACCATTGATATGGGTTTATTTTATTTAAATGAATCCAAGCCATCATTGATTGGTTATGCAGATGCAGGATATTTTTCTGATCCACACAAAGGTCGATCTCAGATAGGCTATTTATTTACAAGTGGAGGTACAACCATATCATGGCATTCGACAAAACAAACTATGGTTGCTACTTCTTCAAATCATGCAGAGATAATAGTCATTCACGAAGCAAGTCGAGAATACGTTTGGTTGAGATCTATAACTCAACACATTCAGCAAACATGTGGTCTTTCTTCGAAAGAGAATATTCCAACAATATTGTATGAAGACAATGTTGCATTCATAGCTCAATTGAAAGAAGGATATATCAAAGGAGATAGAACAAAACACATTTCACCGAAATTTTTTTTTCACTCATGATCTTCAGAAGAATGGTGAAATAGATGTACAACAAGTTCGCTCAAGTGATAATTTGGTTAATTTGTTCACTAAGGCATTACCAACCTCAATAATTGAAAAGCTGATATATAAGATTGGAATGCGACATCTTCGAGACATTAAGTGATTTTTCATCAGGGGGAGTAACTACACACTGCACTCTTTTCCTTAACCAAGGTTTTGTCCCACTGGATTTTTCTGGTAAGGTTTTTAATGAGGCAGCAAGCAATGCATATTATAAATAACTATGTACATCTCAATATTTTTTTTGTAAGTTCTTAATGAGGCACATTATCTTACATGGACATCCAGGGGGAGTGTTATGAATAGTTTGTACATTGGATGCTACATTGGATGTCCATGTTGTGAATAACTTAAAGATTAAATCTCCTACCTTATGTCCATCATCTTTACTTTTTATGCCTATAAAAGGCCATGTAATTGCAATGGAAAGATACACTAAAGTGAAAGAAGAAAAGACTTCTTCCTTCTTTCTATCTCTTCTTATTTACATTTTACTGCATTGCTTTTATTTTATAACAGATTGGACATTGTGACATGACACTCACTCTTTACACACTTGTTTTAACAAATAAAAAAAAGGGAAAAAACTAATATTTTAGTTTTTCACCCGATTTCCGGTACCTACATTAAACCCCGACTATTTTTGAAGCCGCGTCGCGTAGGCCCCATTCGAGGGGAAACGCTCCCTACCAATGGTTTTTCCATACTCAGGACTCGAATCTGAGACATCTAATAAAGGGAAGAACAGCTCCATTCGCTGCACCACACCCTTTGGTGGTAAAAAAAAACTCATTTTTGAATTTCCTAGGAGTAGAAAATAAATTAATAAAATCAATAATTCAACTAAATTACAGTTATAAATTTAGTCGAGATCAGTTATATAGTAAATTATTTCTAACCGTTCAATTCTATACGAATCTATATCATTTTAATATATGGAATTAATTATCCTTCAAATTAGAGGGTCTAGATGTCACACATTTGATAGTCATGCCTATTATAACTGCCACAAAATTGACTAAACATTTGTCCCGAGTAATATGTACTATTAACTATGGAAACAATTTCGTATAGAAAATACAAATAAGATTGTTTACGATAAGCTTAGTGTAATTTGACTATTTCCCTCCAGCATATTGCAGGAGCTTAGCATACCAATTGCTCTTTTTATTTTCTCTTACTTATATGGATTCTTTGTTTCCATTCTATTAGGTACTATCTAGAGCCGTCAAAATGGGCTTTGCTCGTGAGGCAAGTCCAACCCAGTCCGCTACTTGGATAAGGCTGGATTGAAATTTTTTTAGCCCATTTAAAAGTTAGGCTTATAAGCCTGGACCTTGAGGCTTGATCGAGGTTGGGCCTGGTGTTACACCCCATGTTTTCGTACGTGTGAGTACGTCGTAAGACAATTGATGTAAGCTCAAAAATAAGATTATATTTGGAAGAATATAAAGTAAGTTAATAATGTTACATTGGGGTTTAAAAATATTTAAGATCATGAATAACGAGTACCAAGAGGGTTGGAAAGCTTAGAAGCTAAACCAATTGAAGAAAATAAGTTCATCGAAAGTCGACAAGTTCGGAATATTATAACATGTACCTTAGGGTGATACTATGGTTCTTAAAATGATAAGGAGGTTATGCTATGAGTTATTTTAGTCGTATGATAGTCGTGTGCTACATTTTGAAGTCAAGCAAGTTGTAGAACAAAAGTTAGCAAAGGTCATCACAAGTTACATTCATAATATGCTGAAATTTATGTCAAATATAACTAAGCTTTTCTTCCAATATACTTGGAATTATTGGGTGATATACCTACCAAATTGAATATCTATGAGTCTAGTTTCTAAAGCATTAAACCGTTTGTCAATACGATATCGGAGTAGAGAGATATTTGCATTTTCGTGAGACTGCGCCAAGCAGATCACTATGGAACCCATGTAGGCGGTTTAGATATATGGATATATATAAGAAGACTCAACCCCGTTTTAACTCACGCTTTTACAGTATATTCAGACCCTAGACACCTAAAAACACTCTGTCAAGGTTCTCTTATGATTCAAGACCCAAACAAAGGGGCAAACAACACAAATCAAGTATCGGGAATTCCGTCGCGCTAGTAAGTTTCTTGTTCTTGCTGATATTTGGGTGGTTTCAGCTCATGTGGGAGGTTTTTTTAAGTGGTTTAAGTTCGGTAAAATACTTTCCCATGGTTTTTATATCAACCCTAGGTTATTTCAAGTCTTGCAAATGGATTACACCATATTTCAACATCAAAAGTTAGTTTTAGTAAAGAACAACACCTCTTTGAGGTTGTGTTATCATGGAGGATAGTTGTAGGCTGTGTTTGACTGGATTTTAACATGTTTGCTGCTGGTTTAGGCATGTATAATACTCTATTACATGCTCTTGAAATTGTTTGTATGTTGGTTGTATTATTTGAGCAAGATACTACAAGATAATACTTGGATTAGCTTAAGTCACTTTTATGGTGTTGTATTGCCATTGAGGGTTGTTGTAAGCTAAATATAACTTGGATTTTAACTTGAAGATATTGTAGGAGGTATGTATATTGTGTTCTTGAATGCACCTAATGTTATCTTGATGTTGATTAAGTTAAATGGATGGACTAGACATGAACTAGTGAATAAAGTTGCTAATTGAGGATAGTTGAAGTTGTGGATTAATTTCGTTGTTATAAATATATGGTATAAGGCTGGAATCATTGATTAATGACTTCATTATCATATTAATGATACTTTTAAGGTGAATTAAGAAGTCTATAAAGGGCGATATGGGGTATACGGATTCCATATTAGGCCGTGATGGCGCCAAACATTGTTGTTAGGCAAGCCAACACTAACCAACTAGTAAATTCTCGTTTAAATAATTAGTACATGAAAATTTTTCCTTATTGAAAAGAAATTAGGAGTTTGAAATTGTCACGACCCAAAGGGTCATCACCTGTTTTCTTACACATTATGTGCTTCCGAGGCCTTGAAGACCTCATTTAGAGTCGCCTCGATTTACGTGCGCAGTCGCGGTCGCCTTTGTGCGGGGGAGCCAGCGCGGTCACGGTCGCCTTTGTGCGGGGCGCGGTGGAGGCTGTGCAGTCGCAGTCGCCTTTGTGCGGTCCGCACAGGGTGCTGAACTGCAGGTTTTCAGGGAGGCTTGTGCGGCCGCAGTCCATTTAATGTGGTCCGCGGTGGAGCTCTGCGGCCCGGTCCTTTTTATGCAGTCCACAGTGAGGGTCTGAGAGTGGTATAAATAGACGGGATTTTCAGCTATTTTTCACTTTTCAAGACCCCAAAAACATAAGAGGCGATTTTTCAAACAACCTTTCTTCTCCAAATCAATTGTAAGTCATTTTTAACTAGTTTTCTTCAATCATTAACATCTTTTAACATGGTTTCAACTTAAAATCAAAGATTTTCAGGGGGAAATTGGGTGTTTTGGGTAGAACTTAGGTTTTCCAAAAATTGGGGATTTGGACCTCAATTTGAGGTCCGATTTCAAAACAAATTATACATTTGGATTCGTGGGGGAGTGGGTAATCGAGTTTGGTCCAAACCTCGGGTTTCGACCACGTGGGCCCGGGGGTATTTTTAACTTTTGGGTAAAACTTTGGGAAAACTCATTTTCATGCATTGAGGTTGATTCATTTAGCACTTATTGATGTAATCAAGTAACTTGTGACTAGATTCGAGCGGATTGGTGGTGGAATCAAGGGGGTAAAGCTATAATTGAGGCTTGAGTGGTTTTCAAAGCTTCGAGGTAAGTGTTTGGTCTAACCTTAGCTTGAGGGATTAGGAGTTGAATCTTATTTGCTACGTGCTAATTGTCGAGTACGACGTATAGGCATGGTGACGAGTATCTATACGTTGGTATCTAACATGACCGTGAGTCTTTATATTGTGGATATTCTGATCTTGTTATATCTTTCATGCCTTAATGGTGATTTCTATATGTTGTAAAAAGCATGTGAAAGAAATTGTGATCTTTGAACTTCGAGAAGTATTGGCTCGAGTGGTAATACGAATTGTGAAAGTATATGAGATAAATGGAACTCGTTGGAGCATTGGATCAAGTGGTAAAGTGAGTTATAAAGTAAGAAGTGAAAGAAAGAGAAAGAGTTATTGAATTGTTCCCTTGCCGGGATGCTTGTTGCTTTGTTGATTATCTCCCTTGCCAGGATGTTGAGAATTATTGATATTGTTCACTTGCCGGGACTTAGCTATTTAATTGTATTCCCTTGCCGGGATTTCTATTATTATTATTATTTGTTAAATCCCTTTCCCCTTGTTTGTAATTGTTGTTTGGGTGAGGAAGAGCGATAAAGCATGAAAGGTGATGTCGTGCATTGTTTTCTATTGGAGGAAAGAGTGTAAAGCACGAAGGGTGATGCCGTGGCGTACGATGTACCATTCCGTACTGATATTCATTGAATATATTGTGAGGAAAGAGAGTAAAAGCACGAAGGGTGATGTCATGCACATTATTAAGATACGATTGATTTGGTGAGGACGAAAGTAAAAGCACGAAGGGTGATGACGTACATTTGTTGATTTCTAATTTCCTTGTTGATATCCGAGTTATGTTGCTTCTTTCATTACTTGTTGTTATTTGATTTACTTTGAGGTATTAGATTTCTTACCCTATTTGCCTTGTGATTGTTGTTTGGGTGAGGAAGAGCGTAAAGCACGAAGGGTGATGTCGTGTATTGTTTTGGTGAGAACGAGAGTAAAAGCACGAAGGGTGATGCCGTGCAAATTGTTGATTTCTGCTTCCTTGTTGATATTCTAGTTATGTTGTTTCCTTCCTTACTTGATGCCTTTCTATTCAGAACTATATTCACCCCACAACATGTTTCCCCTTCCCGCATTGACTGGTTATTCCTGCATCATATATATATATATATATATATATATATATATATATATATATGAACTGCACAGGTTTATTTGGAATCTGGTCCTAGCCTCATCACTACTTCACCGAGGTTAGGCTGGATACTTACCAGCACATATGG
This sequence comes from Nicotiana sylvestris, assembly GCF_000393655.2. Classification (NCBI taxonomy): domain Eukaryota; kingdom Viridiplantae; phylum Streptophyta; class Magnoliopsida; order Solanales; family Solanaceae; genus Nicotiana; species Nicotiana sylvestris. The sequence goes on from NC_091061.1 coordinate 176,487,759, forward strand.
TCGGTTGTGCTGATACTACACTTTGTGCTCTTTTGCACAGATCCAAGTCTTGGACAACAACAGTAGCGCGGGAGCCAGCCTTCAGTCCAGTGAGACACTGAGGTAGCCTTGCAAGTGTCCGCAGGCCCGACGTCTCCTCTATCTTTTATTTCAGTCTGTTATCTCATGTTTCCGAGACAAACAATTTATATTTTTCTTTCAAATGGTTGTATTTAGTACTCTTAGAAGTTCGTGAGTAATGTGACACCAGTTCTTGGGTAGAGGCATATTTTGATTTCCGCATTATTGTTCAATTTCTTTAATTTACGTCTTCAGCATATTTATTTAATTTCGATGTTTTCATGATATTACTGGTAATTGTCAAAGGAAGTAATTTGTTAATAAAGTAGCAGTTAAGAATTGACTTGCCTAGCTCACATTAGTAGGCGCCATCACGACTCCCGAGGGTGGAAAATTTGGGTCGTGATAGAAACTTAAGCATAATTAGAGGGAAGTAGTAAATATGAACTTGAATCATGATAGTAACCCAAAAATTATGAGTCTACCAATGTGTGTGCCAAGACCTTGTGTCACAAGTATGTGGGTAATCTAGTAGAATATACAAAATCATATTATCCTACTGTTTGAAAAGGAAATAGACAGGAAAATAAAGACATAGAGAGACTCCACCTTTTGTAGAATGGCTTAAAAGGGGCAGCTCACCAGAAAGTCTCAAGCTGAAGAGTCCACTCTACGCGCCGGTCTGATGGTCAGATGCACCTGCCTTAAATCCTGTACAATCAAGTACAAAAGTGTAGTGTGAGTACATAAAAATATGTACCCAAAAAGTATCTCGTCTAACCTCGCAGAAGTAGTAACGAGGGGTTGACTCTGACACTTACTAGGGCCAGCAATATAATATTATGAAGTTCAATATTTTAGATCACAATATATGTAGATAACAACAAGCTCAAACAAGAATAATACTGAAAATCTTTTCATCAAATTAAGAAGTTAAGGCACTTTTTTCATTTAAAACAAGTGACTTTTCAAGCAAAGAATCATACGAATTATAAGGAGTTCTGGTTCTGTTATCACACACAAATACCACCGAGGACGTTCGGCCCGATCCAATATAAAAGTAAAATGTGCACACCATATATATATATATATATATATCTATTAACCTGCCGAGGTGAACGACCAGCTCCCATGAGAGTAGTGGAAATAATCACCGCGCTCGCGAAATATACTTGCCACGCGGTTACATATAAATATAATGTAATGTTCCCTCACTTCTTTTCAAAATAATAATTTACTTGAAATCTTTGAAAAATCATGACATCTTTAACTTAGTTTCATTCAATGCAAATCAACAATTATAATCATATAACGGTACCCACAAAGCAGGGTGTAAGCCTAGAACTACCCAAATATAATAGGAATAGTAGCTACGTACGGACTCTCGTCACTTCGTGCGTACGTGGCCCCCACAGTTAATTATATATTAATTAAATTCACCTATGAGGAAATTTGCCTCTTATAAGGTTAGAAAAGATACTTATCTCATTTCGAGCCTACTTCCAGCTCAAGAATGCGCTCAAACCGGAGCCGAACAATCTGAAACTATTCAAATAGTGTAAAAACTAATCATTATAGGTTCACAAGTTCATATTCTAACTATTAAGGTGATTACCCAACCCCAAAGGTAAGATTCCTAAAATTTACCACGGATCCCAAAAATTTTCGAAGAAAGTTGTAACCTATGTTCTAAGGAACATAGATATATGATTATTACTAAGTTTCATGGTGATTTTCATGGCAAAAATCTCATTCTTGCCAAACCCTAGGTTTTCCTCTAATACCATGATTTTCACATGGTAATCTATCCAAAATTTAAGTATTTAACTTATATATAATAGGAATTACTTAACTCAAGAAGCTTGGTGGAAAACCCCTCTCAAGAAGCTTCAAAATCGCCCTATTGGTTATATATATATATAACAAGGTAAGCAATATAAAAAGAAACAATGTGATTAAAGTACTAACAATCGATAAAGAATAAAGACACAAAAAGAGTATAACTCAGTACATAGAGATAGCAACAGTGGGATCTATCAGGATATCGTCCCGTAATCCCAAACGTAAATGTGCAGGGGGATCTACCAGAATTCTGATCCGTAGTCCCAAAGTAAATATCCAACACAGGGGGATCTACCGGGTGTCGTCCCGTAGTCCCAAATATAAATATGCAGGGGGATCTACTGGAATACCAATCCGCGTCCCAAAACACTCCAAAATTCAAAATGAAACTTCCCGGCAACTCATAATAGCAGAAACAAACACATGGAAAACAGTTAATAGGGGATCGTGACGTTAATTCTTAAAACGGCTGACCGGGTCGTTACAGCTTTTATCCCAATATAATTGGAATTATTAGGTTATATACCTTTAAAATTGAAGATCTACGATTCTAGTTTCTAACGCATTAAACTGTTTGTCAATACGATATCGGAGTAGAGAGATATTCGCGTTTTTGTGAGACCACACCAAGCAGCTCCCTATAGAACCCACATAGGCGGTTTAGATATATGGATATATATAAGAAGCCTCAACCCTGTTTTAACTCAAGATTTTACAGTATATTTAGACCCTAGACACCTAAAAATACTCTCTCAAGGTTCTCTCATGATCCAAGACACAAACAATGGGCAAACAACACAAATCAAGTATCGGGATTCCCGTCGCGCTAGTAAGTTTCTTGTTCTTCTTGTTCTTGCTGATTTTTGGGTGGTTCCAGCTCGTGTTGGAGGTTGTTTTAAGTGGTTTAAGTTCTGTAAAATAATCCCCCATGGATTTTATATTAACCCTAGGTTATTCAAGTCTTGCAAATGGATTACACCATATTTCAACATCAAAAGTTAGTTCTAGTGAAGAACAACACCTCTTTGAGGTTGTGTTGTCATTGAGGATAGTTGTGGGCTGTGTTTGGATGGATTTTCATGTTGTTTCTGCTGGTTTATGCATGTATAATACTCTACTGCATGCTCTTGAAGTTGTTTGTATGTTGGTTGCATTATTTGAGCAAGATACTACAAGAAAATACTTGGATTAGCTTAAGTCACTTCTATGGTGTTGTATTTCCATTGAGGGCTGTTGTAAGCTAAATATAACTTGTATTTTAACTTGAAGCTACTGTAGGAGGTATGTATATTATGTTCTTGCATGTTCCTAAGGTTTTCTTGATGTTGATTAAGTTAAATGGATGGACTAGACATGAACTAGTGAATAAAGTTGCTAATTGAGGATAGTTGAAGTTGTGGATTAATTTCGTTGTTATAAATATATGATATAAGGCTGGAATCATTGATTAATGACTTCATTATCATGTAAATGATATTTTTAAGGTGAATTAAGAAGTCTATAAAGGGTGATATGGGGTATACGGATTCCAATCGGAGCTTGCCGCTTGTCTTGAAGTAGTTATGACTTGTTGTTGCTATATAGTGTCTTGTTATTGATATTTATATGTTGTTGGATTTCTCTGGTTGTTGTTTCTGTTGGTATATGGTATTTAAGGAGGCCCTTGTTACAGGGGATATGCTGCCCAAATTTAAAAAAACGAGCTACTAGTTTAATTTGCAGACTTAGCCTTTACTTAACATTGATTTTGAATCCCCGTATACTATAGTAGATTGAGTTGAGTTGTTTGAAGAATATCTTGGAATGTATTAAGGACTCAAAGGATTTAAGGTATGTTAAGGCACTTCTTTCTTTCTTTTGGCATGATCTAAAATGAAATGAATACGTTATTTCATAATGGATCTACTCCCAGCAACTAAGGTTGCCCATGTTGTTTTTTCCTTATAAAATTATTCTAAGCATGTATGATCCTTGAATCCTACTGAGGTTCATATTGATGGTATGGATGTTCATAATGTTAGTCAAAGGTGCAACGACCTTAAGTCATTCCGAAAGGTTTAGAATGTGATTCCATGAGTCTAGCATACATTATATATAGTATCTATTTTACTCTACCGAGCCGCGCTATAGTCAGCCGGGTATGTCACCTATTGTGCAACCACTGATCAGTTGGGTTTACCGAACTCCACGTGGCCGGGTACGATTCTACCGAGCCTTATAATGGTCGGGTACATTTTTACCGAGTCCTCTTTGAGGTCGGGTACGATATAATGATGATGATGCCCACAGAGGCATATGTTTTTAAAAGTTTATATATATATATATATATATATATATATATATAGGTCACGTACGTGTTTACTGAGTCCACTTTGAGGCTGGGTACGATATAATGATGATGATGCCCACAAAGGCATATGTTTTTAAAAGTTTATGTATATATATGTATTATGCATTTCATGTCAGTATCCCCCAAAGGCATTCAGATGTTATAGGTTGTATCTCCTCTATCTCTCTTTACATTATTGTTCTTGTTTATGCGTTCCTGCCTTACATACTCGGTACTTTATTCGTACCGACGTCCCTTTTGCCTGGGGACGCTGTGTCTCATGCCTGCAGGTCCCGATAGATAGGTTGACCTTCCTCCTAGTAGGCTATCAGCTCAGCGGAAGGTGGTGGTGCACTCCACTTGCTCCGGAGATGCCTATTTGGTCAGTATGATTTGGACATGTATTGATTGGTATGGCGGGGCCCTGTTCCGACCTTTATGATGTGTATGTACTCTTAGAGGCTTGTAGACAGATGTCATGTATATGAAAGATTGTATGGCCTTATCGACCTATGTTTAGTGTACGAGTGTTCATTTTGGTCTTATAGGACCGTATGTCACATGTATAAGTTTGTACATCATATTGTGTCGTCCTATGTCTAGTATTCCTTTATGTTTTATTCTGGTTATCTCATGACGACTTTTTTGGCCCATTTACCCATGATAGTATGATAAGAAAGATAAGTTACGTTGGCACTCGATTGAGTAAGGTACCGGGTGCCCGTCGTGGCCCTTCGGTTTGGGTCGTGACACCTGGGCCAGCCCGTGGGCCAATAATTAATTAATTCAAATTTAAATATTTTAAAAAAGTAAAAACTAAAAAAATATTTACTATAATCCCCATTTTCCAACCTTAGATTGCTCATTAACCTTCCTTATCAACTAGAATTTATATTTTTGATATGCATGTAGTATGACAAGATTAGTTTTTCTTTTGCTTAATTACAACGAACTAGGAAAGTTTTAAGTGGCCAATAATAATTTTTTTCAAAAAAAAATATTACTTTAAGTAGCCAACGATCAGTTTGGTTACATTAATATATTATTAATTATTAAATTGCTCTTCATTATAGAAAAAGGTCAAGTTTTAATACCCCAAAGAAAATTGATAACACTAGCAAATGTCATGAATTTTAAAAATTTTATGAAATATATATATATATATATATATATATATATATATATGGAATTTGAATTAAAAGATAAATTTGAATTTATAGATAAAGTTAACGATCATATGCAATCATGTTAGGAACTTTTGTTATTTTTATAATATTTAAATACTACTTCACCTCTTGCAAAAAAAAACTACTCCATATAACTATAAAAATCTTTCACATTTAAAATCCTATAAGTATAGTTCTTTGAAACATTTAAAAATCTTTCAGCCCATTCCTATTTGCCCTGGTGATGGATGCACTGACTCATCATATTCAAGGGGAGGTTCCATGGTGCATGCTATTTGCTGATGACATTATTCTAATTGACGAGACAAGAGGCGGCGTCAACGAGAGGCTAGAGATTTGGAGACATGCTCTTGAGTCTAAAGGTTTCAAGTTGAGTAGGACGAAGACGGAATACCTCGAGTGCAAATTTGGAGTTGAGCCGACGGAAGCGGGAGTTGAAGTGAGGCTTGACTCTCAAGTCATTCCCAAGAGAGGTAGTTTCAAGTACCTTGGATCGGTTATTCAGGGGATAGGGGAGATTGACGAGGATGTCACACACCGTATAGGGGTGGGGTGGATGAAGTGAAGGTTAGCGTCGGGAGTCTTGTGTGACAAGAAAGTGCCACCATTAATAAAAGGTAAGTTTTATAGAGCAGTGGTTAGGCCTGCCATGTTGTATGGAACTGAATGTTGGCCGGTAAAGAACTCACACATCCAGAAGATGAAAGTAGCAGAGATGAGGATGTTGAGGTGGATGTGCGGGCATACAAGGATGGATAAGATTAGGAATGAAGATATTCGAGAGAAGGTGGGTGTGGCCCCCATGGAGGACAAGATGCGGGAAGTAAGACTCAGATGGTTCGGGCACATTCAGAGGAGGAGCACTGATGCACCGGTGAGGAGGTGTGAGCGACTGGCTGTAGTGGGCACGCGGAGAGGTAGAGGAAGACCTAAGAAGTATTGGGGAGAGGTGATCAGACAGGACATGGCGCGACTTAGGATTACTGAGGACATGGCCCTTGATAGGGAATTATGGAGGTCGAGCATTAAGGTTGTAGGTTAGGGGAGAGTGTGGAGAGTGAATATTTCTACAGCACAATAGAGGGAGACTATCCAGTTAGGAGTTAGACTAGGAATGTCATTGGTCGTCTATTGATGCAGGGCTTTCCCTTCTAGTTGTACTATACCAGCCATCTATTTCGTATTTCGTATTTTGTATCCTGTATTTCATATTTCATATATCTTATATATTGTTGTTGTTATTGTTGTTATTGTTGTTATTTTTATTACGCATTTTTATGGTACTAATATATCATCTCCTATTGCTTTTTTGAGCTGAGGGTCTCCTGGAAATAGCCTCTCTACCCTTCGGGGTAGGGGTAAGGTCTGCGTACATATTACCCTCCCAGACCCCACTTGTGGGATTATACTGGGTCGTTGTTGTTGTTGTTGTTGTTGTATAGTTCTTTGAAACACTATAGCTAGATTTGAATAAAACGAAATTCTTTTAATAAATATAATATATAGGCTACACGTCTATGTTTATCTAAATAACAAAAAAGAGTTTATAAAACCAAATAAAAATTTATTTACATATATAATAAAGTAAACATACATGCGGGAGAAAGAAACATCACAAAATCTGTCAATATTAAAAAAAAAGTTATTTCTCTTTTCTTCTTGAAGAATATTTGTTTGAAGAGTCAATTTGCATAAATGGACATCAAACAAATAATAAAACTTTGGCTATACAATTGCTATCATTAATTTCAATTTAGCACATTCAAGGAATTGAAGGGTATAAGCTGAAACCTCTTCATTTAGGTGTAGTCAAGCTAATATTGCGAGGGTATAATATTTTTTTCATTGAAGAATATTAGTTTTGAATCATTAGATTATGTGAAAGTTTTTTTTTTCAAACTCAACAAGAGATAAACAACTTTTAAGTGTAACAAAGAGTATATATAAAGAAAAAATTGGTATGACGTGAAATATTTTTTTAAAATGTAAACAAATTATTTCGAAAAATCTCTTTACTTTAATTTAATTCAAAGATAATAAAAAGATAAGATATTTTTGAACATTAGTAGAGAGTTTTAAAATTATTATAATAGAAGTTATATCATGGATAAACTCAAAAATCGAAATCTTATGGAATATTTACATAATATCGGGCCATATTTATTGTTTACTTTTTATAGCTAATATAAATAGATGATATACCGACAACACACTATTATACATATATTATATATGGATTATATATAAATTATACATCATTCAATTTTTTAATTTAAGTGGTCGTGTGAGCACCTATTTAGGCTGATTAGATAAAGTCAAAAAAAAATGAAATAATTTCAACTAAAGACTAAAAATATAATTAAAGTTCATATGTAGACAATTTTTATTAATACTCATCCTTTTATAGTGAAATAAATTAATTTTTTGTAACAACAGAAATAATAACATAAAAAATAAGATAAAAAAAATAAATATTGAAAAAAAAGTTAGGAAGATCTAAAAACGAGAAATAAAAGATGACAACAAATTTCTTCTTATTTTCAAATTTGTTGAGTATAAAAAATTTGAAAGTTAATCTCATCGATTTCAAATATATTTTTTTCAACTCAAATACATAGATTATAAGATAAGGATATCTTCGAATATTTTTTTTAATTTACATTATGTGTCGTTTTTAAAAAATCACTATTACTAACAAATTGATATGATATTCGAATTTGAATTGGACGGCAATTTGAATAGTTTGCATTGAGGTTAAACCAAGTATGGTGTCGAAAAATAAACTACTTGACAATTTTAAGACAATATATGCAATATTTTATAATAATAATGAACTAATTTAACATTTAATGATTCGAAGAACAAAATTTTTGTATATATAGGGTATTAAAAATCCAAATTCTAGGGCTAGAGATATCGATAAACTTAAAGTGGAGTCATATTGAGATAAATCCAGCCAAAGAATCATTTAAATTTTTAGATAGCCGATTAAAGTGAATTTTAAATAAAGGATAATATCTTCACTGGCATCATTATAAAAATAATCATTATTATTATAATATATATATAAAGTTTTAGAAATTGAAATTTCAAAATAGAAATATTTTTTGAAAGATAAAATCATACGAAATAAGAGTTCAAGTTGTAGTATAAGAGTCACGTCGTAATCAAAGAATCGTTTATATCGTGTCAAACTTTGTGCTTTGCCATAAATATGAGTTATTATTTCACTTTGTGGTTATTTTTAGGTTCCAATGACGCCTATGAGAATAGTGCAAAAATAAAATTATCACTACGAGAATTGAGAAAATGTTAGTCTTTTTTCATGTAGTGTTTCTAAATTAATATCTGACGATTATCTATAATTATTTAGAAGGTTTAAATGCTAAGGTTATTTACATATAATTCAAATAACTCGGATATTTAACATAGTTAATGTCAAATATCAAAATGGAGTAAAAATAATTCACTAGCTAAAGAATTTTTTATATTTTTAGATAGGCTACTAAAATGAGTATTGAATTAAGAATAATAGTTTCAATTACATTATTATAAAAATAATGTTTTAGAAACTAAAATTTTAAGAAAGAAATATTTTTTAAGAGATATCAACACACCAAACAAGAGTTCAAGTAGTAGTAAAAAAGTTAAGTCTTATCCAAAGAGTCATTCATTGTCTCAACATATGATTGTTTTGCCATAAATATGATTGATTATTTTACTTCCTGACTATTTTTAGGATCCAATGACACCGGCAAGAATGAAAAATAGAATAAATGGTTAATTTTTTTCATGTAGTTAATATCCAATGATTATCTATATTTACTGAGAAAGTGTAAATTTTAAGATTATTTATATATAATCCAAATAACTTAAATATTTGACATAATTAGTGTCCGCGCATCTGCACGGGTACTAATACTAGTAATGATGAAATCAACAAATAATGTTAAACTTTAATTATAAAATCTTAACATATAAACTTATTGAAGCAATTCGTGAACCTAAAAAAAGTGAAAGAAAAGTATTAAAAAATATTCATGTGACGTTAAAAAAAGAAGAGCTATATATATAGAGAATTTGCATTTTAATTACGAGATTCCTTGTCAAATATCAAGATTCTTGTATATTCTAAATAAATAGAAGTCATTCATATGATTAAGAGAATATGTTACGAAAAAATATTTAAAGATTTGACGAAATATTTTTTTCTAAAAAATTTGAAAGGCCGGCTCGCCTTAGCCCGCAACCCTCTTATAGCTGGGTTGGTCTGACCATTTTAAGGCCCATATAGATGGAGGGCCGGCCCGCCCTAGCCCACCAAATTTAAAAGATCACGAGGCTTGGGCTGCGTTGGGCTAGGCTAACCCGTTTTGACAGCTCTAGTACTGGCTAGTTATATCTTGCATTGATTCCGCAAAATTGTACATCTTTTTGAATTTTCCCTTCATGTGATCTAATAAATACATAAAATATATCCAAAAACTTAAATTATAATATGTAAATTCATAACTAATGGAATATTAGATACATGACATATATTCGCACGTACATTTTTCTTACTTAACTATAATCATTTAATATTGTTATCGCATTAACTCATTTAATCTTGATACTTTGATATGATGTCACATAATACCTTATACGAGTAAGTTTTTATAACTTTTCAGTTTGCCCATTAGGCTCGTTTATGTACTCGTCCCAAAATGGTAGGGGCGGAGCTAGAAGTTTTGTCTACGGGTTCGGACGAACTCAATAATTTTTGGTTAAACAATGTATTTATATTAAAAATTCATTAAATATAACTAAATTTAAGTTTAAAATCCAGTTATTAATAATTGAAGTCGGTTTTTTAAAATTCAAAACTCATAATGCTAAAATTCTGGCTTCGCTTATGCAAAATAAGGTATAAAGACAGTTGTGACCTCCATGCATATGATATTTTTGTTGGCGTTAACAACAAACAATGACGATTTCCCCCCTCCGACTTTTTGGAATAGTGATAACGATAAGGTTTGGTAGTAGTACCCTTTGGATTATATATATAAGCTTTCTAAAAATAGAAAAAACGAATGACGGTTAACAAGTAAAATTATATAAATATATAGAGCATATGTTTAAACATTTTTACCACGCATAATAATGAGTTTTTTTTTTCTTTGATAACGATAATATCTAGATCAACTTATGGGCTCCTTAACTATTATATTGAATACTTATTATCTCTTTTCGTTACTGAAACCAAAAACTTTTCTTTTTGTTATGGCTATTTTCTCCCAAAATACTCACTAGATCCTACTCTACCTAGCAATTTATGAGATACTAATTCTTTTCCCTTAGCATTGGCTATGAATTAATGATGAAATATTCCAAACAAGACTGTACTCTAATTGTAAATCTGTTACAAAAACTTATAAAATTTTTGCTAGTGAAATTTCAATTAAAGCTTCAAAATGGAAGGGATAGAGAGAAAATAGAAAGAGAAAAAGAAAAAGTGATTAATTTAGACCTAAGGAAAAGCTTCTTTATATTTTCTTTTTAGGGATTTTGTAGCTAAAAACAGCCTTGGAACAAAAACAAAGTTAACTCCGTATGACCTATAGGTCATGGGTTCGAGCCGTGGAAGCAGTCACTAATACTTATATTAAAGTAGGTTGAACCTACATCACACCTTTGATACGGTCCTTTTCCGAATCCTGCATAAATACGGAATACCTTGTACATTGAGTTAGTTTAGTCGCTAATGTTTTCAAGTAGTGGATGGAAAATGACGTTGTCATGGAATCCTCTATTATTGAAAATTGGAATGTTCGTCAGATCGTTGTCTAAACTAATGAGTCATTTTTAGATGTTCCACTCATAATTAATGTGTCAAAATGAAATTAACAAAAAATGGACCAAGATAAAAAGAATTAATAATTATTAAAGTCATTTAAATCGCTATCACTTCCATTTTCTTGTGGGTCAACTTATTATTTTCATAGTCGTCTTCCCAATCATGTCAATTTGGTACATAGACCAATTCAGATATTTTCTTTTTGATAACTATAAACTTTATTTAACAAATATGAATACGTACAGCTCAATGAAAAAAAAACACCACATGTCGACTGGGTTAGACATAGTCCCAACCTTCAGCGACCCAGCAACTAACAACCTGACAATCCATATACTCTACTAACTATTCTATATGGTCTTAGGGTTAGATATTTAGACTAAACTTCTCTATCAGCCGTGGCTTCATGCTTCCTCCATAGAATATCTCTTGTATAATCTATCTAACAATCGCCTCTGTTGACCTTTGTCTGTGTTGGAATATTCTGTGGTTCCTTTCATACCATAGTTGATACATACTACTAGCAATAGACATCCTATAGATTGCAGCAGACGCACTCTTTCAATTATATTGTGATACAGCCCATTGTATTTCGGCAGTCCACTCCATTGGCATGGGCGGATTTAGGGGCTGAAGGAACCTCCTTTGCCAAAAAAGTACACTGTATACATAAAATAAAATTTGTTTTTTATCTCTATATATTATGTATTGATCACTTCACACAGCTCAAAAGCATAGTAGTTTAGTGGTCAAGGAGTTTAAAACCTATATAAAGTCATTGGTTCAATTCCCACTAGCTACAATTTTTATTTTTTTCTTTGAACCCCTTAGGGGCAATCCTGCCTCCGCCACTGTGACCATTGGTTGCCTATATATGCCTTGCCAAGGTAATAGTTTTTGACACACTTCAGCAGATAGTGCACATAGATAGAACAGGTGAGATATACTTTCCTCGGCCTCTTCACACATAGGACATGTTGCATCTGGTATCACTCCCGATCTCGTTAGTCTGTCCTTTGTATACAACCAACCATGAGCAGCAAGTCGTAGCATAAATATTGTTTTACCAAAAAAATATTAAACCTTTTCTTAAAACGAATTAATAAGAAAATAGAGGATAAATCTTAGCCAAGGATAATTAACTCTAGATCAAAGAATATTAAGTAGGAAAATAGGATTTAATTAAGCGCATGAACTCTTTAAGATTATAAAGATATCAAATGTATATGACATGCTTACATTCTTAACGCTACTATTCTGTAATGTAAAAATGAAGAAAAAAGAGAAGGTACACCATTAACAACTACGGGATCTATCTTTATTGATTCCATAATGATGATTACAAAGATCAGCAGCCAAGTTCTAGACCTTCTCTTAGGTTTCCTGAGAAACATTCTTCTGTTCTTCTCTGTCAAGAGAAAAAAAAAAAGTCCCCCTTCTCATTCTCTTACCTAGTATATATATAATGGGTATTCCCCTTTACCCAACTGTCCTTAGCCAGGATACTCTAATCTGCCAATTGAACCTTATGTCGTCCCCCAAGTGCCATGGCGTGTACTTCGCCATACAGGCTTTTTGATGGTTCGACCTCGGCCGTGGCCGAGATACTCATCGTTATCGTGCCTTATGGATACAATAACGGCTTAATCGACCCCTCGCCATTCCTTTTTGTGTTGATTCTCGTGTGGTCAGATTTCGACCCATACAGTTAGTCCCTCTGCCTATTGGGGTCGTCTTTTGGCAAGCTCGATGGGCGGACTCTGTCGATTCAAAAGTTGTGAGAAACCTGAGCACTTTATGCGAGGGGCAAGTACCTCATGGTGAGGTAGCGATGTGACATTTTGAGAGCTGTATCAGACCGTCACGTCAGTTCAGAACGTCATTAAAACTCCTCATGCGTCATTATAGCGCACGTTTTCTATGCATTATGTCATTTCTCGTGCCCTTCCCGTTTTCAAAATGGTAGCGTTTGGCTTTCCCGCTCGGGGTATTTATATCCCTATAAATAGGGGAAAATCTTACATTTGAATGTTATACTTCCCAATCACTCAAGAAACTTTTGTAGATTTTCTTCTTCTCCTTCAGTTTCTCACAATTACTTTTCTGTTAATAATTCCTGTGGTCACTACCTTTTTCCCTTATCATTCCTGATTTTCACAATCAAAGAATAGATGGCTAGTGCATCCTCCAACTTTGATAGAGACGTTGGTGCTGCGATGCCGGAAAATGATATACCTCTACTCGAAGATAGAGTGGATCTGGCGGAGGACGAGAGTTTTTTGACCGTAAATGAGGTGGTTTCCCGCCCAGGGAAGGTGAGGACTGACTTCAATAGCCATGCTGGGGATGAGCTAGAACCTGTTCTTTCTACGATGGCTGTCACGGCACTCACGACATTCAAAGCCAAATGAGGAATCCCTGATCACATTGAACTAGTTCTGGCAGGTCATGACATAGTGCATATACACTGCCCCGGCTACTGTGCATTTTACGCATATCTATTTGTCATTGGATACACGGTTCCCTTTCCTTCCTTGGAGGTGGACTTCTGTCGCTTATACGAGGTGTGTCCGGCTCAACTCTATTCGTATGTATACAAGCTCTTCCTTATGCTTATCAAGTACGCGGAGCTGGCCGATCAGGAAATTTCTCTACAACACATGCTTCACCTCTTCGCCCCGCATTTTTATAGGGGCATAATGATTCACATGCGTCACGTGGAACTAAGGGTTTGGTGGTGAAGATGGATCACAAAGCCAATTGCCGCTTTTGGGAGAACTTCTTCTTCGTCCGAACAAACCATATGGTATCGAACCCCGCGGGGTTTCTTGAGGCGTGAAATTTCGCCCATAGGTCTCCCTTTCATTTTATTATATTATATTTTTTTTAACATGGCTGTTGGTCGCTTCCCTTTAATGACCGTCGAGTGTTTTCTATTTTTGCAACTGAAAGGGTACCTCCTCCACAAGTTGCCAATATTCGTGAATGAGTGAGTTCGATTCTGCCGCACACGATAGGGATCTGTGAATTGGTGCCTTTCCATGAGGGGTTTGGGCGCAAACCTTCCATTGGTAAGTCGGCTTATTTCGGTCTTAGTTGCTTTGTATTTGCTATGTCTTTTTCTTTCTTATATCTTTGTTTGGCCGAATCTTTCATTGGCATGTCAGAGAGGAGCGAGAAGGGCAATGGCTCCTGTCCTTGATTTTCGTCAGCCGGCTTCCTCTGCCCGGCCCGTGCCAAGGGTGACTGTGGATGAGAGCATACAAAGTTAAGTTGTTTGGCGGACCGCGTCCGCGATCGAACCTGTTCGTTCGTAGGTTGCTCCTCGGTTGGACACTCCGGTTCCAACACTCCGTTCAACGGATGAACCTTCTCGTGGCAGTGGCAAAGAGGCCCCGTCAAAGAGGCGGAGGTTGTCAGAGGGGGCATCTTTCGTTGAAATACCCCCGAGGGGAGACCCTACTTTCACAGTATCTGAAGCTGGCGGTGTTGCCGTCCTGGGTATGGAGACGATCCCATCATGAACGTAGAAGAGGCTGCCATGGCAGGGGGACATAGTAAGAAGGGCGCCACGATTTTTTTAAGTGGTCCATCGACGTCTCAGCAGGGTCGCGCCCCTCTTCGGCTAATGAGAGGTTGAAGGGCGTAGTGGAAGGTAACTATGAATCTGATTCTAATATTGTTCCTAAAGATATAAGGATGTTCGAGGAAGATTTTACCAGGGTCGATATGAGGGCGGAAGGCCCTTCCCGTGTGCTCGAAATTTCGTTGGACTTTAACCTGTTGGAGGATACGGTTGACTTGGTTCTCCAATTTGACCTTCTGTGCACCACAGACGAAAGCGGGTCTCTTCGGGAGATTAGTGGTTCTGGTTTGTCACGCGGTGTGGTTGGGATGGCCTTGAGGGTAAGTTTCCTTTTGCTATTTTCTTTGTTTTGTTCCATTTGCTTTCGCTGATTCTTCCCTTTTTTCTTTAAGACTTACAAGCTGGAGATCGAGAGTGCTCGTAGGGCTGAGACGCGGGCCGAAGTCTTTATGAAAATGGCCACGAAGTATTGCCAGTATCGCAACAGGTGTCGTGAGATGCATGCGTAGCTTAGGATGGGCGGTAATACTCAATCCCTCAAGGAAGAGTTGGAGAATAGGGACGAGGAACTGATGGGCTCTGTCCGCAGATGCACCGAGCTCGAGGGGCTGCTTAGTGCGAAAGGCGAGGAGCTTAAGGTGGGTAAATGGGTTGCAGTGGAATGCGAGGACCTTCAGGCGAAGGTGTTGTCTTTACGGGCCGAGCTTGAGCAGAATGCCACTAGAGTTGCCAATCTAAGTGCAGAATGGAGGGAGAAGGTGGCTGAGCTAGAAATGAAGGTGGCCGAGTTGGAGAGAGCCAAGGGAGCTCGAGTGGCGGCTTTGGCGAGGGCAACAGTGCTGGAAGACACTATTCACATCCTCCGGTCTAAGCAGGAAGCCGAGAGGGCGACGACTACATTGAGGGAGGCACAACTCGAGGAGCAGATCGGTGAACTTGATCGGGATGCCTCGAACCTGGGAGACTGAGTTGCGTCTCTCGAGGCCAAGAAGGCGCAACTGTTAGCTCAAGCCCTCCTTCAAGAATATGCCTTTGTTGTTGTCCCCCGTCATTTGTACGAACTGTGGGTCCATGTTGAGGCCCAACAAGATATATATAAGGGTTTGTGGATGGTGGGGAGCACTCCTGTTGCGACCCAAATTCCATATTAGGCCGTGATGGCGTTAAACACCGTTGTTAGGCAAGCCAATACTAACCAACTAGTAAATTCTCATTTAAATAATTAGTACGTGAAAACTTGTCCTTATTAAAAAGAAATTAGGAGTTTGAAACTTAAGCATAATTAGAAGGATATAATAAATACGAACTTAAATCATGATAGTAACCCAAAAATTATGAGTCTACTAATGTGTGTGCCAAGACCTAGTAGGGTGTAAGCCTAGAACTAACCGTACATAACAGGAATAGTAGCTACGTATGGACTCTCATCACTTCGCATGTACGTAGCCTCCACAATTAATCATATATTAATTAAATTCACCTATGGGGAAATGTTTCTCTTACAAGGTTAGAAAAGAGACTTACCTCGTTTTGAGCCTACTTCCAACTCAAGAATGCGCTCAAACCGGAGATGAATAATCCGAAACTATTCAAATAGTATAAAAACCAATCATTATAGGTTCACAAGTTCATATTCTAGCTATTAAGATGATTACCCAACCCCAAAGGCAAAATTCCTAAAATTTACCCCCAGGCCCACGTGCCCGGATCCCGGAAATATTTGAAGAAAGTTATTACCCATACTCTAAGGAACATAAATATATGATTATTACTAAGTTTCATGGTGATTTTCGTGGTAAAAATCTCATTCTTGCCAAACCCTAGGTTTTCCTCTAATCCCATGATTTTCACTAATTTTTACATGTTAATCTACCCAAAATCTAAGTATTTAACTTATATATAGTAGGAATTACTTAACTCAAGAAGCTTGGTGGAAAACACCTCTCAAGAAGCTCCAATATCGCCCAACAATGGAGTGAAATGTGTGTAAAATGACTAACTCCCATATTAAATGAAGGCCACTGCCGTCAGCGATTTCCGCACCTGCGGTGCTTTGACCGTATCTGCGGTCTCGCTTCTGCGGGTAAGTGGCCGCTTATGCGGAAGTGGGCTGGGCCAGTTGGGGCCGCTTCTGCGATTTTTGGGCCACCCGCCCTTGGCCACATTTACGAGTCAAGTCTCACACCTGCGGGCTTGCATCCGCGGTTGACCAACCGCATGTGCGGTTATGACAGCAGTTGGAGCTTCAGCTCCCTCTCCAAATTTTCAACTTAGCTCGAGCCTTGTCGGATTGATGCTCGGGGCCTCGCCCGAACATACCGTCATGTTTGGAATCATAAAATGGACTCTCTCGAACCCTCGGATCTCCCGAAACAACATTAAAACTAAGAATCACACCCTAAAACCAATTGAATCAAACTTATGAACTTCAAGTTCGTCAATCTACGTCTAATGTGCCGAAACATGCTTATACTACTCAGAATGATACCAAATTTTGCGTTCAAGTCTGAAATGACATTACGGATCTATTCTCGGTCTTGGAATTTTGTTTGGACCTCGATATCACCAAAACCCGCTCTAAAACATTCAAAACCCATTCCGGGCACACGCCCAAGTCTAAAATCATCATACAAACCTATTGGAACTGTCAAATCTTGATTCCGAGGTCGTTTACTCAAAATGTTGACCAAATTCAAAATTTAAAGAACTTTTAAAACATTCAAGAACCAACTTTCATTATTAGGTGCTGAAACGCTCCCGTGTCATCCAAAACCCATTCCGGGCACACGCCCAAGTCTAAAATCATCATACAAACCTATTGGAACTGTCAAATCTTGATTCCGAGGTCGTTTACTCAAAATGTTGACCAAAGTCAAACTTAGCCTTTTAAGGCAACCTTAAGGAACCAAGTGTTCCGATTTCAACCAAACTCTTTCAAATACCGAACCAACCATCCCCGAAAGTAATAAATCAATAAAATCAAGTACATGAAGCCTTATATAGAGGAACAGGGTTCTAGAAATCAAAACGACCAGTCAAGTTGTTACATTCTCCACCTCTTAAACAAATGTTCGTCCTCGAACGGGTTTAGATTCATACCTGAAGTGCTAAATAATGTTGATATCTTCTCCGTATGTCCTCCTCGAACTCCCAGGTCGCCCCTCCATTGGACCTTTACCATAGAAATCCTCTTGGATCTCAACTGGAGATCCTGTCTATCAACAATGGCAACTGGCTCCTCCTCATAACCCAAGCGCTCATCTAGTTAAATGGAAAAAAAATTCTAACACATGAGACAAGTCGGCGTGATACCTCCGAAGCATAGACACGTGAAAAACTAGATGAACCCCTAATAGGCTGGGAGGTAAAGCAAGCTCATAAGCAACTTCCCCAACTCGCCTCAACACCTCAAATGGGTCTATAAACCTTGGGCTCAACTTGCCCTTCTTCCCGAATCTCATAATACCCTTCATCGGCGAGATTTTCAAGAGAACCTTCTCGCCGACCATGAATGATGCATCACGCTCCTTCTAATTCGGGTAACTCTTTTGTCTGGACTGTGCTGTGCGAAGTCTCTCCTGAATAATCTTTACCTTTTCCAAGGCATCCTTCACCAAATTAGCACCATATAACTTAGCCTCGCCAGGCTCAAACCACCTGATAGGGGTACAATATCGCCGACCTAATATAAATCCTCAAATGGGGCCATCTCGATGCTGGACTGATAATTGTTATTGCAAGCAAACTTGGCCAAAGTCAAGAAATGATCGCACCGCCCTCCAAAGTCAATCACACATGCTCTCAGCATGTCCTCTAATATCTGAACTGTCCACTCTGATTGTCCATTGGTCTGTGGATGGAATATTGTGCTGAGCTCCACATGGGTCCCCAACTCACTCTGAACCTCCAGAAATGCGAAGTGAACTGAGGGCCCCTATCTAATATGATGGAAATGGGCACACTGTGTAACCGGACTATCTCCCGAATATAAATCTGGGCCAACCTCTATGAAGTATAGGTAGTCACCACTAGAATGAAGTGTGCCGACTTGGTCAACCTATCGATAATGACCCAAACCACATCAAACTTCCGCAAAGTCCGCGGCAACCCAACTATAAAGTCCATAGTAATGCGCTCCCATTTCCACTCAGGTATAGTCATCTATTAAAGTAGGACCCCTAGCCTCTAGTGCTTATACTTGACCTACTCGCAATTTAAGCACCTAGCTACATACTCCACTATGTATTTCTTCATTCGTCGCCACCAATAGTGTTGTCTTAGGTCACGATACATCTTCGTAGAACCTGGATAAATAGAATACCGCAAACTGTGTGCCTCCTCAAGAATCCTCTCCCTCAAGTCGTCGATATTAGGAACACATAGGCGACCCTAGAGTCGCAGAACACCATCCTCGCCAATAGAAACCTCCTTGGCACCACCTTGTAGTACCGTCTCTCTGAGGACTACCAAATGTGGATCATCAAACTGTCGAGCCTTGATCTGCCTTAATAGTGAAGACCGGGCAACAACACATGCAAGAACTCGGCTGGGCTCAGAAATATTAAAGGACTGAATGTCCAAAGCTAGTGACCTCTCATGTGCTGAAATGAATGCCAAGCTACCCATACTCTCTGCCTTCCTGCTTAAGGCATCCGCGACCACATTTGCCTTACCCGGATGATAAAGAATTGTGATGTCATAATCATTTAATAACTCAAGCCATTTGCGCTGCCTCAAATTGAGATCCCTCTGCTTGAACAAATGTTGTAAGATGTGATAATCAGTATAAACCTTACATGACACCCCATACAGATAATGCCTCCATATCTTAAGAGTATGAACAATCGCGACTAACTCTAGATCGCGCATAGGGTAATTCTTCTCATGAATCTTCAACTGACATGAAGCATATGCAATAACTCACCCCTCCTACATCAATACACAACCCAAACCAACGCGTGAAGCATCGCAATACACAGTATACATCCCTAAACCAAAAGGCAACACTAGAGCCGATACTGTAGTCAAAGTTGTCTTGAGATTTTGAAATATCGCCTCACAATTATCGGACCAATGGAAAGGAGCACCCTTTTGGGTCAATCTAGTCAAAGGTGCTGCAATGGATGAAAGCGCTACACAAATCGGTGCTAATAACCTGCTAACCCCAGGAAACTCCTGATCTAAGTCACCGAAGTAAGATGTGGCCAACTCTGAACTGCCTCAATCTTCTTAGGATCCACATTAATACCCTCTCCCAATACAACATTCCCCAAGAATGCCACTGACTCTAGCCAAAACTAACACTTCGAGAACTTAGCATATAGCTTATGCTCTCTTAATATCTAAAGCACTACTCTCAAATGTTGTTCATACTCCCCCAGGCTACGTGAGTAAATCAAGATGTCATCAATGAAGACGATAATAAAAGAATCAATATAAGGCTTGAACACCCGGTTTATCAATTCCATAAATGCCGCTGGGGCATTAGTCAAGCTGAAAGACATCACTAGAAACTCATAATGGCCATATCTAGTGCGGAAGGCAGTTTTCAGAACATCTGAGTCCCGAATTTTCAATTGGATATACCCCGGCCTCAAGTCGATCTTAGATAACACCCTAATACCCTTCAACTAGTCAAATAAATCATCAATGTGCGGCAACAGGTACTTGTTCTTGATTGTAACTTTGTTTAATTAGCGGTAATCAATGCATATTGGCATAGTTCCATCCTTCTTCTTCACAAATAACACTGGTGCACCCCAAGGCGACACACTTGGCCTGATAAACCCCTTTGCTAACAACTCTTCAATATGCTCTTTCAACTTCTTCAACTCTTTCGGAGCCATGCAGTATAGTGGAATAGATATAGGCTGGATATCTGGAGCCAATTCAATATAGAAATACATATCACGATCTGGCGGCATGTCCGGAAGATCAGAAGGAAACACATTTGCGAACTCCCAAACTACTGGCACTGAATCAATCATCGGAGACTATACGGTGGTGTACCGAACATATGCTTGATATACCAAACAACCCTTCTCGACCAGATGTTGAGCCTTTAGAAAAGAGATAACCCGACTAGATGTACTAACGGAGGAACCCCTCCACTCCAATCTCGGCAACTCTGGCATCGCTAAAGTGATAGTCTTAGCATGACAATCAAAGATGGTATGATATGGAGATAACCAATTCATGCCTAGGATGACCTCAAAGTCGATCATGTCAAGTAACAGAAGGTTCGCTCTAGTCTTGTAACCACAGAATGTAACCGCATAGGACCGGTAGATCCAATCCACGACCACTGAATCGCCCACAAGAGTGGACACACAAATAGAAATACCTAATAACTAGGGATTCTAGTTCATTTTACACTCCTTTTTACTTGAGTTTTGATTAAAAATGTATACAAATAGTCCCAAAGGCTTACATGTTGTACTTGTTTGAAGGGTTTGGTCAAAAAGGTTTTGAAGGGTTTGGTCAAAAAGGTGACAAGTAGTCAAAACCAGCTCAAAAAGGAGTGAAACATGCACAAGTACCAAAAACTAGTCAAGGAATTTTTCCATCATAAAATCCACTGTAGCCGAAACAGACCTATCGCAGCCGTAGACCATTTAGTGCGGTCCGCGGTGTAAGAGTTCAGAGAGGTGCACTTTTGGGGTCTTCAAGCAGTGCGGTCCGCAGAGGATTTCCCGCGGCCGTAGTAGCCTCTTCGCGGCCGCAAAACATTTTATGCTGTCTACGGAGAGGGGAATTCAGAGACCTGAGAGTTTGGACAATTGGAGCCAGCGCGGTCCACAGAGCATTTTGTGCGGACCGCAGTGAAGCCACAACGACCGCGGAGCATTTTATGCGGTCGACGGTGGCCAGATTCAGAGACCAAGAACTTGAAGCCAAAAAGCCTCACCGCGGCCGCAGTCCATTTCTTGCGGTCCGCGGTACTTCCGTCAGGGGTATTTTTGTCCAGAAAATTCGGCCTTATATAAATACTTTCTTTTCATATTTTTAGGTCATCGGTTAGATTCCAGAGCACGTGAATGGTTGTATGAAGCTATTTTGAGTAATTTGTAGCTAGTTTAACACTGAATCTTCATTATCTTAGTTTGTAATCAAATCATATAGGTTATTCTTCATCTATTTAACTATTTTCTTCAAATATTATTATGAGTAGCTAGACCCATTAGCTAGGGTTGTGGCTCAATCCTAGTATAGGTATTTTATGGGTCTTTTGTTTTAAGGCTTAGATGTTTATGGGTAGTTGATATTTGGACTGATTTGTGTTTTCCATGTTGAATTAGTGGTTGCAAACACCAATTTCTGCATATTTGACTTGGGCTCTTCTTGAGAAAGAGAGCTTGAGTCTAGAAAAATCAGTCCAACAAGGAATTGATGTGTAATCAAGAGATTGATAGCCCTGATTAAAGGGTTAAACCCAAAGATAGTAATATCCGACTTGAGCCTATATTGCTTGCACAATTTTGACACCCAATTGGTCTTGAGAAAGTCAATTAGGGTAAAGTCACTAAAGCTACCGAGATGTATAGAGTGAGTAGATCCGTGCATTGGCTATATCGCGATCCCCAACATAACATCTTTGTCTTAGGCTTTAGATCTCATCAAGTATTCACCTACGAGAAAGTCATTTCCCTTGTGCCTCGTTAACCATTTTGAAAACCTTACAAGCATTTACTCTTAGTTTAATTTAGCATATCATTAGCATAAAATTAGAAGTAACAAAACAAACAATTATGATTGGAAGTGTAATTAAAGGCACTACACACTACTAGTTTAGATAGGAATCCAATTCCCAATTCTAGCTCCCTGTGGATTTGATCCCGTCCTTTTCAAGTAAAAGCTGCATCGACCTCTCTCGCCACTCTATATTGGTGTAGGGTTGGAACTAATCACTTTTTGGTGCCCTTGCCGGGGAGCTAACGGTTTTGGCTATCTATCTAAATAGTTTTGTGTATTGTTTTTCTTTCCTTCTGTGTTACTAATTTTTGTGTGTCACCAACTCAGGTATAAAATGGCAGCAAACATCAACAATGCACCTCTTGGAGACCTTCCGTTGGGGGAGGAGGTAAATGACAATATGGATGATGAGGTTCCTATAGTACCACAAGGACAAAGGAGAGGCCGCCAGGCCAATGATAATGTTCCAGACCCTCCCCTGCCACCTCCAAGAGTGGCTCCTCGAGTGCTTCCCAACCAAGGATATGCGAGTGCAATTCTCCCACCCCGGATCCGGGCGGGCAATTTTCAAATTACAAATGTGATGCTAACTTTGTTGGAACAACGAGGGTATTTTACAGGTGCTCCCCATTAGAATGCTTACAAATATCTCAAAGGTTTCATGGATACCTATTGGGGAGCAAGCAAACAAATGTGTCAGAGGATGCACTTCAGTTGAGATTATTACCTTTTTCACATAGAGGGAAGGCATTGGATTGGATTGAAAGGCTTCTCAACCATTCCATCACTACTTGGGATGAGTTGGCGGATAAATTCATTGCAATGTTTTTCTCGCCGGGACATATGGCAGTATTGAGGGATGAGATCTTAGCTTTCAAGCAGGATCCCAACAAACCATTGCATGAGATATGGGAGAGATACCGAACCATGGTAAAGGAATGTCCCAATAATGATATGACTGAGGCAATGATACAACAGGCATTCTACCGGGGCATTAACACAACAAATCAATGCATAGTGAACTAACTTGCTGGGGGTAATTTCATGAAGCTGCCTTATGATGAGACTTGTGACATTCTTGATGAGATGACTGACACGTCCTCCGCTTGGCAAAGTACAACCAATGTGCCACAGGGTGACCCCACGGTCACCCACTTGCACAAAGAGCTCTATGATCATGGGCAGGCGATAGCCGAGCTAACAACAACAATGAACCAGCTAGTAAAGGCATAGTTACAACAGGTTTAAAATCAATGATAGGTCAATGCTATGGTGGGTGTCAACATGTTAGTGAACAAAAGAAGACAAAGAGGTCAACAGAACCAAGGGAATTCGAATCAATATGACAATGATAGTGGTGGATTCCAAGATAATGGGTATGCTGAGCAGAATGAAGAATGCAATACGTGAACAATTATCAAGGCCAAAGGGGCAATTCTTCCAACCAACAAAAATGGAGACCCCAAGGCAATTGGGGAAATAAACAACAACAAGGCAATTGTAATTGGGGGAACAACAACCAAAATGCAAATTGGGGCAATTAGAACAATAATAAAAACAATCAGGGTAATTGGAGTGGCAACAACAACTAGGGTGGAAAAAACAATCAGGATGGTTGGAACAATAGCAACCAAGGCAATCGAGGCAAGGCTCTCAACGGTCCCCGATGTATCAACAACCGAACAATCCACCCCCTTTTCCATCCCAAGGTACTAGTTCTTCCAACAATGAAATGGGGAGAATCGAAATGATGTTTGAACATATGATAAAAAAGAATGCTGACTCTAATGCCCAGTTAGCATCCCATAATACTTCAATCAAAAACTTGGAGATTCAATTAGGACAAAACTCGCAATCTTTGAATACTCGCCCTAAGGGGGCTCTACCTAGTGATATGGTATTCAACCCGAAGGGTGGGAAAAATTCCGGGCATGTAATGGCAGTAACTACAAGAAATAGACGAGGCGGTGATGTGAATGCTTCCAAACAAAAAGAAATTTTGAGTGATGAAATTGAGTTGCAAGAATATGAGATCCCTTTGGTGATTGAAAATGTGATTGATGATAAAATGAATGAGGAAGTGAGGATTGATATCCAAGATGCCGAGATGGAAACTCAGAATGCCGTGAACCCATCTAGGGAACACGTAATAGACATGCCAGAAATGGTTGTGCCTAAAGCCAAGGCTCCTTTGCCAAGGCCACCTATACCTTATCCTCAAAGGCTCGCAAAGTAGAAAAATAAGAACCAGTTTAAGAAATTTATTGACATGATGAAGAGCTTATCCATTAATGTGCCTTTGTTGGAGGCTCTAGAGAAAATGTAGGGTTATGCTAAATTGATGAAAGATTTGGTGACAAAGAAAAGGTCCATGGATTGTGAAACTATAAAGATGACCCACCAAGTCATTGCAATAGTTCACTCAATGGCTCCGAAGCTAGAAGATCCCGGTGCTTTTACCATTCCTTGCACCATTGGGAGTGCAGACTGCAAAAGCTCTATGTGATTTGGGGGTGAGTATCAATTTGATGCCCTTCTCAGTTTTCAAGACTTTGGGTATTGGGAAATCGAGGCTGACTTCTATGAGATTTCAAATGGCGGATAGAACAATGAAGAGGCTGCTTGGTATTATTGATGATATGCTTGTCCGGGTGGACAAATTTATCTTGCCAGCTGATTTTGTGATCTTGGACTGTGAGGTTGATTATGAAGTTCCTATCATATTGGGAAGACCTTTCCTTGCAACTGGGAAGGCCTTAGTTGATGTGGAAGCAACCCAATAGTTCTTAAGCGTGCTCTTTTGTGGATCTTGTCACGACAGTGATAGTTTATGATACAAGCGCAATGATCAATGTAGAGGATCCTCTAGAGGTGGTATTGTTGAATCTTGATGTCAATGAGGATGAAAGCGGGGTGGAATGTGTCAATTCTTTACATGGAATGGGCTCTTACTCTTATGAGCCTCGGAAACTCTCGTTGGATCTTGAGAATAGGAAGACTCGACCAACAAAGCCTTCAATCGAGGAACCTCTAGTATTGGAGTGGAAGCCATTGCCTCCACACCTCAGGTATGAATTCTTAGGCCCTAGTTCAACTTTGCCAGTTATTCTTTCCTCTTGTCTTACTAACATGCAGGTAGATGCCACATTGGCAGTGCTCCAAAAGCGGAAGAAGACAATTGGATGGACCTTAGCTGATATTCAGGAAATAAGCCCTGCCTTTTGTATGCATAAGATTATTCTTGAAGATGATGCAAAGCCCTCCTCGGAACATCAAAGGAGGTTGAACGAGGCAATGCAAGAAGTTGTGAAAAAGGAGGTGATCAAGTGGTTGGATGCTGGGGTTGTGTACCCCATCTCTGATAGCTCTTGGACTTCACCGATGCAATGTGTGCCGAAGAAGGGTGGTATGACTGTGGTTACCAATGCGCAAAATGAGTTAATTCCTACCTGGACTATTACCGGGTGGAAGGTGTGCATGGACTACCGCAAGTTGAATAAAGTGACCTGCAAGGATCACTTTCCATTGCATTTTCTTGATCAAATGCTAGACAGACTTGTTGGGCATGCCGTCTACTATTTCTTGGATGGGTATTTTGTGTACAACTAAATTGTGATTTCTCCGGAAGATCAGGAGAAGACTACCTTCACTTGTCTATATGGTACCTTTGCCTTTTCTAAGATGCCGTTTGGGTTGTGTAATGCACCGGCTACATTTCAGCCGTGTATGATGGCCATTTTCACTGACATGGTGGAAGATATTTTGGAGGTGTTCATGGACGACTTCAGTGTTGTGGGTGAATCATTTGACGAATGTTTGAACAATCTTGATAGAGTGTTGGCATGTTGTGAAGAAACCAACCTTGTGCTTAATTGTGAGAAATGCCACTTCATGGTTGAGGAGGGCATAGTCCTTAGCCATAAAATTTTAAAGCATGGTATAGAGGTGGACAAAGCAAAATTTGAAATGATTTCAAGGCTCCCTCCCTCTATTTCTGTCAAGAGAGTTAGAAGTTTTCTTGGGCATGCGGGGTTCTACTGGAGATTTATCAAGGACTTTTCAAAGTTAGTGAATCCCTTGTCGAAGTTATTAGAAAAAGATGCCAAACTCCTGTTCAATGAGGGATGTATGCAAGCTTTTGAACTTATCAAGCACAAGTTGACCACCGCTCCTATTATTACCGCACCAAATTGGAGCTTGCCTTTTGAGCTCATGTGTGACGCGAGTGATGTTGCGGTTAGGGCGGTTTTGGGTCAAAGAGTGAATAAAATATTTCATCCGGTGTATTATGCGAGCAAGACAATGAATGATGCTCAAGTGAACTACACCGTGACTGAGAAAGAGTTGTTGGCTATTGTGTTCGCAATGTAGAAATTTCGGCTGTATCTCATGGGTACCAAGGTCATAGTTCATATCGATCATGCCACACTTCGGTACTTGATAACGAAGAAGGATTCAGAAGCTAGGCTGATGCGATGGGTCTTGTTACTTCAAGAGTTTGATCTAGAGATTGTGGACCGGAAGGGTAGTAAAAACCAAGTGGCGGACCACTTATCCCGCTTGGAGAAGGAGGGGAGGCCTCGTGATGGCCTAGATATCAATGATTCATTTCCCGATGAGAAACTCCTTTTCTGTGTCGGTGAATGGTATGCCATGGTTTGTGGATGTTGCTAATTTCCTTGTGACTAGTATTGTCCCTTGTGAGCTCTCTTCTAACCAAAGGAAGAAGCTCAAACGGGATAGTTTGGACTTCTATTGGGATGAGCCGTACTTGTTCAAAGATATGCACGGATGGTGTGATCCGAAGGTGTGTCCCGGAGGAGGAGCAATTGAGTATCTTAGAGGCTTATCATTCCTTACCCTATGGTGGTCATCACGGTGGGGTGAGGATTGCTTTGAAGGTTCTTAGTTGTGGGTTTTACTGGCCAACCTTTTACAAATATGCGGGTGATCTTGTGAAGAGATGCGACGAATGTCAAAGAACGGGTGGAATTTTGAAGAAAGATGAGATGCCTCTTAATATTATTCTCGAACTTGATATTTTTGATATGTGGGGCATTGATTTCATGGGCCCATTTGTCATTTCGTGTAGGAACACATACATTTCTCGTGGTGGTTGATTATGTTTCAAAGTGGGTTGAAGCCGCGCCTTTACTCAATAATGAGGCCCGGAGTGTTGTTGTGTTTCTCAAGAAGAGCATTTTCACTAGGTTTGGTACTCCTCGAGCAATCATAAGCGATAGAGGGTCTCATTTTTGTAATCGAGCTTTTGACACTTTGCTTGCAAGGTATGGTGTCAATCACAAAGTTTATACCCCTTATCATCCTCAGGCGAGTGGCCAAGTTGAAGTCTCAAACAGGGAGATCAAGAGTATATTGTCAAAGACGGTCAATGCAAATAGGACCGATTGGTCAAGGAAATTGGATGATGCTCTATGGGCTTATAGGACTTTACAAGACTTCGATTGGTATGCCTCCGTATCGGCTGGTGTTTGGGAAAGCTTTCCATCTACCGGTTGTGTTAGAGCACATGGCCATGTGGACTTCGAGGAAGCTAAATCTTGAATGGGATATGGCAGCAAATCTTCGTGTGGAGCAGCTCAATGAACTTGATGAATTCAGATTTCATGTCTACTCCAGTTCATCCTTGTATAAGGACACGATGAAGTACCTTCATAATAAATATGCTCGTGGCAAGGAGTTCAAAGTGGGTGATTTGGTTCTCTTATTCAATTCTCGGTTACGTCTGCTTTCGGGAAAGCTTAAGTCGAAATGGAGTGGACCTTTTGAAGTGGTGTTTATGACTCCTTTTGGTGCACTTGATTTGAAAAACAAAAATGGAGAGGTATTCAAAGTTAATAGGCACCGGGTCAAGCACTATCTTTGTAAGATTGATGACAACCACGTGGTGGCACTGATCCATCTAAAGTGATTTGATAATAACCTGCGTCGTGCCGCGACGTTAAATCAGGCGCTTCTTGGGAGGCAACCCATATGTCTTTCTTTTTCTTTTTCTTTGATTTTCTTTTTAGTGTAGGATTTGCTTTTGGTCTAATTAGTTGTGAGATGTGTGTAGGATTTATTTGATGCAGTGCAGGACTAAACTGGAAAAATGATGCACTCTCTGAAGTTTGGACTGCTGCCACAATGCATTTTTCGCGGCCGCAATGGCCTTGTTGCGGGGGAAAAATATCATTGCAGTCCGCAGTGTTGATTGGTAAAAAATGGATGTTCTCTAAAGAATGTCACCGCAGCCGCAATGCCTTTTATGTGGTCCGCGACGACTTACTGCGGCCGCGACACATTTTGTGCGGTCCGCAGTGCCTATCTCCCAAGTACTTCATGTGTTCGAGGACCCCGGACCGCGATGCATTTCTTGGGGTCCGCGGTGGGTAGGTATAGTAGGTCCTAGGCCCTTTTTCTATAAATAGGACCTTAGGCCCTCATTTACCCTTTTCGCACTTTTGCTCTCACATATAAAAAATGATTGTTCATCACGCCTAGCTGCACGAACTCAATTGCTCAGTCTCATTCATCTATATTGCATCTCATTACTGGTAATTTTAATCTTTCCCTTTTGTGTTTTATTTTCTTTTAATTTGTTAGTTCTTCGTCTTCTTCTTCCCTTTTTCTTTTAATTGTTAACTTAGGGTTACTTAATAATGCTTAGTTAGGGTTAATTAGTGAAAAATAGTGATTCAACACCTAGGGGATCAATACTATGTGAAAATTAGGCAAACAATGTGAAGAAAATTGAAACCTTAAGTTGTTGTTGTTGGGTTAAGCTTACCGCGACCGCAATTGTTTTTCTGCGGTCCACAATGTCGCTCTAGGGTCCACGATGCTATTTTATACGGACCGCAGTGGTAAAACTTGAGAGAGGTAAGGTTTGAGGACCGCGACCACATTGGATTTTCTGTGGTCCGCGATGCCTTACCGCAGCCGCACTACAATTCTTGTGGTCCGCGGTGCCCTTTATCAGAAAGTAGGTATTCTGACCACCACCTCAATGTGGACCGTAGTACCATTTTGTGCGGTCCACGGTGATCTCTTTGCGTTCGCATTGCATATTTTGCGGACCGCGGTCTGCAATTCTACTTTACACTTACCAACTGTCTACAACTATAATCTTCACTGATTCTTCTGATACTGTGATACTAACAAGCTTTAACTGAATTTCACTTGCAGATAATGGTTCAATCACAAGGCGGTGGTAGAAAACAAAAGGGAAAAGGAGATCCTCCCGGGGTAGGGGACAAGGTATGATCCAATCGACCCCCCAAGTCCGACAGGCAATCAAGGACACCAGAAAGTCAATCAAGGCTACGAATAGAGCTGCTTCCCATTCAGAGGGAAATGAATATGTACCCTCCTGGGAGGCATCTGATTCTGGTTCAGTTCTAGAATATGTTCCTGATAGGCCGGAGAGGCACAGATTGAGAGATAAATCTCCGGGCACTCCTACTGCTCAAGCTTCAGTACACATTTCTTCTGAGTCGTCTGAGGGCTCGGCTGAGGACAATGACAGTGAAGAATCTACCTCACCTACTGGTTCATCACCTGGAGAGGATCCCGTTGATGATGAGGTTCCGGATGAAGAGGGAGGGGGTGTGCCACAACCCCGGGGTGTGGAGAGAACTAGAAACCCCAAAGTGTGGAAAAGAAGATTTGTCAATGAGATTGCTTACCACAAATTCCGAGAATGGTGGTCCGGGAGGAAGTTGATACTTGAACGGAGATTCATTGACAAGGATCTCCTGCCTCACAACCCTAATGTGAGGACACAATTCAAAGAAAGACCGGGCTGGGAGTATTTTACAAGCAATGTTGAGGAGGCAAATGAGCACCTAGTCAAGGAAATTTACGCTAATGTTGCCCATATCAAAAAGGGTACGAAAGTGACTAAGGTGCGAAATTTTACAGTGAAGTTTGACGGGAAAACAATCAACGACTACCTGGGCTTTCCGAAGGAAGATGAAACATTATACCTAGAAAAGGTAGCTTTGGGTGAGGATGCCCGTCTGTGGTTAGCAGAGTACTTGGCAATCCCAGGTACCACCCCAGCATGGTTGACAACATGAGTCCAAATTTTGAGGAGGACCCTAAACTTCGAGGCAAAAGGGTGGGAGACCTTTGTGTGCATCAGGATAGACCCTACCACTCATGAGAACTCTCTTCCTATCTCTCGGGCTATACTGGTGGCTTCTATCATGGCGGGGTACCCGATCAACATCGGGAATGTTATGTCCAGGGTGATTACAAGGGTGGTGAATGAAGGCGACAGATCCTACGCTTTCCTACATTTCTTGACAAAGTACTTTGAGGATCAGGATGTGGACAAAAGGAAGTTCGATATGAAGGTGAAACCAAAAGTCCCCTTTTCCTGGTACATCCTCAAGGGTACTGACAACCCCAAAGACCCTAAAGGCAAAGCCACTGCTTCGACTGGCCAGTCTGAAGAGCCAGTGGTAGTAGTAGCTTCTTCTCAACCTTCCTCATCCCCAGGACCCTCAGCTACACCAGACATTGCCCTAGGACCCTCTACTTCCACAGTTCCATGTCGCACCCCTTTTTTCCTTCCGCAGAAATCGGGTTCATGACATTTTGTTATGGGACAACTCTTTTCTTTTGAGAAATAGGTTTGCAATTTTGGAGAGTTTCCACCTAATAATTTTAAGTTGCATTAGGGAACCTATAGGGTTTATTTATATCTACGTTTGGTAACCAAAGATAGGGTAAGGACTTAAAATTATCCTAAGGAAGGTGTTAGGCACCTCTCAGGATCCACTAGTGTGGTTCCCGACCAAACAGTTTTTGTGGATTTGTACAAGTAGCAAATAAACAAGTATGGCTCAAATAGTAGGGGATTTAAGTTTAAGAACACAAATGTTTGAAAAAAAGCAATTAACGAGAAGCAAGATTTTGAAAAGAATTACAAACTAAGCACGTTTATGAGTGTAAAGAGGGGTGTCCTAGGTTTGTTTATAATATAGATCACATCAATGCAATACCCGGTATGACACTTATCAAAGAGGGGCTACACGTGGTATTAACGCATCAGTCATCATATCCATATCTACCCATTCACGCCCCGTGAAGGTAATTAAAGCGAGGGTTGGTCTCGACCCCTATTGTATGCTATTACCCGTCCCTTCCTATTAGTCCTAGAGGAATTTGGGACTCATATCCTATAAGAAGGAGGTTCTGGGCAGACCCTCAAGTTTAAAGGCAAAATATTAAGGCGACATACAATAACAAGTAGGACTTCAATTAAGGGGTGCATGGAAGAGAAACGAAAGGCTCAAGTATACCTCCACAAGTAATGCACATAGACAACATGACTCATACATAGATAAGATCTGAATTCAGAATTCTAAAGCATGGTATCTAAGTGATTTCAGTAGAATTAGATTTATTACATAACTCAAAAAAGAAGTCCGAATCAGGCTTGCCTACTGATTTTAACATGCTGATAGTTAAACAAGGGCAGTTCAGGTTTTATTTAAGTTATTACCTAAGGCTTGCCTAAGTGTAAAATAACATGAACAATTACTAGAGGTATTAAAAACAGTTTGGAAATTATTTTACCATAAGAACATGTTGTTCTAGTTGATACGAATGCAGGGATTATTACCAGTTTTATTCAAAAAACATTGCAATGTGAGATCATTTTATTACCTTTTCATGGATCAGTAATTAACTAGGCGTCTTCATACAAATAGGATCCTAGAACATGATATCTAATATACACATGCAAATGGCAGGATTGTTAAAAAAAACAGAATCCCTAAGGCATGATTTCTAAATGCACTCAAAAATTGCAGACTTATTGAAGTAAGACTTTTGAATGTACATGAGTAACAGCTTTTATGCCAATGTTGTTATCGTCCTAGGAGCAGGATTTCTAAGTGATAGACATAGAACATGGATTAGTAACGGATGAGATGCTGAAGTAGGAAACATAGGACCTAAGAGCATGATTCTAATGTATATATGAACCCTAAGCATGATTTCTATTGCGCAATTAGGAATATAAACCTAACAACATGTTTTCTACCCCCTTAACAACTATAGCATGCATATTTACCCCTTCCCTTTTCACTAGCCACCCCAATACTTGTTTACAACAGGTTATTACAGACCAACATTGAAATAAATTACATAAGTAGAAGTGAAAACTGAGAAGTATACTATAGAGAGCATGATTAGGACTTCCTCCCTGAGTTATGTAATCAATCACCCCAAATGCCAAGATGGTTCCATAGTCTTTACCATATCCGGGTGTGTCAGAGTTCCCTAAGGACCTCAAGGGATCCCGGGCAGTGCTCACACCCAGATTTCATAACCAAGACAGAGTAAGTGCAGTGTGGAAAGGCCAGCTTTTATATGTCCAAGTTCAGAGGGAGCTCAAGGGTCCCAAGGCAAGGCTCACACAAAAGGGGCAGAATCTAGTAGTCTAGGAGTGGAGTGGGAGTGCTTGACATAGATTTAAAAGAAGGTTGAATTGGAAAATAGTTTTGAAACAGCATATTTGAAATAAGTTTGCGAAACAGCAGAACAGTTTTGAAAAGGAGAAGGGAATAGGAGCAACAATAACTTAGAACAAGCCAGCACACACACAAAACAAGTTCAAAGAATAGTACAGTTTCAGAAGTTACAAATAGGGAAGTAGGGGTTGGGGACACAAAGGTACCAAATCAGAAACACATAAACATGGCTGAGAAGAGATGCATATAGATTAGCAAGTGCAAAGAACAAGTAGGGACTGATTGACCTTTAGAACACAAACAATTACTTCAAAGAGTTAACAAGGGAATCATGCTTAGAATTGTAATAAGACATAGGGACAGGGTATGGCAGTAGTCATGCAGGGGTCTATTACACATAATTAGTCATGACTTAGTGTTAATCAAGTACACTGGGGGACATACTAGTTGAGATACATAAACAAGAACTCAAGTAGACATTACATTTAAACAAAAGTGGGCAGAACTTAAGCACGCTGAGTAAAGCAGTGAATAGGAAGTGCAATTAAACAACATGAGCCATTAGGTCAGTGCCGAAAAAGACAGGGATTGACAAACAATGGAGCACATAGAGTTGAGGTTCAGAATTGAACTAGGAACATACCAGTTAAGGAAACCCTAGCCTAGAAAATGAAGAAATCGTTTGAAATTGGAGAAATATTTTGAGGAAAATAGGTGAAAACCTTAAAAAAACATAGATCCATCACAGTTCTAAAAAGATCATAGGATTTATAGCTAGGTTTTTCAGAAAATAGCAGAGACGGGGAAAATTGGTTAAAAACTCATGGATACACCTAGATCTAAGACAGATCTAAAGAAAAGATGAAAAATCTCAAGAGTTAGGGTTTTAAAGAACCCAAAAAAGATGAGAAAACCTTAGAACGTTACCGGTTTTAGTCGAAAAAGTCATGAATCCTACTCGAACAACCATGGATGGCCGGGAAATGGCATGAAAGACCATGGATAAAAGTTGAACCAGATCTGGAATAAATCTCTTCGAGATCCTTCCATGAAATCACAAAAACGAGAAACCAGGATACGTAGGAGACAAGTATACGTCTCAAACAACCATTGGGAATCCATGGATTGAGTGAGGATCGAAAGGATTAGGGCTGATTTGGGTGGTGGCGGCTAGGGTTAGATTTAGGTCTCAGAGAGAATTGGGGAGGAAAGGGATTCAAAGGCGGCTCAAATGAAAACTGGTGTAGGGTTTTTGGGGGTCATTGGGTTAAAAAAGGTAAGAAACAATGTGGACCGTTGATCTGGGAGTTCAACGATTGAGATTAGAGACAGTAGGTGGGGTTTCGGGTTTGGGCATGGGTGAAAAGGGTGTGGGTCGGGTTTTAATTGATATTGGGCTGGGATTTGGGGTCCTGACTTGGGCTACAATTGAAAGTCAATTTGGCTATATTTTAAATAGCCACTTTTTTCCTATTTGATTTATAAAAATAGTAAATAGTTTCTGAAAAATAATTTAAAGTGCTAAAATGATTTATAATATGTAATTAACAATTTAAAAATACAGGATCCAATTTTATGCGTATAAAACATAATAAAATCTTAAAAGGGCTAATATTATAATTATGCAATTTAGCTTTAAAATACTAAATGTAATTATAAAAATATGTTGAAAATTTCCTTAGCCATATTTTGGCATAAAAATAGAAATACAATATATGACTTATCAAAACAATAATTTTGAAATAATTAATGGTGATTTTATAGATAAAAAGGGAGAAAATAAATTAATTTAAACCTTTAAAATTATGAAAAAAATGATAAAGCCCTTGGACATGCTTATATGCATATATATGCTATTTTGAAAGTATACTGCATACTGAAAATATATAGGGAAAAATTGGGTATCAACATTCCAGATATTCCCCCATCCACAGCTTACCCATTGACTACCCACCGTTTGAGCCAAACCCTTGCCAATATCAACAACTGGATGCAGGCAGCTACTTCTAAGTTGTTTGTACTATCTAGCTCAGTGGAGGCCCAGTCCGTACCCCCACAACCACAAGTCCCAACTTTAGTGGAGGAGACTCTCAAGGAGCTTTTGGATAACCAGAAGAAGCTCCTAGAGAACCAGAAACTAATATTGGATGATGTAGGTACACATGGAAGGGCATTGAAGGAGCTTGCAAAGGAGACAAAGAAGCTGAGAAAGACTCAAGCTTCCAAGGTGTCAGTGAAGGAGTTGAGGGTCGAAGTGGAGAAAATGAAGGTTTATCACTTGCCATTGGAGCTGCTATTGCTTGACCCGACTCCAGCAGCCCAGCCTGAGCCGGAGCAGGAGATGGATAGGCCAGCAAAGAGGAAGAGAGTGATCCCACAGATAGCTGATGCAGTGATAGAGTTGGAGGACCCGTAGGGAGGTTCCTCTAGCCAACCTCAGGCCCCAGAGCAGCCTCAGATCCTAGTGCAGGCACAGGATACCGGGAGCCAGTCTCAGGTTGCCGAGAAGTCACAGGACCCATGGACCCAGGCTCATGATCCTATGCATACGGAGGGCCAATAGGGAGTTTCTCTTTACTCTCTATCTTTTATTAATCTTATTTTGGTTAGTTGGCATTGAGGACAATGCTAGCTTTCATTTGAGGGGGTAACCCTATTTTGATGACATTGGGTTGTAAATATGATACTACTTTCTTTTTATTATGCTTTCTTTTTACTTTTGGTATGTATATAACTTTACTAGTTTATTGCACTTTTTGTACTTTGCAACTTTAGTCTGTATATAAAGTTACTTTCTGAAGTATATATTCATTCTCCCTTATGTATATTCATCTAAATCCCCTATTGTACATATTCATTTTACTTTCCGCATTTTCTTTCATAGCTTCTTACTTCAGTTTCGTAGCTTCTTATTTTGTTTTTGAGTTTTGCATTCAATAAGCCTTTGGTTTTCTTAATGTCACGGTTCTTTCCAAAAGTGCAATTAGTGTGAACCGGGTGGCTCTTCCTGATGATAGATGGCATGACAACCTTCTTAAGGGTTTGATCTGTTTTCTTTTTGTTTTTGTGTAGTTAGTAGCTAATAAGTAATAGTGCCTCAAGCAAAGATTCATTTGGGCCTAACACATTTGCCTTTGATCTCATGGTCAAAAACAAATTGGTGTGTATAGGAATGGTGAAAGTTGTGACCTCGAGACTCTTGTGTTGGCCGATAATCAACAAGTGGTTTTTTGGGGCTATTTGTGCTGCTCAAATCTTAGCTAAAGTTGTTGTGGGCCCCCGACTCTGTCTCTTTAGTGATCCTATAGCTTGTGTGTGAGAATTTGAATTGCAAGTCCATGTCCCTTGCCAATAGTCTAGAACTTGCCCTGAATGTTTGTCTAGGCGAAATCCTAAGTGTAGTTTGACTTGAGAAGTGATTATAGGCTCTCCTTGATCCGAATGATATCTTGAAAACTTGCATAGTCTACCAATGATATTATCCCTAGTCAACCATTTTGAGCCAAAGCCTTTTTCTTTAAAAGACCATGATACAAGCCTTTATCCGCTCTAAAAATGCTCTCTTGGCACCCGATCTTTCCTTAGCACAAGACAAAAGCATAGGTTTGGGGGGGGGGACGAGAAATGCAACAAAGTGGTAAGAGGTACAAATTGAAGAAAAGGAAAGGCAATGAAAAAGAAAAAAAATCAAAAAGTCAAAAAGAATGAACAATGTTGAAGAAATGAATGTGAGCACGTGATTTTTTCCCTATAGGAATTACTCTCATAAAATACAAGAAAAATAATTTTTCCATTTTTTACAATTTTATAGGATTTTGTGGGAAATTGTGTTAATTGTTTGCATTTATGTGCATGTTTATTTTTGTTAAATTCATGAAAATGCAAAAAATACCATGCATTGAATTTAGGTTTCATTTTCATATTTTAGGATTAATTAGTAAATTATTTGTTTTATTAAAAAATAAAAATTACAAAAAGCAAATAGCTCATTTTACATTTTTACCCTTTAATCTTTAGATTATTGAGTTTTTCCTTTTAATTTAGGATCAAGTAATTTTCATAAATTTTGCAACAAATAATTTGTTTTGTTTTACGAATTAGATCAATTTAGGGTTTTAATATAGAAAAAGAAAAAATATATATAAAAGAAAACAAAGGAAAAAGGAATTGTGAAGAAAGGTTTTGATTTATGCTTTGAATTTGGGCCAAATTTCTGCACCTAACCCGTCCAAACCAAGCCCAAACCCAATCCCTACCCGGTCTAAACTCCTACACCCTCAGACCTCCCCCCCTCTTCACTCTCGTCTCTCTCAATTCCAAACCCTAGAGACTGCCGTCCTAAGAACCCCACTGTCTCTGCCGGTGGCGACACCCCAGACCATTACAATCCCCTCCAAATTAACACCATAGGATCTTCTCACCCTCTTCTTTCCGAATCTTCTAATCTTTTTCCCCAAATCACCCTCAAACCTCTCGAATTTCGGATCTAAACTCAAAATCCCAAAACTTAACTCGTCCAAACAACCCCAAACTCACACCATGCAATCCCTCACCCTTCCTCTCCCCAAATATGCCTTTGTTTCATCTCAAATCAGCCCCAGGTCCGTTAATTTTGAATCATGGGTTCTGGAAAAGCCCCAGGTTTTCCCCCTTTCCCTTTCTTGGTCAGTGCATGGTCGAGTGAACCCCAAACCGTCATTAATTGATTGTTCCTTGTTAAGGACAGTCGATTAATTATAGTTAAAGGTTCACTTATTTCTTTAAAGAGGTTGTTCAAGTTCATGAAAGGTTCCGTCTGAAGCGAGCATGGGTAATTCTCTTTTGTTTTGTCTTATTTGTTTCCCTCTAATCTTTTCCTCTTCTTTCTTTGGGTTCTTTCTTCATGAGTTTTGTTTTTGTTTAATTGCATGATTTAGGGTTCTGATTTTAAGTTTGTCAGTTAGTTTATGTGCTTAATCATTAATAATAGTCAGTTAGTTTAGGGGTAATGTTGAGTTTGCCATTATATCATTAGGGTTCCAGTTTTTTTCCTTTTTTCAATTTGGGTTTAGTTTGGTGTTTAATGAAATTGAAATCAGCATGTTAGTATTATTTGATTTCCTGTTAATTGGTTGATTTAATTGCTTCAAAGGTTGAAATAGGTCATTCATTGGTTGTTTCTTCCTGAATATCAGTTTCAATTGTTCAATTGTTGGTTGTTTCTGATCTTATTTCATGTTAAACCTATTCAGGTTTTAGAAACTGATGCCATTTGATTCTGTTTGCCTATGGATTTTGTTAGAGAAGTGTTTGCCTTGGTTTGTAAATGCCTAAGACTTTTAGAGTGTTAATTAAATAACTAGGAACTTAAGGGGGTAATTTGGGGATTGTTAACCTGAGAGAATCTTTAGCAACTGATTGGGAAGCTTCTTAAAGTGGACAGCTGCCCAAAATTGTTAGGATAAGAGGCTGAAAAATGAAAATATCTGAAACGAAAGGGACAACTGTACATAAATCAGTTTTAAAAGAAGCCCATGAGGGGTATTTTGGGAAAAAGCCTATTTCCTTGACTTGGAAGGCACACAACAGATTTATGTTGTATAAATAAGGCCTTCCCCTCACTATTTACAGACGAAAAAAACAAACCTCAAAAATCTTTCAAAAAAAAATCTCTCAAATAATAGGCTTTTCGCTTTTCTGGTTTTAAAAAGAAAAACTGAACAATCTTGTTTGGTATTTTCTGGGTTTTGGAGTTCTTGTGACTTGAGACTGAAGCTGTTTACTGACTATTTGTTGCCCTGCTCTCTATTTGTCGAAGTAGCTATGTTTTATTTGATATTTTGGAGCAGAATTCCAGGCACTAAGGTACACATCATGGCCTTATGCCAAAAACTTTGTAATCATGACCTCACATGAATGTTAAAAGTGTTGCTCGAACAATAGGATGTATATCTATGCTGATTCTTGTTTTATATGCCATAAAACATGCTTTCCTTATGCTTTAAATACATCAGTTGATATCTGTTGGGCTTGAGTTTTATGTACACTGTTTTATTGATCATTCATGCCTAATATTTTGTTTCATGGGTTGAGCTTTGTGTGTTGGCCAACGGTCATCATGTCTGCAGCATGACTCTTGGTGGATCTGACCTTGACATGATCAGATCCATGAGAGTTAGGAGCTGAAATTGATATTATTCATGTCTGGGAAGAGCTAGCAGCTTTATGAAAGATTACTACCCAAATGAGCATTTGATTTTTAATAGTTTAGGTTAATTCCGTTGGTAATTTCGTA
Source organism: Nicotiana sylvestris (assembly GCF_000393655.2). Taxonomy (NCBI): domain Eukaryota; kingdom Viridiplantae; phylum Streptophyta; class Magnoliopsida; order Solanales; family Solanaceae; genus Nicotiana; species Nicotiana sylvestris. The sequence continues at coordinate 176,527,052 of NC_091061.1, forward strand.
AGTTAAGTCTTGTTTAAACTTCATTTGCTAGTTAATTGTTATTCAATGGCTCAAAGTCTTGTTAATTAAGCATTGAGCCTACATGTAAGTAATTGTAACGTATAAACAAGTGGTGAAGGTCAAAAATGTATTCCCCTGGTAATTTGATGTTGATGTATTAAATTCGTGGGAAATCCCAAAGGGGTTGCATGATGATTTACATACTGTTGGTTTTTCTGGAATTTGCCTTTATTCTGTTAGGCCATGTTTGGGCTTAATGACAGGCCCAAGAATATTTACTCCCACCCCTTCCTCCTTTTTCTTGCGTTTTATGTTTAAGGGACTTTTTTGTAACACGAGGCCCAGTGTTTTCGCTAGACCTTTGTTCGGCCCGACCTCAATATTAGGCGTAGTTGGCTTTCATTCTGAGAGATGGGCTCAACTTCGAGCCCAGTCCAATGCATGGCTCGTGAGGCTCAGCTGGTCTGCAGTTGGCCCATTTTTCTTTAAATAATCAAAATCATTTAATTAACTCGCCGCATGGTTGTAATTAGGCCCTAGACTAAATTCCGAGTTAGATTAATTTTGAATTGGATTGATCAAGAGCCTTGCAACCTCCTAATTGAATGTAATTAGTTTAGATTAAGGTGTGCTATTTTAATTAAATCACTTATGGCCCTCATACTAATCTCATAGCTTAGATATTAGAAAAATAAACTTCGTAGTTTGCTTTAGGCGCGTTAATTATATAATTACCACGGTTATTACTAAAATTCGGTTGTACATTTCATGTGACCCGGTTCCAATTTCTAACAAGGTTAAATAGAATGTGTCGTGAAGCACGAGTGCATTTCATGTAGCATGGCTTGCGATGTATTTTAAATAACCTTGAAATAATTCCTTAAATCAATAAAAGCGGTTTTAAAGTTAAAAATGCACATAGGTTTAAAAGTGTTTTAAAATCATATAAATAGGACAATAATAATAGTTGAGCGACCACGCTAGAACCACGAAACCCGGGAATTCCTAACACCTTCTCCTGGGTCAACAAAATTTCTTACCCGGATTTCTATGTTCGCAGACTATAAAACAGAGTCAATCTTTCCTCGATTCAGGATTTAAAACTGGTGGCTTAGGACATCATAAATTATCCCAAGTGGCGACTCTAAATAAACAAATAAATCTTATTTCAATTGTCGCTTAAATTGGAAAAAACTCCCTTATAACCTTTTAGGGTAGTAAAAAGGAGGTGTGACAGCTCTGGCGACTCTGCTGGGGACAAGATACCCCGAATCTCTGGTTCAGGGTTCAAGAATTCGAGCTTAGAATAATTGTTATATTTGGCTTTATTTATGTCACAACCCAAACCGATGTTTATAAACTTAAAACATAGGCCGACAAAGCCGTACAATCTTTCACGTACACGTCATATGTCTACAAGCCTTTAAGAATATATAAATATCATAAAGGTCGGGACAGAGTCCCGCCATACCAAGCAATACACGTCTAAATCATACTAACCAAACAAGCAACTCCGAAGCAAATGGAGCGCACCAACATCTTCCACTGAGCTGATAGCCTACTTGGAGGACTCTCGACCTGTCTATCGGGACATGCGGGTATGAAACGCAGTTACGAAAAATGTACCGTGTATGTAAGGCACATAAATAAGCACATAAGAGACATGGAAGAAATATAGAGTAATTGACTCAACCCGTAAGTTTGGATAACTCTGTAAATCATAAATTAATTTTAGCGTCATGCATATGCGTATGAATGTCATGTCGTGCATAGGTACATGTTTCATAACATCATTAGCCTCTGAGGGCATCCCATCATATCATGCCGGCCACTTTGGGCAAAATCATCATCGTATACCAGCTGATCAGGTGGTGGTGCGTATATAATGCCATAATCTTTCCCATATCCCATATATATATATATATATATATATATATATATATATATATATATATATATATATATATATATACGTGTATATAACGCCGATTGAATCATATTTCAACCACTGTGGGCAACATCATCATTATTATATACCAGCTGATCAGGTGGTGGTGCATATATAGCGCCGTAACCTTTTCCTATATCCCATATACATATATTTACATATATACGCGTATATAACGTCATTTGGTCATGTGTCAATGCACATGTATAAATGAGTGAAATGCATGAAAAATACATAATAATCTCGATATTCCTTCCGGATAAATTTTTCCAACTGCGTATTGTTCTGAGACCCATGAACAGAAGATAATAATAATTCTCATGGGGAATCAATAATATAGACACCCCTATTATTTCTATGATTAAAGTAATTTATAGAAACTATGTATTTGCTCGTTTCTTCAGTATAATTTTGATTATGCCAAAAGAAAGAATGAATAGCCTTAACATACCTGTTCTGCGAAATTTTATAACGAAATTTATACTGGAGTCCTTGAAATTGGAACGAACTTGTCTGTTTCTAACGTTCTTGTATAATAAAAGCATAAATGGATTAATCCCAAATGTTGAACTTTGAAAGTTTGCTTCTACTTCTATTGTTTTGTGAATTCAAAGAATGGATTTAAGCTATCCAAAGAATGGATTTTAGCTAAATTCTTTCCCAACGCTTTTTTGAAGTTGGTTTTAAAGTTTTTGTTTCTAGTTTGGCATTTTCAGAAAGGATTACATGTTATCACATTGTTCAAGACTTATCTTAAGTCCTTAAAACTTTCCTATTAAAATGACTCATCTTAATGAGTCTTGTAGTAACTTTACACGTTACTTGTCATGTAACACATATGAGTATGAGTCATATGGTAGCACACTGCCACGTGGGGAGTAGGGGGTTATTTTATTAATTTTTTATCCACTTATTAGTTAACCAGGTAATGTTTCATTACCCGATAATTAACCAACTACCCGCATAATTTAAAAATTATCACAAATTACTTAAAATTCTATTTATTTTTAAAATACTTCATATATACTTTATATATAATACTACCATGGTCATATGGTACCTTGCATGGTACTAGTTTATAATTATTGGGTATTATCGCTCGACCCGTATTTTATTCCAAATTATCCACATTCAACGTAACTCATTTCCTTTAATTCGTGTATCCCTTTATCCTTCATAACACTTATCCATCTCTTGCTATAAATAGCGTAGGCCCGTTAACGTCAAGATGTCTCATCCTCGAGTCTACGTCAATTAACCGAAGATGAAACTCTTAGCGTACGAAAATCGCGAGATGTAACATCCTTCCCCCCTTAGAAACATTCGTCCTCGAATGTTCAACTCCCCGTGATCCATATAACTTTGGCAGGGTCGTCTTTATAACAACACTACTACCAACTTTCCTTGTAGAAGCTTATAATCCACGCCACATCGGACCATAATTATCAATAACGACAATGGCCTCACATGACCAACGACAGTAACCAACACAAGAATTTATACACGTACCTTATAATTATGATGTATCAGTCGGACCTTTCTTCGGAGGAGGAAATAAGTAGGGATATCTACACTTCATATTTTCCTCGGCCTCCCAAGCCATTACTTACACATTGTTGTTTCTCTAAAGTACTTTCACGGAGGCTACCTCCTTATTTCGCAGCTTGCGGATTTGTCGGTCTAGGATGGCAATCGGAACTTCCACGTATCATAAGTTCTCTGTAATCTGTACATCATCCGTGGGCACTAATCGGGTTGGATCGCCAATGCACTTCTGTAACATAGATACGTGAAAAATCAGATGGACAGACTCCAATTGCGAGGGCAATTCTAACTCATAAGCTACTTGGACCACTCTCCAAATGATCCGATAAGGCCCAATATATCGTGGGCTAAGCTTGCCTTTCTTGCCAAACCTCATCACACCTTTCATAGGTGACACCTTTAAGAATACCCAGTCATTAACCCTGAATTCTAAATTTCGTTGCCACATGTCAGAATATGACTTCTGACGACTTTGAACTGTCAGCAGTTGCTCTCGGATAAGCTTTACTTTTTCTATGGCCTGTTGAACCAGGTTTGGCCCATGTAATCCAGGTTCTCCAACATCAAACCACCCTATGGGAGATCTGCACCTGTGCCCATACAAAGCCTCGTACGGAGCCATCCGTATGAATTTACTGCCATAACTCTTACTTTAATTTATCGTTGCTAAGGTCTGCAACCAAATCCCAGCTTACTCTCATTGCTTATTCCATATGTATAAATTTAAGTCCTTTAATGTTTCCTCATTACTGCTCATCTTTAGAATGACGGTCTAATCTCATCTCATACTCATGTTTCCTTAAAACTTTGTCGCTCTACCATACTTTAGCTTGGGACTTATACATATCTATTTATACTACTCACAACGTTCCTTCAACTTACTTGTACTATAGATTTCCTTATGTTATTCTGGAACGTCAAGCGAGATATCACATCGTCTCCAACTTTTTTCTACTCTCTTAACTAGATCTCTCAATATTTAGAAACCATAGGCTGGAATACATGTCGCCGATGATGCCGCTATCACTCCTGGTTATTGGATCCCCGTGCTTATAGCCTTCTATCCGAAGTATGGACTATTCACGATTTTCTACCTTTGAGTATCTCGTATGTTGTTCACATTTACCTTACTTACCTTAAAATTTCGCATCGTATCTTCTATCTCTTTCCTGCCTCCCTTCCACCTAGGTGTAATTCATGTCCATAACATGAAGCTCTATTATAATACTCGCACCTCTGTTACATACACAATCCGATGGAAGCTTCGTACTGACTTCTTATGAGGCTGGTACTTCTTCTAACTGGCTTTCTTGTAGAGCCATTATAGATTATGGTTGTTGTGTTATTTCTCTTGAACATATGATATTAAGAGTGATTTTGTCATGTTCTCAAGCACAACTTCTATAATTTTTCTAGGTCCAATGATCAGACTCCTGATTTACTTGGGTGGTGTAATTCTTTAGCTTTCTCTTCCTTCCGATCAGCCTTTATATAGGCTTAAGCTATCTTCTGATCTGTGGCTCATGGTATCTGTTATTACCTTAGACTTTCATGGGCGTTATGGAATATCCATGATACAATCTTCTAACAATTCAATCGTTTGTCTATGTCCTGGGCTCAATTCTTCTTTTTAACTTATATCGGAATCTTCTATAGTTGCATGATTGTCAACAATTATAATGCTCCAAAATCTTAAGTGTATCCATAACGTACTAACTCTGGATTATTGATCGAATAATTCCTTTTGTTCCATCTCAGCTTTCTTTAAACATGTGCAATTACTTTGCCTGGTCTTTCTAGCTGCGTCCATACTTAGCTTATCTTAGTGCCCACACTTGCCAGAGTTTTCACACAACTCATATGATCTCGAATATTACTTTAAATTCTTACTTCCCATTTATTAGCCACGCTAAGTGCCACTTTCCTTTGGAATGCTTACAATGTTGTTGCGAGATTGTTGTTACACGACCATTTCCTCTTTAGGCCGTTGTGCTTAGGTTGAAGCCTTCTTTCTCATCTCCTCAGCTAGTCTTTCGTTGTCGTACTTAGGGAGAACCCTTGACTCTCGTAAAGTTGTGAGCTTATTACGGACCTTTTTGATGTCCTTACTTGCCTATAATCATCTGTAGTTGCTTACTTCTATGCCCTTGTGCTTGTATGGTTGCTTATGAACAGATATTTTGACTGCCTTCCTAGGGCACTTTCTTTTATCCACGTAACATTCATACGGTACCTTTAACTACCCCTACTCTTGTTTGAATATATCTCAAGTATTATAATGATATTCTCCAAGGCTGAATTCTCCATGTTGGGTTCTACTATGTTTATCTTACATGATCTGATGACTCGTCTGTAACCTCCTATTTAGCCATAACTGGGATCTTCCTGACCAATTACTAACTACTCGTTGGCCCATTCTCATATTAATATTCCTCGTAATCTTTCTTAGGTTATTTCATTTGTCTTAACTTACGTCTCGCACTGGCTCCTTATTTATTATTAACAGCTCGGGAAGGAACCTTCACTTCTTCTCCTTGATGTGGTGATTACACAATATTCTTGAATCGTAGCGTATTTGTAAGATTTGGATAAGTGCCATCTCATTCTTCTTTCATTTATCGCATTCTTCCTTTACTATTCCATAGTCACTAGAACCACTTAATTTTGACTTAATGCCACGTCACTCCATATTCCCCCATTTGCGGGTGTACTAAGAGCTGAAACCACGAGGATCTATCTATAGATGTTTTACCTCTTCATCTTTGGCGTCGTTTCTCAACATCAATGATCCTTACTCGCCTTGCGACAATCCTTCTATACCAAGGATGCCAAATTCCCTTACTCGCGAGGGTGACACTTAGCGTAGCTGGCATATACCGTCTCTTAAACTTAACTTTGCTTACATTGCTTGCATTAGGGAAGCATCTCCCTCAATGACCATTCTCTGAATTCATAATGAATCTTCTTCTGTAGTCCATTCTTTTACCACCGGAACGAAATCTGAAATTCCCATGATGCTGAGTATTTTCCAGTCATTCAGTCCCTAATTCATATTTAGTTTATCTTGTTTGCCAGCCCATATTGATTTCTATTACTCTGGGGGAGAAACTCTATCTTCTGGTAGTCGCGTTGTAGTCACAAACTTATTTCTCGAAATGAGGATATAACCTTATGGCCTATACTCTTTTGTTGTCTTAAGGCCCATCACCTTTCATCGCTTTCTTCATTTGACTATAGTTTTGTAACACTCTACGGTTTTCATCCATGTATCACACCTTATTCATAATGCTACCCTATCTCTCTTCTCAATACTCTGCTAATGTTTCTGCATATCCCTTTTCTTGTGAAAACTTCAATAAGACATTCTTTCGCTTTTAGCTTTCCTTTGCTCCATTCAGTGGCTCTTCAAGTTGCTTAACGTTCTCGTTTTACTAGGGACGCGAGCCACACTAAGGTAATATGTATCCCTTCAAGGCTTATAGTGCATGTTTTTTAGTACTCATATCTATCTACACTATTTTAACGAGTACCAGAACATTTGCAATATCCTTCGGAAATGTCAACTGACACAAACAATTCATCCATTATATCTTCTTATACTACCTCTATTAACCCCCATAGGGCATATCTGGAATGGGTGCGACCAATTGTATATATCTCTATTACTATTGAATATAACGCAAAAAGCTTATATTCCTCTGCCTCAATTATAAACGTTGTTAACCTTCATTAACTGGGCGCCTCGTACCCTTCTTCATCTTGCTTCTTTTGCTTATTGAAACTTGTATTTATCTTCTTAATCTTTTGTTGTCTTTCACCAAAAAGATGGATAGACATTCTTTCCTTAAGGCTTCTTATCAGGAAGCTTACACCTTTCAGTACACCCATGATCTGCTAAAAACCCCACATTTACTTATTGTAGGTATCATACAAAAATTCAATTCCTCTGACTCAGCTCGCCCATAACTATCTCTCTTTCCAACCTTCATTCCGGATGTAGATATCGTTTTATTACGAATAAAATAAAAAAACTCGGAATATGAATTCTTATAAGTGAGCTCTACCACACGATCTAGAGTAAGAAGAAAAAGTGACAATCCTAAATGCCCTATAGCCTCCTACTTATAAGTGTGGTGCACAACACATATATAAACAAGACTCTACTAGACACGGCTTGTAGACTCCCTAGGACAGAACTGCTCTGATACCACTTTTGTCATGACCCAAACTGATGGGTTGCGACGAGCACCCGGTACCTTACTCAACCGAGTACCAACGTAGAGTATATTTCTTATTACATCATCATATACACGTGATATATGGGCCTAATAGGCCAACATAATCATTTATAAACTCAAAACATAGGCCAATAAGGCCGTACAATCTTTCACGTACACGATATATGTCTACAAGCCTCTAAGAATACACAAATATTGTAGCAACCCCTTTGGGAGGGTACTACTTAGGAAAACAAATCTAATTTTCTACTTACAAAATATTAAAAGAGATATTAATGAAAGTATTTAGAATAATTTTAGTAGCGGAAGTAGGCCCATGCGAAAAGGTTCAAAGTGCAATATATATTATTTATTTTTTGAAAATCCACCATAATTTTTTTTAAATGAAATACAATGTCGAAATATTAACATATAGTGATATAACCCTTCTGGATTAATCAACAGATTAAAGCAGCTTCCTAACAGACTTATACAATCATTCAAAATCACTACAAGTTTGTATGGTACATAAATTTCAAACTATCGGGTATATATAAAAAACAAAGGAAACTAGTTTTCTCCTTTTATACATATTTACAAAATAAAGTGTAAATTCAGCATAGTACAAGACTTGAGTTATTAAAACACCCTAATACAATAAAATAGGTTACAAATTCAAGCTACAAGATTTTGGTCTTTAAAATCCAACAAGCCTCCAAATAACATAAGTGTGATATATATATATCATGTATATCATGTACACGTATATATATATATATATATATATATATATATATATCCTGTATATCATGTATATCATGTATATCATGTACATGTCCTAAAACTATGCAAACCAAGGTGCATATGCAAATGTGATCTCCATAAATTCTCCCAAAGAGACTACTTCACCCTGACCATCTTCAGATTTCATCCCAAAGATTTCCTACGATAGAAAACAACTATCGCTAAGCATAAAACTTAGTGGTGTATAAACTTTAGGCTTGGAGTCATTAAATTCTCCAATTCCCCTTTTCAGTCATAGTTAGCTCAATTTAACATAATTTAAAACAAGTGAACAAATATATCAAACATATCAATATCAAACTTTGAAGTGTTTCCAAATATCAATAACAATGTTCAAGAGTCTAGAAAGTGTATACTATCAATTTAAGAGAGTATACCAAATATCCATTTTTCGCCCAATATGTACGTCATGCCATCACACTAAGCATAATCAGATATCAAGATGGACCGAAGCCCCAAATCAAGTAGGGTCAAAACCCAATAGACAAGAGAATCAAGAACCATATTAAAAATGGCTTCCTAGTTCGTACTTAACACGGACAAGTTCCATAATTCAAGACGAACTACAAATCCAAAGTCAAGATGGCAAAAGATCCGAATCAAGAGGCATGCCAAGTGAGTGACCAAGTCACTGCCACAAGAAGGACAAAGTCCCAACAAGAATGCAAAATGATCAAACAATCCGTATGAATGGGCGATTTAGCAAATTTCTTACAAGACTTGATAATACGAATATAACAATATAATTCGAACACAAGAAAAATAAAATATCAGGTTATTTCAACATATTTTCAGCAAGCAAAAAGAGTACAATTTTATACACAAACCTTGGTGTTTTACCACAAAACAGTTCAATCACAACTTGGGGACGTTCGAATCGTCTACGCCGTAAACAAACCAAATCTATCCACTTCCTCAAACACTTCCCCTTTGATTTTTTTCAAGGGTTTATATACCTTAAATAGATAATCAAATATCTAAATAAGTTCAGTGATTTAACAAGTCAACTAAACATGATATTGGTGAAAATTACCCAAAAACGTTTGAAACAGAAATTCTGGACAGTATCAATGTTTCGAGTTGTGACTCCGTTTTGAAGATCTACAAAGACAAACTAGACTTTCTGGTCTTCACAAAAGTTGTATATCTATGTCTTACCGTTTCAGAATATATTGAATCACCTCCATATCAATTTTGAACAAAAAGTTATGCTAAAATTACTAACCGCAGTACAACGGAGTATTTCTAAAACTGGAAATCTGGACAGCACCTGCCCTGTACTTTCTGATCCTTTTTCAGGTAAATAACAACAAAAATTGATTTTGATTCCTTCATAAAAATTATAGATTTATGAAATACCTTTTCATAAAGTCCTGGATCACTTAAATCGGAGCTCTGTACAAAGAGATATGTAGAAAATACTAGTAGGTGTCAAATATAAAAACGAGTTTAGAAACTTACCAAGAGGAGCAACTTGATCTTCACCAAAAACGAATTTTGTGCGTTGATTTAGTAGAAATCCATGTTTTTTTTTTATGAAACTTCAGCTTCTTGTTCCTACGGAGGAGATAGAGATAAAGAGATAGAGATAGAAAGAGAGAGAGGTAGATAGTTATTCTTCTTTGTTTCTGAGGAGTAGAAGAATAGGGAGTTTATGGACAGATATGAAATAAAATGGTTCCCCAACTACTAAATATTCTTAGATAAATACAAAAGGTTGGAAACCCAAAACTTAATTATATACTATATTTACTAACAACTCGTCAAAATAATATTAAGTGTTACATATAGCAACACCATGGAACTTCATTGCCAATATTACACAACCTAAAGTAAGAAATTTTCATATATTGACCATTCTATATTTAGGAAGTGCAAAGTAAAATATTTCCTCGTTATAAAAAAAATGCTCAATCAAGAATGCAAATATTGTAAAAAAATTTGGGGTGTTACAACTCTCTCTCCCTTAAAAAAAATTTCGTCTCGAAATTTACCTTGCACTAGTCCCGAAACAAATGTGGATATTGAACTCGCATATCCTCTTCTCGCTCCCAGGTAGCTTCTTCGCCTGAATGATTTCTCCAAAGAACCTTAACTTATGGGATTCTCTTATTTCTAAGCTCTTTTATCTCATGCGCTAAGATTTGGATTGGTTCTTCTTCATATGTCAAATCAGGATTAACCTCAATAGACTCAATAGGAAGAACATGAGATGGATCTTGAGCGGTATTTTCGAAGCATAGAAACATGAAAGACGTTGTGGATCTTACCTAATTCAGGTGGCAAAGCTAGCTTATATGCAACCGGACCAATTCTTTCAAGTATTTCATAAGGTCCAATGAATCGAGGACTAAGTTTACCTTTTTGGCCAAATCTCATAATCTTCTTCCATGGAGAACCTTTAAAAATACCTTCTCGTCCACCTGATGCTCAATTTCACGCCTTTTAAGATCAGCATAGGACTTTTGTCTGTCTGAAGAAATTTTCAAACGATCCTTGATGATTTTTACCTTATCTTCAGTTTGTTGCACAATCTCAGGACCCATGAATTTTCTTTCACCAACCTCATTCCAACAAAGAAGCGTTCTACATTTTCTCCCATATAAAGCTTCATAAAGAGGCATGCCTATACTTGATTGGTAACTATTATTGTAAGCAAATTCTATTAGGGCTAAGTGTTTGTCCCAACTACCCTTAAACTCAATAATGCAGGCTCGAAGCATATTCTCCAAGATTTGTATTACCCTTTCAGACTGGCCGTCTGTTTGTGGATGGAAAGCGGTACTAAAATTCAACCTGGAACCCAAAGCTTCTTGCAAGCTAGACCAAAATCTAGATGTAAACCTCGGATCTCTATCAAACACAATAGAAACAGGGATTCCATGCAGCTTCACAATCTCATTAATGTACAATTCTGCTAAACGTTCAAGTGAGTAGTCCATTCTGATTGCCAAGAAATGAGCACTCTTAGTTAGTCTATCTACAATGACCCAAATTGCATCATGATTTCTTTGAGTGCGTGGAAGTCCAGAAACAAAGTCCATCATTATCCTTTCCCATTTCCATTCAGGTATTGACAAAGGTTGCAGTAGACCAGCTGGGACTTGATGTTCGGCTTTTATTTGTTGACATACCAAGCATTTAGAAATGAACTCTGCAATGTCTTTCTTCATACCACTCCACCAATAATGCTCCTTAATGGTCCGATACATTTTAGTACCTCCAAGATGCATTGCATAAGGTGAACTATGTGCTTCAATTAAGATCTGCTTTCTCAATTCATCATCATTAGGAACACACAACCTATTTTTATAAAATAAGGTACCATCTTTCCTTAATGAAAAAATTGATTCTCTTCCATTTTGGACTTCTTCAACCCGTTTCACAAGCTTCTCATCTAACTTCTGCGCTTCTTGGACTTGCTCAAGTAAGACTGGCTTGACTTGCAAATTAGCAATGATAGAACCATTAGAATTAAATGAAAGACAAACATTCATGGCTCTTAATTCAAGAAGCAAAGGCAATGTACTTAGAGTTAAACTTGCAAGGGAATTACGACTCAACACATCTGCAACCACATTGGCTTTACCAGGATGATAATCAATCGTTCAATCATAATCTTTGATGATTTCAAGCCATCTACGTTGTCGCAAGTTTAACTCTTTTTGTGTACCCAAGTACTTCAAACTCTTGTGATCAGTAAATATGTGACACTTCTCTCCGTATAAGTAATGCATCCATTTTTAAGGCAAAAACAATGGCACCAAGTTCAAGATCGTGAGTGGGATAATTCAACTCATATGATTTCAACTTTCGAGAGGCATAAGCAATTACTTTCCCTTCTTGCATCAAAACACAACCCAAGCCACGATGAGATGCATCAATGTATACCACATAATCTTTTCCTTCAGCTGGCAAAGAAAGTATTTGAGCTTGTGTCAATAAGGATTTGATATTTTCAAATCTCTCTTGACACTTGTCATCCCATACAAATTTGGCGTCTTTCCCCAAAAGTTTGGTCAAGGGAGAAGCTATAATAGAGAAGCCCTTCACAAACCTTCTGTAGTATCCTGCTAATCCCAAAAAACTTCTTATCTCAGTTGTAGTTTTAGGGAGTTTCCAATCAACAATAGCTTGAATCTTACTAGGATCAACCTTCACACCTTCAGATGATACAATGTGCCCTAAAAAAGCCACTTCATTCAGCTAGAATTCACATTTGGAAAGCTTCGCGTAGAGTTGTCTCTCTTTCAGAATTTGCATGACAATTCGGATATGCTTATCATGATCTTCTCTATTCTTGGAATAGACAAAAATGTAATCAATAAACACCACCACAAATTGATCGAGATAAGGCTTGAATACACGGTTCATTAGATCCATAAATGCAGCAGGAGCATTTGTCAAACCAAATGGCATTACCAAAAATTCATAATGGCCATACCTGGTCCTAAAAGAAGTTTTAGGAACATCTTGCTCCCTCACACGCAACTGATAATATCCAGACCTCAAGTCAATTTTTGAGAATAAGCTGGCACCCTTCAGTTGGTCAAACAAGTCATTGATTCTAGGCAGTGGGTATTTGTTCTTGATTGTTACCTTGTTCAGCTGTCGGTAATCAATACAAAGCCTAAGAGTGCCATCTTTCTTTTTCACAAATAAAACAGGAGCTCCCCAAGGTGAAATACTGGGATGGATGAAACCTTTCTCAAGAAGTTCTTGCAATTGAGCCTTCAACTCTTTTAATTCAGCTGGAGCCATTCTATATGGAGCGATAGAAATAGGAGTAGTTCCATGGACAAGATCTATAGGAAATTTAATCTCCCTTTCTGGAGGCAACCCAGGAAGATCATCAGGAAATACATCAGGAAAGTCGCACACAGTTGGTATGTCCTTAAGACTTGGACTCCCCAATCGTGTATCGACTATATGAGCAAGATAGGCATCACAACCTTGACAAATCATCTTCCTTGCCAAGACCGCTGAAATAATATTAGATGTCAATGATCTTTCTCCTTGAACTACTATGTGTGAATATGCAGGAGTTCTAAATGTCACTTGCTTCAACCTACAATCAACCATTGCATGGTGCCTATGAAGCCAATCCATGCCAACAATAACATCATAGTCTTGGAAGGGCATTTCAAGCAAGTCGACAGGGAAGACCAGATTTTGAATCATGAATGGACAATCTCAGTAAATCCTGTTAACAATGGCCTGATGACCTAATGGACTCGTGACCAGCACATTAAAGTCAAGTCTCCCAGATTTAACAGTATCAGGAAATGCAAGTGATGAGCAAACATAAGAGTGCGAAGATCCAGGATCAAATAGTGTAACAACAGATATGCCAAATAAGTGAAATTTACCAGCAACCACGTCTGGTCCATCCTGGTCATTCTTCTGTCTCATAGCATAAACTCGTGCAGTACCTCTTGACCCACCAGCCTGATTAGCTCCACTCGAACCCGCTGCTTCCATATTTCGAGGTCTAGCACTGTTATTAGCTTGAGAATGAGTAGTGACAGGCTTTTGAAGTGATCCCTCTGTATGGGTATAAGAAAGAGGATTAGGATTAGGACAATCCTTCACTTTATGATCCATACTTCCACAATTAAAACAAGCACCACAAGCTCGTCTACATGCACCATAATGATTCTTCCCGCACTGTGCACAAGTAGGTGTATGAGTTTTGCCTTGGCCATAAATTGGAGTACTGGAAGTAGAAAAATTTGACTTATTCTGCTTATGATGTAATGATTTATGTGTACTCTCGGTCTTGGAATAGTCAAACTTTCCCTTTTTGGATGGATCGCCATATTCTGAATTACCCTTCCTAAACTTGGTTTCTCTCCTACTAGCTTCTTCATTGTCAATTCTTTCCCAAGTAAGTGCAGCTGAAATCAGCTTGGAAAAATCATCAAGTTGTAAGATTGCCACTGATTTTCGAATGTAACCATTCAAACCTTCTTCAAATCTTCTGCACTTGTCTCTTTCACCATCAATAATACCTTTAGCATAGCGAGAAAGTTTTGTTGATACTCTGCAATAGACATACTCCCTTGTCTTAAATTCAGAAACTCTTTCTTTTTAGCATCACAATAGACAGGGGGAACATATTTTGCACGAAATGATTTCACAAAGTCATCCTAAGTCAGTACCGAAGGTTTCGCTTTTGCATTTGGCACACTTACCCACCAATCATTGGCATCTTTTTGTAAAAGAGAGATAGCATACTTAAATTTGGCAGCATTAGTACACTCCAGTTGTTCAAAGACCCTCTTCATGCACTCGAGCCATTGTTCAGCTACCGTGGGATCTGTAGTGCCTTCAAATTCAACTCTGCCCATTTTTCTCATTTTCTCAAAATTTATTTCACTAGGTTCTGACATTGTCTCAGGTAAGTGATGAAACAATTCAGCCATCTGCTGGAATGGGGGAGTCATAAATGGAGTATTATGACTCATTGCTCTTGGATTACTGCCCATTTCATTTCCACTAACACGAGGGTGATTTAGGTCAGGAAAGGGTTCCTCATTTCCTCCCTGAAGGTGAGGCATGGCATTATACTGGGCCTGACTTTCATCAACGGATTCAACAGCTCTATTCGAAGAAGAGGCCATATTAAAAATCCTATAAAAGATAAGATCACACTGCATTAGGGACATGTACATGATGCATATGCATACAAAATACAATAAATTAAATTAAACAAATATGCAAAAATTTATAAACTCCAAGTCATTTTAAAGAAAGGAAATAACAACAAATACTAGATACTATCACAACAAAACAAATCCTAGAATCACAAACCGTGGCTCTGATACCAAAACTTGTAGCAACCCCTTTGGGAGGGTACTACTTAGGAAAACAAATCTAATTTCCTACTTACAAAATATTAAAAGAGATATTAATAAAAATATTTAGAATAATTTTAGTAGCGGAAGTAGGCCCATGCGAAAAGGTTCAAAGTGCAATATATATATTTTTTTTGAAAATCCACCATAATTTTTTTTTAAATGAAATACAATGTCAAAATATTAACATATGGTGATATAACCCTTCTGGATTAATCAACAGATTAAAGCAACTTCCTAACAGACTTATACAATCATTCAAAATCACTACAAGTTTATATTGTACATAAATTTCAAACTATCGGGTATATATAAAAACAAAGGAAACTAATGTTCTCCTTTTCTACATATTTACAAAACAAAGTGTAAATTCAGCATATTACAAGACTTGAGTTATTAAAATACCCTAATACAATAAAATAGGTTACAAATTCAAGCTACAAGATTTTGGTCTTTAAAATCCAACAAGCCTCCAAATAATATAAGTGTGACATATATATATATATATATATATATATATATATATATATATATATATATGTATATATCCTGTATATCATGTATATCATGTACATGTCCCAAAACTATGCAAACCAAGGTGCATATGCAAATGTGATCTCCATAAATTCTCCCAAAGGGACTACTTCACCCTGGCCATCTTCAGATTTCATCCCGAAGATTTCCTACGATAGAAAACAACTATCGCTAAGCATAAAGCTTAGTGGTGTATAAACTTTAGGCTTTGAGTCATTAAATTCTTCAATTCCCCTTTTCAGTCATAGTTAGCTCAATTTAACATAATTTAAAACAAGTGAACAAATATATCAAACATATCAATATCAAACTTTGAAGCGTTTCCAAATATCAATAACAATGTTCAAGAGTCTAGAAAGTGTACACTATCAGTTTAAGAGAGTATACCAAATATCCATTTTTCGCCCAATATGTACGTCATGCCATCACACTAAGCATAATCAGATATCAAGATGGACCGAAGCCCCAAATCAAGTAGGGTCAAAACCCAATAGACAAGAGAATCAAGAACCATATTAAAAATGGCTTCCTAGTTCGTACTTAACACGGACAAGTTCCATAATTCAAGACGAACTACAAATCCAAAGTCAAGATGGCAAAACATCTTAATCAAGAGGCATGCCAAGTGAGTGACCAAATCACTACCACAAGAAGGACAAAGTCCCAACAAGAATGCAAAATAATCAAACAATCCGTACGAATGGGCGATTTAGCAAATTTCTTACAAGACTTGATATAATACGAATATAACAATATAATTCGAAGACAAGAAAAATAAAATATCAGGTTATTTCAACATATTTCCAGCAAGCAAAAAGAGTACAAGTTTATACACAAACCTTGGTGTTTTACCACAAAACAGTTCAATCACAACTTGGGGACGTTCGAATCGTCTACGCCGTAAACAAACCAAATCTGTCCACTTCCTCAAACACTTCCCCTTTGATTTTTTTCAAGGGTTTATATACCTTAAATACATAATCAAATATCTAAATAAGTTCAGTGATTTAACAAGTCAACTAAACATGATATTGGTGAAAATTATCCAAAAACGTTTGAAACAGAAATTCAGGACAGTATCACTGTTCCGAGTTGTGACTCAGTTTTGAAGATTTACACGGAAAAACTAGACTTTCTGGTCTTCATAAAATTTTTAGATCTATGTCTTATAGTTTCAGAACATCTTGAATCACCTGTATATCAATTTTTAACAAAACGTTATGCTACAATTACTAACAGCAGTACATGGAGTATTTCTAAAACTGGAAATCTGGATAGCACCTGCCCTGTACTTTCTGATCCTTTTTCAGATAAATACCGACAAAACTAGATTTTGGTTCCTTCATAAAAATTATAGATTTATGAAATACCTTTCCATAAAGTCCTGGATCACTTAATTCGGAGCTCTGTAAAAGAAGATATGTAGAAAATACTAGTAGGTGTTTAGTATAAAAACGAGTTTAGAAACTTACCAAGAGGAGCAACTTGATCTTCACCAAAAACGAATTTTCTGCGTTGATTTAGTAGAAATCCATGGTATTTTTTTTTTGATGAAACTTCAGCTTCTTGTTCCTACGTAGGAGATAGAGATAAAGAGATAGAGATAGAAAGATAGAGATAGAAAGAGAGAGAGGTAGATAGTTATTCTTCTTTGTTTCTGAGGAGTAGAAGAATAGGGAGTTTATGGACAGATATGAAATAAAATGGTTCCTCAACTACTAAATATTCTTAGATAAATACAAAAGGTTGGAAACCCAAAACTTAATTATATACTATATTTACTAACAACTCGTCAAAATAATATTAAATGTTACATATAGCAACACCATGGAACTTTATTGCCAATATTACACAACCTAAAGTAAGAAATTTTCATATATTGACCATTCTATATTTAGGAAGTGCAAAGTAAAATATTTCCTCGTTATAAAAAAAATGCTCAATCAAGAATACAAATATTGTAAAAAAAATTTGGGGTGTTACAAATATCATAAAGGTCGGGATAGAGTCCCGTCATACTAAACAATACACGTCTAAATCATACTAACCAAACAAGCAACTCTGAAGCAAATGGTGTGCACCAACATCTTCCGCTGAGCTGATAGCTTACTTGGAGGGCTCTCGACCTATCTATCGGGACCTGCGGGCATAAAATGCAGCGTCCCCAAGCAAAAGGGATGTCAGTACGAAAAATGTATCGAGTATATAAGGCACATAAATAAGTACATAAGAGACATGAAAGAAATATAGAGTAATTGACTCAACCTGTAAGTCTGGATAACTCTGTAAATCATAAATTACTTTTAGCATCATGCATATGCGTATGAATGTCATGTCATGCATAGGTACATGTTTCATAACATCATCAGCCTCTGAGGGCATCCCATAATATCATATTGGCCACTGTGGACAAAATCATCATCGTATACCAGCTGATCAGGTGGTGGTGCGTATATAACACCATAATCTTTCCCATATCCCATATATATATATATATACACACACACACATATACACACACACACACATATATATATATATATATATATATATATATATATACAAGCGTATATAACGACGTTTGAATCATTTTTTGCCACTGTGGGCAACATCATCATCATATACCAGCTGATCAGATGGTGGTGCGTATATAATGCCGTAACATTTTCCCATATCCCATATATATATATTTACATATATACGCGTATATAACGTCATCTGGTCATGGGTCAATGCATATGTATAAATGAGTGAAATGCATGAAAAATACATAATAATCTTGATATTCCTTTCGGATAAACTTTTCCAACTGCGTATTATTCTGAGACCCATGAACAGAAGATAATAATAATTCTCATGGGGAATCAAGAATATAGACACCCCTACTATTTCTATGAATAAAGTAATTTATAGAAACTGTGTATTTTCTTGTTTCTTCAGTATAATTTTGACCATGCAAAAAGAAAAAGGGGATAGCCTTAACATACCTGTTCTGCAAAATTTTAGAACGAAATTTATACTGGATTCCTTGAAATTGGAACGAACTTGTTCCGTTTCTAACGTTCTTGTATACTAAAAGCATAAATGGATTTAATCCCAAATGTTGAACTTTGAAAGTTTGCTTCTACTTCTATTGTTTTGTAAATTCAAAGAATGGATTTAAGCTATCCAAAGAATGGATTTTAGCTAAATTCTTTCCCAACGTTTTTTTGAAGTTGGTTTTAAAGTTTCTGTTTCTAGTTTGGCATTTTCAAAAAGGATTACATGTTATCACAATGTTCAAGACTTATCTTAAGTCCTTAAAACCTTCCTATTAAATTGACTCATCTTAATGAGTCTTGTAGTAACTTTACACGTTACTTGTCATGCAACACATATGACTATGAGTCATATGGTGGCACACTGCCACGTGGGGAGTAAGGGGATTATTTTATTAATTTTTCATCCACTTATTAGTTAACCGGGTAATGTTTCGCTACCCAATAATTAACCAATTTCCCGCATAATTTAAAAATTATAACAAATTACTTAAAATTCTATTTATTTTTAAAATACTTCATATATACTTTATATATAATACTACCGTGGTCATATGGTACCTTGGATGGTACTAGTTTATAATTATCGAGTATTATCGCTCGACCCGTATTTAGGGATGTGCATTCGAATCGGTTTATCGATAAATCGAATCGATTAATTGTTATCAGTTTATTGATTTATCGATTTCGAAATTTTCCTTATCGAGTTATCGATTTCGATTTTGTCCTATTGGTTATCGATTTTATCGATAAACTGATAAGATATACTAAAAAGACAGATATACCCTTATTCTATAAAACTACCCTTTCCTTCACTTAAGTCCATAACCGGCTAACACTATTATTTCCTACCTTCTTCAGCGCCGCTTCTCTTCAGTCTTCAGCGTTTTCTTTCAAAGTAGAAACCTAGCTCTGTTCTATCGCCACTCGCCACCGTCAAACCGAGATCTGTTCTGTCGGAAAGTTAGTCGTTGTTGATTATCGCCGTTTCTAGTACTCCTAATTTCTTTCTTCAACTTTTTCTTTTCACTTCTATTTGAAGGAATGCTTTATGTGTAAATCTTTCTATTTTGTTATTATTGGTTGTAAAGAGTATAATCTGTTTTGTTATCTATTTCGTTTCGTTATTATCTTTTGTTATTTGTTTCGTTATCTTTTGTGGGAAAATCTTTCTGTGTAAATCTTTGCATTGTGAATGTCGTTTACCAACTTAATTCATATGATTTATAATGTATTATCATTACTATAGATTTTGAACAACAAGCTTTATGTTCCTTTTTTATTGGATTTTCTTTGTCGTTCCAGATTGTATAGTCTTCTTCTAGGGTTACTAATTTGCTACTGATTCTGCTAATAAATTAATTATCGCACACATTGAGAGTATGTCAATAATTGAGAATATGTTAAGAGCATACAGGGCAGACCAAAAACAACTGCATTAAAGAATTATACATTTCCTCCAATATGATTTTTCAGTAGGTCTATGCAGATATATGAATTTCGTATGTGTAAATGAACTGGAGATATTTTATCCTACTAATTTGATAAGGAACTTATTTAAATTGATTTCTTTCCGGCCATAATTTTTAGGCCAAGAGCGAGGAGTGCTGACTTCGTTTTGCTTTGCACCTTTGCTTCATTCAAGTAACTCTAAGACTGTAAGTTACATTCTTCATTAACTTCATATAGCTAAAAATGATAAAATTGATCAAGCGGTTGATGAAAGTAGAGGTTCTGAGTCTATTGTTGCAACTACACACTCGACAGTTACAAAACAAAGGAAAAAATGATCTCGGGCATGGGATTTTTTTGAAGAAAAAGTTGATGCTAAAGGAAATAATAAATATGCATGTAGATTTTGTGGACAAAAATATTTTGAGACAAAAGGCAAAAGTACGATACAAATGAATAGTCATATCAGTAAATGTCCAAGGAATCCTTATAAAGTTGAAAAGGGTCAAAAACTATTAACATATCAAACAGTACCGGGGGGTAATAAAGGTGATCTTATTCCATGAAAATTTGATCAAGAATAGTGTAGGATGGCTTTGTGTCGTATGGTGATTGTTGATGAACTTCCATTTAGTTTTGTTTAGAAGGAAGGCTTTAGAAACTTTATGAAAGTGGAACAACCTTGTTTTCATATTCCTTCCCGTACTACTGTTACACGGGATTGTTTTGCTCTTTTTAATGTGGAAAAAAAATAAATTAATGAAATTTCTTAAAGGAACAAGTCAAAGAGTAAGTCTAACCACTGATACATGGACTTCTATTCAAAAAGTTAACTATATGTGCATCACATCCCATTGGATTGATAGTGAATGGATTATGCATAAAAGAATTATTAACTTTTCTCCAATTACTAGTCATAAAGGTGAAGATATGGCAAGGTATATTATTGATTATTTGTGTGAGTGGGGTTTGCAAAAGATTTTCATTGTCACAGTTGACAATGCTAGTTCAAATGATGTGACTGTGGAGAAGCTGTCTGACAAATTAGATGATTGGGGAACCAATTCCTTGAATGATCAACACCTTCACATAAGATGCATGGCTCATATTATAAATCTTATTGTAAAAGATGGTTTAAAAGAGTCAGGTATTTCTATTGCTCGTGTTAGATGTGCAGTCAGATACATTAGACAGTCTTCTGCTAAGTTGAGGAAGTTTCAAGAATGTTGTGAAAGTGAAAATATTGTCAAGAAGTCTTTATGCTTAGATGTTCCTACAAGGTGGAATTCCACCTACTTGATGTTGAGCAGGGCTATTGAATATGAGCGTGCAATTAAAGAATATTCTGATCGTGATACTGGCTTGTCATGTTATCTTATGTTTGATGCTATTTCAGATGGAAAGCCTGTAGGTTTGCTTACAAGAACTGATTGGGATGATGTAAATAGAATTGCACAATTTCTTGAAATATTTTATAATCTCACTTTGAAGGTGTCCGGATCACTTTATGTAACATCAAATTCCCATTTTTTTGAAATTGGTCAAGTTGTTGTTTATTTAAATCGATTAATAACAACTGAAGATGTACTTTTGAGTGAGATGGCATAAAGTATGCGGAAAAAATTTGAGAAGTATTGGGGTGAACCAACAAAAATGAACAAAATGATTTTCATTGCTTGTGTTTTGGATCCTCACTACAAGTTTACTACTGTTAGTTTTGTACTTAAGAAGATGTTTGGAGATGAAGGGACAATTATTGAAAAAGAGGTTCATACTTATATGAGTTCATTGTTTAATGAGTATGTCTCTAAGTCAGTTTCAAAAGATACTGGTGGTAAAGTTTCTACCTCTTTGCCAAGCTCTTTATTCAGCACAATGGAAACTTCAACTCCTGGTTTAGGTGAACTTTTAGATGAAATAAGGAAACATAAAGCTGCAAGTGGAGGTGTAGATTCTAAAACAGAATTGGAAAAGTATCTTGTATAAGATCCTGAAAATGAAAGACCGGACTTTGATATCTTGGCTTGGTGGAAGGTGAACTCACCTAGATTTCCTATTCTTGCTAAGATGGCTTGAGATGTGCTTGCTATTCCTATTTCAAGTGTGGCATCTGAAAGTGCATTTAGTATCAGAGGGTGTATTCTTGACCAATTTAGGAGTTCATTAACTCTTAAATTGGTTGAAATTCTAGTGTGCCTTCAAGATTGGCTTCGGAGTGAATCGCTTCCTATAAATGTTGAGGAAGATTTAGATTTTCTCGAGACACTCGAGGAAGGTATGTATATTTTAATCAATTTTATTGTATTGCTTAAGATAGTTAAATAATATATTAATTGCTTGACTTGTTAATATATATATTCTTATTAGATTTTACTAATCTTGGCAAAGAAGCTTCCACCGACGATATTTGCTAGAGTTTGTTAGTTGCTATGTAAGTTCTCCATTTTAAATAATATACTTGTAAAAGAATGTGATGTATTACAAAGTTTTTAATGTTTTTCTCTTTAATAACTTGAGGGTTGATTCTTAATTTGCTGCCCATTATAGCTATAACATGGACATTGAAGTTGGGCTCGTGAAGTTGAACTTTATTTGCTGCCCATCAACTGGCGATTCTAATCAGAAGAAGACAAATAAGAAGCACAAAAGAAATGTGTTACTTGCGCTCAACTAAAGACATTTCATGGAATTATTTTCCATGGGACTTATTTTGCAAATTATTTCATAATCACAGTAATTTATAGTTGACCGTGACTTTAAGAATGTAGGAAATATTGATCTAATTGCAACTTAGTTTTCTACTTCTTTAATGACACTTGTTCTTGCTGCTAATTTTCTTTTGGTAATCATGTAGTTGTGTTTGTTGGAACTTCGTTTTATTTTGTTGTATCATTGTTGTTATGATGATTATTGTTTTTTGCCTCTGCCATATCGAGTCTACATCAAGTTCTATGCTGCCACAGTTATCATCGCAACAACTGATGAAAATTTATGCAGTAAAACCAAGAAAGTTAATGGGTGCCCTCTCGTGTGAATGACTTAATCCTGATTGTCAATGTTCCAGTCCTTGGCCGGACTGTTGTTGATGTACCTCTTATTTACATCTTATATATGGCAAGAGAGACCGTGCTTCTATATATGCATACGTAGTTGCTAAATAACTATATATTTTCTATGTAATTTTGATGGTCTCTTCTTCCTAGTTGCCATTGAATTCAGAGTCTGGAGACATCACGAATTCAATGACTATGCTTTTGTGCTTTTGTTTATCTTACAGTTAAAGAAGCAAACTCAAAAACGCCTCAAAGGGACAATTGTCTTGGGAACCAGCCTTTGGATTATTGGTGTAATCGATAACCGAATCGATAAGCACCAAAAATTGATAAATCGAAATTGAAAAAATCGAAACCTTATTTAAAAAATAACGATAAGCATATGTACAAATCGATAATCGATAAGTAATTATCGATAAGGTTCAAAATCGAATCGATAAATCGAATGCACACCCATACCCGTATTTTATTCCAAAATGTCCACTTTCGACGTAACTTGCTTCCTTTAATTTGTATATCTCTTTATCCTTCATAACACTTATTCATCGCTTGCTATAAATAGCGTAGGCGCGTTAACGTCAAAATGGTATCATCCCCGAGTCTACGTCAATTAACCGAAGATGAAACTTTTAACGTACGAAAATCGCGAGATGTAAAAATTTATTATCTGGTTTTATTTACATGTTGGGCCTAATGTGCTAAATGTTGCTTTTTACCACTTTGATATTGTTGAACTGTATATAAATTCCTACGAATCCCTTTTCTCTCTAAGTCTTCTAAATCATTTGAGAAGGGTGCACTTTGTGTAGCTTCTCTTCTGTTAGAGTCATATCCCAATTTTAGAACGAGGTTCGGACAAGTTGCAAAGCCGGTGAAGCTTCTGTATTCCTAATAAGCTGCCCCTCCTCCCCCCCCGGCTCGAGGAGTGAGGGTAAGCCAGGTCTAGAACAAATAAACCCAGGTTTTCAAACCTAGTATAACATAGCCTCATGTCGGAGCCCTAGTAGGAACGCTTGTTTGCATCACGTGCATTTGACTTGGGGACTCAACACAGGGGTTGGGTTCGTCTAGGACAGGTGTACCCGAAATCAAAAGACCATCATGATGCATTTTATTTAATACTTGCACATTTATTTGACTCGGATTGCATGTTGACCGTCTTCTAGAATAGGGGAGGAAAAATTGAGAAAAAAAACAAATTGAGGTGAGCGAGAGGAAATTACCCGCCTGTGAAAACCCTGGTGTCCAAAATATCCTGAAACTCTGCCAAAATTTTTAAAAAAGAAAAAATAAAAAATAAACTATTTCAAATGTTTATGTTTTCTGTTGCGTCAAAATTGACCGAACTACGCAAGTTTGATTCTCACCGGATGTGGGATACGTAGGCAACCCTCATCGGGTCCAACTCCATTTTTTGCAAAAATACCCAAAAAAAAAATATGAAGTGTCGATATTTTATCATAAATAAATTAGGTAATGATGTTCTCGTCCAAAATAGCCAAATTGCTCCAAAAGGGCACCGGAAAGCTGTTTTTGCAAGAATAGCCACCTAAGGTCCTTTTTAAAATTTTGGTTGATTAGCAAACATAGCCCTAAAATTTTCTTTCTTGAGGTGCTGAAGGGATGTATTCGCAAAGTGTTTTTCTTTTAAATTGCATTTTTTTTTGAAAATTGGTGTTTTTCTATTGAGTCAAAGTAAATCACTGCCTTTTAACTAATCACTTTAAAATAAATGTGCAGGATGAGCACGATTGAAAATGAACCTTTTACAGTCCTCGAGGAAATCCCGTTAGAACTACATATCTAGTGGAATGATTTAGGGGAAGTCAGCCAAGATACTGTGATAAAAGCCTTGGGCGGTCTTGTTGGTCTTCTGAATATTAAGCCGAGGAAGGATATAATTGAGGTTTTGATACCCTTTTGGGACCCAGCGCATAATGTGTTACATTTTGCTGATTTTGAGCTAACCCCTACGCTTGAGGAAATAGCGGGCTTCACTGGTTTTAGTGGGAATCTCAGAAATCAATACCCAGTGGCACCTAGAACGGTGACTCCTCATAAGTTTCTGGATCTTCTAAGCATCAGTTGGGAAGTTAAAGACGGAAATTTGGCCGAGGGATTCTGCACATTCTACTTCTTGTACCGATGTTACGGAAACCCCCGCGGTTTTGAGATTCCAGATACCGATATTACTCATTCGGGGAACAAAGATAAGTGGGAAGCTCGGCGGGGACTGGCTTTTATAGTGGTATTCCTAGGTGTTTTAATTTGCCCAAGAAAGTATGGAAACATAGAATTGGGGCTTGTGGGAATAGCCGACTTCATGACTAAAAAGGCTAATGGCACTATTGTACCAATGATCCTAGCAGAGATTTACCGAGCTCTAACTGTTTGTCGAGAAGGAGGAAAGTTTTTTTAGGGGTGTAATATGCTTCTACAACTCTGGATGGAGGAACACCTCTGCCACCGTCTGGGGTACATGAGCTGTGGTATGATCGGTCTTAAATACATTGAAATACATGAAAACCGGTGGAGGGCTATGAGTTTCCGGATTGTACGGAAGCATGGTGTGCATATCTGAGCTCCCTGACTGCAAGAAAGATTGAATGGACATTCGGGTGGCTCCCAGTCAGTGAAGTCATTTACATGTCAGCCGAAGTATGTTTTCTTCTATTGATAGGTCTCCTGAGCATTTAGCCTTATGCCCCACACAGAGTTCTATGCCAGCTAGGCAGGTACCAGACTATCCCGCACGATGATGATTTGAGTCAACAGGTCATCGAACTAGGATCAAAAGCTGTCTTCCCGGAAGAAAGGGTGCGCCGAATTTGGCATCAATGTAGGTTCCTAGAGCCAAAAACTCAGGTGCGGGATTTGTCCAGAGGCGAGTTGGAGCCTAGTTACACAACTTGGTACGGTAAAAGGTCTCAAATCCATCAAGAGCCCGAACGGCCGGCCAAAAGGCCCCACGTCCAACAATTTACTGATGGAGCACAAGAGCAACGAGATTGGTTGGCAAAAGAGGCAAGCTACAAGGCCACAATAAGCAAATTAGAGGGACAAATCTGAGATCTTAAATTTGACAAAAGTGTACAGGTCGCCGCTGATGAAGGGGAGAAGAAGTAATTGGCCCAAGAAAACAAGGCCCTTCGAGCCCAAATCCAAAAATGAAGATAGCTGCTGAGAATCAGGAAAGGAGCCGGAAGGATGAAAGAGTTATAAATGGTTTTAGGAGGAAAATAGCTAAGTGCGAGGATGATTTGGAAAAATCCGAGGGTAATCTGGCGAAATCCCGGGCACAGTTAGCAAAGAACGCAGAGGGACGGGCAGAGTTTTTTCGGCAATTAAAAAGGAAATATGATGGAGAAGCCACCAACCTAAAAAAAGAAACTGACTACCCTCGAGAACGAGATGGCCAAACAAACAAAGAGCTTCAAAGCAGAAAGAGAACACTCTTATACACTGATGTCGCAACTAGAAAAATACCTACAGCAGCTTCAAGAGCAAAATCATACAGCTGAACAAGTTTTGGGGGCCTGATCGTTGCCAACTCCACAGTACTAAAAAGTAGGAAAAGAGGGTCGCAATAGCTTTTACCCGATATGACGGTCGGAATCGATTTCCACAGGGAGTTAGGAATGGAGTCGAGTATCTATCTAGATTAGAGTTGTGTAATTGTTCCAAATGTCACTTCCAAACATCTTTTGAATTTTCTTTAACAACTAATATTATCAATTACTAATTATAACTAAAATTATGCTAATAAGAGAATTGCTAGAGTTGAATCTAATGGGTAGAAAAGCACTAGGGTAGTGACTTTCACCTAGGTGACTAATTGACGAGTAAATGTTTCTAAGGTTCGATTGACATGATTGGGGAAATATGCTATAACCGTTGTACAATTTTACCCACTCTCACACCTCTCGGTAGAGCGGATGATTTTGCCCAATTGACTCTCTCGAGACCAAATGGGTAGGCAAATTAGCTCAAGCAACTAGGGTTTAAGTTGGGTAATTACTCTCTCGAGGTTTAACACTTTAATTATGACTATCAATACTCTTGAGTCCATCTCAATTCCTTGTTGGGTCAATTTTGGAACTTAGGCTCTCTTTCTCAAGAAGAGCCAAATTAACTTAGCACAAATCAGTGTTTGCAACCACCAATTCATAGATTAAACCATAAAATTGACCCAAATAACAAACACCCATAGTCAATCTAACAATAGATGGCAACACCCATCAATTACTCAGACTAGGGTTGAGCCACAACCCTAGCTAATGGGTTTAGCTACTCATTCTTGAAGGAGAAAATAGAGAAATAGATGAAGAACAAGGCATATTAATTAAATGCTAAATTAAAATACAAGAATCTATTGTTAATTTGAAGCTAAGATGCCAAAAATGGCTACAGATGAGGTTCCCACGAGTGCAGCTCAGTTCGAGATATATCTGATAACCTAAAAATGGTAAAATGTTCTATTTATACTAGCCTAAAAAACCTGGACAAAAATACTCCTACGGGGTCAGTGCGGGCCGCATAAAATGGACCGCGACCGCACTAGACTCTTGGACTTAAATTCTGGGCTCTCTGAACTTGGGCTCCGCGGACCGCGTAGAATGGACCGCGACCGTGGAGGCAGCTGGCGCGGTCTGCACAATCATGACTGCGGACCGCATGGATTGAACTTTGGAATTTTCCATCTCTCTGAATCTCTCTTCCGCGGACCGCGCAATGTGTACTGCGGCCGCGTTGCCTGAAGCCTAGTTTTTCCATCTCTCTAAATCTCTCTTCCGCGGACCGCACAAAATGGTAGTGCGGCCGCGGAACCTTCACCGCGGACCGCGCAATGTGTACTACGGCCGCGTTGCCTGAAGCCTGGTTTTTCCATCTCTCAGAATCACCTAGTGCGGCCGCATTCGACTTTGTGCGGTCCGCACTAGGCTTGTTTGCCCTCAGTTTACTTTGTCTTTTATACTTGAGCAGGTTTCACTCCTTTGAGCCGATCTTTGACATTTCGTCACTTTGTCGATCAAACCTGCAATCAAGCACAATTTATGAGCCTTTTGGGACTATTTTGTAACAATTTATAATCAAAGCATAGGCAAGAAGGATCATGAAACTCGTTAAAATCCCTATTTATCAACTCCCCCAAACTTAAGCCTTTGCTTGTCCTCAAGCAAACAAAATAAGACCCACCTCTTAAGGGAAAATCCATGTATTTCCAGCTATCCTAAAGTAACCTCAACAAGCATCAATTGGGACTAACAATTGCCCTCAATACGAATGAATCATTAACAACATTTAAACTTTGAAAAACTATGGATCAAGTGTGACACAAGATCATCAAGAGTTGACTCATTACATCAAAGAACTCTCTCAATTACTTTGGTCATTATGCAACCCAAACTCACACATCCTCAATTCTCCCTAAGCAAACCTCACCTTTTAGATTAGCATACAAACCGAGGTTAATGGGAATTCACTCATCTCTATCAAGGAAAGGCCACAAGTCCGGCTCTTAGTACCATATGCTTGCCCCTCATGTAAGTATCCACTAATGTAAGCGTCATTCAACTCAAGATCATATAGGGCTTTTGAGGAGTCAATGTGAAGGCTTTTGGTTCAGGGTGGGAAAAGTTTTTGGTCTAAATGGGTTTCATCTTCCCTTAAGCACATTTTTGATTTATTTGGCACAATTCTCTTGACTCTTTGAGTATCTCACTTCTTTTTAAGGGGTTAGAGAGACATAATGTCACTCTTTCTTATTCACTTCAAAGCGTTTCTCCTTTTTCAACTTTTTCACACCTTTTTCTCTTTTGTTTTTCTTGAATCCCTTTACATTCTTTTTCACATTGGCCTTTCTTTTTGTCTTTTTTTCTTTTCTTTCCTTTTTCATTGCCTTCCTTCTTTTTTTTCCTTTTTAACCTTTTACCACTTTGTTCCCTTTCTCATCTCCCCCCCCCCCAAACTTAGGCTTTTGCCATTGCTCAAGGAAAGATCGGGTGCCAAGAGAGTGTATATTTAAGAACGGGTATAGGCTTATAGTATTGGTTCTTGAAAGAAAAAGATTTAAGGCTCAAAAGGATTAACTAGAGATTATATCATTGGTGGTATATGGAATTGTTCAACTATCATTTGGATCAAGGAGAGCCTATAATCACTTCTCAAGCCAAATTTCACTCAAGATTTCGCCTCACCAAACATTCAGGGCAAGTTCTAGACCATTGGCGCGGGACCTGGACTCACAATTCGATTTCTTACCACACAAGCTCAAGGATTGCTAAAGATATAGAGCTGGGGGCCCACAACAACCTTAGACACGATTGAGCACACAATAGTCCTGAAAGACCACATGATGATTGTTTGGTCAACACAAGAGTCTCAAGGTCACGACTTTCACCATCCTAAACACAACAACTTGTCTTTGACCATGGGATCAAAGGCAAATGTGTTAGGCCCAAGTGAAGCTTTGCTTGAGGTACCCTTAATACAAGCTATCAAAAATAGAAAAACAAAAACGGATTCAAACCCTTAAGAAGGTTGTCACGCCATCCATCATCGGGAAGAGCCACCCGGTTCACACAATACTCCACCTTTGGAAAGAACCGTGGCATTAAGAAAACCAAAGGCTTATTGAAAGCACCAAATACGAAACAAAAAGCTACGAGTCTATCTAAGAAGCTGAAAACGAACAATTTTTACAAAAATAGAAAATAGAATGAATATGTACAATAGGGGATTTGAATATACAACGGGGGATGAATATATACAATAATGTAACTTTATATACAGACCAAATGGAAAATAAAAAATACGATAAAAGTAGCTAAATGTAAAGTTATATACAGACCAATAGAAAATCAAAAAGGCATAAACTAAATCAGTATATATATACAATCATCCAAAAATAAAATGTAGGGCGCACCCCCTCAAATAAATAAAAGCTGGTATTGTCCCCAATGCCAACTAAACAAATAAGCACCAAAAAGTATATGGGAAGGATATGAGGACTCCCTAAGCCGTGTCCATCTGCATAGGATCCTCAGTGGTCCCCGGGTCTTCTGTATGCGTAGGAACCTCAGACTGGTTCCCGGTATCATGCTGCTCAGCTGCTGGGACTGGGGCCTGGACCTGGACGGGCTGAATATCAGGAACATCCTATGGCTGACTAGAGGAAGCCTCCGGTGGGTCCGCCAACTAGATTATCGCATCATCTGCACTATGGAGCTTCCTCTTCTTTGGAAGACTCTGTGTCTGCTCCTGTTGTGGCTCTGATGTTGGTAATGCTGCTGGAGCTGGATCCTCAAATAGAAAATCTAAAGGCAGCTGGTCTGCCTTCAATTTGTCCACATCCAGTCTAAGCTCCTTCACAAACTCCTTGGAAGCTCGTGTTTTGTGCAGCTTCTTATGCTCCATGGCAAGCTCCTTCAGGGCCTTGCCATGTGAATCCACTACCTTAGCCAAGGCACCCTGAGTACTGATGATCTTTTCCTAGTTCTCCAGGATCGTTTTCAATGTATCCTCAATGGACTACGGAATCTGTGTTGGTTGCGGTGCCGACTGAGCCACAATGGTAGAAGTCAAGGTGGACAACTTGGATGACACAGCTGACATCCAGTTGTTCAAGGTATGAAGTGTCTGGCTCAGCTGGTGGGCAGTGATAGGATGGGCCCGGGAAGATGGAATCCCCGAGCCAGTTGAAGTAGAGGGACCAGCAATAGTGGAAGGTCCGGGAAGCATGTCAGTAACTGTGGAGGCAGGTTCAGTGGAGATAGGCTTAGTGGAGGGCTCTACCGCAACCAGCTCTTCAGACTAGCCAGTTGGAGTAGGGGCAGGCAGCTTGTAATTCTTGTCCTTGGGGTTATCTGACCCCTTCAAACTATACCACGAAAACGGAGCCACAGGTTTGACCTTGATGTCAAAAGGTCTCTTCTCCACCTCCAGGTCCCGGAAATACATAGTGAGGGTGTTGGGAAAAGGGTAGTTCTGGTCATGCTCAACCCCCACTGAAGAAATGACACGGGACATCACATTGCCCACGTTGATAGGGTATCCCGCCATAATAGATGCAATAAGAACAGCCCGGGCAAGTGGAATAGTCTGATCATGGGTAGTGGGGTCAAGCCGACTGCACACAAAAGTCAACCACCCCCTAGCCTCAAAGTTAAAGGTCCTCCGAAGGATTTTGGCCCCTATTATCAACCACTCTGGAACAGTACCCAGGATTGCCAGGTATGAAGCTAACCACGGATGAACCTCCTTGCCCATTGCCAACTTTTCATTGTAAAGGGACTCATCTTCTTCATTGAACCCCAGGTATTCATTTAGTGCCTTCCCGGTAAATACCACATTTTTGTTTCGCACTTTGGTCAATTTAGTGCCCTTCAAGATGTGGTCCACATTGCTATAGAACTCCTTGACCATGTGCTCATTCGCCTTCACACAATCATCCCAAAAATGCTCCCAACCCACTAAAGCTCGAAACTGTCTATGCACATTGGGGTGTAGGGGCAGCAGGTCTTTGTCAATAAAACTCCTCTCAAGAATCAACTTCCGTAGTGGCCACCATTGCCTAAAATTGTGGAATGCCACCTGGCTGACAAATCTATCCTCCCAGACTACGGGATTTCTAGTCCGGTCAACACCCCCAACCTGAGGCACACCACCCCAAGGTACCTCCTCATCTCCCTCATCACCTCTAACACCCTCTCCAGATATTGAAGCTGTGGGGAGGTAGAGTATTCTTCCCCACTACCTGTTGTTGAGCCCTCAGATGACCCAGAAGAAATGTTGATTGAAGCTTGGGCATCGGGGGAAGAGGGAGGAGTGTCTCTGTGTATGGACTTCTTTGGATAAAGGATGTATAGTGGGACTAAATCCGAAGAGATCTCCCGAGAAGGCTCGTACTCACTCCCCGAGTTGTCAATGGCTCTATTAGTAGCTTTGATTGCTTTCCTCATGTTATTTATGTTTTTTCTAGCTTGGGGAGTGAGTTTTACCAACCTTTTCTTCCCTCCCCGGGAGGAATCACCTCGACCGGGTTGTTTTGAGCCTTTGCCTCTTTGTTTGACCATTGTCTGCAAGCACAAACATTTAGCTTTGTTAGTACCAGCACAGACAATGAAACAGATGTGGAAAATGAATTGCAGAACAGAAGCCACAAGTTGCAGAAAATGTTGCAGAAACAGTGTGGCGCGCGCTGCACAAAAAGGAGTGTGGCCGCACTGGGGCACCGCGGACCGCATAAAAGCAACCACGGTCTGCGCTGAGGCAATGTCTATAAAACCATTTCTCCAAATCTAACCATTGCGGCCCGCACAAAGTAGCACCGCGGCCGTACTGGGCAAGAGGTCAATTTCCTGAAAAATCCTCACCGCGGTCTGCACAAAGTGTTACTGCGGACCGCATCAAAGCACAGTGGACCGCACAAAGATGACCGTGGTCTGCGAAGGGTGCCAAGTCAAGGAGCTGAGTTAGGGTTCTCAAATCTTGCAATTAGTTCAAGTGTTTGCCTAATTAATGTCCCTACTCAATTACCCATTTCATTACACTCACAAAGCACACAAAGATTAACAGTTAAACCAAACTAACCTAGAATTTTAAGAATTACAGGAAGAAGAAGTTACAGGCTAATGAACATGAAAATAACATGAAATTATAAAATTAGACAAACAAAAATGAATGAAATGTTGCCAGATGTGACGATGGAATGCAAGTAATCAATCTAAACAAGGATTTCGTGAAAAGACATGATGAACAGTAGATTTTAGGTCTTTGAGAGTCAATTTTTTGAAAAGGGTAATCGGTGACCCCTGAGGTCTATTTATAGAAAAACACATGGGACTCAACCTCACCTACTAGAACGGCCGCACAAAACGGACTGCGGACCATGCTGGGTTTGTTTAGAAGAAGTCTGAGAAGGCAACCTCAGCGGTCCGAAATAGACCGCGGCCGCTGAGGTTCACCGCGGTCCACACTAAATGGAATGCGGCCGCGGTGGCAAACTTTAGAGAGTACCTCACTTGGCCTTCACCAGTGCGGACCGTACAAAGTGCAATGCGGCCGCAGTGGCAACTTAAGAGACTGTTCAATTTTTTTCCTCATGTTTTGCACTGCATCAACATAATCCCTGCAACATCTCACAACCAATTAGTCCAAAAATCAGACCTAAACTACAAAGAAAATTAAAGAAAACAAGAAGAAAAAGACATGGGTTGCCTCCCAAGAAGCGCCTGATTTAACATCGCGGCACGACGCATGTTACCCACACATGACTTTGGATGAAGAAGTGTCACCACGTCGTTGTCATCCAATTTCCCAAGATAATGCTTGACTCGGTGCCCATTAACTCTGAAAACTTCACCATTTTTGTTCCTTAAATCAAAAGCACCAAATGGGGTCACGAACACAACTTCAAATGGCCCACTCCACTTTGACTTTGGATGAAGAAGTATGGACTTCTTCGGATAAAGGATGTATAGTGGGACTAAATCCGAAGAGATCTCCCGAGAGGGCTCGTACTCACTCCCCGAGTTGTCAATGGCTCTATTAGTAGCTTTGATTGCTTTCCTCATGTTCTTTATGTTTTTTCTAGCTTGGGGAGTGAGTTTTACCAACCTTTTCTTCCCTCCCCGGGAGGAATCACCTCGACCGGGTTGTTTTGAGCCTTTGCCTCTTTGTTTGACCATTGTCTGCAAGCACAAACATCTAGCTTTGTTAGTACCAGCACAGACAATGAAACAGATATGGAAAATGAATTGCAGAACAGAAGCCACAAGTTGCAGAAACAGTGCGGCGTGCGCCGCACAAAAAGGAGTGTGGCCGCTCTGGGGCACCGCGGACCGCATAAAAGCAACCACGGTCTGCGCTGAGGCAATGTCTATAAAACCACTTCTCCAAATCTAACCACTGTGGCCCGCACAAAGTAGCACCGCGGCCATACTGGGCAAGAGGTCAATTTCCTGAAAAATCCTTACTGTGGTCTGCACAAAGTGTTATTGCGGACCGCATCAAAGCACAGTGGACCGCACAAAGATGACCGTGGTCTGCGGAGGGTGCCAAGTCAAGGAGCTGAGTTAGGGTTCTCAAATCTTTCAATTAGTTCAAGTTTTTGCCTAATTAATATCCCTACTCAATTACCCATTTCATTACACTCACAAAGCACACAAAGATTAACAGTTAAACCAAACTAACCTAGAATTTTAAGAATTACAGGAAGAAGAAGCTACATGCTAATGAACATGAAAATAACATGAAATTATAAAATTAGACAAACAAAAATGAATGAAATGTTGCCAGATGTGACGATGGAATGCAAGTAATCAATCTAAACAAGGATTTCGTGAAAAGACATGATGAACAGTAGATTTTAGGTCTTTGAGAGTCAATTTTTTGAAAAGGGTAATCGGTGACCCCTGAGGTCTATTTATAGAAAAACACATGGGACTCAACCTCACCTACTAGAGCGGCCACACAAAACGGACTGCGGACCACGCTGGGTTTGTTTAGAAGAAGTCTGAGAAGGCTACCTCCGCGGTCCGCACAAAATAGACCGCGGCCGCTGAGGTTAACCGCGGTCCGCACTAAATAGAATGAAGCCACAGTGGCAAACTTTAGAGAGTACCTCATTTGGCCTTCACCAGTGCGGACCGTACAAAGTGCAATGCGGCCGCAGTGGCAACTTAAGAGACTGTTCAATTTTTTTCCTCATGTTTTGCACTGCATCAACATAATCCCTGCAACATCTCACAACCAATTAGTCCAAAAATCAGACCTAAACTACAAAGAAAATCAAAGAAAACAAGAAGAAAAAGACATGGGTTGCCTCCCAAGAAGTGCCTGATTTAACATCGCGGCACGACGCATGTTACCCATACAGAAATTTGGATGAAGAAGTGTCACCACGTCGTTGTCATCCAATTTCCCAAGATAATGCTTGACCCGGTGCCCATTAACTCTGAAAACTTCACCATTTTTGTTCCTTAAATCAAAAGCACCAAATGGGGTCACGAACACAACTTCAAATGGCCCACTCCACTTTGACTTGAGCTTACCCGGAAATAGACGTAACCGAGAATTGAACAAGAGAACTATATCTCCAACCTTGAACTCTTTACCCCGAGCATATTTGTCGTGAAGGTACTTCATTTTGTCCTTATACAAGGATGACCTTGAGTAGGCATAGAATCTAAACTCATCGAGCTCATTGAGTTGTTCAACATGAAGATTTGCAGCAACATCCCATTCCAAATTCAACTTCCTCAAAGCCCGCATGGCCTTGTGCTTTAACTCAACCGGAAGATGACAAGATTTTCCAAACCGGAAGATGTCTCAACCGATATGGAGATATACCAATCGGAGTTTTGTAAGCCGTCAGATAAGCCCATAGAGCGTCATCCAACTTTTTCGACCAATCAGTCCTATTGGCCTTGGCAGTTTTTGACAAGATGCTCTTCATTTCTCTATTGGAGACTTCCACTTGACCACTAGATTGAGGATTATAGGGGGTAGAAACCTTATGATTGACACCGTACTTGGAAAGCAACGTGTCGAAAGCCTTGTTGCAAAAGTGAGACCCCCCCATCACCGATAATCGCACGAGGAGTGTCAAACCTTGTGAAGATGTTGTTTTTAAGAAATGCCACAACACTCTGGGCTTCATTGTCAGGCAAAGCCACAGCTTCAACCCATTTCGAGATAACCGCCACGACAATGTAAGTATTCCCACAAGAGCTAACAAATGGACCCATGAAATCGATGCCCCAAACATCAAAGATATCCACTTCTAGAATTGTATTGAGAGGCATCTCATCCCTTTTTGAAATTCCACCCGCTCTTTGGCATTCGTCACATCTCTTGACAAAATCGCCCGCATCTTTAAACAAGGTCGGCCAATAGAATGCACAACTAAGCACTTTCGAGGCGGTCCTCACCCCACCATGATGGCCACCATAGGGTGAAGAATGGCAAGCCTCTAAGATACTCAATTGTTCTTCCTCTAGAACACATCTACGAATCACACCATCCGTGCAAATCTTGAACAAGTATGGCTCATCCCAATAGAAATCCAAACTATCCTGCTTGAGCTTCTTCCTTTGGTTAGAAAAGAGCTCATACGGGATTATTCCGATCACAAGGTAATTGGCAACATCGACAAACCATGGCATATCCTTCATTAACACCGCAAGGAGTTGTTCGGCGGGAAATGAATCATTGATCTCAAGGACATCACAAGGGCTCACCTCCTCCTCCAAACGGGACAAGTGGTCTGCCAATTGGTTCTCACTACCTTTCCGGTCAATAATTTCTAGATCAAACTCTTGAAGAAGTAACACCCATCTCATCAATCTCGCCTTGGAGTCTTTATTAGTCATCAAATACCTAAGGGCGACATGATCGGTGTGCACTATAACTTTGGCCCCCATAAGGTAAGGTCGAATTTTTCCATAGCAAATACAGTAGCCAACAACTCTTTCTCGGTAACTGTGTACTTCCTTTTAGCCTCATTCATGGTCTTTCTTGTGTAGTACACGGGATGAAACATCTTGTTGATCCTTTTTCCCAAAACAGACCCAATCGCAATGTCACTAGCATCGCACATGAGCTCGAAAGACAAGCTCCAATTTGGTGCGATAATGATGGGGGTAGAAGTCAACTTGAGCTTGAGAAGCTCGAATGCTTGCATACAAATCTCATTGAACAAAAACTTTGCATCTTTCTCTAGCAACTTGCACAAAGGGTGTACCACTTTAGAAAAATCCTTTATGAACCTCCGGTAAAAACCTGCGTGACCAAGGAAACTCCTCACCCCTTTGACAACAGTAGGGGGAGGAAGCCTCAAAATCACCTCTATCTTGGCTTTATCCACTTCAATTCCTCGCTTCGAGATTTTGTGACCCAACACTATACCCTCTTCTACCATGAAATGACACTTTTCCCAATTGAGAACAAGGTTGGTGTCTTCACACCGGGACAATACTCTATCCAAAATTTTCAAACACTCATCAAAAGAATCCCCAACCACACTGAAAACATCCATGAAAACCTCCAATATATCTTCCACCATGTCGGTAAAAATAGCCATCATGCAACATTGGAAGGTCGTTGGAGCATTACACAATCTGAACGGCATTCGAGAGAAAGCGAATGTGCCATAAGGACATGTAAAAGTTGTCTTCTCTTGGTCCTCCGGGGCAATTAAAATTTGATTGTACCCCGAGTAACCATCCAAAAAGCAATAGAAAGCACGCCCCGCCAGACGATCTAGCATTTGGTCAAGGAATGGCAATGGGAAATGATATTTTTGGGTCACCTTGTTTAGCTTCCGATAATCCATACATAATCTCCACCCGGTGACCGTGCGAGTAGGAATGAGTTCATTGTTGTCATTGGTTACCACAGTTATACCACCCTTTTTTGGCACACATTGCACCGGAGAAGTCCAAGAACTGTCAGAAATAGGATAAACCACACCGGCGTCTAACCACTTGATAACCTCTTTCTTCACCACTTCTTGCATAGCCTCATTTAATCTTCTTTGATGCTCCAAGGAATGTTTTGAATCCTCCTCCAAGATGATTTTGTGCATGCAAATGCGGGGCTTATTCCCCGAATGTTAGCTAGAGTCCATCCAATTGCCCTTTTTCCCTTTTGAAGCACCGCCAAAGTGGCCTCAACCTGCATGTTAGTAAGGCAAGAAGAAAGAATAACTGGTAAAGTAGAATTTGAGCCTAAGAATTCATACCTTAGGTGCGGAGGAAGTGGTTTCAACTCCAACACCGGTGGCTCCTCAATTGATGGCTTTGTTGGTGGAGTTTTCTGATTTTCAAGATCCAAAGGTAATTTCCTCGGCTCATAAGAATAAGAGCCAATCCCATGTAGGGCATTCACGCACTCCACTCTACTAGCATCATCATTGACATCCATGTTTAAGAGCACTGCTTCAAGAGGATCTTCCACGTTGATCATAGCACTGGTATCATCCACAATCACAGCTGTGACAAGGTCTACAAATGAGCACGCCTCGGTGCTATTAAGTTGCTTCATAGATTTGCAAACGTGGAAAATGACCTTTTCATCTACCACTCGAAAAGTGAGCTCACCCGCTTCAACATCAACCAATGCCTTCCCCGTTGCAAGGAAAGGTCTGCCCAAGATAATAGGAACCTCGTAGTCCACTTTACAATCCAAAATCACAAAGTCGGCTGGCAATATAAATTTGTCCACCCAGACAAGCACATCATCAATAATGCCCAAAAGTCGCTTCATCGATCGATCCGCCATTTGAAGTCTCATTGAAGTTGGCCTAGGTTGCCTGATACCCAAAGTTTTGAAAACCTAGTAGGGCATCAAATTGATACTAGCTCCCAAGTCACAAAGAGCTTTGGAAAAATCCGCACTCCCAATGGTGCAAGGAATGGTGAAAGCACCGGGATCTTCAAGTTTCGGGGCCATTGAATGCACTATAGCACTAACTTGGTGGGTCATCTTTATAGTTTCACAATCCATAGAACGCTTCTTTGTAACCAAGTCTTTCATAAATTTTGCATAACCCGACATTTGTTCAAGTGCCTCCACCAGAGGCACATTAATAGATAAGCTCTTCATCATGTCAATAAACTTTTTAAACTGATTATCATTCTTCTACTTCGCAAGCCTCTGAGGATAAGGTGGAGGTGACCTTGGCAAAGGATCCTTGGCTTTTGGCACAACTGGCTCGGGCATGTCAATCATGTGTTCCCTCGACGGGTTCACATTATTTTGGGTTTCCACCTCGACTTCTTCAATATCAATCCTCACTTCATTGTTCACATTTTCATCAACCACGTCTTCAACTACCAAAGGGACTTCGTCGTCTTGCAACTCAACATCATCATCCACGACTTGTTTTTTCTTAGAGGCATTAACATCACCGCCTCTCCCACTTCTTGTTGTGACCGCCATAACATGATTATTGCCACCCTTTGGGCTCACTACCGTATCACTTGGTAGAGCACCCTTCGGGCGAGTATTCAATAACTGAGATATTTGGCCTAATTGCACCTCCAAGTTTCGGATAGAGGTGTTGTGAGAAGCTAATTGTGCATCAAAATCCATATTCATCTTCATCATCTGCTCGAACATCATTTCAATTCTACCCATATCATTACCGGAAGAACTAGGACCATGAGAAGGGAATGGGGTTGGATTGTTCGGTTGTTGGTACATTGGGGGCCTTTGAAAGCCTTGCCCCCGGATGCCTTGGTTTCCATTGTTGTTCCACCCGCCTTGATTGTTGTTGTTGCCCTAGTTGTTTTTATTTCCATTCCAATTACCTTGGCTGTTGTTCTGATTACCCCAATTATTGTTTTGGTTGTTGTTCCAATTGCCACCACTTTGTTGTTGATTGCCCCAATTTCCTTGGGGTTGCCATTGTTGGTTTGAAGAGTTGCCTCTATTGCCTTGATAGTTGTTGACATATTGTACCTCTTCACTTTGGTCATCATAACCATCATTTTGACACCCATCATATTCATCAACAAATTGCTCAGAATTTCCTTGATTTTGTTGCCTCATTTGCCTTCTCTTGTTGACAAGCATACTAACACCCTCCATGGCATTCACTTGGAGAGGATTCTGAACTTGTTGCAACTGTGCCTTAGCTAATTGATTCATCGTAATAGTAACCTCGGCTATTGCTTGCCCGTGATCATGTAATTCCTTGTGCAAATGGATAACCATAGGGTCACCTTGAGGCACATTTGCTCTACTCTTCCATGCTGAAGAAGTGTCCGCTATTTCATCAAGTACATCACATGCCTCCTCATAAGAAAGGTTCATAAAATTTCACCCGTCCAATTGGTTAACAATGCATTGATTTGTAGTATTTATGGCCCAATAGAAGGTTTGTTGGATTATGGCCTCGGTCATATCATTATTTGGGCAATCTTTCACCATCGTTCTATACCGCTCCCAAATCTCATACAAAGGTTCCGTTGGCTCTTGCTTGAAGGCTAATATTTCATCTCGAAGTACTGCCATATTACTAGGAGAGAAGAATTTGGCAATAAAATTATCCGCCAACTCATCCCAAGTTGTGATGGAATGGTTGGGGAGTCTCTTGAGCCAATCCAATGCCTTTCCCCGAAGTGAGAACGGGAAAAGTTTCAATCTTAACGCATCCTTAGATACATTCGTCTGTTCCTCCCCCAGCATGTATCTACTAACCCCTTGAGATGTTTGTAGGCAATTTGATTTGCAGCACCCGTGAAGCACCTACGCTGCTCAAGTAAGGTCAACATCACATTGGTTATCTGAAAGTTGTCTTCCCGGATTCGAGGTGGGACAATAGCACTTGTGTAGCCCTGGTTCAATAATACTCTGGGAGCCACTCTTGGAGGAACCGAGGGAGGGTCTGGAATATTGTCATTTGGATTAGCATTGGCATTCCGGCCTCTCTGTTGACCTTGAGGTGCAAGAGGCACCTCATCTTGCTCAAGATCATCTACCTCCTCCCCTGATATCACATTTCCAAGAAGATCATTAGAGTTGTTTAAAGCCATGTTGGTACCTGAGTAATGATACAAACAAGTAAGTAACAAATAAGGAAAGAAGAACAATACCCAAAACTAACTAAATAGATAGCCAAAACTGTTAGCTCACCGGCAACGGCGCCAAAAGGTGATCGTTGCCAACTCCACACTACTAAAAAGTAGGAAGAGAGGGTCGCAATAGCTTTTACCCGATATGACGGTCGGAATCGATTTCCACAGGGAGCTAGGAATGGAGTCGAGTATCTATCTAGATTAGAGTTGTGTAATTGTTCCAAATGTCACTTCCAAACATCTTTTGAATTTTCTTTAACAACTAATATTATCAATTACTAATTATAACTAAATTATGCTAATAAGAGAATTGCTAGAGTTGAATCTAATGGGTAGAAAAGCACTAGGGTAGTGACTTTCACCTAGGTGACTAATTGACGAGTAAATGTTTCTAAGGTTCG
Organism: Nicotiana sylvestris; assembly: GCF_000393655.2. Taxonomy (NCBI): domain Eukaryota; kingdom Viridiplantae; phylum Streptophyta; class Magnoliopsida; order Solanales; family Solanaceae; genus Nicotiana; species Nicotiana sylvestris. The sequence continues at coordinate 176,568,483 of NC_091061.1, forward strand.
ATTGACATGATTGGGGAAATATGCTATAACCGTTGTACAATTTTACCCACTCTCACACCTCTCGGTAGAGCGGATGATTTTGCCCAATTGACTCTCTCGAGACCAAATGGGTAGGCAAATTAGCTCAAGCAACTAGGGTTTAAGTTGGGTAATTACTCTCTCGAGGTTTAACCCTTTAATTATGACTATCAATACTCTTGAGTCCATCTCAATTCCTTGTTGGGTCAATTTTGGAACTTAGGCTCTCTTTCTCAAGAAGAGCCAAATTAACTTAGCACAAATCAGTGTTTGCAACCACCAATTCATAGATTAAACCATAAAATTGACCCAAATAACAAACACCCATAGTCAATCTAACAATAGATGGAAACACCCATCAATTACTCAGACTAGGGTTGAGCCACAACCCTAGCTAATGGGTTTAGCTACTCATTCTTGAAGGAGAAAATAGAGAAATAGATGAAGAACAAGGCATATTAACTAAATGCTAAATTAAAATACAAGAATTTATCGTTAATTTAAAGCTAAGATGCCAAAAATGGCTTCAGATGAGATTCACACGAGCGCAACTCAGTTCTAGATATATCCGATAACCTAAAAATGGTAAAATATTCTATTTATACTAGGCTAAAAAAACTGGACAAAAATACCCCTGCGGGGTCAGTGCAGGCCGCATAAAATGGATCGCGGCCGCGCTAGGCTCTTGGACTTCAATTCTGAGCTCTCTGAACTTCGGCTCCGCGGACCGCGTAGAATGGACCGCGGCCGCAGAGGCAGCTGGCGCGATCCACACAATCATTACTGCGGACCGCATGGCTTGAACTTTGGCATTTTCCATCTCTATAAATCTCTCTTCGGTAGACCGCGCAATGTATACTGCGGCCACGTTGCCTGAAGCTTGGTTTTGCCATCTCTCTTCCGCGGACCGCACAAAAAGGTAGTGCGGCTGCGGACCGCGCAATGTGTACTGTGGCCGCGTTGCCTGAAGCCTGGTTTTGCCATCTCTCTGAATCACCTAGTGCAGCCGCATTCGACTTTATGCGGTCCGCACTAGGCTTGTTTGCCCTCAGTTTACTTTGTCTTTGATACTTGAATAGGTTTCACTTCTTTTGAGTTGATCTTTGACATTTCGTCACTTTGTCGATCAAACCTGCAATCAAGCACAACTTATGAACCTTTTGGGACTATTTTGTAACAATTTATAATCAAAGCATAGGCAAGAAGGAGCATGAAACTCGTTAAAATCCCTATATATCAGGGCCAGATCTCAACAGATTGGATGGTTGCTACAAGAGAATGGTATTATCAGAGAAAGGGTTAGGAGCTACATTGTGATGAAGTGCAACGAGTGTGAAGACATGACCAGGTCCATGTTCTTTGCTTCCGTTATGATTTTTGTCCAACAGATCATGGATGACCTATTCTACCTTCAAGAAGATATGGCGCATAGGCCCGCGGCGAGACCGACTGATGTTCCGCGGGCCCTTGGACCAGTAATTGAGGCACTTATGTATTCATGATTTTCATTCGAGTTTGTATTTTCATCTTTCTTCCAGAGTCTGTTAGTCCATTTGGAGTCGGTATTTTCATTTTCTGTGGGAGTCTGTTAATCCACCTTTTCGAGTCTGTTAGTTTTTTATGATTAAATTCTGTAGGAGAAGTCGTTGTAACCAGGATGTTTTGCTTTATTTTATGAAAAAACTAAAAACCCAAAAAATGTATCTTTTATTTTATACTTATCCCCGGAACTACGGTTGGTCTGATTCATGCGGCGTCATGATACATAGGCAATTCTCATAGGATTCGATCATAACGGTGAAATGAAAAGAAGGAAGAGAGAAAACAAGAAAAACTGTGGGAAAGAAATAATGGCAAAACAAGAGGGGGGAAATGAGAGGGTAAAAGAATAAAAACAATAATCAAGCAAAAAAGGAAGGAAGGAATGAAAAAAAAAAGAGAAAGAAATTGCAAAATGAAAATTAGTGAAAGCCGGGATGACACAAGCGGCCATTCAAATGCATAATAGAAATGGTTAACTGCTTAGGTACATTGCATCCCCAACGTGCAGGTGCCTATCTGTTAAGCTCTAATTGCTAACAAGTTTGCTTGTTGTCATCAAGTACAGGCAGGTGGTTAGTTTGTTTGGCATTCTGGCAACTCACCCCTACAACACCAGGTCCAAAGACAAATTGATCATGGCTGGCCAAAGAATGGATGCAAGTGTTATTGATCCATCAAGGGAGGGGGAATAGTCTGATGTTAATCTGAAAGAGGAGTTACATAAGTTAAAATACCATATAGCAGATATGTACCAGGCATGGGTGAAAGGGTACCCACCACCATCATACCCCGCCAACCCTGCTTTTGTCCCGCCATTGGCTCAATCCCAAGAACCTCCCACGATTGATTCATCTCCAGGCTTCCCCATTTACCACCACTACCAAGGCACCACTTCCCAAACCTCACAAGAACCACCACCCAAACCAATCCCATACCCCCCTCCACCAGCCACCTCTGTTTTCGTGGCAGCCCTATCCGCTACACTCCATTGATCTTCTAGTGAGCCGTTATTCCAGACCCAAGATAACCAATATTATCCCCCCGGATCCTACTTTCATTGCCCAAAAGCATTACTCTTACACTCCTCGTTTTGACCTCCCAGCTGAGACTGAGAAACCACCTAAACCCTAGAACAGGAGGAGATGTTCAGGAAGGTTAGAAGCCTGGAACAATCATTAAGAAACATGCAGGGATTGGGAGGCCAGGTGAGCGTAGCCTACAAGGATTTGTGTCTATTTCCCGATGTTCAGTTACCGGTGGGATTCAAGATGCCTAAATTTGATCTATATGACGGGCACGGAGACCCGGTGGCCCATTTGAGGGGATTCTGCAGTAAACTGAGAGGAGCTGGTGGGAAAGATGAGTTGTTGATGGCGTACTTTAGCCAGAGTCTGAGTGGCACGGCATTGGAGTGGTACACTCGTCAAGATCACGACAGATGGTATACTTGGGATAATTTGGCCCAAGCATTCGCTCGTCATTTCCAATACAACATCGAGATTGTTCCAGACCGTTTGTCTTTGACTAAGATCGAGAAAGAGCCTAGTGAAAGTTTTAGGGAATACAATTTTCGCTAGAGAGAACAAGCAACAAGAGTTAACCCCCCCCCCAATGGAGGAGAGCAAAATGGTGTACTTTCTACAAGCTCTAGAGCCTACTTACTTTGGCCATCTGATATCGGCCATAGACAAGTCTTTCAATGAGGTAGTGAAGATGGGTGGCATGGTGGAAGAAGGGCTTAAATCAAGCAAAATCATGAGCTACTCGGTTATCAAAGCAACTACCCAAGCCATTCAGAATGGTACTGAAGGAGTAATCGGAAAGACGAAAAAAGAAGATGTGGCAACAGTAGATTCAGGATCGTGGTTTGGACCTAGGGGCCCGTCACATCATTATACCCAGCCTCGACCCCATCACCGAACCTACACCCAAACCCCGTATAATCCACCCCAACACTATTTCCCGTCACCAAACCCTCATATTTCTGTCCACCACACCCATACATATACTCAACCTCTTTCCTACTCGCAATGGTGTGCCCCAGCCCCACAAAACACCTACCCAGCTCCACAGAATGCTTACCCACCCCCACGAGCCTACCGAAAACATGTCGGCCTAGGTTTTTGACCCAATCCAGCGTTCAAAAATGAGAGGTTGCAGCGAAAGAAAACTTTCACCCCGTTGGGGGAGTCTTATACCAGTTTATTCCATAGATTAAGGCAGTTGGATATGTTGAGGCCAGTTGAGTCGAAATTGCCAAACCTTCATCCAAAGAATCTTAATTACTCTGTGAGTTGTGAATATTGTTTTGGTACTCCGAGGCATGATACAGAGAAGTGCTGGCACTTGAAAAATGCCATCCATGAGCTCATCCACACAAACCGGATTGAAGTCCAAACCCCAGAGGCACCCAACATCAATCAGAACCCATTGCCAACCCATGAGGGAACAAACATGATTGAGATAGTACACAAGGGGGAAGCCCAAGAAGCCTTCACAGTCCGTCATGATGATTCACTCCAGTGAGGTTAAGCTTGTCAAAAAACCAACGGTTGACGGATCAGTGAACAAGTTGAGTAGGACAAACGGTGAACCATTTGTGGTAGTTAAGAAAGGATCCCCAAGTGATACTGTAGAAAAGAAAGAAAATTCAAAAGTGATCGTGCCAGGGTTGGCAAATAAGCCTATCATAACTATAGAAGGTGCCCGTACGGATCCTGTCATCATCAATCCTATAACCCAGTTACTGGTAATCAGCACTAGGGATATCCCATGGAACTATGAACGGGTGATAGTGACCTATAATGGAAAGGAAGTGAAAGAAGAAGTCAATGAGGTCCAGGGATTAACTCGTTCGGGGAGATGCTTTGTCCCGGAAGAGTTAAGAAAAGCTAAAACATCTAGAGATAATCCAGTTCTAGTAAAGAAGGCAGTCACTGAAGAAGAGGCGGAGGAGTTCTTGAGAAAAATGAAGGTACAAGATTATTCCATCATGGAGCAGCTGAGAAAGACGTCCGCTCAGATTTCCTTGCTATCATTGCTGATCCATTTAGACGAGCATCGTCGGGCCCTGATGAAAATTTTGAACGAAGCTCATGTCCCCGACAAAATCTCAGTGAACCATCTCGAAAATATTGCCAACAAAGTATTTGAGGTGAACAGGGTCACCTTCTCTGATGACGAGTTGTTTGTGGAAGGTACTGAACACAACAAAGCTCTCTATCTTACAGTAAAATGTAAAGATTTTGTGGTCACCAGGGTGTTAGTTGACAATGGTTCCAGTGCAAACATCTGCCTCTCTCTACTCTAAACAAGTTGAAAGTTGATGATGAGAGGATTCACAAGAACATCATCTGCGTTCGAGGTTTTGATGGTGGAGGGAAAGACCCGGTTGGGGATATAGACTTGAATTGACGATTGAACTGGTGGAATTCACCATGGAGTTCCAGGTGCTGGACGTAGTCGTCTCTTACAATTTGTTGCTAGGTCGGTCTTGGATATATGTCGCCAAAGTAGTCCTATCCACTTTGCATCAGATGGTCAAGTTCGAGTGGGATAGGCAGGAGATCGTCGTGCATGGTGAGGAGAATTTGTGTGCTCTGTCACACCTCCTTTTTCACTTACACCCGCAAGGGCATAAAGGAGTTTTTCCAATTAAAGGACAATTAGAACGGGATTTATTATTATTATTCAGAGTCGTCACTTGGGAAATTAATGGTGTCCCAAGTCACTGGTTGTATCCCGAACCAAGGAATCGTATGACTCTGTTAACAGTCCGCGAACCAGAAATCTGAGTAAGGAATTCTGTTAACCCGGAAGAAGGTGTTAGGCATTCGCGGGTTCCGTGGTTCTAGCATGGTCGCTCAACTATTGTATTTGATTTTATCTGATTTTAATACATGCTAGCCTATGTGCCACTTATTCGTAAACTGCTTTTATCATTATATTTTAAAAGAATTGCAACGTTGCGGAAATGCGTCTCAAACCACGTCGCAATCAATGCACCCATGGTTGTCAACACATTTCGACTCCGTTGAGATTTGGATTTGGGTCGCATCAATGCGCACCCGAGTTTAGGAATGTAATTTTATTAAAGTTGTGCCTAAAGAGTCTAGTGTATTATTATTTTGGGGAAGGCCGTGAAATTCGCTAAACGGCCCTCCCGAATTCATAGCGTTTATTGAGGGCCCCGCATTTCGTATTTTATTTGGCGAGGCTCGTCTCATCATTTTATTAAAAGGCCCACCTAAAAGAGACTATGATTTCTATATTTATTTATCTCTAAAAAACCTACTTAATTTTACATTGAATTATACCAGGTTAGCTGAAAGTTGAAGCCCAACGTGAGCGAATGATGACTTAGACAACTGTGGTGTTTCCAGCTTGGGATCGAGTCCCAAAAAAACAAATATACCTTCAGCGGCTACGATCAATGTCCAGTTCCCTACCACAGCAGTGATTACTTGTCTAAAATTCTAAACAGTCTACTAATTGACGAGTTTAAACAACAATACTGGAACGATTAGCCTATGTCACTGCATTAATACTCAGAACCAATTCTTACGCCAGCTTTCCTTTTGATCTTACCAATTGCATTGCACAGAACCTGAACCAAATTAACTAAGCCCAATGAAAATATCTATTATAACTAGCCTAACAATCCCCTTGAATTAGATAACATACTGAGTTAATCACGAATCGTGCAATTTCAAACTGCAACCTACTGTCTAATTTCAGAATTTAAAAAAAAAAACAAGTTTAGGCAACCAATTCAATTTAAAAGTCCATTTGTTCATACAGTCCCATTTCAGTCCAAAATATACAACAAACTCTGTTCGAATCTAGTTCAAATGATTACCCGAACTAACTTTATCCTACACAATTAAGCTGATGTCTAAGTCCAATTATAGTCAATGAATTACGACAAAAAACACAACAGAGGACATTTCAAATATAACAAAGCTAACTGGAGTAGTGAATTTACAACAATAGAACCAATCTCAAGTTATTTCATGTTCTAATTATGTGAAGCTACGGCCATGAGATCTCGAATTGTGTACCTGGATATGAAGATTCAAAGAAGAAGAAAAGATCAGCAGTAGTGGATAATAGGCAGCAACACTCTGAGATAACCAAACAACAACAAATACACATCCCAGAATAGAAGTATAGCCCAGAAAGAAGTTTGAAAATCAGACGAAGTGATGGATCAACTTGAATCAACTTCAAAACAGACCAAATAACCTTGGAAATCACTCAGAATGAACTCAACACTTTCAACCAGACCCAAGCTCAATCAAACTTAGCTTAATTGGACCTAATCTCATGCGAAACCATCTCAAATTTCTCTGAAACCACAGTTTAACCGATTTTGAACTAGGAAACTGGAAATTGAACTGAAAATTCCAATGGAATAATAACTAATTTTTTTGATTTTTCTATTAGATTTTCTGTTGTTTTGGTTTGTTTTTTTTTTGGAATTTTTGAATGTTTTGAACTTCAAGTTCAGATTTGAAAAATCAGAGAGGAGCTTCCTTGGGGAATTTTTCTGGCCAAGCCCCTCAATGAAGGCATTAGGGTTGCCTTTTATAGGCAACAAATAGGGTAGAATGTTCAAGATGGCACTCACACATTTTCCCTCTTTTAATTTCAGATTCCCCCTATTAGTCCTTCAATTTCTACCTTGTTTCTCAAGTTACTGCCCTAAGTTTACTGAAATCTACACTAAAGTCTTATTCTAGAAGGCCCTAGGGTGTTCTTTTACCTATACAATACCTATACTACCCTTATCTTGGTTTTGAAATTACTATTCTTAATACAAATACCCTTTTCCATGCCTAAACTACCCTTATTTCCTCCCTGAAATTACTACCCAAACAAGCTAAGCTTCAAACCCCTAACTAACTGACTCAAACCCTCTGTTAGCCTAACTACAAATCAATTATAGTCTCCCAAAGAGTCCAATTCAGCCTTAATCAGACCAAAACAAACTAAACTAATTAGAACTAGCTAGACGACTAATCAAACTGAAGCCAAACATGAACTAATTAGTAATTAACTAGAGGAACACCAGAAACTAATTTAAGAAAAACTTAGTAAAACTAATTAACAAATTATAAATCGAACTAGGATCAGGAATCAGAACATATTAAAATCAAACAAACAACTAGACTTATCAAATCAGGACACAAGATTAGAACAATATTGACAAAAATTAAAACGCAAATTAACAAGACATTAACCATGGAATTCACACATGCAGAAAATCAGAAAAGGAAAAAGAAATTGAAAATAAAATACCAATAAGAACTCACTAACAACAAAGAGCTCCGGCCAGTGGTTGTTTTTTCAAATCCCCCGAAATTTCTGACCCGTAACATCTCTAACCACGTGCTTTCAAAGGAAAACACCTGGTTAGGGTTGTTAGGGTCCGAAATCATGGAGATTTTGCATTAGGGTTTTGGTCGGAAACCTTCGATTTGATATTCGAGCTGTTCCAGGTAGATTCGAGAGACAGGGCCATGGGGGTTGGGTAGAGGAGGCCCAAGCGGTCACATGGTGTTAATTTGGTGGTGATTGGGTTATTTTGGGTTTTGTCCGAAAACCCTTGATCGAATATTCGACGATCTAGGGATGGATTTGAAGGAAACGGGTGGTGGATTCATGACGAGGGAGAAGAGGAGGTCTCGTGGTGTTATTTTGGTGGTCGATGGCATAAGTGGCGTTCGTTGGCGGTGGGGTTCCGGCGAAGTAACAGGTGTACGAGGAAGATGAACTATGTTTATAGAGTTTGGGAATTTTCGGACAATTATATTAAAGTGGGGAAGGGGGTTCCTGGCCGTCGGATCAAAAGTTTTAATGGCCAGGATTTACTTTCCCCCAAACGACGTCGTTTTGAGGATTGATGAATTGGACCGGGTGGGAAGGGCTTGGACTGGGTCGAATTATATTGGGCATTTGGGCCTGAGTGAAATGAATTGGGTATGGCCCAAATCGTGGGCAGCCCTTTCTCTATTTCTTTTTGTTTTCTTTTCCTTTTCATTTGTTTCTTTTATCTATATTTTCTATATTTTTTTGATTTTATAAAATTGCAACAATTAAAATAAAGTTCTAATATATTTCAAAATTAAACTAATTGATTTCTAAAATTATTTTAAAAACTATTTCGGGACGAATTCACATTTAAACAATTAAAAATGCAAAAGTGAACTATTTTTGTTATTTTCTTCATATTTTGTTCTAACACAAATTAACCCCTAATTAATAATAAAAATATGAAATTAAATCCTAAATGCAAATGCATATTTTTTGTATTTTTCATATGAATTAGAATGCACATATAAATGTGACAATTAGCAGAAAATGACACCAAAATTCACAAAAATTATAAAATAAAAAAAATTGTTTTGTTTGAATTTCTGGGAATAATTTTCTTTGGGAAAAAATCACATGCTCACAGCTGCCCCTCTTTGCTCGGAAACATGAAAAGTTTTCGGGCAAAGATAAGTGAGCAAATATGAGCGATTTTTGCCCGTTTGAATATTCCGTGTGAGGCATTTTTGAAAGAGTTGATCGCACCCTGCTTCGGAAGTTGCCTACATATCCTGGGCTAAACAAGAATCAGGTCAGTATAGTTCAGGAGTGTCTGGTAGCTGGGACTACCAGGAGCTATGATTTCACTGCGATTGCTGCTGCTACTGCTTGCTGACCTTCCTTATTACACCATGGCAAAATAAAAGAAGCTAAACTAAACTATGACCTATGAATTACAAAATCCTATCTAAATTCTTCAACCTTGTTGTTGTACTTCCTCGGTGCCTTGTTGTCTTGTGTTTTCTTCGTAAAATCCCTTGTTGCCATTACGAACTACAAACTGAGGTGTTGTTCCTTTCTTCAAATTGCTGAACTTGAATGTATTCCCTTATTGTACGGGTGGGCTCCCGATTACTAAAACTTGAACCATATGTCTTTGTTCTCCAGGTGGACTCCTGACTTCTGAATCTTGAACTTGAATGTATTCCAGGTGGGCTCCTGACTGCTGAACTTGAACTTGAATGTATTCTTCTGTTATCCAGGCGGGATCCTGACTTCAAATAGACAAAACAAAGAAAATTCCTGCCCTAGTTTGGTGGCTTTTTGGTGACTGCCTTTCCCCGCAGAGAGTTCCTCTAAAATAAACGAACTTTTCTGCCCCTGTCTTAATCAAAAAAAAAATTGTTAGTTCAAAAATGGTGGTTAGTTGGCAGCATTCTTGTTGGAAATCTTTCTGCTACATTGTTTTGTTCCGACAGGCTTCCCGAACTGGCCCTGAACCACTTTGACTTTCTGATTGATCTTCGAACCCCTGACTCTGACGAATCGAGTGTTATGTACCCATGTTGTTGTTTCACACCTCTGACCCTTTTCTGAACCTTTGCACTTCCCATGACATTTCCCAATCATTCCACCGATGACATTTCCGGTGATTCCCTGTATTCCACCTTTCATCATATTGTTTTTGACATGCTCTGACCACATTGCGCTTTACACTTTTCGGAATCTGGTAGTGAGTTTTGAAATCCCTTTCCACTTACTTTGAACAAAACTAACATTGAAACATTTTAGACAAATAAAACCCCCAAAGAAAATGAAATGCAATGAGTTTACGAGTTAAGGATAAGAAGAAACCAAAACTGGATGACTGTTAAAAAGAAAAGGGAAACAAACTTATCTGACCGGAGCAACTGGTACCAATCGTCATGACATGCATTTCGGAATAATCGGCCCAATCTGTCCAACTAACCAACTCTTGGTCGCCACCCTTCGTTGCCCCAGAACCATCACTTGATTACTTTATCCAAAACTTAGCCTTGGTCATCCTGTGGTGCCTCGAAACAATCTTCCACCAACAGACCTTTCTCCATTAATCATTCCTCAACTCACTTTCCCCTCAAGGTGCCCGCAAGGGTTTTCACCAATAAGACTCTTTCATTTTGTTCTTTTTCTTAACTCCTGTCGCCTTACGGTGCATGTGCAGGTTTTCACCAATAAGACTCTCTCATATTTATCTTTTTGCTTTTCTTGCTTGAACCAGAGTGTTGCCCCAGACATGAATTACATTTACCTGCTTGACTTGGCATTTCTTAAAGATTAATCAAAAGGTCTTCCTTTGGACCGTAATGTGGGCTTTGGACGGGGCTAGAAAGAAAGGGTATGAAAGTCTCAAAATAATTTTAAGGTGGGTTAAAATTACAACTTTCGAAATCAGATTTCTTACAACAACCACGACTTCTGCCCCAGTTTCTTGCTTGGGGACCTTTGAATTTTATTTTGGTATGACTGAACCTCAGAGAGGCTGCCTACGTACCCTTTCGGGATCAAGTCAAACGTAGTTCACGTCACAGAGACTACGTTGTTGTTTTTTTTCACTCTTCGTTTCCTTTCTTTTCTTCATTTTCTTTTTTTTTCTTTCTTTCTTCTTTTCACTTTCAATTTTCTTCTTCTTTTCTTTTCCTTCTTTTATTCCTTTTTTTTCATTTTGTTTTCTTCCGCACTCGCGTTTCTTAATGGTGACATTGATTCCGAAAGAGGGATATGAAAGAAAATAAGTAAGGCTCAAAGGGGATGACAAGGGATAAAAGTGTTTAGATAGCAGAACAAAACGCCTTCGTCATTTCAATCTTTAAAGTATGTCAAATACAAACAAGTACAATCAAAATAAAGAAATTATACATAGTATCTCTTGACCGCATCGGAATTGATGGCCATTTCTACACATTTTCCTTCTATGTCTGTCAAATATAGTGCATTGTTAGACAACACTCTGGTTACAACAAATGGCCCCTACCAGTTCGGGGCGAACTTTCCTTTTGCTTCGGCTCAATGAGGCAAAATACGCCTCAACACTAACTGTCCCACCTCAAACTTCCTTGGACGCACTTTCTTGTTGTATGCTCTTGCCATTCTTTGCTGGTACAGCTAACCATGACACACAGATGTCAATCTCTTCTCGTCAATCAAACTCAACTGCTCAAGGAGGCTTTTCACCCATTCATCATCATCGATCTCGGCCTCCGCAATGATTCTAAGAGATGGGATTCCACTTCTGCGGGTATCACCGCTTCCGTGCCATACACCAAAGAGTAAGGAGTTGTCCCCACCGAAGTACGAACAGTGGTGCGGTATCCCAACAATGCAAAAGGCAGCTTTTCATGCCATTGTCTTGATCCTTCCACCATTTTCTGAAGTATTTTCTTTATATTCTTATTTGCCGCCTTAACCGCACCATTTGCCTTAGGGCTGTATGGAGTAGAATGACAATGAGTAATCTTGAACTGATCACATGTCTCCTTCATCAGATAACTGTTGAGATTAGCTCCATTGTCTGTAATGATCACTTTGGGTATCCCAAACCGACAGATAATGTTTGAATGCACAAAGTCCACTACAGCTTTCTTGGTCACGGACTTGAATGTTTTAGTCTCCACCCACTTGGTAAAATAATCAATGGCCACCAGAATAAACCTGTGTCTGTTTGATGTTGCTGGCTCGATTGTCCCAATGACATCCATGCCCCAAGCAACAAAGGTCCATGGTGCAGACATTGTATGTAATTCGAATGAATCAGATCTCTATGAACTTGGCACTGATGACATTTACGCACAAAACTGATGCAATCCCGCTCCATAGTGAGCCAGTAATAACCTGCTCTGAGAATCTTCTTTGCTAGAACGTACCCACTCATATGAGGTCCACAAACTCCGGAATGTACCTCAGTCATGATGGATGTGGCCTGTCTCGCATCAATGCATCTCAACAACCCGAGGTCTGGAGTTCTTTTGTACAACACTCCTCCACTAAGGAAAAACCCGTTGGCCAACCGTCGAATTGTTCGTTTCTGATTACCTGTGGCCTGCATCGGATACACACCCATCCTGATATATTCCTAGATGTCATGAAACTACGGCTCACCGTCCAGTTCCTCTTCCACCACATTACAATAAGCGTGCTGATTGCAGACCTGAATCTGCAAAGAGTCCATGTAAGCGTTATCCGATGGTGTAACATCGATGCCAGAGTAGCCAACGCATCGGCCAATTCATTATGAATCCTTGGAATGTGCTTGAATTCTATTGACTGAAACCGCTGACAAAGCTCATGCAAACATTGTCGGTACGGTATAAGCTTTAAGTCTCGTGTTTCCCATTTTCCTTGAATTTGGTGTACCAGCAGGTCCGAGTCACCCATGACCAAGACTTCCTGGACACCCATGTCTACAGCTAATCTCAACCCCAAGATACATGCCTCATATTCTTCCATGGTGTTCGTACAATAAAAATGAAGATGAGCTGTAACAGGGTAATGTTTCCCTGTTTCAGAAATAAGCACCGCTCCTATTCCCATGCCTTTCTTGTTTGCGGTGCCATCAAAGAAAAGTTTCCATCCTGGCTTCTCAACTTGTTCCAATTCTTCAACATGCATCACCTCTTCATCAGGGAAATAAGTCTTCAAAGGTTCATAATTTTCATCAATCGGATTCTCGGCTAGATGGTCCGCCAAGGCCTGTGTTTTCATCGCAGTCCGAGTCGCGTAGACAATGTCAAACTCTGTGAGCAGGATCTGCCACTTTACAAGCCTCCCTATGGGCATAGGCTTCTGAAAGATATACTTTAACGGGTCCAAACGAGATATGAGGTAAGTAGTATAAGATGACAAATAGTGTTTCAGCTTCTGTGCCACCCAAGTTAGGGCGCAACATGTCCTTTCAAGATGAGTATACTTAACCTCGTAGGGTGTGAACTTCTTGCTGAGGTAATAGATGTCCTGCTCCTTCCTTCCGGTGATATCATGTTGACCCAATACACAGCCGAACGAATTGTCCAGTACCGTCAAATATAGAATCAAAGGTCGCCCTGGTTCTGGCGGAACCAACACGGGTGGATTTGACAAATACCCCTTTATCTTATCAAAAGCCTCCTGACATTCGTTTGTCCACTTGACTGCAACTTCTTTCTTTAACAGCTTAAAGATAGGCTCACAAGTTGTCGTGAGCTGAGCTATGAACCTGCAGATATAATTCAATCTCCCCAGCAAACTCATCACCTCGATCTTGTTCCTCGGAGGTGGCAATTCATGGATGGCCTTGATTTTTGATGGATCCAGTTCAATACCCCGGCAGCTGACTACGAACCCCAACAACTTTCTAGACGGCACCCCGAACGCACATTTTGCAGGATTAAGCTTGAGATTGTACATGCGAAGCCTTTGGAAGAACTTTCTCAGATCCCTGACATGGTCAGATTGCTTTCTAGACTTTACAATCACATCGTCCACATACACCTCGATTTCCTTGTGTATCATATCATGGAATATTGTTGCCATTGCCCTTATATAAGTTGCCCCAGCATTTTTCAAACCAAACGGCATGACCCGATAGTAGTATGTTCCCCATGGCGTGACAAATGTCGTATTTTCTGCATCTTCCTCGTCCATTAAAATCTGATGATAACCCGCGTAACAGTCCACAAAAGAACCAATCTCATGTTTGGCACAATTATCAATCAATATGTGGATATTCGGCAGCAGAAAATTGTCTTTTGGACTTGCCTTGTTAAGATCCTGATAATCGACACAAACCCTGGTCTTGCCATCTTTCTTTGGCACAGGCACAACATTAGCTAACCAGGTGGGATACCGTGTAACCCGAATGACCTTCGCATCGAACTGCTTGGTGATTTCTTCTTTGATCTTTACACTTATGTCCGTTTTGAACTTTCTCAACTTCTGCTTGACAGGAGGGAATGCCGGGTCAGTGGGTAATTTGTGAACAACTAAATCGGTACTTAGACCCAGCATGTCATCATACAACCATGCAAAAATATCCTTGTACTCGAACAATGTTTTGATTATCCCCTCCTTGAGCTGTGGCTCCAGATGAACACTTATTTTAGTTTTGCGAACGTTGTCTGGGTCCCCTAGATTAACTGCTTCTGTGTCATTTAGGTTAGGTTTGGGTTTTTCTTCAAAGTGACTTAATTCTTTACTAACTTCCTCATAGGCCTTGTCATCATCATATTCCACCTCATCATGACGCTCGATTTCTTGCACTATTATTTCTGAATTAGATTGGCTTTTAAAGCTGGGCCGAAGATTCCTCATGCATGTCATGTCATCGATATCAGCATAAAAAGAACTGTAGAGAAAAGAAAAAGAAAAAGAAATGGAAACAAAATTAGGAATTTAAGAAAGAAAAGGAATTGCATTTCATTGAATGTAAAGATAACAGGGTTTTAACTCATCCAAACGGACAGAACATAACAACTGAATTACAAACCCTGGAATAATCCAGGTGAATAAAAGGAAAACAAAACCCACTATCGCGACTCCCTCCGAGATGGAAGAGGAGTGGCTTCCTAGTTGTTGACATTAGCACGTGGCCCGATGTACTGTATATCTGCTTTGCTCGACCCTTCCCCGGCCTCAACCATGTTCACCTCAGCAAATACCTTCTCAAACCCTCTCTCCAAATTCCCATCCGCACCAATCAGTGGACCCGACACCTTTGCCAATAATTGCTTCCCGATACTTGGCCTGACGATGGACCTAGACAGACGTGGAATTGGTTTGGGAAGAACCCAGCCTCGTTTCTTCATCTTGTGGGCTCGCCTTACATACGTCGTCGTAGGCTTGAAACCCAGCCCAAAGGTATCCAGATTTTTGGGCAAATAAACTGGCTGAACAATACCTTGCAAATCAGTACCCAACCCTTTGCCTGGTACAAACCTGTTTTTCAACATTTCAGAGGCTACCATGACAGTTCCAGCTGTTATTCTGGGAACCGGGACGCTTTTCCCTTCAGGAACCTTTTCTATCGAGACTGTATCGAAAACCTGGTAAACCCACGGCCCCTTATCGTCATCAGTCTCTATGAAGGGTACGATGGCATCACTTACAATGCTCATGTTGTCTTCCCTATGTACTACGATCTCTTGTCTATCCCACTCGAATTTAACCATCTGATGTAGTGTAGAAGGCACCGCTTTGGCAGCGTGGATCCATGGTCGCCCCAACAGAAAAATATAAGACACCGCCACGTCTAACACCTGAAACTCCATGGTGATCTCGACCGGACCAATTGTCAATTCAAGTATGATGTCACCCACTGTGTCTGTACCACCACCATCAAACCCACGAATGCAGATGCTATTCTTATGAATTATGTCATCATAAACCTTCAACTTGTTCAGTGTAGACAAAGGACATATATTGGCACTGGACCCATTATCAATCAGTACTCGAGTGACTACCGAGTCTTCACATTTCACGGTCAAATAAAGAGCTCTATTATGTTCTGTACCCTCCACGGGCAATTCATCATCAGAAAATGTCACTCTATTTTCCTCAAAGATTTTGTTCGCGATTTTCTCCAAATGATTCACCGAAATTTTATCGGGGACATGAGCTTCGTTCAATATCTTCATCAGAGCCTGTCGATGTTCATCCGAGTGGATAAGCAATGAAAGCAACGAGATTTGGGCTGGCATTTTTCTTAGCTGCTCAACAATAGAATAATCTTGCACTTTCATCTTTTTCAAGAACTCTTCTGCCTCTTCCTCTGTAATAGCTTTCTTAATTGGCGCCGGATTTTTCTTGGGAACCCTAGCCTTACTCAACTCTTTGGGGGCAAAACAACGTCCCGAGCGAGTTAAACCTTGTGTTTCACAGACTTCCTCTTTGATTTCCTTCCCCTTGTAGGTCATAACTACCTGTTCATACTTCCATGGAACGACTTTACTGTCAATCACTGGTAACTGGGTTACTGGTTTTATGACAACTAGTTCTATGTGAGCCCCCTTCGCGACTACCGCAGGTGTGCTTGATACTCCTCGAACCACTACCTTGATCGGCTCTGGTTTCTTTGCAACGATGGAAGATCCTTTCCCCATCACCACAACTGGCTTGTTGTCTATTCTTTTCACCTGAACCGTTGGTTTCACATTAGCTGACATTTCATTCACTTTGGCTTCACTAGAACGGATCGTCATGACTGTCTGTGATGGCTTCTTAAGCTCTGCTCCCTTATGTGTCAGTTCAATCATGTTGGCCTCATGATGTACTGGCAACGGGTTCCGGTTAATATTGGGTGCCTCAAGGGCCTGAACCTCGATGCTATTTGTGTCAATAAGTTCTTGCACAACAGTTTTCAACCTCCAACATTTCTCAGTATCATGTCCGTGAGCCCCTGAGCAATACTCACAGCTCACAGAATGGTCCAGATTTCTAGGAAGGGGATTTGGCATTTTGGCCTCAACCGGGTTCAACAGGCCTACCTGCCTTAGTTTGTGGAAAAGAGTGGTATAGGATTCTCCCAGCGGAGTGAATGTTTTCTATTTCTGCACTCTCTCGTTTCTGAAAGCCTGGTTTCGCCGGAAACTGGATCCTGGCCTATAAGCCCTCAGGTGTGGATATGTGTTTTGTGGAGCTGGGTATGTATTTTGGGTAGCCGGCGCACGCCATTGCGCGTGAGCCGGAGGCTGGGTATAAGTTTGGGCATGATGGACGGAAAAGTGTGGCTCTGGTGGTGGATAATAGTGTTGAGGAGGGCCATATGGGGTATACGGGTAACTTGGGTGGTGGGGTCTGGGTTGGTTGTAATAAGGTGAAGGACTTCTAGACCTGGACCATGCTCCGGATTCAACAGTTGCAACCTCTTCATTCTTCTTCTTCCCAAGCACACACCCAGTGCCGTTTTGAATGGCTTGGGTGGTTGCTTTGATTGCTGAATAACTCATGATCTTATTGGATTTGAGTCCCTCCTCAACCATGCCTCCCATTTTCACGACTTCATTAAAGGACTTGCCCACTGCTGACACCAAATGACCAAAATAGGTGGGCTCCAAAGCCTGCAAGAAATAATCAACCATTTTGCTCTCTTTCATCAGGGGGTCAACCCTCGCTGCTTGCTCTCTCCAATGGAACCCATATTCTCGAAAGCTCTCACCGGGCTTCTTCTCGATCTTTGTCAATGACAGTCGATCTGGGATGATTTCAAGGTTGTATTGAAACTGACAGGCGAAGGCTTGGGCCAAGTCGTCCCAGGTGTACCACCTGTTATGGTCTTGTCTAGTGTACCATTCCAACGCCGATCCGCTCAAACTTTGGCTGAAATATGCCATCAGCAATTCATCTCTCCCTCCTGCTCCTCTCATCTTGCTACAGAATCCCCTTAAATGTGCTACTGGGTCGCCATGCCCGTCGTACAAATCAAACTTAGGCATCTTGAACCCGGCCGGTAACTGAACATCTGGGAACAGACATAAATCCTTATAGGCCACACTTACTTGGCCCCCTAACCCCCTCATGTCTCGGAATGATTGCTCCAGGCTTTTGACCTTTCTGATCATCTCCTTTTGCTCAGGGTTTTTGGACGGCTTCTCGGTGCCTGTCGTGAGATCAAGATGAGGGGTATAAGAGTACGGTTCTGGTACTTTGAAGGTAGGCTCAGGGGGATAATACTGATTGTCGTGCGTCTGGAATAGAGGTTCACTGGGGGATCGGTATAGGGTAGCAGGCGGAGGTGCTACAAAAATGGGAGTGATTGGTGGAGGAGGGTATGAGACTTGTTTGTACGGAGGATCCTGTGATGTATAAGAAGTGGTGCCTTGGCATTGTTGGTAGAGGAGAAATGCTGGAGATGAATTCACAGTGGGTGGCTCCTGAGGCTAAGCCAATGGTGGGATATAAGCAGGGTTAGTGGGATAAACTGGCGGTGCATGCCCCTTTGCCCAGGCTTGGTACATTTCATCCATCTGTTGTTTCAATTTATACATTTCCTCCCTCATTGCATAAACGTCCATTTCTTCTACTTCTTTCGATGGGTCAACAATACTCGTGTCAGATTCTAGGCATGTTCACTTTATCCTTAGACCGGGTGTTGTACGGATGAGTTGCCAGAATGTCAAACAACTAACCACCTACCTGGACTCACACATTTAGACAACAATTCCGTTAGCGATTAGGCTTTAACAGATTGGATAACCGCACATTGGGCATGAATGCACCTATACAGTTATCCATTTCTATTATAAATTTGTTCAACTGCATGCGTCATCCCGGCATTTCCTTAGTTCCAACTGTAAGCTTTCTCTTGTTTGGTGCATTCTATCCCTTTCTTGTTTTTCCGCTCTTTTCTTTTCTTATTCTTTTTCCATCCTCTCTTGTTTTTCTTCTTTCTTTCTCTCTTCATTTGGTTACGGTCGAATCCTATGGAGATTTCCTACGTATCGTGACCCCGCACGAATCAGACCAGGCGTAGTTCGTGAAAATAAGTGCCAAAATAAAGGAACAATTTTTTTGGGAATTTTCAAATTTTTCATTACCACAACATTCTATTACAAACTAAACATTCTGAAATGGAAAATAACAGACTCCAACTAAACTCAAATACAGACTCCGAACATACTAGCATACTTGGACGCAAAAAGAAAACAGACTAACAAACAACAAACTCTGAAGTGGAAAATACAGACTCGATCTATGAATACATTAGTGCTTCAAAAGTGGGTGCTCGTGGGGCATATTTCGGCCTCGCCGCGGGCTTAGGTGCCAAATCCCTTTCAAGTTGCTCTAGCTCATACATGGTCCGCTTGACATAAATCATTACTGCCGAAAAGAAGGTAGTGCGGGTCATATCTTCACATGCCCGACATCTCCTAAGGATGGCGTGGGCAATAGTCTCGATCATGTATCTTGTTCGACCCTTTTCTATAAGCAATCGCCTTACTTGATTATTGCGAGCCTCCAACACATGAGAATCCTGAAGATGCTGATCCTGCAGCTTCTGTATTTCTACTTTCATTCGGGCCAGTAAATCATAGCAGTGTCTACTTTCGGTCTCAAAAGCTTTAGCTTGCTTAGCTGTTTTATCCTCAAGGGTGACCACTTTCCTTTTCAGACTAGCGATGGTCTTTCCATAATCCTTCTTTAATTGTTGCATGTAATGGGTGTGTTCTTCTGTTCTTTTTACCCACCGTGCCCGGAGTTCCGCTATGGTGCCTTCAGATTTTTTCAGCTTATCCCGGCACTCACTATTTTCCCTTTTCAGCCCTTTTATCTACCGTTTGTCCGACCGGCTCCTTTTTGGTTATTGGCAACTATCCTCATTTGCTGGATTTGGGCCCTAAGCACCTCGTTTTCTTGGGCCAACCTGTTCTTTTCTCCCTGATCAGCAGCAACTTGCACACTATTCTCAAATTTCAAAGCTCCAATCTGTTGTTTTAGCTTGCCGATTTCAGCCTGATAGCCTTCTTCTTTTGCTAGCCAACCCCATTGTTCTTGTGATGAGTCAGTGAAATCCTGGATGTGGGGTCTTTTAGCTGGCCTCTGATGCTCAAGTTCTCTTTTGTACTATACGAGGTATTCTGGCGACATTTCTCCTTTGGTCCGATCCTGCACACAAGTATCTGCTTGTAGATATTGACATTCATTCCAAATCTCGCGGACTTTTGCTTTGGGAAACTGTTCGTCGGGGCTAATCTCAATTACTTGAGCACTAAGATCTTCCTCTCGTGGCACTGTTTGGCATCTCCCGAGTTGTCTCAGAACTCGACATGGAGCATAAGGTTGGATGCTCTTAAGTCCCATCAAAAGAAAATGTGACCTAGTTGTTGGCATGTATATGATTTCTTCAACAGGCAACCATCCCAACGTCCACTGTATCTGACTATCCGTGAGAGTACGAAAGTAAGATATCCATGCTATTACTCCTTCAGGCAGACTAACCCCGTCAATCCTTGTGTAAAACTCTCCTATACATGTCTTGTCAGACGAACCATAACTCAAGAGCTGGAAACGGTGGCATAGATGCTCAGTCATCCACATTTGTAGCAACAAGTTACACCCCTCAAAAAAGTTGCCTCCGGCTTTGCAGGCAGTGAGAGCTTGGAAAATGTCAAACACGATCATAGGCGCAAGAGTGCTTTCATTTTGAGCAAGCAAGGTACTGACGACCCCGACTACTTTTATATCAATATTCTCGTCTTTTCTTGGGAACACCAGGAGACCCAAAAAGGTTATCCTGAAAGCCACCCGTCTGTGCTCATTCCATTTTTTACGGTTATTTTTACTGCATAGCTTGATGTCCGTCTTGTTAAACCCTCCCACGTGGTCGTACCTGTCGTATATAAAGCGCAGAGTACAGAAGCCTTTTTCCAAATTTGGATTATGGACTGCCCTGGGTATTTTTAATGAATCTAAAAATCGATGCACCGTCATGGCTCTTGGAGCAACCAGATATTTTTCTCTTAATGGAACCTCGGCATTTCCGATGTACCCGGCGATTTCCTCCAGAGTTGGGGTGAGCTCAAAATCTAGGAAGTAGAAGACATTGTGCGTCGGGTCCCAGCAAGTGACCAACGCTCTTATAATATCACCCCGAGGCTTGATTCCAGCAAACCCGTAAGACCTTTCAGATATTTCTTGACCTCGTCTTGTCCTTCTTTGCCTAAATCGTTCCACCATAATCGCAACTCGAAAGGGATTTTAGTCATTATTGAGAAAGGTTCGTTTTGCATCGTGCTCATTCTGCACATTTATTAAGGTGATTTAAGCAAAAACAAAACTTTTATTTGACTTAAAACAACATTAACTATTTCCTTTTCCAAATTTAAAATGACATACACTGTTTTCAAACACGGCCTTTCAGCACTCCCAAGAACGAAGGTTTTAAGGCTGTGAGAGTCAACCAATCAAAAATCAAATTTGACCAAAGGTGGCCGTTATGCAGAGTCAGCCTTCCGACGTCCATTTCGGGAACGTTCGGATGTTTTTGACAAAACGGCATCACCCGATTTATTCATGCCAAAATTTAAACTTAAATATTCTTTGGCTATTTTTTTGGAAAAAGGGAGGTTGGACCCGATGAGGGTTGCCTACGTATCTCACACTCGGTGAGAATCAAACCTGCGTAGTTCGACCCGAGAAACTAACTATATTTTGACAACAAGACTCTTTTTTTCATTTTCCATGGCAAGATAAACTATTTTTCTTTTCTATTTTTGAAAATGAGACAAAACAATGACTCTTTTTCATTTTCGACAGAAAATAAACAACCTATTTTCCTAAAATAAAAACTTTTTTTTTTCAATAAAAGACTCCTTTCTATCTTTCTTTTGCTTTCCGTAAAGCAGATTATAAAAATAAAGCATTTTCTTTTTCACTTTCTCAAAATTTCGGCAGAGTTTCGACAGTATTTGGTCATTGGTTTTCTAAACTAATCAATTAACCCCTAACTGTTATTTCTCTCGTTTCTCTTTTCCTCTTTTTCTCAATTTTCCAACATTCAAAAGCCGGTCAACATGCTGGTTCGAAACAAATATATGTACATAACAAATAGGATGCATCAGGATGGTCTTTTATTTCAGGTTGCTAGCCCTAGACGGACCCAACCCCTGTGTTGAGTCCCCTAAGTCAAATGCAGCGTGATGCAATTAAGCGCTCCTACTAGGGATCCGGCATGAAGTCAAGTTATTCTAGGTTCAAAACCTGGTATGTGTTCTAAACAGTGCACTCGAGCGGACAACTCGAGTCGAGGAGGGGGCAGCATACCGGGGACCCGCGAGATCGTCCGGCTTTGCAACTTATCCGAGCCTCTTTTTTATTTCAGGGTATGACACTAACAGAATAGGGAGTCTCAACCAGTAAGCACATCCCCGGGGATGAAGAGAGAAGGGTGTCGGCACAGTTTATATACAGTTCAAATGATATCAAAGCGGTAACATTTAACATATTCAGCACAAAACATGTAGGAAAATCAGATATAACCAAATACAACAATTTACCTAAGCTCAAATTCTGAACCCTGAACCAGAGATTCTGGGTTCGTCCCCAGCAGAGTCGCCAGAGCTGTCACACCTCCTTTTTCACTTACACCCGCAAGGGCATAAAGGAGTTTTTCCAATTAAAGGACAATCAGAACGGGATTTATTATTATTATTCAGAGTCGCCACTTGGGAAATTAATGGTGTCCCAAGTCACCGGTTGTATCCCGAACCGAGGAATCGTATGACTTTGTTAACAGTACGCGAACCAGAAATCTGATTAAGGAATTCTGTTAACCCGGAAGAAGGTGTTAGGCATTCCCGGGTTCCGTGGTTCTAGCACGGTCGCTCAACTATTGTACTTGATTTTATCTAATTTTAATACATGCTAGCCTATGTGCCACTTATTCGTAAACCGCTTTTATCATTATATTTTAAAAGAATTGCAACATTGTGGAAATGCGTCTCGAACCACGTCGCAATCAATGCACTCATGGTTGTCAACACATTTCGAATCCGTTGAGATTTGGATTTGGGTCGCATCAATGCGCACCCGAGTTTAGGAATGTAATTTTATTAAAGTCGTGCTTAAAGAGTCTAGTGTATTATTATTTTGGGGAAGTCCGTGAAATTCGCTAAATAGCCCTCTCGAATTCATAGCGTTTATTGAGGGCCCCGCATTTTGTATTTTATTTGGCGAGGCTCGTCTTATCATTTTATTAAAAGGCCCACCTAAAAGAGACTACGATTTCTATTTTTATTTATCTCTAAAAAACCTACTTAATTTTACATTGAATTATACTAGGTTAGCTGAAAGTTGAAGCCCAACGTGAGCGGATGATGACTTAGACAACTGTGGTGTTTCCATCTTGGGATCGAGTCCCAGCAAAACAAATATACCTTCAGCGGCTACGATCAATGTCCAGTTCCCTACCACAACAGTGATTACTTGTCTAAAATTCTAAATAGTCTACTAATTGACGAGTTTAAACAACAATACTGGAACGATTAGCCTATGTCACTGCATTAATCTCAGAACCAATTCTTACGCCAGCTTTCCTTTTGATATTACCAATTGCATTGCACGGAACCTGAACCAAATTTACTAAGCCCAATGAAAATATCTATTATAACTTGCCTAACAATCCACTTGAATTAGATAACATACTGAGTTAATCACGAATCGTGCCATCTCAAACTGCAGCCTACTGTCTAATTTCAAAATTTTAAAAAAAAAAACAAGTTTAGGCAACCAATTCAATTTAAAAGTCCATTTGTTCATACAGTCCCATTTCAGTCCAAAATATACAACAAACTCTGTTCGAATCTAGTTCAAATGATTACCCGAACTAACTTTATCCTACATAATTAAGCTGATGTCTAAGTCCAATTACAGTCAACGAATTATGACAAAAAATACAACAGAGGACATTTCAAATATAACAAAGCTAACTAGAGTAGTGAATTTACAACAATAGAACCAATCTCAATTTATTTCATGTTCTAATCATGTGAAGCTACGGCCATGAGATCTCGAATCGTGTACCTGGATATGAAGATTCAAAGAAGAAGAAAAGATCAGCAGTAGTGGATAACAGGCAGCAACACTTTGAGATAACCAAACAGCAACAAATACACAGCCCAGAAATCGAAGTATAGCCCAGAAAGAAGTTTGAAAATCAGACAAAGTGATGGATCAACTTCAAAACAGACCAAATAACATTGGAAATCACTCAGAATGAACTCAACACTTTCAACCAGACCCAAGCTCAATCAAACTTAGCTTAATTGAACCTAATCTCATGCGAAACCATCTCAAATTTCTCTGACCACAGCTTATCTGATTTTGAACTAGGAAACTGGAAATTGAACTGCAAATTCCAATGGAATAATAACTATTTTTTTTTGGTTTTTCTATTAGATTTTCTGTTGTTTTTGGGTTTTTTTTTTTGGAACTTTTGAATGTTTTGAACTTCAAGTTCAGATCTGAAAAATCAGAGAGGAGCTTCCTTGGGGAATTTTTTTGGCCAAGCCCCTTAATGAAGGCATTGGGGTTGCCTTTTATAGGCAACAAATACGGTAGAATGTTCTAGATGGCACTCACACATTTTCCCTCTTTTAATTTCAGATTCCCCCTATTAGTCCTTCAATTTCTGCCTTGTTTCTTAAGTTACTGCCCTAAGTTTACTGAAATCTACACTAAAGTCTTATTATAGAAGGCCCTAGGGTGTTCTTTTACCTATACAATACCTATACTACCCTTATCTTGGTTTTGAAATTACTATTCTTAATACAACTACCTTTTTCCATGCCTAAACTACCCTTATTTCCTCCCTGAATATACTATCCAAACAAGCTAAGCTTTAAACCCCTAACTAACTGACTCAAACACTCTGTTAGCCTAACTACAAATCAATTATAGTCTCCCAAATAGTCCAATTCAGCCTTAATCAGACCAAAACAAACTAAACTAATTAGAACTAGCTAGACGACTAATCAAACTGAAGCCAAATATGAACTAATTAGTAATTAACTAGAGGAACACCAGAAACTAATTTAAGCAAAACTTAGTAAAACTAATTAACAAATTATAAATCGAACTAGGATCAGGAATCGGAACATATTAAAATCAAACAAACAACTAGACTTATCAAATCAGGACACAAGATTAGAACAATATTGACAAAAATTAAAACGCAAATTAACAAGACATTAACCATGGAATTCACACATGCAGAAAATCAGAAAAGGAAAAAGAAATTGAAAATAAAATACCAATAAGAACTCACTGACAACAAAGAGCTCCGGCCAGTGGTTGTTTCTCCAAATCCCTCGAAATTTCTGACCCGTAACATCCCTAACCACGTGCTTTCAAAGGAAAACAACTGGTTAGGGTTGTTAGTGTCCGAAATCATGGAGATTTTGCATTAGGGTTTTGGTCAGTAACCTTCTATTTGATATTCGAGCTGTTCCAGGTAGATTCGAGAGACAGGGCCATGGGGTTGGGTAGAGGAGTCCCAGGCGGTCACATGGTGTTAATTTGGTGGTGATTGGGTTACTTTGGGTTTTGGCCGGAAACCTTTGATCGAAGATTCGACGAGCTAGGGCTGGATTTGAAGGAAACGAGTGGTGGATTCATGACGAGGGAGAAGAAGGTCTCGTGGTGTTATTTTGGTGGTCGATGGCATAAGTGGCGTTCGCCGACGGTGGGGTTCCGGAAAAGTAACAGGGGGTACAAGGAAGATGAACTATGTTTTTAGGGTTTGCGAATTTTCGGACAATTATATTAAAGTGGGGAAGGGGGTTCCTGGCCGTCGGATCAAAAGTTTTAATGGCCAGGATTTACTGTCCCCCAAACGACGTCGTTTTGAGGATTTATGAATTGGACCGGGTGGGAAGGGCTTGGACTGGGTCGAATTATATTGGCCATTTGGTCCTGAGTGAAATGAATTGGGCATGGCCCAAATCGTGGGCAGCCCTTTCTCTATTTCTTTTTGTTTTATTTTCCTTTTCATTTGTTTCTTTTATCTATATTTTCTATATTTTTCTGATTTTATAAAATTGAAACAATTAAAATAAAGTTCTAATATATTTCAAAATTAAACTAATTAATTTCTAAAATTATTTTAAAAACTATTTCGGGACGAATTCACATTTAAACCATTAAAAATGCAAAAGTGAACTATTTTTGTTATTTTCTTCATATTTTGTTCTAAAACAAATTAACCCCTAATTAATAATAAAAATATGAAATTAAATCCTAAATGCAAATGAATATGTTTTGTATTTTTCATATGAATTAGAATGCACATATAAATGAGACAATTAGCAGAAAATGACACCAAAATTCACAAAAATTATAATATAAAAAAATGTTTTGTTTGAATTTCTGGGAATAATTTGCTTTGGGCAAAAATCACGTGCTCACAGCTGCCCCTCTTTGCTCGGAAACATGAAAAGTTTTCGGGCAAAGATAAGTGAGCAAATATGAGCGATTTTTGCCCGTTTGAATATTCCATGTGAGGCATTTTTGAAAGAGTTGACCGCACCCTGCTTCGGAAGTTGCCTACATATCCTGGGCTAAACATGAATCAGGTCAGTGTAGTTCAGGAGTGTGTGGTAGCTAGGACTACCATGAGCTATGATTTCACTACGATTATTGTTGCTACTGCTTGCTGACCTTCCTTATTATACCATGGCAAAATAAAAGAAGCTAAACTAAACTATGACCTATGAATTACAAAATCCTATCTAAATTCTTCAACCCTGTTGTTGTACTTCCTCGCTGCCTTGTTGTCTTGTGTTTTCTTGGTAAAATCCCTTGTT
The DNA here is from genome assembly GCF_000393655.2 of Nicotiana sylvestris. Taxonomy (NCBI): domain Eukaryota; kingdom Viridiplantae; phylum Streptophyta; class Magnoliopsida; order Solanales; family Solanaceae; genus Nicotiana; species Nicotiana sylvestris. The sequence goes on from NC_091061.1 coordinate 176,595,164, forward strand.
ACCATTGCGAACTACAAACTGAGGTGTTGTTCCTTTCTTCAAATTGTTGAACTTGAATGTATTCCCTTATTGTACGGGTGGGCTCCCGATTACTAAAACTTGAACCGTATATCTCTGTTCTCCAAGCGGACTCCTGACTTCTGAATCTTGAACTTGAATGTATTCCTCTGTTATCCAGGCGGACTCCTGACTGCTGAACTTGAACTTGAATGTATTCCTCTGTTATCCAGGCGGGCTCCTGACTGCTGAACTTGAACTTGAATGTATTCCTCTGTTATCCAGGCGGGCTCCTGACTTCAAATAGACAAAACAAAGAAAATTCCTGCCCTAGTTTGGTGGCTTTTTGGTGACTGCCTTTCCCCGCAGAGAGTTCCTCTGAAACAAACGAACTTTTCTGCCCCTGTCTTAATCAAAGAAAAATTTGTTAGTTCAAAAATGGTGGTTAGTTGGCGGCATACTTGTTGGAGATCTTTCTGCTGCATTGTTTTGTTCCGACTGGCTTCTCGAACTGGCCCTTAACCGCTTTGACTTTCTGACTGATCTTCAAACCCCTGACTCTGACGAATCGAGTGTTATGTACCCATGTTGTTGTTTCACACCTCTGACCCTTTTCTGAACCTTTGCACTTCCCACGACATTTCCCAATCATTCCACCGATGACATTTCTGGTGATTCCCTGTATTCCACTTTTCATCATATTGTTTTTGACATGCTCTGACCACATTGCGCTTTACACTTTCCGAAATCTGGTAGTGAGTTTTGAAATCCCTTTCCACTTACTTTGAAAAAAACTAACATTGAAACATTTTAGACAGATAAAACCCCCAAAGAAAATAAAATGCAATGAGTTTACGAGTTAAGGATAAGAAGAATCCAAAACTGGATGATTGTTAAAAAGAAAAGGGAAACAAACTTATCTGACCGGAGCAACTGGTACCAATAGTCATGACATGCATTTCGCACTAATCGGCCCAATCTGTCCAACTAACCAACTCTTGGTCGACACCCTCCGTTGCCCTAGAACCATCACTTGATTACTTTATCCAAAACTTAGCCTTGTTCATCCTGTGGTGCCTCGAAACAATTTTCCACCAACAGACCTTTCTCCATTAATCATTCCTCAACTCACTTTTCCCTCAAGGTGCCCGCAAGGGTTTTCACCAATAAGACTCTCTCATTTTATTCTTTTTCTTAACTCCCGTCGCCTTACGGTGCCTGTGCAGGTTTTCACCAATAAGACTCTCTCATATTTATCTTTTTGCTTTTCTTGCTTGAACTAGAGTGTTGCCCCAGACATGAATTACATTTACCTGCTTGACTTGGCATTTCTTAAAGATTAATCAAAAGGTCTTCCTTTGGACCCTAATGTGGGCTTTGGACGGGGCTAGAAAGAAAGGGTATGAAACTCTCAAAATAATTTTAAGGTGGGTTAAAATTACAACTTTCGAAATCAGATTTCTTACAACAACCACGACTTCTGCCCCAGTTTCTTGCTTGAGGACCTTTGAATTTTATTTTGGTATGACTGAACCTCAAAGAGGCTGCCTACGTACCCTTTCGGGATCAAGTCAAACGTAGTTCACGTCATAGAGACTATGTTGTTGTTGTTTTTTCACTCTTCGTTTCCTTTCTTTTCTTCATTTTCTTTTCTTTCTTTTTTTCTTTCTTTCTTCTTTTCACTTTCAATTTTCTTCTTCTTTTCTCTTCCTTCTTTTATTCCTTTCTTTTCACTTTTCTTTCTTTTTTTCCATTTTCTTTTCTTCCGCACTCGCGTTTCTTAATGGTGACATTGATTCCGAAAGAGGGATATGAAAGAAAATAAGTAAGTCTCAAAGGGGATGACAAGGGGTAAAAGTGTTTAAATAGCAGATCAAAACGCCTTCGTCATTTCAATCTTTAAAGTATGCCAAATACAAACAAGTACAATCAAAATAAAGAAATCATACATAGTATCTCTTGACCGTATCGGAATTGATGGCCATTTCTACACATTTTCCTTCTATGTCTGTCAAATATAGTGCACCGTTAGACAACACTCTGGTTACAACAAATGGCTCCTGCCAGTTCGGGGCGAACTTTCCTTTTGCTTCGGCCCAATGAGGCAAAACACGCCTCAACACTAACTCTCCCACCTCAAACTTCCTTGAACGCACTTTCTTGTTGTATGCTCTTGCCATTCTTTGCCGGTACAGCTGACCATGACACACGGATGCCAATCTCTTCTCGTCAATTAAACTCAACTGCTCAAGGCGGATTTTCACCCATTCATCATCATCGATATCGGCCTCCTCAATGATTCTAAGAGATGGGATTTCCACTTCGGCGGGTATCACCGCTTTCGTGCCATACACCAAAGAGTAAGGAGTTGTCCCCACCGAAGTACGAACAGTGGTGCGGTATCCCAATAATGCAAAAGGCAGCTTTTCATGCCATTGTCTAGATCCTTCCACCATTTTTCGAAGTATTTTCTTTATATTCTTATTGGCCGCCTCAACCGCACCATTTGCCTTAGGGCGGTATGGAGTAAAATGATGATGAGTAATCTTGAACTGCTCACATGTCTCTTTCATCAAATGACTGTTGAGATTAGCTCCATTGTCTGTAATGATAACTTTGGGTATCCCAAACCGACAGATAATGTTTGAATGCACAAAGTCCACTACAGCTTTCTTGGTCACGGACTTGAATGTTTTAGCCTCCACCCACTTGGTAAAATAATCAATGGCCACCAGAATAAACCTGTGTCCATTTGATGCTGCTGGCTCGATTGGCCCAATGACATCCATGCCCCAAGCAACAAAAGGCCATGGTGCAGACATTGTATGTAATTCGGATGGTGGAGAATGAATCAAATCTCCATGAACTTGGCACTGATGACATTTACGCACAAAACTGATGCAATCCCGCTCCATAGTGATCCAGTAATAACCTGCTCTGAGAATCTTCTTTGCTAGAACGTACCCACTCATATGAGGTCCACAAAATCCGGAATGTACCTCAGTCATGATGGATGTGGCCTGTCTCGCATCAATGCATCTCAACAACTCGAGGTCTGGAGTTCTTTTGTACAACACTCCTCCACTAAGGAAAAACCCGCTGGTCAACCGTCGAATTGTTCGTTTCTGATCACCTGTGGCCTGCATCGGATACACACCCATCCTGATATATTCCTTGATGTCATGAAACCACGGCTTACCGTCCAGTTCCTCTTCCACCACATTACAATAAGCGTACTGATTGCGGACCTGAATCTGCAAAGGGTCCACGTAAGCCTTATCCGGATGGTGTAACATCGATGCCAGAGTAGCCAACGCATCGGCCACTTCATTATGATTCCTTGGAATGTGCTTGAATTCTATTGACTGAAACCGCTGACAAAGCTCATGCAAACATTGTCGGTACGGTATAAGCTTTAAGTCCCGTGTTTCCCATTTTCCTTGAATTTGGTGTACCAGCAAGTCCGAGTCACCCATGACCAAGACTTCCTGGACACCCATGTCTACAGCTAATCTCAACCCCAAGATACATGCCTCATATTCTGCCATGTTGTTCGTACAATAAAAAGCTGAGCTGTAACATGGTAATGTTGCCCTATTTCAGAAATAAGCACCGCTCTTATTCCCATGCCTTTCATGTTTGCGGTGCCATCAAAGAAAAGTTTCCATCCTGGCTTCTTAACTTGTTTCAATTCTTCAACATGCATCCTTTCAAGATGAGTATACTTAGCCTCGTAGGGTGTGAACTTCTTGTTGAGGTAATAGATGGCATGCTCCTTCCTTCTGGTGATATCATGTTGACCCAATACACAGCCGAACGAATTGTCCAGTACCGTCAAATATAGAATCAAAGGTCGCCCTGGTTCTGGCGGAACCAACACGGGTGGATTTGACAAATACCCCTTTATCTTATCAAACGCCTCCTGACATTCGTTTGTCCACTTGACTGCAGCGTCTTTCTTTAACAGCTTAAAGATAGGCTCACAAGTTGTCGTGAGCTGAGCTATGAACCTGCTGATATAATTCAATCTCCCCATCAAACTCATCACCTCGATCTTGTTCCTCGGAGGTGGCAATTCATAGATGGCCTTGATTTTTGATAGATCCAGTTCAATACCCCAGCAGCTCACTACGAACCCCAACAACTTTCCAGACGGCACCCCGAACGCGCATTTTGCAGGATTAAGCTTGAGATTGTACCTGCGAAGCCTTTGGAAGAATTTTCTCAGATCCCTGACATGGTCAGATTGCTGTCTAGACTTTACAATCACATCGTCCACATACACCTCGATTTCCTTGTGTATCATACCATGGAATATTGTTGTCATTGCCCTCATATAAGTTGCCCCAGCATTTTTCAAACCAAACGGCATGACCCGATAGCAGTATGTTCCCCAGGGCGTGACGAATGCCGTATTTTTCGCATCTTCCTCATCCATTAAAATCTGATGATAACCCGCGTAACAATCCACAAAAGAACCAATCTCATGTTTGGCACAATTATCAATCAATATGTGGATATTCGGCAGCGGAAAATTGTCTTTTAGACTTGCCTTGTTAAGATCCTGATAATCGACACAAACCCTGGTCTTACCATCTTTCTTTGGCACAGGCACAACATTAGCTAACCAGGTGGGATACCGTGTAACCCGAATGACCTTCGCATCGAACTGCTTGGTGATTTCTTCTTTGATCTTTACACTTATGTCCGTTTTGAACTTTCTCAACTTTAGCTTGACAGGAGGGAATGTCGGGTCAGTGGGTAATTTGTGAACCACTAAATTGGTACTTAGACCCGGCATGTCATCATACGACCATGCAAAAACATCCTTGTACTCGAACAATGTTTAGATTATCCCCTCCTTGAGTTGCGGCTCCAAATGAACACTTATTTTAGTTTCGCGAACGTTGTCTGGGTCCCCTAGATTAACTGCTTATGTGTCATTTAGGTTAGATTTGGGTTTTTCTTCAAAGTGACTTCATTCTTTACTAACTTCCTTATAGGCCTTGTCATCATCATATTCCACCTCATCATAACGCTCGATTTCTTGCACTATTATTTCTAAATTAGATTGGCTTTTAAAACTGGGCCAAAGATTCCTCATGCATGTCATGTCATCGATATCATCATAAAAAGAACTGTACATTAAAGAAAAAGAAAAAGAAATGGAAACAAAATTAGGAATTTAAGAAAGAAAAGGAATTGCATTTCATTGAATGTAAAGATAACAGGGTTTTCACTCATCCAAACGGACGGAACATAACAACTGAATTACAAACCCTGGAATAATCCAGGTGAACAAAAGGAAAACAAAACCCACTACCGTGACTCCCTTCGAGATGGAAGAGGAGTGGCTTCCCAGTTGTTGACATTAGCACGTGGCCCGATGTACTGTATATCTGCTTTGCTCGACCCTACCCCGGCCTCAACCATGTTCACCTCAGCAAATACCTTCTCAAACCCTCTCTCCAAGTTCCCATCTGCACCAATCAGTGGACCCGACACCTTTGCCAATAATTGCTTCCCAATACTTGGCTTGACGAAGGACCTAGACAGACGTGGAATTGGTTTGGGAAGAACCCAGCCTTGTTTCTTCATCTTGCGGGCTCGTCTTACATCTGCCACCGTAGGCTTGAAACCCAGCCCAAAGGTATCCAGATATTTGGGCAAATAAACTGGCTGAACAATACCTTGCAAATCAGTACCCAACCCTTTGCCTGGTACAAACCTGTTTTTCAACATTTCAGAGGCTACCATGACAGTTGCAGCTGTTATTCTGGGAACCGGGATGCTTTTCCCTTCAGGAACCTTTTCTACCAAGACTGTATCGAAAACCTGGTAAACCCACGGCCCCTTATCTTCATCAGTCTCTATGAAGGGTACGATGGCATCACTTACAATGCTCATGTTGTCTTCCCTATGTACTACAATATCTTGTCTATCCCACTCGAATTTAACCATCTGATGTAGTGTAGAAGGCACCTCTTTGGAAGCGTGGATCCATGGTCACCCCAACAGAAAAATACAAGACACCGCCACGTCTAACACCTGAAACTCCATGGTGAACTCGACCGGACCAATTGTTAATTCAAGTATGATGTCACCCACTGTGTCTGTACCACCACCATCAAACCCACGAACGCAGATGCTATTCTTATGAATTCTGTCATCATCAACCTTCAACTTGTTCAGTGTAGACAAAGGACAGATATTGGCACTGGACCCATTATCAATCAGTACTCGAGTGACTACCGAGTCTTCACATTTCACAGTCAAATAAAGAGCTCTATTATGTTTTGTACCCTCCACGGGCAATTCATCATCAGAAAATGTCACTTTATTTACCTCAAAGATTATGTTCGCGATTTTCTCCAAATGATTCACCGAAATTTTATTGGGGACATAAGCTTCGTTGAATATCTTCATCAGAGCCTGTCGATGTTCATCCGAGTGGATAAGCAATGAAAGTAACGAGATTTGGGCTGGCGTTTTTCTTAGCTGCTCAACAATAGAATAATCTTGCACTTTCATATTTTTCAAGAACTCTTTTGCCTCTTCCTCCGTAATAGATTTCTTAATTGGCGCCGGATTTTCCTTGGGAACCCTAACCTTTCTCAACTCTTCGGGGGCAAAACAACGTCCCGAGCGAGTTAAACCTTGTGTTTCACAGACTTTCTCTTTGATTTCCTTCCCCTTGTAGGTCACAACTACCTGTTCATACTTCCACGGAACGGCTTTACTGTCAATCACTGGTAACTGGGTTACTGGCTTTATGACAACTAGTTCTATGTGAGCCCCCTTCGCGACTACCGCATGTGTCCTTTATACTCCCCGAACACTACCTTGATCGGCTCTGGTTTCTTTGCAACGACGGAAGATCCTTTCCCTATCACCACAACTGTCTTGTTGTCTATTCTTTTCAACTGAACCGATGGTTTCACATTAGCTGACTTTTCATTCACTTTGGCTTCACTAGAACGGATCGTCATGACTGTCTGTGATGGCTTCTTAAGCTCTGCTCCCTTATGTATCAGTTCAATCATATTGGCCTCATGATACGCTGGCAACGGGTTCTGGTTAATATTGGTTACCTCAGGGGCCTGAACCTCGATCCTGTTTGTGTCAATAAGTTCTTGCACAGCAGTTTTCAACCTCCAACATTTCTCAGTATCATATTCGGGAGCCCCTGAGAAATACTCATAGCTCACAGAATGGTCCAGATTTCTAGGAAGTGGATTTGGCATTTTGGCCTCAACCGGGTTCAACAGGCCTATCTGCCTTAGTTTGTGGAAAAGAGTGGTATAGGATTCTCCCAGCGGAGTGAATATTTTCTGTTTCTACACTCTCTCGTTTCTGAAAGCCTGGTTTGGGCGGAAGCTGGATCTTGGCCTATAAGCCCTCGGGTGTGGATATGTGTTTTGTGTAGCTGGGTATGTGTTTTGGGTAGCCGGCGCACGCCATTGCGCGTGAGCCGGAGGCTGGGTATATGTTTGGGCATGATGGACGGAAAAGTGTGGCTCTGGTGGTGGATAATAGTGTTGAGGAGGGCCATATGGAGTATACGGGTAACTTGGGTGGTGGGGTCTGGGTTTGTTGTAATAAAGTAAAGGACTTCTAGACCTGGACCATGCTCCGGATTCGACAGTTGCAACCTCTTCTTTCTTCTTCTTCCCAAGCATACCCCCAGTGTCGTTTTGAATGGCTTGGGTGGTTGCTTTGATTGCTGAATAACTCATGATCTTATTAGATTTGAGTCCCTACTCAACCATTCCTCCCATTTTCACGACTTCATTAAAGGACTTGCCGACTGCTGACACCAAATGACCAAAATAGGTGGGCTCCAAAGCCTGCAAGAAATAATCAACCATTTTGCTATCTTTCATCGGGGGGTCAACCCCCGCCGCTTTCTCTCTCCAATGGAACCCATATTCTCGAAAGCTCTCACCGGGCTTCTTCTCGATCTTTGTCAATGACAGTCAATCTGGGATGATTTCAAGATTGTATTGAAACTGACAGGCGAAGGCTTGGGCCAATCTTGTCTAGTGTACCATTCCAATGCCGACCCGCTCAAACTTTGGCTGAAATATGCCATCAGCAATTCATCTCTCCCTCCTGCTCCTCTCATCTTGCTACAGAATCCCCTTAAATGTGCTAGTGGGTTGCCATGCCCGTCGTACAAATCAAACTTAGGCATCTTTAACCCGGCCGATAACTGAACATCTGGGAACAGACATAAATCCTTATAGGCCACACTTACTTGTCCCCCTAACCCCTTCATGTCTCGGAATGATTGCTCCAGGCTTTTGACCTTTCTGATCATCTCCTCCTACTCAGGGTTGTTGGGCGGCTTCTCGGTGCCTGTCGTGAGATCAAGATGAGGGGTATAAGAGTAGGGTTCTGGTACTTTGAAGGTAGGCTTAGAGGGATAATACTGATTGTCGTGCGTCTGGAACAGAGGTTCACTGGGGGATCGTTGTAGGGTAACAGGCGGAGGTGCTACAAAAACGGGAGTGATTGGTGGAGGAGGGTATGAGACTTGTTTGGATGGAGGAGCCTGTGATGTATGAGAAGTGGTGCCTTGGCATTGTTGGTAGAGGGGAAATGCTGGAGATGAATTCACAGTGGGTGGCTCCTGAGGCTGAGCCAATGGTGGGATATAAGCGGGGTTAGTGGGATAAACTGGCGGTGGATGCCCCTTTGCCCAGGCTTGGTACATTTCAGCCATCTGTTGTTTCAATTTATACATTTCCTCCCTCATTGCATGAACGTCCATTTCTTCTACTTCTTTGGATGGGTCAACAATACTCGTGTCATATTTTGGGCCAGTCATATTCAATTTATCCTTAGACCGGGTGTTGTACGGATGAGTTGCTAGAATTCCAAACAACTAACCACCTACCTGGACTCACACATTTAGACAACAATTCCGTTAGCGATTAGGCTTTAAGAGATTGGATAACCGCACATTGGGAATGAATGCACCTATACAGTTAACCATTTCTATTATGCATTTGTTCAACTGCATGCGTCATCTCGGCATTTCCTTAGTTCCAACTGTAAGCTTTCTCTTGTTTTGGTGCATTCTATCCCTTTCTTGTTTTTCCGCTCTTTTCTTTTCTTATTCTTTTTCCATCCTCTCTTGTTTTTCTTCTTTCTTTCTCTCTTCATTTAGTTACGGTCGAATCCTATGGAGATTGCCTACGTATCATGACCCCGCACGAATCAGACCAGGCATAGTTCGTGAAAATAAGTGCCAAAATAAAGGAACAAAATTTTTGGGAATTTTCAAATTTTTCATTACCACAACATTCTATTACAAACTAAACATTCTGAAATGGAAAATAACAGACTCCAACTAAACTCAAATACAGACTCCGAACATACTAGCATACTTGGACGCAAAAAGAAAATAGACTGACAAACAACAAACTCTAAAATGGAAAATACAGACTCGATCTATGAATATATTAGTGCTTCAAAAGTGGGTGCCCGCGGGGCATCATTCGGCCTCGCCGCGGGCTTAGGTGCCAAATCCCTTTCAAGTTGCTCTAGCTCATACATGGTTCACTTGACATAAATCATTACTGCCGAAAAGAAGGTAGTGCGGGTCATGTCTTCACATGCCCGACATCTCCTGAGGATGGCGTAGGCAATGGTCTCGATCCTGTATCTTGTTCGACCCTTTTCTATAAGCAATCGCCTTACTTGATTATTGCGAGCCTCCAACACATGAGAATCCTGAAGATGATGATCCGGCAGCTGCTGTATTTCTACTTCCATTCGGGCCAGTAAATCATAGTAGTGTCCACTTTCGGTCTCAAAAGCTTTAGCTTGCTTAGCTGTTTTATCCTCAAGGGTGACCACTTTCCTTTTCAGACTAGCGATGGTCTTTCCATAATCCTTCTTTAATTGTTGCATGTAATGGGTGTGTTCTTATGTTCTTTTTACCCACCGTGCCCGAAGTTCCGCTATGGTGCCTTCGGATTTTTTCAGCTTATCCCGGCACTCACTAATTTCTTTTTTCAGCCCCTTTATCAACCGTTCGTCCGACTGGCTCCTTTTTTGGTTATTGGCAACTATCCTCATTTGCTGGATTTGGGCCCTAAGCACCTCATTTTCTTGGGCCAACCTGTTCTTTTCTCCCTAATCAGCAGCAACTTGCACACTGTTCTCAAATTTCAGAGCTCCAATCTGTTGTTTCAGCTTGCCGATTTCAGCCTGATAGCCTTCTTCTTTTGCTAGCCAACCCCATTGTTCTTGTGATGATTCAGTGAAATCCTGGATGTGGGGTCTTTTAGCTAGCCTCTGATGCTCAAGTTCTCTTTTGTACCATGCGAGGTATTCTGGCGACATTTCTCCTTTGGCCCGATCCTGCACACAAGTATCTGCTTGTAGATATTGACATTCACTCCAAATCTCGCGGACTTTTGCTTCGGGAAACTGTCCGTCAGGGCTAATCTCAATTACTTGAGCACTAAGATCTTCCTCCCGTGGCACTGTTTGGCATCTCCCGAGTTGTTTCACAACCCGACATGGAGCATAAGGCTGGATGCTCTTAAGTCCTATCAAAAGAAAATGTGACCTAGCTACTGGCATGTATATGATTTCTTCAACAGGCAACCATCACAACGTCCACTGTATCTGACTATCTGTGAGAGTACGAAAGTATGATATCCATGCTATTACTCCTTCAGGCAGACTAACCCCGTCAATCCTTGTGTAAAACTCTCTGATACATGTCTTGTCAGACGAACCATAACTCAAGAGCTGGGAACGGTGGCATAGATTCTCAGTCATCCACATTTGTAGCAACAAGTTACACCCCTCAAAAAAGTTGCCTCCGACTTTGCAGGCAGTGAGAGCTCGGAAAATGTCAGACACGATCATAGGCGCAAGAGTGCTTTCATTTTGAGCAAGCAAGGTACTGACGACCCCGGCTACTTTTATATCAATATTCTCGTCTTTTCTTGGGAACATCAGGAGGCCCAAAAAGGCTATCATGAAAGCCACCCGTCTGTGCTCATTCCATTTTTTATGGTTATTTTTACTGCATAGCTTGATGTCCGTCTTGTTAAACCCTCCCACGTGGTCGTACCTGTCTTATATGAAGCGTAGAGTACAGAAGCCTTTTGCCAAATCTGGATTATGGACTGCCTTGGGTATTTTTAATGAATCTAAAAATTGATGCACCGTGATGGCTCTTGGAGCAACCAGATATTTTTCTCTTAACGGAACCTCAGCATTTCCGATGTACCCGGCGATTTCCTCCAGAGTTGGGGTGAGCTCAAAATCTGGGAAGTGGAAGACATTGTGTGCCGGGTCCCAGCAAGTGACCAACGCTCTTATAATATCACCTCGAGGCTTGATTTCCAGCAAACCCGTAAGACCTTTCAGATATTTCTTGACCTCGTCTTGTCCTTCTTTGCCTAAATCGTTCCACCATAACCGCAACTCGAAAGGGATTTTAGTCATTATTGAGAAAGGTTCGTTTTGCATTGTGCTTATTTTGCACATTTATTAAGGTGATTTTAGTCATTATGAGGGTTGCCTACGTATCTCACACCCGGTGAGAATCAAACCTGCGTAGTTCGAGCCAAGAAACTAACTATATTTTGAAAACAAGACTCTTTTTTCATTTTCCATGGCAAGATAAACTATTTTTCTTTTCTATTTTTTGAAAATGAGACAAATCAATGACTCTTTTTCATTTTCGACAAACAATAAACAACCTATTTTCCTAAAATAAAAACTTTTTTTTTTCAATAAAAGACTCCTTTCTATCTTTCTTTAGCTTTCCGTAAAGCAGATTATTAAAAATAAAGCATTTTTCTTTTTCACTTTCTCAAAATTTCGGCAGAGTTTCGACAGTATTTGGTCATTGGTTTTCTAAACTAACCAATTAACCCCCTAACTGTTATTTCTCTCATTTCTCTTTTCCTCTTTTTCTCAATTTTCCAACATTCCCGAGATTCAAAAGCCGGTCAACATGCTGGTTCGAAACAAATATATGTACAGAACAAATAGGATGCATCAGGATGGTCTTTTATTTCAGGTTGCTAGCCCTAGACTGACCCAACCCCTGTGTTGAGTCCCCTAAGTCAAATGCAGTGTGATGCAATTAAGCGCTCTTACTAGGGATCCGGCATGAAGTCAAGTTATTCTAGGTTCAAAACCTGGGTATGTGTTCTAAACAGTGCACTCGAGCGGACAACTCGAGTCGAGGAGGGGCAGCGTACCGGGGACCCGCGAGATCGTCCGGCTTTGCAACTTATCCGAGCCTCTTTTTTATTTCAGGGTATGACACTAACAGAATAAGGAGTCTCAAGCAATAAGCACATCCCCGGAGGTGAAGAGAGAAGGGTGTCGGCACAGTTTATATACAGTTCAAATGATATCAAAGCGGTAACATTTAACATATTCAGCACAAAACATGTAGGAAAATCAGATATAACCAAATACAACAATTTACCTAAGCTCGAATTCTGAACCCTGAACCAGAGATTTTGGGTTCGTCCCCAGCAGAGTCGCCAGAGCTGTCACACCTCCTTTTTCACTTACACCCGCAAGGGCATAAAGGAGTTTTTCCAATTAAAGGACAATCAGAACGGGATTTATTATTATTATTCAGAGTTGCCACTTGGGAAATTAATGGTGTCCCAAGTCACCGGTTGTATCCCGAACCGAGGAATCGTATGACTCTGTTAACAGTCCGCGAACCAGAAATCTGAGTAAGGAATTTTGTTAACCCGAAAGAAGGTGTTAGGCATTCCCGGGTTCCGTGGTTCTAGCACGGTCGCTCAACTATTGTACTTGATTTTATCTGATTTTAATATATGCTAGCCTATGTGCCACTTATTCGTAAACCGCTTTTATCATTATATTTTAAAAGAATTGCAACGTTGTGGAAATGCGTCTCGAACCACGTTGCAATCAATGCACCCATGGTTGTCAACACATTTCGACTCCGTTGAGATTTGGATTTGGGTCGCATCAATGCGCACCCGAGTTTAGGAATGTAATTTTATTAAAGTCGTGCTTAAAGAGTCTAGTGTATTATTATTTTGGGGAAGGCCGTGAAATTCGCTAAACGGCCCTCCCGAATTCATAGCGTTTATTGAGGGCCCCCCATTTCGTATTTTATTTGGCGAGGCTCGTCTTATCATTTTATTAAAAGGCCCACCTAAAGATCACGTGCTCACATGCTCACAATGATGCGTACGTCTCGTTCATTGAGACTGAAGATGACAAAGGGCCTTGGGTCTATCAAGTTTTTGAAACAGTGTCGGTCGAGAAGGTTCCAGAAGGGAAATATATTCCAACTCCAAAGATAACCTCTACATCCGTCATGGTGGCCTATGAGATGCTGAAAAATGGTTGTTTGCCAGGTAAAGGTCTGGGTGCGTCCCTGCAGGGTGTCATACAGCCAGTGTCCCTCCTTGAAAATTTGGGTACATTCGGTCTTGGATTCAAACTTACAACGGCAGATGTGAAAAGGGCTACAAGGTTAAAACAGAAGGCATGGGCACTTCTGAAACCTATTCCACGTCTCTCCAGGTCTTTTGTCAAGCTCGGTGCCAGGAAATTCCTAGTGACGACAGTTCCAAGTTCTGTGGTTGACATTGATAAAGAGTTAATTGAAAAGTTCTAAAGGTTGTTTGATGATGTGAACATGGTAGAAGTTGGAGAAGGCTCTAACAAAGAGGACGTGCAGTTCGTCAGGCCGAATGTAAAACTTAACAATTGGAAGGCTACTCCTCTCTCTACTCGGAAGGAGTCTTGGTAGTTTGTTTTGTTTTCCTTTCTATCTGAGTCATTCCAGGGTTGTGACCTAGACTTTTTTTTTTTGCTTGTTGATGTACAAACTCTGTTATCCTTTATTTTCAATAAAATGCAATTTCCCTTTTCCATCATTTCTGACAGTTTCATTTTTGTTTTCTTTTCTTCTTTGTATAGTTCTGTTTATACTGGTTTCAATGACATGACATGCATGAGGAATCTTCGGCTCAGTCGTAAAAGTGAATCTAATTCTGAAATAATAATCCAAAAAATAGAGTGTGATGATAAATCAGAATATGATGGGGATGAGGCCTCTGAAGAGATTAGTAAGGAACTAAATCATTTTGAAGAAAAACCCAAGCCTAACCTGAATGATACGGAAACAATCAATTTAGGGGACCCAGATAATGTCAGAGAAACTAAGATAAGTGTCCATCTTGAACCGCAAATCAGGGAAGAGATAATTAAAGCATTGTTTGAGTATAAGGATATTTTTGCATGGTCGTATGATGATATGCCAGGCTTGAGTACTGATCTGGTGGTCCACAAATTGCCAATTGATCCAGCATTCCCTCCCGTTAAGCAGAAGTTGAGAAAGTTCAAAACTGACATGAGTGTGAAGATCAAAGAAGAAGTCACAAAGCAACTTGATGCAAAGTTCATTCGGGTCACGCGTTATCCCACGTGGTTAGCCAATGTTGTGCCTGTGATAAAGAAAGATGGTAAGACTAGAGTGTGTGTTGATTACCGTGACCTTAATAAAACAAGTCCAAAGGACAATTTCCCACTATTGAATATCCACATTTTGATTAATAATTGTGCCAAGCATGATATTGGGTCTTTTGTAGACTGTTATAGGGGTATCATCAGATTTTGATGGATGAGGAAGATGCGGAAAAGATGGCATTCATCACATCGTGGGGAACATATTGCTACCGGGTGATGTCTTTTGGTTTGAAAAATACTGGGAAACTTATATGAGGGCGATGACAACTATATTCCATGACATGATACACAAGGAGATTGAGGTTTACATGGATGATGTGATCATAAAGTCCAGGAAGCAGTCTGACCACTTTAGAGATTTGAGAAAGTTTTTTCAGAGGCTCCGCAGGTACAATCTTAAGCTTAACCCTGCAAAGTGTGCATTTGGTGTTCCATCTAGGAAACTATTGGGGTTCATAGTCAGTCGACGGGGCATTGAGTTGGATCCATCAAAGATCAATGCTATCCAGAAATTGCCATCGCTAAAGAACAAGACCGAGGTGATGAGTCTGCTAGGGAAGCTGAACTACATCAGCAGGTTCATTGCTCAACTCACGACAACTTATGAGCCCATCTTTAAGCTGCTAAAGAAGGATGTCGCGGTCAAATGGACTGATGAGTGCCAGGAAGCATTTGATAAGATCAAAGAGTATTTGTCGAATCCACCTGTGTTGGTCCCGCCAGAACCCGGGAGACTTTTGATTCTGTATTTGACAGTCTTGGATAACTCATTTGGTTGTGTGTTGGGTCAGCATGACATCACTGGCAGGAAAGAGCAAGCCATCTATTATCTCAGTAGAAGTTTACATCTTATGAGGTCAAGTATACTCCCCTTGAGAGGACATGTTGTGCCCTGACTTGGGTAGCACAGAAGTTGAAGCATTACTTGTCATCCTACACTACTTACCTCATTTCTCGCTTGGATCCTTTGAAGTATATCTTTCAGAAGCCCATGCACACAGGAAGGCACGCAAAGTGGCAGATCTTGCTCACAAAGTTTGACATCGTATATGTGATTTGGACAGCGATAAAAGCCCAAGATTTAGCCGATCACTTGGCCGAGAACCCGGCGGATGAAGAATATAAACCTTTGAGGAATTACTTCCCAGATGAAGAGGTAATGCATATCGACAAGATCGAGAAAGATGAAAAGCCCGGTTGGAAACTTTTCTTTGATGGGGCTGCCAACATGAAAGGTGTCGAGATAGGGGCAGTGCTTATTTTTAAAATAGGGCATCACTACCCTGTTACGACCCAGCTATATTTCTACTGTATCAACAACATGACTGAGTACGAGGCATGCATTCTAGGAATAAGGCTAGTTGTGGATATGGGAATCCAGGAAGTCTTGGTCTTGGGAGACTCGGACCTTCTGGTGCACCAGATTCAAGGAGAATGGGAGATACAGGATTTAAAGCTTATACCATATCGACAATGTCTGCATGATCTTTGTCAACAGTTTCGATCAATAGAATTCAAGCATATTCTAAGGATCCATAATGATGTTGCCAATGCTTTGTCTACCTTGGCGTCAATGTTGCACCATCCGAACAAAGCTTATGTTGACCCTCTGCATATTAAAGTTTGTGATTAGCATGCCTACTGTAATGTGGTTGAGCAAGAACTCGATGATGAACCGTGGTTCCATGACATCAGGGAGTATATTCGGATGGAGGTATATCCGGTACAAGCCACAGGTGATCGAAAGAGAACAATTCGGCGTTTGGCTAGTGGATTTTTCTTGAGCAGGGGAGTCTTGTACAAAAGAACTCCAGATCTTGGGTTGTTGAGATACATCGACACAAAGCAAGCCACTACTATCTTGACTGAAGTACATTCCGGAGTTTGCGGGCTGCATATGAGCAGGTATGTTCTGGCAAAGAAAATTCTTTGAGCAGGTTATTATTGGCTCACCATGGAATGAGATTGCATCAGCTTTGTGCGCAAGTGTCATCAATGACAGGTACATGGAGACTTGATTCATTCTCCGCCATCTGAGTTGCACACATTGTCTGCACTGTGGCCCTTTGTTGCTTGGGGCATGGATGTCATTAGACCAATTGAGCATGCAGCATCAAACGGGCACAGGTTCATTCTAGTGGCCATTGACTATTTCACTAAGTGGGTTGAAGCTAAAACTTTCAAATCTGTGACCAAGAAGGCAGTGGTCGACTTTGTTCATTCAAATATCATTTGTCTGTTCAGAATCCCAAAGATAATCATCACAGATAATGGTGCTAATCTTAACAGTCATTTGATGAAAGAAATATGCCAATAGTTCAAGATTACGCATTGGAATTCCACTCCGTACCGCCCCAAGGAAAATGGAGCTGTCGAGGAAGCCAACAAGAACATAAAGAAGATACTTCGGAAAATGGTGCAAGTTTCCAGGATATGGCATGAAAGGTTGCCCTTTGCATTGTTGGGTTATCACACTACTGTTCGCACTTCAGTAGGTGCGACTCCTTATTTGTTGGTATATGGCATTGAAGCAGTGGTACCCACGGAAATTGAAATTCCATCCCTTCGGATTGTTGCTGAAGTCGAAATTGAGGATGATGAGTGGGTCAAAACCCGTTTGGAGCAATTGAGTTTGATTGATGAGAAAAGATTGGCAGCAGTGTGTCATGGCCAGTTGTATCAAAAGAGAATGGCAAGAGCATATAACAAGAAGGTGCGTCCTCCGAATTTTGAAATGGGTCAACAAGTATTGAAGTGCAGCCTTCCACATTAGGCTGAAGCAAAAGGCAAGTTCGCCCCAAATTGGCAGGGGCCATTCATCGTAACAAGAGTGTTGTCCAGTAGTGCTTTATATTTAAAAGACATAGAAGGAAAATATGTAGATATGGCTATCAATTCTGATGCAGTCAAAAAATATTATGTATGATTTCTTTGGTTTGCCTAAATTATTGTTTGTACTTGGCATATTATGAAGATTGGAATAATAAAGGCATTTTGTTCTGTTATCTAAACACTTTATCTTTTGGTACCCCTTTGAGCCTTATTTATTTTCTTTCATACCCCTCTTTTGAAATCAATAGCGATATTCAGAAATACGAATGCAAAAGGTAAGTAAAAAAGAAAAAGAGAAAAGAGAAGAGAAAAAAGAAAGAAAGGAATAAAAAATGAAAGAAAAAAAAAAGGGGGAAAAGAAGAAAGAAAAGAAAAAAGAGAAAAAAAAAAAAGCACAAAAAACAAAGCAATTCGTATGACATGAACTACGTTCGACCTGATTCCTTTCAAGGATACGTAGGCAGCCTCACGGTTCAGTCCCATCAAATCAAAAATTCGAAAATCCCCAAACAAAGAAACTGGGGCAGAAAGTTGTGGTTGTTGTAAGAAATCTAATTCCAAAAGTTGTATTTTTGAACCAATTCAAGTTGTTTTGAGCCTTTTGATATCCTTTCTTTCTAACCCTATCCAAAAACTCACATTATGGTCCAAAGAAAGACCTTCCGATCAGTCTTCGATAGATGCCAAGTCGAGCAAGTAGAGGTGTTATTCATATCAGGGGCAACACTCCGGTCTAAGCAGGAAAATGAAAAAAATGAGAGAGTCTTATTGGTGAAAACCTTCTCAGGAACCGTAAGGCGATGGAAAGCTCAGAGAAATTAAAAAATGAAAGAGTCTTACTGGTGAAAACCCTCACAGGCACCGTAAGGCGACGATGAGTTTGAACGAATAAATGAGAGAGGTTTGCTGGTGAAAACCCTTCAGGGCACCGCAAGCCGAATAAGGTTGTTGACTTTGCAAAGGAATCGAATTATGGGAACCCCATGCATAAAGTGTGAAGACTGAAAAGGATTGAATGAATGGACTAGGTTGTTTAATCCAAAATGCATGTCATGATCATTGGTGCCAGCAGCTTCACTCAGATAAGTCCCTTTTTTCTTACTTCCTCAAATAGTCCTTCTATTTTTTATTTTTCTTCCCTACTCATAACTCTCGAAGTCATTGCATTTCATTTCTTTTGAGTTTATATTTCTAAGGTTTTTCCAACGTCAGCCTTGTTTAAGCAATTAAGAAAGGATTTCAAAGCTTACTACCAACTTCCAAAATTTCACAAAGCAAAGTGCGGCCACAGCTTACCAGAAATAGCATGTTGCGAAAGTGGAAAATAAGGTGTTAACCAAAGTTCAGGCGGTCGAGTGGTTTGTCAATTTTGTTGGAAGATACAGAGGTTCAAATTGGAAGGACAAAAATGTAAAACAATTGGTTAAGTGTAGAGCATTCGGGTCATTCAGGGTCCTGTGGTTGAAATTCAATCAAAAATGCAAACAATTCTTGGCCAGTTCAAGGCGGACAGTCAAAGAAAAGCATGGAAACAAAAGGGCCACCTTCATCAAGAATGCCGCAAACTAACCACCACATTTTCAAACTGACGAGATTTTTCTTTGATTGAAACAGGGGCAGAAAATTTCGTTTGTTTCGGAGAAATCCTCCGTGAGGAAAGCAAGTGCCAGACAGGCTTGGCAGTAAGTTCCAGTACCCTCTTGGATAACAGGATTTAGTAAAATTTTGTGACCCTCGCGAATGACAAGGTCTAACGAGAGGTTTAATTTTAGGAAGTATAATTTGGCATTTAAGTTTCCACTTTTGAGATGAGGCTTGGTTTGAAATTTCCAGGATAAAGTAATTTAGTTTAGAATTTATTTTGATAACAAGAAGCGGTTAACACTCACAGATGTTCCCAATATCAAACTGGAGTAGAAAAATTTATTTTGTTTTGTCTGTTTTTGTTGAAATCAGGTGCCCACCTGTAGAACAAGGGAGAACAACTCAAGTTTCAAAGGAAAACGGTGTGAGTCCGGCAATCAGGCACCCACCTAGAGAATAAAGGGAAAGCAGCAATGTTCAAAGGAAGATGGTTCAAGGTCAGCAATCAGGAGCCCACCGGAGAACAAGGGAAAACAAGCCAAGTTCCGAGGAAAAGTAGTACAAGTGTTGGAAATTAGGCACCCACTTGGAGAACAATGAGAAGCAGTTCAAGTTTCAAGGAAAAACAGTAAAGTTTTGGCAATTAGGCACCACCCGGAGAGCAAGGGAATACAGTTGAAGTTTTGGCAATCAGGCGCCCACCTGGAGAGCAAGGGACTACAGTGGAAATTTCGGCAATCAGGCGCCCACCTAGAGAGCAAGGGAATACAATTAAAGTTTTGGCAATCAGGCGCCCACCTGGAGAGCAAGGGAATACAGTTAAAGTTTCGGCAATCAGGCTCCCACCTGGAGAGCAAGGGAATACAGTTCGAGTTTGGGCAATCAGGCACCCACCTGGAGAGCTAGGGAATACAGTTTGAGTTTTGGCAATCAGGCGCCCACCTGGAGAGCAAGGTCATATAGTTGAAGTTTTGGCAATCAGGCGTCCACCTAGAGAGCAAGGGAATACAGTTGAAGTTTTGGAAATCAGGCGCCACCTAGAGAGCAAGGAAATACAGTAAAAAGTTTTGGCAATCAGGCGCCCACTTGGAGAACAAGGAAAGCATGTTCAAGTTTCAAAGGAAGACAGCACAGGTTTCAAGGAAAAACAGTTTAAGGTAACGAAGGGAATACAATTCAAAGTTTGGGTAATCAGGTGCCCGCCTGGAGAACAAGGGAGTACATTCAAAGGTTAGCAATCAGGCGCTCGCCTGGAGAATAAAGGAATTCACTTTAGAATACAATTCAAGTCAGCAACAAAGGAAGCTCACCTGGAGAATACAAGTCAGCAGAGCAGCAGAAATTGCAAGATCAAGTTTGAATATTGTAGATAAGATTCGTGAAATTCATAGATCATAGTTTAGTCTAGCTTCTTTTATTTTGTCTTGGTGTAATAAGGAATTCAGCAAGCAGTAGCAGTAGCAACAGCAACAACAGTGAAATTACAACTTCCTGGAAGTCCCAGCTACCGAAACTTCCCGAACTACACTAACCTGATTCTTTTATAGCCAAGGATATGTAGGCAACCTCGGAAGCAAGGTACGGTCAAATCTTTCAAAATGCTTCCCACGGAGTATTCAAACGGGCAAAAATCACTCGTATCCGCTCACTTTATCATTGCACGAAAACTCGTCGTGTTTCAGACCAAAGAGGGGCAGCTGTGAGCACGTGATTTTTGCCCTATAGGAATTACTCCCATAAAATACAAGAAAAAAATCCATTTTTTACAATTTTATAGGATTTTGTGGGAATTTGTGCTAATTGTTTGCATTTCTATGCATGTTTATTTTTGTTAAAATCATGAAAATGCCAAAAATACCATGCATTGCATTTAGGTTTCATTTTCATTTTTTAGGATTAATTAGTAAATTATTTGTTTTACTAGAAAATTAAAATTACAAAAAAATGGCTCATTTTACATTTTTTACCCTTTAATCTTTAGATTATTGAGTTTTCTCTTTTAATTTTGGATCAAGTAATTTTCATAAATTTTGCAATAAATAATTAGTTTAATTTTACGAATTAGATCAATTTAGGATTTAATTTAGGGTTTTAATATAGAAAAAGAAAATATATATATAAAAGCAATCAAAGGAAAAAGGAATTGTGAAAAAGGGTCTGATTTATGCTTTTAATTTGGGCCAAATTTTTGCACCCAACCCGTCCAAACCATGCCCAAACAAAATCCCTACCCGGTCCAGCCCCCTATTAACCAAACAACACCGTATTGGAGGTGTTTAATCCCAATCGTTGATCTCCATTAAGCAAACAGTTGGGAACTAAGGCCTCCCTTAGTATAAGACTGTCCGAACTAACCCCTACCCCCTCAGAACCCCCCTCCCCCCACTTCACTCTCGTCTCTCTCAATTCCAAACCCTAGAGACCGCCTCCCTAAGAACCCCCACCGTCTCTGCCGGTGGCAATACCCTAGACTACTCCAATCCCCTCCAAATTAACATCATAGGATCTCCTCACCCTCTTCTTGCCGAATCTCCTAATCTTTTTCGCCAAATCACCCTCAAACCTCTCGAATTTCGAATCTAAACTCAGAATCCCGAAACTTAACTCGTCCAAACAACCCCAAACTCACACCATGCAATCCCTCACCCTTCCTCTCCCCCAATATGCCTTTGTTTCCTCTCAAATCAGCCCCAGGTCTGTCAATTTTGAATCAGGGGTTCTGGAAAAGCCCTAGGTTTTCCCCCTTTCCCTTTCTTGGGCAGTACGTGGTCGAGTGAACTCCAAACCGCCATTAATCGATTGTTCCTTGTTAAGGACAGTAAATTAATGATAGTTAAAGGTTCACACTTTCTTTAAAGAGGCTGTCAAAGTTTATGAAAGGTTCCGTCTGAAACGAGCAAGGGTAATTCTCTTTTGTTTTGTCTTATTTGTTTCCCTCTAATCTTTTCCTCTTCTTTCTTTCTGTTCTTTCTTCAAGAGTTTTGTTTTTGTTTAATTGCATGATTTAGGGTTCTGATTTTTTAAGTTTGTCAGATAGTTTCTGTGCTTAATCGTTAATGATAGTCAGTTAGTTTAGGGGTAATGTTGAGTTTGCCATTAGTTCATTAGGGTTCAATTTTTTTTCCTTTCTTCAATTTGGGTTTATTTTGGTGTTTAATGAAATTGAAATCAGCATGTTAGTATCATTTGATTTCCTGTTAATTGGTTGATTTAATTGCTTCAAAGGTTGAAATAGGTCATTCATTGGTTGTTTCTTCCTGAATATCAGTTTCAAGTGTTCAATTGTTGGTTGTTTCTGATCTTATTTCATGTTAAACCTATTCAGGTTTTAGAAACTCATGCTATAGATTTTGTTAGAGAAGCAGTTGCCTTGGTTTGTAAATGCCTAAGACTTTTAGGGTGTTAATTGAATAACTAAAAACTTAAGGGGGTAATTTGGGGATTGTTAACCTACGAGAATCTTTAGCAATTGATTGGGAAACTTCTTGAAGTGGACAGCTACCCAAAATTGTTAGGATAAGAGGCTGAAAAATGAAAATATCTGAAAGGAAAGGGACAGCTGTACATAAATCAGTTTTAAAAGATGTCCATAAGGGGTATTTTGGGGAAAAGCCTATTTCCTTGACTTGGAAGGCATACAACAGATTTCTGTTGTATAAATAAGGCCTTCCCCTCACTCTTTACAGACGAAAAAAAAAACAAACCTCAAAATCTTTCAAAAAAAAATCTCTCAAATAGTAGGCTTTTCTCTTTTCTAGTTTTAAAAAGAAAAACTGAACAATCTTGTTTGGTATTTTCTGGGTTTTGGAATTCTTGTGACTTGAGACTGAAACTATTTACTGACTATTTGCTGCCCTGCTCTCTATTTGTCGAAGTAGCTGTGTTTTATTTGTTATTTTGGAGCAGAATTCCAGGCACTAAGGTACACATCATGGCCTTATTCCAAAAACTTTGTAATCTTGACCTCACATGAATGTTAGAAGTGTTGGTCGAACAATAGGATGTATATCTATGCTGATTCTTGTTTCATATACCCTAAAACATGCTTTCGTTGTGCTTTAAATACATCAGTTGATATCTATTGGGCTTGAGTTTTATGTACACTGTTTTATTGATCATTCATACCTAATATTTTGTTTCATGGGTTGAGCTTTGTGTGTTGGCCAATGGTCATCATGTCTGCAGCATGAATCTTGGTGGATCTGACCTTGACATGATCAGAACCATGAGAGTTGGGAGCTGAAATTGATATTATTCATGTGTGGGAAGAGATAGTGGCTTTATGGAAGATTACTACCCAAATGAGCATTTGGTTTTTAATAGTTTAGGTTAATTCTGTTGGTAATTTCGTAAGTTAAATCTTGTTTAAACTTCATTTGCTAGTTAATTGTTATTCAATGGCTCAAAGTCTTGTTAATTAAGCATTGAGCCTACATGTAAGTAATTGTAACGTATAAAGAAGTGGTGAAGGTCAGAAATGTACTCTCCTAGTAATTTGATGTTGATGTATTAAACTCGTGGGAAATCCCAAAGGGGTTACATGATGATTTACATACTGTTGGTTTTTCTGGAATTTGCCTTTATTCTGTTTGGCCATGTTTGGGATTAATGACAGGTCCAAGAATATTTACCCCCACCCCTTCCTCCTTTTTCTTGCATTTTATGTTTAAGGGACTTTTTTATAACGCGAGGCTTGGTATTTTCGCTGGACCTTTGTTTGGCCCGACCTCAATATTAGGCATAGTTGGCGCTCATTCTAAGAGATGGGCTCAACTTCAAACCCAGTCCAATGCATGACTCGTGAGGCTCAGTTGGTCTGTAGCTGGCCCATTTTCTTTAAATAATCAAAATCATTTAATTACCTCGTCGCATGGTTGTAATTAGGCCCTAGACTAAATTCCAAGTTAGATTAATTTTGAATTGAATTGATCAAGAGCCTTGCAACATCCTAATTGAACGTAGTTAGTTTAGATTGAGGTGTGCCATTTTAATTAAATTACTTATGGCCCTCATACTAATCTCATAGCTTAGATATTAGAAAAATAAACTTCGTAGTTTGCTTTAGGCGCGTTAATTATATAATTATCACGGTTATTACTAAAATTCGGATGTACATTTCATGTGACCCGGTTTCAATTTCCAACAAGGTTAAATAGACATGTCCTGAATCACGGGTGCATTTCATATAGTGTGGCTTGCGATGTGTTTTAAATAACCTTGGAATAATTCCTTAAATCAATAAAAGCAGTTTTAAAGTTAAAAATGCACATAGGTTTAAAAGTATTTTAAAATTAGATAAATAGGCCAATAATAATAGTTGAGCGACCGTGCTAGAACCACGGAACCCGGAAATGCCTAACACCTTCTCCTGGGTTAACAAAATTCCTTACCCGGATTTTTGTGATCGCAGACTATAAAACAGAGTCAATCTTTCCTTGATTCAAGATTTAAAACTGGTGGCTTGGGACACCATAAATTATCCCAAGTGGAGACTCTGAATAAATAAATAAATCCCGTTTTGATTGTCAATTAAATTGGAAAAAACTCCTTTATACCCTTCCGGGGTAGTAAAAATGAGGTGTGACAATGAAGGGATTCAATAAAAGTAAAGAGTGAAAAGGTGTGGAAAGCTTAGAAAGGAGAAAAAAGGTTTGAAATGAACAACAAAGAGTGACAGTGTGTCTCTCTAACCCCTAAGAAAGAAGTAAATGACTTAAAAGGTCAAGAGGATGTATGCCAAAATGAAGCAAATGAAGTGCTTAAGGGAAGATGTAACCTACTTAGACCAAATATTTCTTACCCTGAACCAAAAGCCTTCACTAGATCTCCACAAAAGCCCTATATGATCTTGAGTTGAATGAAGCTTACATTAGTGGTGACTCACATAAAGGGAAAACTTATGGTACTTAGAGCCGGACTTGTGACCTTTCTTTGAGAGAGATGAGTGTGTTTCCACAATCCTCGTTCTGAGTGTTACAATCTAAAAGTGAGGTTTGCTTAAAGGAGAGTGAGGAGTATGAGTTTGGGTTCCACAATGACCAAAGTAATAGAAAGAGTTTTCTTGATGTGTTGAGTCAATTCTTGATGCTCTTGTGTCACGCTAAAACCATAGTACTTAAAAGGTTGAATGTTGTTAATGATTCATTTGACTTGAGGGCAATTGTTAGTCCCAATTGATGCTAGATGAGGTCACTTTAGGTCAACTGAATTTTCTTAGTTTTACTCTTAAAGAGGTGGGATATATTTTGTTTGCTTGAGGACAAGCAAAACCTTAAGTTTGGAGGAGTTGATAACTAGGGATTCTAGTTTATTTTACACTCTTTTTTACTTGAGTTTTGATTAAAAATGTATACAAATAGTCCCAAAGGCTTACATGTTGTACTTGTTTGTAGGGTTTGGTCAAAAAGGTGACAAGTAGTCAAAACCAGCTCAAAAAGGAGTGAAACATGCACAAGTACCAAGAACCAGTCAAGGCATTGTTGTAGCATAAAATCCATTGTAGTCGCAATAGACCCACCACGACCGCAGACCATTTAGTGCAGTCCGTGGTGTAAGAGTTCAGAGAGGTACACTTTTGGGGGCTTCAAGCAGTGCGGTCCACGGAGGATTTCTCGCGGACGCAGTAGCCTCTTCGCGACCGCAAACCATTTTATGCGGTCCGCGAAGAGAGGGGATTTAGAGACCTTGGAGCTTGGACAATTGGAACCAGCACGATCCACGGAGCATTTTGTGTGGACCATAGTGAAGCCACCGCGGCCACGGAGCATTTTATGTGGTCTGCGGTGGACAGATTCAGAGACCAAGAACTTGAAGCCAAAAAGCCTCATCGTGGCCGCAGTTCATTTCTTGCGGTCCGCGATACCTCCGTCAGGGGTATTTTTGTCCAAAAAATTCGGCCTTGTATAAATACTTTATTTTCACATTTTTAGGTCATCGGTTAGATTCCAGAGAACGTGAACGGTTGTATTAAGCTATTTTGAGTAATTTGTAGCTAGTTTAACACTGAATCTTCATTATCTTAGTTTGTAATCAAATCATATGGGTTATTCTTCATCTATTTATCTATTTTCTTCCATTATTATGAGTAGCTAGACCCATTAGCTAAGGTTGTGGCTCAACCCTAGTGTAGGTATTTGATGGGTCTTTTGTTTTAAGGCTTAGATGTTTATGGTAGTTGATATTTGGACTGATTTGTGTTTTCCATGTTGAATTAGTGGTTGCAAACATTAATTTGTGCCTATTTAACTTGGGCTCTTCTTGAGAAAGAGATCTTGAGTCTAGGAAATTCAGTCCAACAAGGAATTGGGGTGTAATCAAGAGATTGATAACCTCAATTAAAGGGGTAAGCCTAGAGATAGTAATACCCGACTTGAACCTATATTGCTTGCACAATTTTGACACCCAATTGGTCTTGAGAAAGTTAATTAGGGTAAAGTCACTCAAGTTACCGAGAGGTATAGAGTGAGTAGATCCGTGCATTGGCTATATCGCGATCCCCAACATAACATCTTTGTCTTAGGCTTTAGATCCTGTCAAGTATTCACCTACGAGAAAGTCATTTCCCTAGTGCCTCGTTAACCATTTAGAAAACCTTACAAGCATTTACTCTTAGTTTAATTTAGCATATCATTAGCATAAATTAGAAGTAACAAAAAAATAATTATGATTGGAAGTGTAATTAAAATCACTACGCACTACTAGTTTAGATAGGAATCTAATTCCCAATTCTAGCTCCCTGTGGATTCGATCCCGACCTTCTCGAGTAAAAGTTACATCCCCCACTCTTGCCACTTCGTAGCAGTGTAGGGTTGGACTTGATCAGTACTTAAAGACTCATGAGAATATCCAGGAAATGAGCAAACAAAGATGACACATATGAATATGTAGACCCTGTATCAAACAATATCGAAGCATCCCTACCGCAGACAAAAATAATACATGTGATCACGGCATCTGAGGCCACTGCATCTAGTCTGGCCGGAAAAACATAGAATCTAGCTGGAACGCTGGCTGGACTCTTCCTGGCTAAGAAATGGCTCACTAACCCCCCCCCTTCCTGGCCTCCACCACTAGGACGGCCTCTACTTGCCTGCCCTCTGCCTCTGGGCGGCCGGACGACCGGTGCTGCAATCATAGGCTGATGACCCTACTGTACTGCCTTGCCCCGAAGTCTTGGACAAAATCTCTTCATGTGACCTAGATCCCCACACTCGTAACAACCCCGTTGTGCCATAGACTGTTGTCCTGAAGCCTGAACCTGATGGCCTGAATACCCACTAGAAGAACCCTAAATGGCTGGTGGGCGGTATGAACTCTTTGGCATAGTACTGAAGTAGGCACTGGAAGAACCCTGATGGCCAGAATACCCATCGGAGGAACCCTGAATAGCTGGCGGGCGGTAAGAACTCTCCGGCATCACACTGAAATAAGGCCTCACTGGAGCATCTCGAGGAGGAGGAGGTGGTGGTGATGAATATGGGGGGTTGCTGGGCTGACCCTTCCCAAACTGACCTCTGCCCCTAACTGGGGCACCTCTAAACCCTCCAGAGAATCGGGTCCTCTTGTCCTTCTACAACTTCTCTCTACACCTCTGGCGGTAACCCTCAATCTTCCGAGCAATCTCCACCACTAGTTGATACTCAGCCCCATCTCAACCTCCCAGGCCATGCTAGCTCAAATACTAGGGTGTAACCCCGTAACTAATCTCTGCACTCTCTCTACGTCTGTAGGAAGTATTGTAAGCACGTGATTTTTGCCCAATATGAGAATTACTCCCAAAAATTCAAAATAAAAATAATTTTCCTTTTGTGTGCAATTTTGAGGATTTTGTGGTATTTTTTGATAATTATTTGTATTTGTCTATGCATGTTTATTTGTTAAATTAATAAAAAATACAAAAATATGTCGCATTTGCATTTAGGATTTAATTCTACAATTAGGAGGAATTAAGTTTGTTTCTACAAAAACAAAAAATCATAAAAATAATGTACGATGCATTTTTAGCATTTAATGTCCAAATTGTGTGATTTTATTGTAATTACTATTTAATTGTGTGTTAATTGTTATTGAGAGTTAATTTGCACTTTTATAAATTAATTTAGTTCTATATGATAATTTAGGATTTTTAGAATTTAGTTTTAGTTTAAGAAAAAATAAAAGAAGAAAAAAGAAGCAATAAAAATATAAAGAAAATCGGATTGGGCCACCTTTTAATTTAAATCAACCAGGCCCAAACCAAATAACCCCACCGGGTCGACCCGACCCAGTCCGCCCCATAACCCAAGCTAATCCCAACCCCCCTTTTTCCATTTTTTCATTTTTCATTTTTTAAAAACCCTAACCTAAAGCTACCCCCCCCCTCTCTTCTTCTTCTTCTCCAAACCACCCCCCTTCCCCTCGTCCCAAGCTCCCATGGCTGACCCCAAGCTCCAGTTCCAGCCTCCTCCTCACGACCAGCTGCTGCCCAAGTTTCGTCTTCATCGACGAACAACACCCCTCCTCGTCGTCTACCCAAACCACCATCGATACTGCTTCTTCTTCTTCTCCATGGCAGCTACTGCCCCGTCGTCCGTCTTCAACCATGACGACCAGCAGCTCCTTCAGTCGACCACCCAAGTCAACGAACCACCATGACGACCAGCAGTCCATCACTCGTCGTCCACCCAAACTGTCATGGCTGCTGCTCCTTCTTCTTCTTCGTTCCTAGCTCAACCACGGCGACCACCCTTTCTGCATCTGCTTCACCTTATCTTCCACCCAAACCACCCGCCGACGATCATGCAAACAACCACCTCCATTTCCGTCAAGAAGCAGCGAGCAGCAACATCTCAAGCCTCCGACATAATCTGGCACTATATTTCGGTCATACTCGTCCTTGGTAACGTTATAAAGATCACATCTGCACTCAGTGCATCCCAATCTATCTTCGGCACCTCGTGTATCAATTGCATGTACATTGAGCAACCATCCCTGCTCGTATCCCGGAGGTACTTCAACTGGATTGCCGACCTCTATACCATAAGGATCTGGAACATACGTTATTGTCTTTCGGGTCTCTGACCCAAGTCCAAAATATTGAGTAAGACCCCCATTGCATATCCCTGAGTTTCTCTTAACAATAAAATCTGATTGGTGGAACCCCAGATTGTCGTGGTACTTTGCCACTTCCACACCTTTTCGTTGATAATATCTTACAACAACCCAGTGATGAAGATATGTCTCATGAAGGGGTACAGAATTCCCTACCTCATCAACTACTTCAGCATCAAAATTTTTGATAGCAATGTGGCCTTTTGGGAAGTCGATGTTGTGGTAAAACTTGTTAGAGACTGATCCAGGTTCCAGCACAATCTTTGGTGATAAAAAGACAGCAGATTTCATCCATGAACAACCTCAAACCAGTGAACTCGATCGTCACTACATCAAAAATGAAAATGGTTTGAACACGGTGATGTTTGTTCAGTTTGTCGAGTTTCCGTTCGAACCCGGACTTCAAACTAGTAGGTTTCCGTTCTCTTTTCTTTTAGTTTTCGTTCAGTAAATTCACCTTCCGCTCCTTTTCTTCTTTCTATGATTGTGTTTGTGTTCCGATGGGTTGGTTTGAATTCGAACCCACGTCTTTGTTTGTATTAAAGATAATTCATGTTCATTTTTGTTTGAAGTTCGTTAGTTTTTCATCAAGTAATTTAATGTGAGTGTTTATGTGTTGGTTTTTTTTTTGATTTAGTATGAATCATTCATCTTGGTTATGATGTTGTTAGATTTAATTTAAAGTTCAATTGATTATTGAGTTTAGTGATTTGAATCTACTTGTTTGTTATGTTCAATTTGTCACTGTTATTGAATCTGAAAGTATGTTTGTTGTTAAAAATATTGTTCAGTCAAAAAATATTGAGTTTCTAGCCCAAATTTGTTGACGAAATTTGATTAGAAATTGGTTATAGCTGCTGTATTTTGGTTAGATTGATTAGGTGAATTGGTTATAACTGATGGGAGTAGAATGGTAAATTGCAGTATTTCCAGGGGTAAAATGGTAATTTCAGTAATTTCAGAGGGGTATTTTTGGAATTGAAAATTTGAACAATTATTTAATCTGAGTGTTCTGTCCACTAAGCGCTAATATAGTAAAATAATGCATAAAATAATATGTAGTGGGGGACAAGACATAATGGTGGGGAATTAATACATTGTTTAATATAGTGGGGGACAAAGCATGCGGTAGTGGGGCAATAAGGAAATTAAATAAGGAAAAGACATGTAGTAGTGGGATTACGGGGCTCAAGAAGATGAGACCTCTTCTTTATTTGATTAATTGTTTAAAGTGGTCTGTTTTTTGACATAAATAAGGGGAGTTTGGGCAGAATTAGGGGGGACTTTTAAAAATCTTGGGGGCTGGACACAAAGAAAAAAAAGGTTTTCCTGAATATTAAGGGGAAGAATTCCGAAAATATTGAAAGGGGATAGGAGATTGGCTGAATATTGAGGAAATATTTTGAAGGAGATTCGAAAGAGAGAGTAGTATACACCCGATATACAATCCACATACACTGGATATGATAGGGGTCAGAATTTAAGGGTTAAACATTAACTGGTCTTTCAATCTAAAAAAGATTCACTTTGTTTCTGTCCGTTGATTGTTGTTGGTGTTTCTAGATTTTCATTTGATTTGTTTCCTTGAGTTTGGTTGGTTATTTGCTACAACTTCATTGGTTATTGCTGAATTTTTGTTTGATTTAAAAATCTGTCACTGGTTTCTCGTTGCTAGTTGTTACTGGTTGCGGGGTGTTGCTGTTGTTATATGCTACTGCATTTCTGCTGATCTTCCTCTTCTTTTACTTCCAATATCAGGTACACAAATTGATACACTGGTTCTTGTAGAATGGAAACTGAACCATAAATATGAAATGAAGAGTTGAAGTTCTGAATTTATCTTAGTTATATTCTGAATTTTAGTTGTGTATATACATTATTTGGTTACCTCTAATCAGAATCATGTAGTTGTTTAATATATAATGGAACATCTGACAGTAGCTTAGTGGACGAACTGTCTATGTATTGCGAAAAAAATAAATGATGTAGTAACTCTGTTCAGATAGTTCGTTATTGTTTGATGATTATCATGTCTCAAAAAACATGTTAGCTGATTTAGACTATTCTTAAACATTCAACAGTTAGCTCATTAAATGAATAGACCGTTTCGGAACTTGTAGGAATATTGTTTAGCTAGATACTATTGGTTAATTTTAGCATGTAAATGGTTTAGGATTAAAATTAGATTGCCAAGTTTTTTTAAATTTGACAAACTGTGAGCATGTGTAGTATAATGTAACTAGGTAGTAACATGTGAATGAGATGGCCCAGGTCCAGTTTTGTGCCATACACATTGGGCTTGGGTCCACGTTGGCCAACGGGCTGTCCATATTGTGTTTACATTCTGATTTAACAAATTGCGTTCGGAACCCGACTATAACAATTCGTAAGCATGTAAATAAATTAGGATCTTTTCTCTTTCATTTTTAGAGACAAATTTAATAGAAAAAATGTAGGCACTTTAGGATTATCCTTTTTTAAAACAAATGAGATGAGATGAGCCCAATAAAATGCACAAGTTGCGGGGCCCTCAATAATTGGTTAATAATTGTATAGACTTCGGGATCGGTCGTTTAGCAAATTTCACGGTCTTACCAAAAAATAATGATACGCTAGTCGCTTTAGGCGCGCCTTTAACAATTTACTTTCTTAAATTCGGGTGCACATTTATGTGACCCAAATCCAAATCTCAACAGAGTCTAAATGTGTCGATAACCATGGGTACATTGATGTGACATGGTTCGAGATACGTTTTTCACAATGTTGTAATTCTCTGTTAAAATAATAATAGTAATAATAAAAGCGGTAAAGAGTTTAAAGTTTGCACATAAGTTCATAATTGTATAAAATAAGATAATCAAGCCGAATATGATAGTTGAGCGACCGTGCTAGAACCACGGAACTCGGGAATGCCTAACACCTTCTCCCGGGTTAATAGAATTCCTTATCCGGATTTCTGGTGCGCAGACTGTTAAATAGAGTCATTCTTTTCCTCGATTCGGGATTCAACCGGTGACTTGGGACACCATAAATCTCCCAAGTGGCGACTCTGAAATAAATAAATAAATCTCGTTTCGATTGTCCTTTAAATGGAAAAAAAACTCCCTTCCGCGCCCCTTTGCGGGCGGCGCGGGCGAAAAAGAAGGTGTGACAAGTATCACTAGTGCATGGCGAGACAACTCAGAGAATCTTGTCTCATAGTCGGTCACGGACATCTGACCCTGCTCGAGCTGCTCAAACTGACACCTTAACTCTTCCCTCAAAGAGGGTGGAATATACCTGTCAAATAGAAGTCGTGTAAACTGATCCCAAGTCATGGGAGGAGAACATAATGGTCTGTCAAGAAGGTAAGATTGCCACTACCTACGGGCCCTGCCCTCTAACTGGAAGGAGGTAAAATCTACTCTATGGGACTCCAATATCCTCATGTTGTGCAGTCTGCCCCTGCACCTATCAATAAAATCCTAGGCATCCTCATGACGTTCACCTCCGAAGATGGGAGGGTGTAGCCTAGTCCATCTGTCCAATAACTTCTGTGGATCATTGTTCGCAGCTAGTCTATGCTCAGGTGTCACTGCTGCAACTGGCTGGGCATCACCTACGAGTAGTGTACCCAGAGTCTGGTATATGACAGATGCGTGCCCAGGAGCTTGAGCAGTATGGGTATGTGCTCCCCCTCCTATCTAAGATGTGGCTGGGTCTGTTAGAAATAAACCATCCTGAGTCATAGAGTCCATGAACCGCAGCATACGGCCCATGAAATCCGCCGGGGTAGGCTCTGCTATGGGCACCTCGCCCTGCTCCTCAATAATGAGATCCCCTATTGGATCTGTCGGTAGTGCAACTAGGGCAGCTCTGGGACGCCCTCGTCCCTTACTTGGGCCAGTGCCCTCCCTCGGCCTCTGCCTTAGCCTCTAGCAACGGGGGGCAGCTCCTACCAAGTTTGGAATGTTCATTGTACGTGTCCTCACCATTTGTGACAGAATAGAAGAAGAAAATTTAGTATACCATCGACTGCATGATAGAATATGAATAAAGAGTAGTTTCTTAACACCTTATAGCCTCTCGAAGATAAGTACAGACGTCTCTGTACTGATCCGTAAGACTCTACCAGGTTTGCCCATAACTTGTGAGACCTACGTGAACCTAGTGCTCTGCTACCATGTTGTCACGGCCCAAATTCCATATTAGGCCGTAATGGCGCCAAATACAATTGTTAGGCAAGCCAAAACTAACCATAGTAAATTCTCATTTAAATAATTAGTATGGGAAATCGTTTCCTTATTGAAAAGAAATGAGGAGTTTGAAACTTAAGCATAATTAGAGGGAAGTAATAAATACGAACTTAAATCATAATAGTAACCAAAAAAATTATGAGTCTACCAATGTGTGTGCCAAGACCTGGTGTCATAAGTATGTGGGTAATCTAGCAGAATATACAAAACCATACTATCCTACTATCTGAAAAAGAAATAGACAGGAAAATAAAGATATAGAGAGACTCCAGTTGTTGTATAACGGCTCAAAAGGGGCAGCTCACCAGAAAGTCTCAAGCTGAGGATTCCACTCTACGTGCCGGTCTGATGGTGAGATGCACCTACCTCAAATCCTATACAATCAGGTACAGAAGTGTAGCGTGAGAACATAAAAATATATACCCAGCAAGTATCTCGCCTAACCTCGCAGAAGTAGTGACGAGGGGTTGACACCGACACTTGCTAGGGCCAGCAATATAATAATATGAAGTTAAATATTTTAGATCACAATGTATGTAGATAACAACAAGCTCAAACAAGAATAATACTGAAAATCTTTTCATCAAATTAAGAAATCAAGTCACTTTTTTCATTTAAAACAAGTGAGTTTTCAAGCAATGAATCATACGAATTATGAGGAGTTCCGGTTCTATTATCACACACAAATACCACCGAAGACGTTCGGTCTGATCAAACATAAAAGTAAAATGTACACACCATATATATATTTATTAACCTGCCGAGGTGAACGGCCTGCTCCCATGAGAGTAGTGGAAATAATTACCGCGCTCGTGGAATATACTTGCCACGTGGTTACATATAAATATAACGTAATGTTCCCTCACTTCTTTTCAAAATAATAATTTACTTGAAATCTTTGAAAAATCATGACATTTTCAACTAGTTCCATTCAATGCAAATCAACAATTATAATCATATAACGGTACCCACAAAGCAGGGTGTAAGCTTAGAACTACCCGGACATAACAGGAATAGTAACTGCATACGGACTCTCGTCACTTCGTGCGTACGTAGCCCCCATAATTAATTTTATATTAATTAAGTTCCCCTATGGGGAAATTTCCCTCTTATAAGGTTAGAAAAGAGACTTACCTTGTTTCGATCCTACTTCCAACTCAAGAATGCGCTCAAACCGAAGCTAAACAATCCGAAACTATTCAAATAGTGTAAAAACCAATCATTATAGGTTCACAAGTTCATATTCTAGCTATTAAGATAATTACCCAACCCCAAAGGTAAGATTCCTAAAATTTACCCCAGGCCCACGTGCCCGGATCCCAAAAATATTCGAAGAAAGTTGTTACCCATACTCTAAGGAACATAGATTTATGATTATTACTAAGTTTCATGGTGATTTTCGTGGTAAAAATCTTATTCTTGCCAAACCCTAGGTTTTCCTCATAATCCCATGATTTTCACTAAGTTTTACATGTAAATCTATCCAAAATCTAAGTATTTAACTTACATATAGTAGGAATTATTTAACTCAAGAAGCTTGGTGGAAAACCCCTCTTAAGAAGCTCCAAAATCGTCCAACAATGGAGTGACATGTGTCAGAAATGACTAACTCTCGTATTAAATTAAGGCCACTGTCTTCAGCGATTTCTACACCTGCGGTGCTTTGACCGCATCTGAGGTCTCGCTTCTCCGGGCAAGTGGTCGCTTCTGCGGAAGTGGGCTGGGCCAACTAGGGCCGATTCTGTGGAATGCCCACTGCTTCTGCAATTCTGCTTCTGCGAAGGATGGTCCGCATCTACGATTTCTGGGCTGCCCACCCTTGGCCGCATCTGCGAATCAAGTCCCGCACCTACGGGCTCGCATCTGCGGCTGACCAACCGCAGGTGCGGTTATGACAGCAACTGGAGATTCAGCTCCCTCTCCAAATTTTCAACTTAGCTCAAGCCTTATCCGATTGACGCTCGGGGCCCCGCCCGAACATACCGATAAGTTTGGAATCATAAAACAGACTCGCTCGAACCCTCGGAACACCCGAAACAACATTAAAACTAAGAAACACATCCTAAAACTAATTGAATCAAACTTATGAACTTCAAGTTCTTCAATCTACCTCTAATGTGCCGAAGCGTGCTTATACTACTCGGAATGATACCAAATTTTGCGTTCAAGTCTTAAATGACATTATGGATCTATGTCGGTCTCGGAATTCTATTTGGACCTCGATATCACCAAAACCCACTCTAAACTAAAATTTAAAGAACTTCTAAAACATTCAAAAATCAACTTTCATTATTAGGCGCTGAAACGCTCCTGGGTCATCCAAAACTCAATCCGGACATACGCCCAAGTCTGAAATCGTCATACAAACCTATCGGAATCGTAAAATCCCATTTATGAGGTCGTTTACTCAAAATATTGACCGAAGTCAAACTTGGCCTTTTAAGCCAACCTTAAGGAACCAAGTGTTCCGATTTCAACCCAAACTCTTCCAAATCCCGAACCAACTATCCCCGCAAGTCATAAATCAATAAAAGCAAGTACGGAAAGCTTTATTTATGGGAACGATGTTCTAGAAAGTAAAACGACCAGTCGGGTCGTTATAGTTTCTGAGGTCGCTTTTGAAGATGCTCGGGTTAAGGCACGTGAGGCTTGTCTTGCCTATGGTTATGACCCTGCGACACCGGAGGTCGGTGGAGGCGCTGAGATTGAAGATTGGCTTCCTTTCGATGATGACAATGCTGGAGAGGACGGTGGTGGAGAGGAAACCGAGTGAAATTTTTATAGCTTTTTGTACTTAGCTTTTTTCTGTTCTTTTGTTGTTGCTGGGTGGGGGCCCCTTTTTTGGCCCTTTGTAAGATACTTATCTTTTCTTCAAATGAAATAGTCGGCTATTCCTTGTTAGTATGTTTTTGGCTTTCCCTTCTCTTTTCCTTTTCAAATTTCCTAGATTTTCTGGAAATAAGTCCCTAACTTCTAGTAGTTGATCTGAGTGGTATCAAATTCGACCTGCTAACTGGAACTTGAGTTTGTTAACCCGAGCGGGTTCGAATTTTGTCTTGCAAATTTGAGCAAAGTCGGTTTTGAGCAAAGCCATTTTTGACTTGTTAATTCGAGTGAGATCGAGTTTTGTCTGCAAATTTGAGCGAAGTCAGTTTTGAGCGAAGCCATTTTTGACTTGTTAATTCGAGCGAGGCCGAGTTTTGTCTCACCAACTTGGGCGAGGTCACTTTTGACTTGTTAATTCAAGCGAGGTCGAATTTCATCTCGCCAACTTGGGCGAGGTCACTTTTGACTTGTAAATTCGAGCGAGGTCGAATTTTGTCTCACCAACTTGGGCGGAGTCAGTTTTGACTTGTAAATTTGAGAGAGGTCAAATGTTGACTTATTATTTCGAACAAGGTCAAATTTTGCTTTTGCTTGGCGATTGCCGGGGGCCGCATGGGTGTGAATTCGAACGAGCCTGTGATGAGTTGAGGTCGAACGTTGATTTGTTAATTTGAACGAGGTCGAATCTTACTTACGCTTGGAGATGGTTGGGGGCCGCATGGGTGTGAATTCGAACGAGGTCTAATTGTGACTCGTGATGAGTTCGAGCGAGGTCGAATGTTGATTTGTTAATTCGAATGAGGTCGAA
The DNA here is from genome assembly GCF_000393655.2 of Nicotiana sylvestris. NCBI lineage: Eukaryota > Viridiplantae > Streptophyta > Magnoliopsida > Solanales > Solanaceae > Nicotiana > Nicotiana sylvestris. The sequence continues at coordinate 176,632,037 of NC_091061.1, forward strand.
TATTACTTTTGCTTGGCGATGGTCGGGGGCCGCATGGGTGTGTATTTGAACGAGGTCAAATTGTGACCCATGATGAGTTTGAACGAGGTCGAATTTTGATTTGTTAATTCGAACAAGGTCGAATATTACTTTTGCTTGGCGATGGTCGGGGGCCACATGGGTGTGAATTTGAACGAGGTCAAATTGTGACCCGTGATGAGTTTGAACGAGGTCGAATGTTACTTTCACTTGACAATGGTTGGGCTCGGTGGAGTGGTAAGAATGTTGCATGCGTCCTTGCTTTTATTGGAGAATATTACTCGTTATTGCATCATTTATACATGCATCGGGGCGAGTCCCGGTTTATCTAATTTTGCTTTCATTGGAGAATATCATGCATTGTTGCATAGTTCATGTTTGCGTCGGTGGAGTCCCAGTCTATCTATTCCCTTCATTGCCAGTCCTGGAGAGACCGTTGACGGGACGGGCGATGAACTTACTGCTTGGGCTTCTGGTCACCCTAGGACTCTAATTCGAACGAAACTCTGATGTGATTTATAGTGTTTTTAGTCGGCTGAATTGGCATAGCATCGCCATGGTGAGCATATGGGCAAGCTCTTCATGTTTATGTTCTGCCTGTGTTGGGGAGATTGTATGTTCCCTGGGCTCTCCGACCAGTCCTAGGCTATGGAGATTGTTTCTTAGTGATGCCGACTTATTCTCAGCCTATTATCGGGAGGATGTCCCTATTCTCTGTTTCACTTTTCTCTCTTCTTTTAGAAGGAATAGCGGGTTAGAAGTACATAGAATCATTTGTTACCTTGGTCGGCTGTTCAGCTGACGAATGAGGGGGATTGGCCACGCTTTCCTCGATGGTTGCGGTCTTTAGATCTGGGAAGTTCCCTCATTTGGCAATGAACTAGGGATCGCGCCGCAGGGCAGCTCGCCTAGTTCAGTATTCTGGTACTAGTGTTCGGCCTGATGTCGGCTTCGGCTTTGCATGCAGCCCTGTCACCAGTTGAGCTTTGGCATCTCGTGGGTGGACGATCCACCCCCCCCTCCATTAGGGTTTCGTCTCAGTCCCGGGCGCGCAAAGATGGCAGAAATGTAAGTCATACCACAAACATACAGGCGAGGAGTATTTTAATCAGTAAATTATACAAGCATCGTCTCATACAGTACGAGGGAAGGCGATATGTGCAGGATGTAGGTGTTGGGTACTAACCTGGAAATGGGATTACAGGTGCATTGGGTGTGCCTAGTCATAGTCCCACCACGATGGCTCATGTTCACAACGCATCAGGGTTGCTGCTGTGACGCAGCGCAGTTTTCGTGTGCAACCCAGGCGTAACTCCGGTTTCGCGTAAGGATTTAACCTTGGTTGGTTCGACGGTTTTCAAGGGTTTACCGATCGGTTTTGCGAGTTGATATTCGTAGTGAAAGGGTGAAACTTCACCAAACGGGAGATAGAGGTAAGATCATGCTTGGATCTAGAGGGAACTAAGGCTTTGGCTAGAAAATCCCCACAGACGGCACCAAATTATTTAACCAAAAAAGTGTTAAATCTTTTCTTAAAACGAATTAATAAGAAAATAGAGGATAAATCCTAGCCAAGAAAAATTTACTCTAGATCAAAGAATATTAAGTAGGAAAATAGGATATAATTAAACTCATGAACTCTTTAAGATTATAAAGATATCATATGTATATGACGGGCTTACATTTTTAACGCTACTATTCCGTAATGCAAAAATGAAGAAGAAAGAGAAGGTACACCATTAATAGCTACGAGATCTATCTTTATTGATTCCATAATGATGATTACAAAGATCAACAGCCAAGTTCTAGACCTTCTCCTGGGTTTTCTGAGAAACATTCTTCCATTCTTCTCTGTTAAGAGAGGAAGAAAAAAGTCCTCCTTCTCATTCTCTTACCTAGTATGTATATAATGGGTATTCCCCTTTACCCAACGTTCCTTAGCCAGAATACCCTAATCTGCCAATTGCACTTTAGGTCGTCCCCCCAAAGTGTCATGGCGTGTACTTCGCCATACATGCTTTCTGATGGTTTGAGCTCGGCCTTGGCGGAGATACTCGTCGCTATCGTGCCTTATGGATATAACCACGGCTTAATCGACCCCTCACCATTCCTTTTTGTGTCGATTCTCGTATGGTCAGATTTCGACCAGGGGCGGATCTAGATCAAACATTACGGGTTCCCGTAAATCCAGTAATTTTTGCATAGACCCTGTATTTGTACAAAAAAAATTATAAAAAGTATAAGAATATTTAGCTTGGAACTCAGTTCGTTAGTACAGTTATCATGTAAATTAACTCGAAATTGTTGTAGGAACCCATAAACTTAAAATTCTGGATCTGCCTCTATTTCAACCTATACAAATATGTCACAAGCTGGAATGAGTATGGCTGAGATGATTAGTATGGGTCAATTTTCCATCAACAGCTGACCTGTAACAATTAAAGCACCCCACTCATGCATTAATTTACTAATCTAATATAGATTAATTTAATCAAAGCCGTTAATAGTTTAATTTTATTTATTCACCAATCATGCATTTGGTGGGGATATCCTCTGTGTTAGTAGTGGTGCTCGCTACTCTTCAAGCCAATTATAATTCAAGTTTCAGAATTACTCAGGTAGCAGATGATCTGGTGGAAGATAGCAGACATACGGTAAAATTAGTTAAGGCCATGCGTTTATCAACATGGTATTTTGTTATTTATTTTAATCAACATAAATAGGTAATTTCACTATAATGTTCAAATTTAAACTACAAAAGTAAATTAAACTAAACTATGACAATCAAATCGGCGAAATTAAATCAAAGTTCTCCCCAACACATAATGCTCTTGCCTTTTTATTGCGGCCAAGTAAAAAGGGGAAATTCTAAGAGTCCGGAACCAAAATGTTATTTTTTTGGACTCAAACTACACAAATAGGTGGTAAAAGAAAAATGATCTTTTTATGTATAGCGTCATAATACCTGGCGCTATATACTAACAGTAACGGAACAGTTAAGGTATAGCGCCAGGTATTGTGGCGCTATACTGTAAAAGCTGACATGGTCAGGTATAGCGACACAATACCTGGCGCTATATATACAACATTAATGTATAGCGCCAGGTATAGTAGCGCTATACATAGATTTTTTATACCCCTCCATCTTCTTCTCCGATTCCATCCACCATTATTTTAAAACCCTTCCCCTCTTCTTGGCCCCCCACCGTTTCTGCCATTTTCTTTATTAAAAAAAAAATTGGGTCCCCCCGACACATAAAACTCGAAGAAAAAGGGTCCCACATTCGAGTAGAGTTTCGTGATATTGTTGATTCACAATTTCGGAGTCAAAATTTTAATCTTTTTGCTTTGCCAAAATTCTAAATCGAGGTATTTCGATTTATTTTAAGTTGAAACATTTATAATAGTGTATATTATTTGATTTGTATGTGTTCTATTTCGGTTTGTGCCTTTTTTTCGAAACTAGCATGTTAAATTTATCCGAATTTAATATTAGTGTTTTCTAAAAAAATATAAATTAGTAAAATAAATTTGTCTGTTAATATCCTGATTTATATATATGTTTTTTCATTCCGTTTTGTATTTTATTTGCAATTAAATTTATTTGTTGTTTATGCTTAGTTTAGATTATTTTTTAGCGTAGTAAAATCCAGACCCTTATAGCGTAGTAAAACGTAGACCCTTATAGCGTAGTAAATTTTAGAGCCTTGTAGCGTAGTAATGTGTAGTATTTTAGCTTAGAATTCCTTTTATTTAAGTATCTTATACTGGTAGTTGAAAATGCAAATTTTGTACAATTAAGTTAACAATTGTATCAACACACATAATTAGTAATTTGTACAATTAAGTTATTAAAAATATGAATTTAAATTATAATAAAAATACATTATTATATATATATATATAATTTGTACAAGTAAGTTATTAAAAATATGAATTTAAATTATAATAAAAACACATTATATATATATATAATTTGTACAATTAAGTTATTATAAAATATGAATTTAAATTATAATAAAAACACACACACACACACATATATATATATATATATATATAATTATATAATTTGTACAATTAAGTTATTATAAAATATGAATTTAAATTATAATAAAAAACACATAATTATTAATGATAATTTATATATATATATATATATAATTTGTACAATTAAGTTATTAAAAAATAATAATTTAAATTATAATAAAAACACATAATTATATATATATATATATATATATATATATATATATATATATATATATATATATATAATTTGTACAATTAAGTTATTAAAAAATATGAGTTTAAATTATAATAAAAACACATTATATATATATATATAATTTGTACAATTAAGTTATTAAAAAATATGAGTTTAAATTATAATAAAAATACATTATATATATATATATATATATATATATATATATATAATTTGTACAATTAAGTTATTATAAAATATGAATTTAAATTATAATAAAAACACATAATTATATATATATATATATATATATATATATATATAATTTGTACAATTAAGTTATTAAAAAATATGAGTTTAAATTATAATAAAAACACATTATATATATATATATATATATATATATATATATAATTTGTACAATTAAGTTATTAAAAATATGAATTTAAATTATAATAAAAAATACATAATTATTAATGATAGTTTATAGTTGACGACATGGACGCGACTATACATCCCGGCCCCCGGACGTTGGATTTATTAGCCCTACAGCCCCAGCATAGATCCGAGTATATATGGGATGGACAGTTGCTTACGCAGACTTTCCGGGCTAGGAGAGTGGATCTATTGTGGGAGTTTTTGAGTCCTCCCCGCGTTCTACATACCCGCGTGGTCCATTACTTGGAGGAGATGGGATTTTATAGGATTATTAGGATTGGTCAGATACAACTCGACTATGCTTTGATCACGACCTTGATTGAGCGGTGGCGACCGGAGACGCACACTTTCCATTTGCTCATCGGCGAGGCCACCATCACACTCCAGGACGCTGAGATTTTATATGGCCTATCCGTTGATGGCTTGCCAGTTTTACTGTCTGCGACCATGAGATATTATTCGCGGCAGGCATATTGGGATATGATGTACATGCTCACGAGTTTCATGCCGGAGGACGAGGCGGTAGCGTCTGGGTCCAGTCGTATACAGTTGGTCCCCATTAGAGACCACCTAGTGCAGATCCACCATACTATCACCGATGAGTCTGCGGAGGTAGATGTACAGCGATATACGAGGCTGTTGTTGCTCCTTCTATTTGGGGAGGTCTTGTTCCCGAACACTTCGGGGAACCTAGTGAGCCTCCATTTTCTGCATCATATTGCCCGGTTCGAGGATACATCTTTGTACAGCTGGGGTGGTATTGTCATCTCATATCTGTACAGGCAGATGTGTCGGGCTTGCATCGGCACACAAAGAGACGTTGGTGGCTTTCTGCTGCTTCTACAGGTGACAACAAATTCAAATAATATGTCCATTAGTTACAATTCTACCAAGTTATAGCTAATCTTATACTTTACGTCAACTTTGTATGTTAGGTTTTGGTCTGAAAGCGATTTCTGTAGTTTCAGCCACCTCTACCACAGCTACCGGCTAATGTAGAAATTCCGCAACTCCCTCTAGCCTGTAGGTGGGTTATGCGTCGTACTCTTGCACGGGAGTATGATGCCCATCATAATCTCCCCCTCTGCAGGGATGTGTTGGATCTGCTGGAAGACGCACGGGTGAATATCTAACTAAACTTACCTGTTATAGATTAACTTAGTGATGCGCACTAACGGTTTGTGTTCTTATTTGATAGTTCATCTGGACGTCGTACACCGATGAGGTGATAGGTACCTTGCCAGTGTATTGCAGGTTTGGTAGACATATTTGGAGGGCTTCTGTCCCACTCATATGCCTCGATATTATCGAGCATCATGCCTCCGAGCGGGTATTTCGTCAGTTTGGCCTGCCGCTACCTATACCGACTCCGCCTGCATGGCATGGTTTACATTATGAGAGGGATGATCGGTCCAGGGCAGACGACACATTTATGGCATGGCTTAACGAGAAGTTGGGTACCTGGGGCAGGCGAGGGGACTTGACCGCACCTCCGCAGCACTTTCCTATTCCACGTTATATGGCATGGTACCGCACTGTTTCCCGGATTTTATCGGGAACCCAATTCATCAGGCACACGGTCAGTACGTCCCATATGCGGGAGACATGAGGCCCTGGTATGTTTTCTGTTATTATTAGTTATACAGCTATAATTTAGTGCCAAATATGTAGTTTATATTATTTACTTTGTGCAGGCGATTGGATTGCATACCGTCTATCATATGGGGCAGCAGATGCAGAGTTATGTCCACAATCCTGTGGCCATGCAGGTGTATAGTCGTCGATTCATGGATGTGGCTGCGCAGACACTGCAGCGAGCCCGATCGAATCAGCGTTTGGCACACAAGGCTGATTATATGGACCCAACAACGTACCAGCGAGGCCGTGGTATCCCACGAGCTGGTGGTGCCCGACGAGCTGGTGGTGCCCGAAGAGCTGGTGGTGCCGGACAACGTGGTCGTGGGCGGAGAGGAGGTGGTCCCCAGCAAGGGGGCGTTGAGGCTCCTGCTGATGATGTTGATGCTGATATGGCAGGTGGCATGCATGAGACGGACATGCCGTCTTACAGCCTTGGAATTTATCGCACTCCAGTGCCATCGCAGGTGACCCCATCGGGTCAGTTATTGATCACGAGCTCGGATATTCAAGGAGTGGATTAGTGTAGATACTTCCCAGGCCCGTCTACCACTGTTGAGGATCGACCGACCCGAGATTTTTATAGTGGGCACCGACTGAGTTATGGCTCCACATCACAGGCGCAGGTATGAGTTTATTAGTATTGAATTTGTGTTAACTGTAACTTATTTATTTTCTTTAACTTTATTAATTTCCTTTTTAAGGCTTCATGCGATGCAGCGACAGATGACTACATTCAGGATCTAGAGACGATGATGGTAAGACAATATAAATTGTTGTGAATTGTTATGTAGTTTTCTATACTAAGTTTCATATTATTATGTAGCCTTCTACTGGAGCTGACAGCACCACCGATACATGTCATCCTGCGCCGCATCCAGCTATAAGGAGACGACTTGATGATGATGATCCTGATAGCGTACCCGGGCTGGAGGGGATGCGCCTCAGGCCAGCGGCTGCATTGAGACACCCCGGATGCGGGACACATTGACATGGTGTAAATAATATTTTTGTATACATTAACAATATTATTTAATCGAATATGCGCATTACTTTTTTTAGTTCTCCATTCGTTTGATAGTTTCATAAAATAAAATTTAGTACAACACAAGCACTTAAACTTAACTTCTACTTCAGTTAAAATAAAATTTAGTACAACACACAAGGAAAACATTACTACAATACAAACACAATCACAAACACAAATATAGCAGGCCAACATAATAAAAATACATGAAATATAAAAAATACACTAAACACATATATGCCAATGTTTAGCCCCGGTTGCTATTTATTCTCCTCTCCAACCACTTAAATCGGTTCTTCCAGTTGTTCTTTTTCTTCTTCTACCTCTTTCAGTTTCGCCTTCACCTCCGCAAGTTCCAGTTTATATTTTTTTTCGATCCTTTTGTGCTTCACAATTCCATTGTGTTTTCCATTTTTCTTCTCCCACCTCCTTCAGGTTCGCCCTCAAGTCTGCAATAATTTTATTGCTTTCTTTTTCATGTTCCTATTGTCTTAACACATATTATGAAGAAACTGGAGTTGTTCTCTGTAACATTCCTGATAACATGGTTCATCAACTCATTCTTGAAAATCACAAATAGGTTCGCCGGGAACTTTGTAAAACTGGTTCATACAGTGCCAGTAGCGGCGTCCAACTTCACCACCTTCCCAACAATTTTGCATCAAGCATGCTTTTCCACAGTTGCACTTTGGTGGACGAAGAGGTTGAGCCATTTGTGTAATATTTGCTTTTAGTAAAAAAAAACCTTACCTTTAATAAAATATTTGCTTTTAGTAAATTTTGAGCACACAACATAACTACAATGAGCCCGTTATTTATAGGCGAGACAACACCCACATAACGTACTATCTAATGGCGCTATACTTTGCGTGTTAAATATCATGATGTTGACAAGACAATTTTATGTCACCTGGTCGGCTTTTTCAGTTCGACAAGACAACACGCACATAACGGACTATCTAATGGCGTTATACTTTGCGTGTTAAATATCATGATGTTGACAAGACAACTTTATGTCAGCTGGTCAGCTTTTTCAGTTCGACAAGACAACACACACATAATAAATATACAGATAATTTTATTAAATTATTATTTAAATAGGTAAAATGGGAAAGTACAAATAATAGTTAACAAGCATAATTTTATTTCATAAATCTTGCAACATAGATATAACAACTAATTATTACAACATCAACTCATGGGTAGTTAGGTACAGTAGAAGAACACCCACCACGAACTTGATTAGTTTTGCCACCCAAACCAGCTGAAGGACATTTACGATGGTCGTGTCCTGTTTGCAAGCATATAAAACATTTGCGCGCATAAACGGTGTCACTAACATCCATTTGGTTCCGTATACGTATTCTCTTCTACACCTGTCTTTTACCCAAATAGGACTTGTTACACACCATTTTAAATGGTTCCGAAGGCCAATAATGCTCAGCACCCACTGGATGTAACTGACCACTATATGTGTTTAGGTACTTGGAAACACTATATTGTTGATCAATATAGTTGGTCTCCACATTACCAACACGTTGAAAATACTTGATGGCATGTGAGCAAAGCATGTGGTAGATAGACCATTTCCCACAGGAGCATAACCTTACATATTCATTTACAGTATGTACATTATTACCCCGATTATTATGGATAGCGGTGCGAACTTCAAAAACACCTCTTTCGTTATCATACTGCAAAAATGAATGCCAATGTGCTCGCCGTCTGTATTTCTCAAATCTCTTCATAGGCACTGGCATAAATTCAACACCCCTCTCCATCAATTCCGTTGCAGCTGCAGACCGTTGAACAAACCTCTCCGCCATCTGCTTGAACGAGATCCGCACCATGGCTGTGACGGGCAATCCTCTTGCCGACTTCAATAACCCGTTGAAGGACTCTGACACGTTTGTAGTAAGAATTCCCCATCGTCTGCCACCATCCGCATGCAACGTCCACTTTTCAGGGTCATGTCGCATTAACCAACGATAGGCTTGCCTCGTCTTCTTGCCTGATAGAATCCATATGCCTCCGGAATTTATGCTAGTGGTGGTCTGTTGCTGCCATCCACATCAAATCATGTAGATCCTTGTTGGGATGTGTCTTCTGGAAATTGGCCTTAAAGTGTCTCACACAGTAACGGTGGTATGCATAAGGTTCTTGCCATGCAGGCAAGTTCTCCACAGAACTTAATATACCACCGTGCCGATCAGATATTAGACAAATACCTGAACGCTGTTTGACAACGTGCTCTTTCATGTGGTTCAAAAACAGCGTCCACGTCTCTGTGCTTTCATTGGCACAAACAGCAAAAGCTAGAGGAAATATCTGTCCATTAGCATCTACTACCACATCTATCAATAGCTTGATATCGTACTTTCCATAGACATGAGTTCCGTCTATGGATATTACTGGCCGGCAATGCGAAAAACCATCAATTGCTGGCTTAAACGCCCAGAACACGTAATTGAATATGTATTCTGGTGTTCCCGGACTCTGCTCAAGCTTCCATTCATCAACTGTCCCAGGGTTAAAGTGCTGTAGTGCGGCCATGTACTTTGGCAGAGATGCAAATGACTTATCCCAATTACCGTAGACAATTTCAAACGCTCGTTTGCGCCCGAGAAATGCCTTTCTTTTCGTAATGGTATGGCCATATTCCTGGTGGACCGATGTAATGTACTCTTTGATTGTATACCTTATGGACGCTTCGATATGCGGAATAAGTACAAGAGAAATCAAATCAATATCCAAGTTGAAGTGATTCTCGTTGAATGTGTCCATTTCGCATGTGTGGGTGGGAATGTATTTACCCACTTTCCGCATACCTGTCTTCTTCTTGATCGCACGTAACATCCAATTACATGGCCAAAACCACCTACGGCAAACAACCTTGTATACCATCGGACTTGACTCTCATACCTGCATCTCACGACACTCTTTTACGTTGTGCATTTTACAAGCCCTGCTTAAGCGCGTTTTATCAGGAAAAAGCATCCCCTTTGCAAGCACCGTTGGTCTAGACTCATCCCACATTGTTGTTCGGATTTCATCAAAATCCCTTGTTAGAGCTTCCACATCCGGCACGGTTGGCAAGTTATCAATGTAAGGAATCTCCCTTGAATGAAACGGCACTTCGGACTCATACACTCTTCGTCTAGGGGGGTCTCTCTTCAAATCAGGTCCTTCCTCCTCATCCTGCTCATCACCATCCTCACGAAAAAGGGTGTCTTGTCTCCGGATTCATCGGCATTGTTATCGTAATCAGTGTTCTGTTCCTCACTCTGTGCATCTGCCAGATCCCGATGTAATACGTCGTTTTCGGTCAATTGAGTGAGCACGGGTTGTTGAACTTGCTCGTTTTCACTGCACAACCAACAAAAATATAAGCTACTGAATTAATAAATGATTTCCATATGGCTATATCACTTCACTTACAAGTCGTAATGTGATGAAATTTCATTATGGGCGTTTTCAATTAAGTGATGACTATCGGATGGGCCACTTGTAAAATTCATATCCGGTCAGTACCCCTATTAAATATATGAGCGTTAATACAAATTCAATACGCCAAAAATATACATAATTAACACAAATGAAAATTGAAGTTTACCACTCGTCTTGTGAATTATGGAAAGCAGGGTATAAATTATTTTCTCGCTACTCAGTCGCCGGCGGTGATAAGTTTAAATCAAGGAAAACCCTTTCATCCAAAACCTGTCCGGCAAAAACTGCTCCATAATAACCACCCGATGACTAGGGTTATCTCTGCTACGCACAACCTCGTTTTTTGGAACGTCTTCGACCTTCACGTACATCTCAAATATTGTGATTAAAAGAAATTTCCGGCATTCGTCCGGAGTCCTCAGAAAATCACTCAAAGTTTCATCATCGTCGATGTTAAACTCGGAGTAAAAAGCAACCCCTTGCGGAGTGACGGAATACAGATATCTTCCGGTTAATTAAGTATCACTGAACGTTTCCTCACACTCAGTTTTTTGCATAACAATGATATCAATCTATCGTACTCTATTATAAGTGGCAATTTAACATGACACTGAGCAGGTAAACTGTAGCGCACAGAGTTATTCTCCATCACAACTTCACAACCCCCCCCCCAATATAATGAAACTCTTATTCTACGCTCTTCAGACATAATGAAAAATTGATGGAGAATTTAAGAACAATAAACGTTTCAACAAGAGGTAACAAAATTTTTGAATGAATTTTTATATAATCATAACCTCTTTATATAGGAAATGGCTAGCCAGGAATTTTTTTTATATAGGTATAGCGCCCAAAAAGTTGGCACTATACGTTTTTGAATTATTGAAGTCACGAATTATTGGTGGGGCCAGGAAATCTATGTATAGCGCCACTATACCTGGCGCTATACATTAATGTTGTATATATAGCGTCAGGTATTGTGGCATTATACCTGTCCATGTCAGCTTTTACAGTATAGCCGCCACAATACCTGGCGTTATACCTTAACGGTTCCGTTACTGTTAGTATATAGCGCCAGGTATTATGGCGCTATATATAAAAAGGTCTTTTTTACCATTTATTTATGTAGTTTGAGTTCCAAAAAACCACATTTTGGTTCCGGACCAACCCTACAAAAGGCTAAAAAAAAAATAATAAATACAACAACAAAATATTTAGTGGTTAAAAATTAAAAAAAAAGTGAAAAAAAAGGGGCTGATTTATAAAGAGGTTAAAAAGTAAAAGACATGATTTGACTCAATTTTGGGCACGTCTCTCTCGTTGTCCCTCACACTACAAATCACCCCCACCCACTCACGCCTCATCGACAATCACTGATAATTCACAATGTGGGTGGAGGGGAAGGAAGGGGAGGGGGGGGGTTACCCGAGTTGACTCAGTCTCCTCCCTGAGTTGACTCACTACAACTTGGTATCGCCGGCCGCCTTGAGCCGCCACGCGGAGGTGGCGATGAGTGGCCGAGTATGCCAACCCAACATTAAACACCCATCGTTCTCTTCAACTCTGTAACCATCGCCACCCGCAAACAACGCCAACAGCATACTAGCCTGCTTAAACGCATTCGAACCGAGATGAACCGGATCGAACCCGGCCGAGTTCATCCTAACTCGCCACTGACTCAGTGTCTCATGCCGCTCAACTCGGTCCACACCTTCACAAGCCACCACGTTACAAATCTGTCTCCCTAAATACACCTCAGACATAACCAAATCTTGATTGTTAACAATCGGCTGAGTCAACCCAGTAGACGATGTTGATACTGAACTCTCTAACGAATCAAACATTGTTGAATAATAATGTAATGCCTCGTTAAACCTGTCCAAAAAAACACTAGCGTTATGATTCGCTTCTTGTTCAACAATCGTCACGATTTTCGGGTTCATTTGTTTGATCGAATTCAACACTTTTTCTACAGCCCCAGGTCTTGCTAATAATCTGTGTAGCTCAAAAACTGAATTAACAGCCACCACTTCTGTTTCAGTACTTGACCTTAAATCAAGAATCTCAGCATCAAGATCAGCTAATGAGTTTGTTAGAAATCCTCGAAATTCAAATTCGACCCCGATAGTTTCAGCTAATTGCGCTAACTTCCACCCAACTTGTTGCAAAGCGTCAGTATTATCAGGCTGTGGAGGTCCAATTCCAGTAAGCCTAAATGCTGGTGGTCCACCTGGACGTAAAGCTAAAGCTTGAATAAGTGCTGGCCATTGCATCCCTTGTTTTAAACTGAAATCAATCACATGGACTTTATTGCAATTTGTAAAAGCTTCAAGAATTGCTTGATTTGCAGTAAAATGAGCAAATTTGAGATATGGACATGTTTCGTAAAAGTGCATCTGTAACACATCAGTATAAGATGATTCAATTGAATCTTGTGGGTAAATTTTGTAAATTCGTCGAGCTAATGCTTCAGCGAAATAAGTAGCAACTTTTCTCATAGCACCAGATTGTGAAACAGCAAGAATTCCAATGTGTCTAACAAGCGCATAAGCTACATTAAGATTCTCTTGTTGAACTGCTTCAGCACACGCCATTAATGTGTGCACAAGTCGAACACCAGTTTCTTGTGAATCTACAAGTACAACTGGCCTTGTTGTTGCATCTGCTGTTAGTGGTACACAAGATCTCTGTCTTTTATTACTTTCTGTTGCAAACACAGCTCCCCCTGGAATTGCTCTCAAATCATCATCAGAAATAATTCTGTTTTGCTCATTAATGGTAATACTATTAGAAGATGCACCACCACCTGGAGATACACATAAATCTTTTTCTCCAATACTACCAATCATGTCGAAATTAGAGGGAATTGAAGTGTTGTTGAGCTCAGATAACATGCTTTGTACCCAACCAGAAAGATCAGAAGGATTCTTATGAACTGTATCAGTAGAAAGATGAGAAATTCCATCTCCTAATGTTGTACACATAGCCATCTCAAGTTGTTCAAGTTGTTGTGCAACTTCAGCCAGATCTGAAGATTTAACTTTATAACCTAAAACAGCTAAAAGCTCATCCATTCCAGCATCTGGTTGTTCTTCTTCAAAAAACTTGGATTTACTAGAAGAAGAACCATCTTGGGATTTTTCTCTATCACGATCTCTCTTCATTTTCTTGGGATTTTCTCTAATGGGGTTTTTCTTTTTTGGGATTTTTTTCAGATTAATGGTTGTTTGTGACAAGTGCCGGATTTTGACAAGGAATTGGATTTCAAGAAAGATGGATGATGAATGGGGGAGTTTGATGAAGAAAAAGGTCTGATTTTTTTGCTTGGTTTTTGCATCAACTATCAGAAATTTGGGGACTGATTTGTTTCTTTTTATTTTGAATATTTTTTGTTTTTGTTTTTGTTTTTGGGAGTTGTGAGATAGAGCAGAGAGTAGTAAGAGGAAGTGCTCGTGAAGAGGGCGCGAGCTCCAAGAGAAGATAAGGAAGAGAAAAGGCCAGCAATAATATGGGCTTTATTTTTCTTTCTTTTTTAAACACATTTATTAAATATATATAAATAAATTACTTTTATGTCTTATTTTATGAGATCCTATAAACTAATGTTGGGATGAAAAAGTGGTGGAAATTTTTTAAGAATGGGATGCTAGTAGTCATCTACTGATGCATATCAAGGCTTTATCAGCGGGTTATTATCGTACTTTCCATCTATTTTGTATTTTTTATATTGTTGTTCTTTTATTATGATTCTATTGATGATACGATTTGGAAACAGTCTCTCTACATTAGGGTAGGGGTAAGGTCTGCGTACACACTACCCTTCCCAGACCCTACTAAGTGGGATTATACTGGGTTGTTGTTGTTGTTGTTGTCTATTGATGATACTAATATATGTCTCTTGTGACCTTCTTGGGTTGAGGGTCTCCTGGAAAACAGTCTCTCTGTCCCAAGAGTAAGGATAAAGTCTGCGTACATATTATCTCCTCAGATCCCACTTGTGGGATTACACTTGACCAATTGTTGTTGTTGTTGTTGTTATTCAAAAAGTGAAGAAGAATGGTAAAAACTTGTACGTTTTATTTAATTACTTTTAAACAATAAATCATATATTTCATGTAATATGATAATATTTTTTATTTAATAGGTCACAAAATAAATAATATAAATATTTAAAAAAACTTTTTTACTTTTGATACTCATTTCTTGTTTGACATCTTTATATTAATAATGAAAATATTATGGTATTTCTAAAACTACAAGTATATTTTTGGTGTGTTTAAAAAGAAAATTCTTCTTCAACTTTGTGCACAGTTAATCGCCACTGTATGAAATGAGAAGAGAGTATTTTGTAAACCAAACACTACGAAAGAATTTTTCTTTTTTTTTTTCCTCTTTATCAAAACCAAAAATCTTTTTTTAGAAAAAAGGTCACCTAAATTATTCGTAGAGGGGCCACAAATTCTCTGGTGTTTAAGACACAGTAGTAAAGGTGAACCCATGAGCTCTGTCTCTTATGTGGAAGTATACATGAACCTTGGTGCTCCGGCAGAGGCACAAGCCGAGTTACGGGTTCGATCGAAACTCAATAACTTTTATTAATTAATATATTAGGATTATAAACTTGTTAGATATATATACACATGGAGTAATTTAGAACACAAACATTAGCAATTCAAATCATCGTTTTAAAACTCAAAACTCATATAATTAAAATCTTGACTTTGCCTCTACCTTAATATAGGAAAGCTCTAACTATTCCTTTATACAAATTAGGGGCATCTATTTGTGGGTTGTGCGCATCTTTTTTTTAGCTCATTTGCGGTGCTGCCACGGCTCTGTAAAAATGGCGTGTAGTAGCCACTAATTAAGGGTGTCTTTAATTTTTATCCACTAATTATAATGCTCAGCAAAAATAGCCACTACTAATAAAAAAAAGACAATTTTATCCTTTCTTCCTCTCTTTCGCGTTGCATTTTCATCTGGAATACCCAAGATGATTTCACGGTCGGCCTCCTCCATGCTTGGTCAATAGCATCGGGTCTATTAGTGGCCCCAATTACTAGGACATAACCAGGTTCATCACGAAATCCTTCTGATTTTGCTTCACTATTTCTTTTACCAATACGTGCAGTAGTTCCTTTTGCATCATCAAAATTTTCAAGTTCTGAATTTTTTAGCAGATGTCTCAATTACGTACATTAATTTCTTTCTTACCTTGTTTTTGTTTCTTTTGAGTTCAAGGATTAAAAGTTAAGGACATGAGTCTTTGAGTTTCACATGCACGTTTAAAAGTTAAGGACATGCAGTACTTAAATTTGATATGCAGGTTCAAAAGATAAGGACAGACAGTCCTTAACTTATAGTTTCAAGTTCAAAACTTAAGGACAGTCAGTATTTAAGTTATTGTTTCAAGTTCAACACTTAAGGACTTTCTGTCCTTAACTTTGAGTTTTAGGTTCAAAAGTTAAGGACAGACAGTCCTTAACTTATATTTTCAAGTTCAAAACTTAAGGACAGGCAGTCCTTAAGTTATTGTTTCAAGTTCAAAACTTAAGGACTGTCTGTCCTTAACTTTGAGTTTAAAGTTCAAAAGTTAAGGACAGGCAGTCCTTAACTTACAGTTACACGTTCAAAAGTTAAGGACAGGCAGTACTTAACTTACAGTTACAAGTTCAAAAGTTAAGGGCAATAGGTCCTTAACTTTGACTTACAAGTTCAAAAGTTAAGGACGCTTGGTTTTGAAGTTTGAGTTCCAAGTTCAAAAGTTAAGGACATGTAACCTTGAAGTCCTGAACTTAGAGTTCCAAGTTCAAAAGTTAAGGACATGTAGTCCTGAAGTCCTGAACTTAGAGTTTCAAGTTCAAAAGTTAAGGACATGTAGTCCTGAAGTTAAGGACATGAGTAGAAGGGTATTTTCGTCCGAGCAGTTAAAGTTTATTAAATCAGTGGCTAAAGACTAAAGACATTTAAAACGCTGGTTTTAAAATAAAGACATGAGCGGTTAGTGGCTATCTGTGCACATCGCCCCTCGGCTCTCTTGTTGCTTTTTATGTTGCTGACGGGCCAATTCCCCACTTTTTTTGCAAGGAAAAGAAAATATTTACTCCTTGTTTTAATTTAGATAATACATTTCATTTAACGAGAGTTAAATTACATGAAATTTGATTAATATTTTAAAATATATTTTTTAATTATATTAACATGAAAAAAATTACTGAGTTGAATTAATTTTTTTGTATAAATTTTTAAATATTCAAATGTTAATTTTAAAATACTGAGTTGAATTAATCTAATTTAGCTCAAACATATTAACACAACTTGCCAAAGCAGAATAATCATCTAATATAAGAACAAGACATATTGAACACCTTAGATGTGAATCAAGACTAACATATGCATGTATTCATATGCCAAAAAAAAATCTCCTTTTCCATGGTACCTATTACTCTTACTTCCAGCGTTACTAATACATCATATTCAGAATTATTTTTATATATGCTACCAAGCCTGGATGATGTGTTGATGATTCTATATGAGATTTGAATATTGGTAGGACCATTATAAAAAGAACTTGTTCTGTAAAATGTAAAAGATTGACAACTTACAAATAATATTACAAATATTTTCTAAAACTAAAGCATCGATATTATCCAACTTGATTAACTCCCCTGAAAAAGGCAGGTAACCAAGGGCGGGCCTTTCCAAGTGTTGAATTAAAATAAGATCTTTAACTTGAACATAACATCAAATTAAGCTAACACATATTTATTAATGGCTCTGAATTTCTCAATGAATTTATTCCCTTGATCATTTTGTACCTAAAAAACAAAACGTTTACTTGCGCAAAGGCACGAGTTTGCAAAAAATAATAACAATAACAATAACAATAACCGAGTGGGATCTCATAAATGGGGTCTAGATAAGATAATGTGTACACAGTCCTTACTCTTACCTTGGAGGATAAAGAAGGTGTTTCTGAAAGACTCTCGGTTCGAGTTTGCAAAAAAATAAATAACTGAAATTAGAATAGTAACTTTCTTCTTCTTCTTTTTTCCTTTTTTTTTTTTTTTCATTTGAGGGTGATAACTGAAAAAGGACAAAGTAGAGAATCTCTATGTCCAACTAATACTACCAAAAGGATCATAATTCAATCATTTCATTTAATTTTTTCCTCTTTTAGTAAGGGAAAAGTTTATCTATATTCAGTATTTATATAAGACTTCACCAAATTATTATGGCTAAGTAATAAATTAAAGTTTAAATATATTACATTTATTATAATTAAGTAAAAAATGTATTTAAAAGACATGTCCTTTGATCATTAATTTGACGTATACATCGAACCTACATAAAGTTTTTTTCCCGTGATAGTTGTTATTTTGTTACATCTTTATGTTCCTTCTCTGTTAACCTGCTACTGCTAGTCAAGTGAAACTATCCACATATGTAGATTTTAGATATTCCTATGAGAAAAGTTGATTAGAGATATTTTGATTAGATATTCCGCGTCGACATCACCCGGTAGAAATTAATCCTTAAATTCCATGTTTACTTCTTAGCGCTTCTCCTCCAGCTCTCTCTTCTGTCGTTCATGTTCCTTGAATTTTTTAAAATGCTAATGCATCCTTGTCGGATCCTTCAAAATGCACTATTCGTTAATAAATCGACACAAATATGATAATATTTTTGGAGAATCCAGACAAGATAAGTAATAATTATATTAAGATTCAATCAACCCATAAACAAAAAGAAAATTGCAACAACAACAATAATCCAGTATAATCCCACTTAGTGGAGTTTGGAAAGGATAGTGTGCACGCAGACATTACCCCTACCCTGGGGTAGAGAGACTGTTTCCAAATAGACCCTTGATATCCTTCCCACCGAGAACTTCCACCTTGTTCTTGGGGAGAAAAATGCAACAACCACACAAAACGAAAATTGCATGCCCAAAAAATTGAGAACAATTAATCCCAAATGGAATCACATCGAACCAATTAATCCCAAATTTTGTTGGAAAAATGATAATATATAGCCGCTCTTTAAATAATCGCCGAAAAAATTATATTTTTTATATTTATTGTGTGTGTGTATATATATTGTATAATATATACAAAAATTATATAAATTTTATATACATTTTCTGCTACCGTCGTACCGAATATAAATAATTTCTAGCGAAGACTAAAATTTATAATACCCGAATTTTGTTGCAAGAACCCCTTCAATTCGAAAAATGATTCTGATTTCTGACAAGGGAGGTCTTGTCATACAGACTGCAGGCCGGTTGGTGAAAGGGCCTTAACCAATTGGGCCCTATTTTCATGGCCCATTTTGTTATCAAAATCTGCTTTTAGATTTGCGTATAAATTGATTGGACACCGTGACACGACACTCACTCCTTAGGTTATGTATTACTCCCCGAGTTCTGAACCTATTTCTTTTTTGGTCTATTCCAAAAAGAATGATCTCTTTCTAAATTTGGAAACTATTTAGTATAAACTTATAATTCTATCCTTAATAAGAAGTTTTATAACCACACAAATACTCTGAGCCCCTTTTTAACTTGGTCAGGACCAAAAATTTCAAAAATCTTCATTTTTTTAAACTCCGTACCCAATCAAACAGGATCACATAAGAAAGGGGTCTATTCGGAAAAAAAGTAAAAAAAAAAAATTAAATGAAAATAGAATTTGAAATTAGAGTTGTATTTGGACATGAATAAAATTTTGGACTGTTTTTGTGAGTAATCTCAAGTGAAAATTTTGAAAAATAGATTTTTGGAGTTTTTAAAATTTTTGAAAAATTTCGAAATTAATCTTTAAGTAAAAACCCAAAATTTTATGGCCAACCACTAATTTTGGAAAAAATAATTCAAAAATTCAAAAAAAATAAATCTTTTTTATGGCGAAACGGCCCCTAGTGTAATTCCACTAATTCCCTCCACGTATTGCATTGCAGGAGCTTAACATACCGAATTGCCATTTTTGTTTGTATTACTTATATGGAATTTTTGCTTACATTCTGTTAGGTACTTTTCAATTATATCTATATTGATTCCGTAAAATTATAGATCTTTTTTGAATTTTTCCCTCATCTGATCTAATAAATCTATAAACGACACTAAATAAATTAAACTCTAATATCAAAATTCATAACTAATGGAATATTAGATATGTGACATGTATTTATACATGCATTTTTCTTACTTAACTGTAGTCATTTAATACTTTCATCGCATTAACTCATTTAACCATGACACTTTAATATGATTTAGCGTAACACCTAATACGAGTAAGTTTTTACGCCTTATAAGTTTGTCCATTAGGTTCATTTACGGACTCATCCAAAATGGGGTATAAAAACAGTTGTAACCAGTGGCAGATCTAGAGGCTAACATGTAGGTTCCGAGGAACTCACTAATTTTTGTCAAGTCGTTGTATACGTATTATGAATCCGTATACTTCAAATCATGAATCCGCTCCGTAGTTGAGACCTGTGATGAGAATCTCAAAGGGAATTGCGGTGGTTATAACTTAATATGATTCGGTGGTAGCTGATGAAGTGATATGATATTTTGGTTGGCCTTAGCAACAAACAATGACGATTTCCCCCATCAGACTTTTTGGAATAGTGATAACGATAAGGTTTGGTAGTATTACCTTTTGGATTATATAACCCTTCTAAAAATAGAAAAAAGAATGACTGATTAGCAAGTAAAAGTATATAAATATATAGATCATTATGTTTAAAAATTTATCACAATAATATAGAGGTCGTTTGGACATAAGAAATTTTTTCCTTTTTTCCAAAAAGTTTTTACTTTTTTATGAAATTAGTGTTTGTTCATAAACTTTTCAATTTTTACTTGAAAATGCATTTTGAAAATTTTCAAAAATTTGAAAAACTCCAAAAAGATATTTTTCAAAATTTTCACTCAAATCACTCACAAACTTCAAAACAACCCAAAATTTATATTCATGTCCAAACACAACTCTAAATTTCAAATACTATTTTCACCTTGTTTTGGATTTTTACAATTATTATGTCCAGACGCGCCCACATAGAGTTCAAGTATTCAGTTTTGTTTCACCTTATAGGTTAATCTATTTTTAGTGATCGTATTGCCGACGGAGCATGAGCACAGAGGTTTTTTTTTTTTTTGGCCCGTATCAATTTACGAGCTTCTTACCTATTTTATAGAGTACCTATTATCTATTTTCACATAGCCAATAGTTACCGAATAACTCTATTTAATAGAGGGGAAATCACATTGTTGTTTTTTGTTTTTTCTGCAGAATGCAATAATTTTAGGTGTCTTTGGACCTTTTTTTCTTGCTTTTATTTTTTTGTGTTCCTTTTGGAGAAGTTTACTTAAAACAAAAACATTTCTTTTTCTTATGGCTATTTTAGTCCAAAAAGTAGCTCTCCGAAAATAGACCAAACAATGACTACTATTTTCCCAATAATAAATTATCTAGTTTAGCAACAATTCTCAATAAATGTTTGGTCTCGCTACTATAAGCCTCACTCTACTTTGTTTTCTTTGCTTATTACTCGGTGTTAGTATCCGCAAACAGGCACCAACTAACACAGATTTGCACTGTATCGATGCTCAGTATACACAATCGGGGCACCAACAAATATGGATTCATACCATATAAGGCTCATTAAAGAGTATTAAGACTATAACTGTATTTATCATCTTGTAACTAAGTTGAGTCAGCATTAGTTAGTGACATTAGTTAGTGTTAGTTTACAAATCAGTTAGGTGTTAGTTTACAAATCAGTTAGTGAAAATTTAGTTAGTGGATGTCACATATATATATTGAACAGTACCCAATACATTCTCAACAGTTTTTCTTCTCTCTTTACGAGCTCCTCTTTCTAGAAGCTATTAAATCCTCCATTGGAGGAGATACAGAGCTCGATTCATATCTGAAATCTTGACATGGTATTAGAGCAGAGGTTCTATCATCGACCACACCCTTTCTTATTCTGCTGTTTCTAGCCACCGAGCAATCTAGGGTTTTTCCTTCATCAATTAGAGTTTGGGAAAAACTTGGATCGGACACATGTAGTGATGATTTATCGACAAATAGAAGAAATCTCAGCCACACAAAGATCGATTCAACTATTTTCACATAATTTCGATGGCAATCACAGAGCGAGACAACCACACGACAACAACACAACCGGTAATCGACGCTACTAGCCCTCTTTACATACATCCTTCTGATAGTCCTGGTTCTACACTAGTATTGGTTCTATTTGATGGACTTGTATACCGTTCTTAGAGAAGAAGTGTACTGAGAGCCCTTTCAGTGAAAAATAAATTAGTTTTTATCAATGGGGATAGTAAAAGACCCGATGTAACGTCTCCACATTTTCGTCAGTGGGAAAGGTGTGACGATATGGTCACCTCGTGGAAATTCTCTGTCGAAGGACATAGCTGACAGTTTTAAATATGTAAATGACTATGTTGAACTGTGGAAGGAACTGGAGGATCGATATGATCAGATGAACAGAGCTAAACTATATCAAATTCAGAAAGAAATCAATGATTTGAGTCAGGGAGTGCTTGATATCATTGGATATTACAGAAAGATAAAGAAACTCTGGGAAGAATTGAATACTCTCAGTATCGAAACTTATTGCAGTTGTGTGTGTACCTATGGGGCGAAGGAAAGCATGCATAAGTCAGAACAAGATAGAAGGTTGATACAATTTCTAATGGGACTTTATGAAGTCTATACGATTGTTCGAGAAAGCATACTCATGATGAATCCTTTGCCGTCCATGGCACAAGCATTTGCCCTTCTGATATAGGAGGAAAAGTAGAGGGAATTTAGGCCAAGAAATCAACTAATCGTTGACTCCACAGCATTGAATGTCAATCTAGGAGGAATAACCTTCAAGACAAACTACTGAACTAGAACTGGAAATCAAATTGCAAATAGCAGACCTCGACCTTTTTGTGATTATTGCAAACGACAAGGTCTCACTAAAGACAAGTGCTACAAGCTGCAAAGATATCCTCGGGGTTTTAATCAAGGGCCACAACAGTACAAGTAGAATTTTCAAGGATATAATAATAATACAAGGTTCAACAAAGGAAAAAATGCCAGGGCAAATGCAGTCACAAACGTAGAAACAGGAGAGGAGGTGGAACACCAAGGAGAAAATAAAAGCATGAGCCTTTCAAATGAGCAGTATGGGCAAATTGTCAGCTTGCTGTAGAATTTTCAGATGGGAAACACTGGAGAGAATTCAGTCAGTGCAAACATGTCTAGTGGAGCATCTATGAACTTTGCAGGTATGATTACTTGCACTTCTTCAATTGATTTTGATAATCCATCATGCAAATATTTTAGTGCAAAAGCTGACTTATGGATATTAGATTCTGGGGCATCACACCATATGACTTTTAATAAAACTCACCTACAAATTATAATAAGCCTACCATATCCTCTGTTAGTTAAACTTCCAAATGGTTACAAAGTTAAAGTAACTGAAATTGGAGATATATCCCTAACACTTAAAAAATTTCTGTATAAAGTCTTGTTCATTCCATCCTTCAAGTTTAATCTAGTTTCTATCAGTTCCCTAGCAGTACATCTCAAACGCATTGCATCATTCTCTGACACTTCCTATCTACTGCAGGCCCCTTCACTGAAGAGGTATCTGGAGATTGGTAAGTTGTATGATGGGTTGTACTTCCTCTGTTCTAAGTGCTTGAAGAAAGGTGGTCTCACACCTGAACAAAATTGTGATATTCCTTATTTTTTTGTTCATGCTAATGATGTGAATACTATTCATTGTCTATCCCATTCCCACAGTCCATTTTCCATTGTAAATAATTCCAATTGCAATAATAAAGACGGTGTTTCTGGTTTGTATTCTAGTTCATCTCGTAGTGATAATGTAGATCTATTGTGGCATTTCAGACTTGGTCATGTACCCTTCAATAAAATGAAAGGGATTCCTACTATACCTGCAACCTTTTTTGCCAAACAACCTTTTATGTAAAATATTTTCCCTATGGCCAGGCACTCTAGGCTTCCCTTTCCCCTAAGAACAGTCCCTATCATGTGGCCACACATAATAACTTCAAATACTTCCTTACCCTGGTAGATGATTATAGTAGGTCCACTTGGACAGATCTCTTGAGTTGCAAAAGCAATGCCCTACAAATAATAAAGGCTTTTGGAGAACCAATTTCAAACCACCATTAAATGTATAAGGTCTGACAATAGTCTTGAGTTTACTAGCAATGAGGCAACCCCCTTTTTTCAATCAAAGGGAATAAACCACCAAAAGACATGCCCTTACACACCACAACAAAATAGAGTGGTGGGAAAAAAATATAAATATCTCCTTGAGGTGGCCAGGCCACTACTTTTTCAATCTAAGTTACCATTGAAATATTGGAGAGAATGTATACTTACATCAACTTTCCTTATTAATAGACTTCCAACTACTCCTCTAAAGAGAAAATGCCCTTTTGAACTCTTGTATAAAAGGAAGCCCAATTACTCTCACTTGAGGAGTTTTGGGTGTTTGTGTTACCCCACTGTACCAAAGTCTCTCAGAGATAAACTTGAACTAAGAACTACCCCACATGTGTTTATAGGATATTCTTTTGGCACAAAAGGGTATAAGGTGTTAAGTTTGGCCACTAAGAAAATACATATCTCTAGAGATGTTTCCTTCTATGAGTCAATTTTTCCTTTCACTTTCAACTCTACTATAAATAACATTCCACCTACCTTCCCCAATGTACCGTTTACTAATAATCCACCTAATCACGCTGATACTTGTATATCTCACAACATTAGTGATCAGGAGAACACTAATTTCCCAAATTCTGATGCATCACCTGTCACCTCCTTACCTATATCTTCCTCATATGAGACACAATCAATAGAGGAACACTTTAAAGACATGACTTCACCTCAACAATCAATAGAGGAACCACTGGGTTTCAGAAGATCTCATTAGGAATACAAACTCCGTTCACATCTGAATGATTATGTTTTTAATATACCAAACCTAAAATCTAACTCTAACTTCTCCCTATATGCAATATTTTCCCATAACAACCATATTAGTTCCGATTCCCTGCATTTTGATAGTCAGCACATTGTAAATAACATCTGTAATGATAGAGAACCAACTTTATATGAAGAAGCAGCTATGTATTCTGCTCGGCAAAGTGCCATGACACAGGAGTTTAAAGCCTTATATGCCAATAACACATGGGACCTAGTTCCTTTAACTATAGGAAAATAGGTCATTGGATGTAGATGTGTGTATAAAGTAAAACATATAGCAGATGGCAGTGTAACAAGATACAAAGCAAGGTTAGTTATTAAGGGGTATACTCAACAAGCTGGTGTAGATTACACGGAGACCTTTTCTCTAGTAGTCAAGATGATCACTGTCAGGTCCCTCATTTCCATAGCAACAAAGAAAAAATGGAAAATCTCACAACTGGATGTGAACAATGCATTTCTCCATGAAGATTTGCATGAGGAGGTGTATATGCAAGCCCCTCCAGGTCTTGAAATACACTCTCCAGGGTTATTTTGTAGGTTAAACAATGGTATGATAAGTTGACTGAAGTCCTGTATTCAAGGGGTACACACACACTCCATGTATGATTGTTCTTTATTTCATAGAAAACAAAGTTCCTCCATTGTCTTTGTAGCATTATATGTAGATGATGTGTTGCTCACAGGGACTGACTCTGAAGAAATCAACCAGCTCAAGGCCTTCCTATTTCACAAGTTCAAAATTAAAGACTTGAGACAGTTACATTACTTCCTAGGACTGGAAATTCTTTACAAATCAGATGGCATTATCATTTCACAAAGAAAATTTATTTTGGACTTGTTGAAGGAATATGAGTGTCTCTATTCTCCAGCCTTGACTTCTCCCCATGATCCTACAGTAAATCTGAAGGCAAAAGAGGGGGCTCCATTTCTGATCCTACCTTCTACAGAAAATTTGTTGGAAAATTGAACTTCCTCACAAATACTAGATTAGACATAGCATATGGTGTCCAACATCTCAGCCAGTTTATGCAAGATCCTAGAGTGCCCCACTTACAGGCAGCCTATCATATGCTGAGGTATCCGAAGAAATATCCTACTCTCGGTCTATATTTCAGCAATGTAGACAATCTTTCACTGGTTGCCTATTGTAACTCTGATTGGGCAGCCTACTCCGATTCTAGAAGATCAGTATCTGATTATGTTGTATTTTTAGGTGGCAGCCTATCAGCTAGAATTCCAAGTGTTACATCGCGCATTTTCGTATGTTAAAGTCTCGTCGTAATTTAATTGACGTAAGTTCGAGAATGAAGTTATTTTGAGATTATAAGCTTTATGCTATTTCAAACAAGTGATGAATAAATTTGTGAAGGTGAGAGAGTAAGCAAATCGAAGAAAATAAATTTCATCGAAGTTGGAGATAAAATACGGTCCAAGCTATAATATCCGGTATTTATGGACTAGTGCCATACAAGGCACCATATGACCATGATAGTATGATATATAAAGTTTATTAAAAATGAGTAGTATTTTAAGTAAGTTGAGATAATTCTTAATTATGTGGGTAATTGGTTGATTATTGATTAATGGAAGATTAATTAATTAACTAAGGAATTAGTGATTAATAAATTAAGATTTAGATAAGTCCTAAAAGAGGCCAACGTGGTAGCCCACCTTTCCCAATTTAGTGACTCTTAAGCAACTTTTCAAGGTGGCAAAATTTTGGGAACTAATGGCTTAGTCACTTTGCCAAAGTGGGGTCCACCCCCATAACAAAAGTGTCTCCAAAAATCACCCCGATCTTACCGTCACAAATTTTGTCACAATTATCGTGTGCTAGAAGGGTTGTCCAGAGAACCGACTCAGGTATATTAAGGGTAAACCTTTCTTTTATTTTGGCATAATCTCATAATTAGATGTGTTTGATAAAGAGGTATAAAGAGAAGTTCATACTCCCAAATTTGTATACATTATCCTAGTCTCATAAGTTACAGTATTCTCCCTTATCGGGACTTCATATTCAATTGAGTATTGTCTTCTTCCAGTCAAGAGAGCAGAGAGTCTATATATATAGTATTACAGTGTTTTCACTACCATCGAGCTTTTATTGGTTGGCAGGCCCCAATTGGGCAACCTCCGATCAGATGGTAAGTTATATACCGAGCCTACTGTGGCCGAGCGCCTATGAATGAGCCTAGCATGGCCGAGATATAGAGCCTAGTATGGCCGAGCGCCTATAAGCGAGCCTACTACGGCGGAGCAGTTATATATATATATACCCCTTATAAGGCCGGGCAACTATTTTATTTACTATATTGAGAGAGTTGAGTCGGTATCACCAGGTGAGCATATCTTCAGATTATCTTTGACTCCTAGTTACTTTCAGTTATTATATTATCAGTTCGGTTGCAACTTTCAGTATATTGCCTTACATACTCGGTACATTATTTCGTACTGACGTCCCTTTTCTGGGGTGCTGCATTTCATACGTGCAGATACGTGTAGGTTCAGACAGATAGACGGGTAGACCTCCTCATTAGGTGTTGCCCACGTTTAGCTTGATCGGTAAGCTCCATGCCCTTCGGAGTTTCCGAGTCTAGGGCTTTATGTACATCTTGTGTATATATGTATGTATGTTATGAGTAGGTCGGGGCCATATTCTGATTACAGTATATCCATCAGTAGAGGCTTGTAGGCATATCATGTCAGTTAATGCAGTATGTTGGGTTTGTAGGCCTTTTATGTATATTTTATTGGTTTGCCAGCTGTAGTAGTTATAACGGCCTTGTCGGCTCAGCTTTATGTTGATGTTTAGTCTGCATTCACAATTGTCTTGCAATGTAGCCCATGACCAAAGTATGACATTATATGTTCAAAGTCCCTTAGTCGCAAGTTGGTACGCAAGGATAAGTGAGGCACCAGGCGCCGATCTTGCGCCCCAGTATCAGGGCGTGACACCAAGAAACAGGAAACCATATCCCTCTCCTCAGCAGAAGCAAAATACAGAGCACTCAGAAAAGTTGTTGGTGAATTTGTTTGGTTATTAAGACTACTTGAAGAACTCATTGTGCCAGTTTATTTGCCAATACTTGTGCACTGTAATAGCCTCTCTGCTCTGCATATTGCTAGGAACCCTGTGTTTCATGAAAGAACTAAGCACATTGAAATAGACTGCCATTTCGTGCATAAGCTTCAGGAAAGTCTCATTTCTTTGCACCACATTGGTACTGGACAGCAGCTTGCAGATGTACTTACCAAAGCTCTCACTGGGATTAAACATTACTCTGTTCTTGGCAGGTTGCGTGTGATCTCCTTACATCCAACTTGGGGGGGGGGGCTTGGGAGGGGGGATATTAAGACTATAACTGTGTTTATCTTCTTGTATCTAAGCTGAGTCAGCATTAGTTAGTGACATTAGTTAGTGTTAGTTTACAAATCAGTTAGTTAGTGAAAATTTGGTTAGTGGATGTCACATGTATATATTGAACAGTACTTAATACATTGAATCAGAGTTTTGATTTCACAACTTAATAAACTCTCAGCAGTTCTTCTTCTCTCTCTACGAGCTCCTCCTCCTAGAAACCACTGAATCCTCCATTGGAGGAGATACAGAGCTCGATTCATATTGAAATCTTGACAAAGAGGAAGGCGCTTTCTATTAGAATTTTTTCTATTCATCGGGTTCAAATCCGAGACCTCTAACTAAAGATAGAGATATTCATCTCACTAGAAATTCCGAGTATCTCTACCTAGCACTTTATGAAATACTAATTCTTTTCCCTTAGCATTTGGCTATGTATTCAAACTAGATGCGCATGGCCCGTGCTCTTAGCACGGGACCAACATTTTACGTTTCACGTGGTAGTAAAATTTGAACGCTTAGCTTAGTCATTTGGTAAATGGTAATGGAGGATAGCGGTAAAAAGGAAAAAGAACGAAGTAGCACATGGAAAGACATTTAAGTGGTTGCTAGTTTTAAATGCTTTTCCTAGTCATTTGGTGTTGAACGATATGCACATGGAAAAACATAAAGCTAAAAATGCATAAGCTTATACGCTAAACGATTGTCGCTGGCAGATGCCAAACACATGCCATAATAGAAAGTTGGTCAATAAACAATTATTGCATCAATCAGGTATCATGCTTACAAAAAAATATTTAGGTAAAAGAGCAAATAATATCAAATCAGATTTAAATTGTCAATATAAACCAATAACTAATTCCAACTGTCAATTAAGAGACAACCTTCAACATTAACATACTTGATGAAGATACAGCAACACAAATTTGCATTTATATCGGTGCAAAATTTCGTCCAATAAATACTTTAATGTACACTGAAAAATGCACTTCACGTGTAATATAGCCATTCCACCTATCAAAATTATAATCGAAATGACACCAGCAACAAATAAAACTGTTCATATAATCCTCAAATCTTAGAGACAGCTACTGGGAAGCATCGATCTAACGATCTTATCCCAGGGAGCAGGCATCGGGAGTCTTTCTTCTAGCTTGCAGAATTACAATCATATCAAGACTCATCATATGGATCTTCTATAAAATTGATCCAAATCACGAAAAGTAAGTAGCGTCAACGAAAATTCAGCTTTCAACTTTGGTAGCCCACTTCACAATACGATTAATATTTGAGAAGTAAAAAGAAAAAAAAATGGGAGAATTGATATAAGTGAGATTTATCTCTTGCATATTGAAGTTTCCATTAAAATTTGAATCTTTTTCACCTTAAGCACCTCAGTAAAAGCAATATGCCAATATGTATGTCCTAGAATTTCCTTCTCGCTAGAATGATGTAATAAGATATGCTTGATTTCAATTATATATGGATGATAAAGAAGTCTAAAAAGTTTTGTCTTTGTGAAGGATCTGCGTGGAAAAATGTTAAAATATGTCATACATCTTCATGATTGCAACCTATTTCCCAACATGGGTATCATATGTACTACACCATATGTAGGTACCTTTGTCAACCGCTACCTCTACTCTGTATCTATTCCCCTCACCATAGAACCCGATTGCTACGAAATTGATGCGAAATCGTCAAATGAACACATGCATGTGTAGAATAATTTAACAGGAGAGCTAGAGCGACAGAATTTCTAGAATAGTAATAGGCAAACTCGGGTACCTTATTTGGGAACTCGTAGTAAAGAGAAACATTGAGGGATGATGAATGGAAAAGAGCAAAATCCCTCAAACAAATCAGATGGCATTATTATTTCACAAAGGAAATTTGTTTTGGACTTGTCGAACGAATATGAGTGTCTCTATTCTCCAGCCTTGACTTCTCCCCTTGATACTACAGTAAATCTGAAAGCAAAAGAGGGGGCTCCATGGTCTGATCCTACCTTCTACAGAAAATTGATTGGAAAATTGAACTTCCTCGCTAATACTAGACTAGACATAGTATATGGGGTCCAACATCTCAGCCAGTTTATGCAAGATCCTAGGGAGCCTCACTTACAGGCAGCCTATCATATGCTGAGATATCTGAAGAAAGATCCTACTCTGGGTCTATATTTCTGTATGGGTCCAAATTTGACCGATCTCGACCTATGACGAGCACGACAAATGACCGAGTACTTTCGAATCGGCGCCCCAAGGGAGACGACCTTAAGGCGAACGAAGAAACTGTACGACCCTTGTAGTAATGTAAGGAATATTCCGCTGAATATTCCTTGTATTTGATTTCTTACAATTGAGAAGGGGGTTTCTCTAGTATATAAGGGGAACAAAAGACTTTGTAAGGGGCAGTGGAGACTTTGGGAAGCTTTGCAATCTTGAATAAAAAGAAACTTTGCAACTCTTTTCTCCTTACCTATTATTATTCTAGAGATTATTATCTTCAGCTACAATTTACCCCTTCATCTTTGATTGATTTATTCAAAAAAGTTTTAACATATTTTGAGTCAAATAATTTGGCGTTGTCTGTGGAGATTTCTATAGCTGAAATCATAGTTCTCATCTATATTCCTAAAGGTGATAATTACTTTTCTTCAAACTTCATAAAAACCAACGATGGCGGAAAAGGAAGCGAGGCTAAAGGCAGTAGCAGATGTCTCGAATAATCTCCTGAACTCCCTCAACGAAGCCGACAGAGAAAACAATGAGAATACAACACCAAGCGCTACACTAGAGGGGGAGATCTCACCTCTTCCACACGGGGATCTAACGATCTTGCGCGAAAGAGGAGCCTCAACATCCACAGCGGGGGAAGCACCACCAGCAGTCAAAAGGCTGCTTGAAGAATGGTTAACGAGTGCTTTGAGCAACATGCTCGAGAAACCCACTCAAGGCGATATCGGAGACGTGCCACCTACAGAAATCGCAGCTACCGCCGATGAGCCGAGCGTTACACGAACAGGTAATACCCGCACTATTACTGATACAGGTGACGATGCGCTCATGGCCATCTTAAAAAAAATGGAAGAGATGGAAAATGAGAACAGAACGCTTCGTGATCAAATGAAGGAACATCAGGAGAGGGTTGACAAAATACCAGGCGCTCCGAAGCTATTACCAAAATGTGATGTGGGCTGATTCGTCGAACAGCCATACAATGAAGGGGCTGCTCCACATTCTATTCCAAAGACCTTCAAAATGCCGCCATACTTGAAAATATATGACGGGACTACGGACCCAGAGGATCACTTAATCCATTATGTTACCGCAGTGAAGGGCAATGAACTATCGAAAGAGCAGGTACCCTATGTGCTGCTAAAAAAGTTCGATGAGACTTTGACAGGGGGAGCATTGACCTGGTACTCCCAACTACTAGAACGATCGATATCGACGTTCGAAGAGATGGCAGATAAATTCGCTACCGCTCACGCAGGAGCGAAGAAGGTCGAGGCTAGAGTGAATGATATCTTCACAGTCAGGAAAACGATGGGCGAGGGACTTCGAGACTTCCTGGCCCGATTCAACAGAGTAAGGATGAGTCTACCGAACGTGTCAGAAGGGATAGCAGTAGCAGCTTTTCAAAATGGGTTAAACAGGAGCGGATCAAAGGCAACCAAAAAACTGCTCAGCAGACTCATAAAGTACCCCTTACCACATGGGAAGAGATCCACAACGCCTATTACGCCAAGGTGAAGGCAAATGAGGACGACCTGAACGGCCCGCTTCAGTGATTAACATCAGTCCAGACCGAGACAAGGAGAGATCTACATAACAACGGGCGAAGAGATCAACCACCACGTTTCAATCGCGAAAGGCATCAGCCCTATATCCGAACATCCAACCCGCCCCTTCCAAGACATGCGGACACCGCACCACGACATGTTGCACCCCTCCAAAACAAAAAAGGTATGCCTCCACTACTATTTGCTCATAATTTTTGTGTTTCCCCTTCAGAGATAGTGTACGCCCTAGAGAAGCTAGGCACGAAAGTGTAGTGGCCGCAAAAGATGAAATCGGATCCAAGTACCAGGAGGTCGAACGTCCTCTATGAATTCCACCAAGAAAGAGGACACAAGACCAAAGATGGGCCGCCAATGTGGTCATGGTCAAAAAGAAGAATGGGAATGGCGAATGTGTGTCGACTTGAACGATTTAAACAAAGCATGCCTGAAGGACTCTTTCCCGTTACCCCACATCGACCAACTTATCGATACAACAGCGGGACACGAACTGCTGAGTTTCTTGGACGTGTACTCCGGTTATAACCAAATCCTAATGGCTGAAGATGATAAAAAAAGACCACTTTCATCACTCACCGAGGTACGTACTGCTATAAGGTGATGAGGTTTACATCGATGACATGCTAGTGAAATCGGCAAAGAAAGAAGATCACTTTGGTCATCTGAAGGAAGCCTTCGAAATACTAAGGCAGTACGGAATGAAACTGAATCCCAAAAAGTGCGCCTTCGGCATGACTTCTGAAAAGTTCCTCGGTTTCCTAGTGTCACAAAGGGGAATCGAGGTCAACCCAGATCAAATCAAGGCCATCGACGCAATACCGAAAATACTGACTAGCTAAAAGCAGGTGCAAAAATTGACAAGACGAATAGCTGCCCTATCAAGGTTCATCTCATGATCCTCGGATAGGTGCCATAAATTCTTCAATGTACTAAGGAAAGACCACGGGTTGCAATGGAACGATTGAATGCATGGATGCCCAAAGAAAGCTGAAAACGTATCTATCCTTGCCACCACTACTCGTCAAAGAGGACCTAGGTGAATGCCTACTTGTGTATCTAGCGGTATCCGAAGTTGCGGTAAGTGCAGTCTTGGTCCATGAAAATAAAGGCATGTAATCTTCGATTTAGTATATCGGCAAAACTTTAATCGATGCCGAGACGAGGTACCCCCACCTTGAAAAACTAGCTCTAGCATTGGTCATAGCTTCATGGAAGCTTAGACCGTACTTCCAATGTCACCCCATAAAAGTGGTGACAACCTTCCCTCTAATGGTTATCCTACACAAACCCGAACTATCGGGTAGACTAGCCAAATGGGCCATAGAACTAAGTGAGCATGACATAACATACCAACAGCAAACTTAAGTCGCAGGTGCTCGCAGACTTTGTCGCTAATTTCAGCACGAAATATTGCTCGAGGTAAAATAGGAAGCACTTTGCACTTCTACACATAACGACCTCTGGGTCCTCTACACCGGTGCCTTTAATGCCTCGGGATCGGTACTGGAACTCGTTCTCGAGGTCCCTACAGGTGAAGCAATTTGCCAGTCTATACGATGCCCCGAGATGACTACTAACGAGACCGAGTATGAAGCTGTGATTGCAGGTTTGAAGTTAGCCCTAAAATATGGCGCTCGATGACTCATCCTCCACTGTGACTCTCAACTCGTGATGAATCAGGTCACCGGGACTTTCCAAATCAAAGAGCAGAGGCTACAAAGATACCAGTCAGAAATCCACAAACTACTTCCAGAATTCGATGAATGCTGCCTCGACCAAATACCAAGGGCGCAGAATATCAAAACAGACGTCCTAGCTAAACTAGTTGCGGCCACCAAGAAAATCAACAAGGAAAACGTGGTCACCCTCCTTCATTCTGCAATTGAACACGTCGAGGTACAATATATAAACTTAACTTGGGACTGGCATAACCGCTTCTAGTCTATTTGCAGGATGGGACTCTCCCGCAAGACAAAAAAGAAGCCAAAAAACTCCAAGTGCAGGCAGCCCGGTACAGCCTAATAAACAGTGATCTTTACAAAAGAACGTTCGGCGGCCCCCTAGCCAAATGTCTTGGGCCACATAAAACAAGACGAGTACTGGAAGAAGTACACGAAGGGCACTACGGTGCCCACATGGGAAACCGCGCCCTCTTCTGATGCCGTATTCGCACCGGGTACTACTGGCCCACCATGAAAAAATAAACCGCTGACTATGTCAGGAGATGTGAACAATGTCAAAAATACGCCTCTATAATACATCAAGCAGGGGAACTCCTTCATTTAATCACTTCGCCATGGCCGTTCATAAAGTGGAGAATGGACATAGTCGGCCCCCTCCCAGCAGGACGAGGTAAGGTACGTTTCCTTTTGGTTTTAACTGACTACTTCTCTAAATGGGTGGAAGCAGGTGCATACACTCAGATACTGTAGACATGTGATTTTTGACCCTCCCCAAGAGTTTTCATATTTTAGCATATAAATATTTAATTTAGGCCTAATAGCTCTATTTCAACTAATTTTGACTCTTTTATTTTATTTTATTACAAGAAAATAAAAATTACAAAAAAAATAGTTTCATTAATGTTTTGTAGTCATTTTTAATCTTAAAAAATACCAAAAATAGTTTTGTTTTGACAGTCAGTCTTATTTTAATAATTATTTTACTTAAATAGGATTAATTAATAAATGAGATCGTATTTTAGCCTCGTTCGCGGGGAAAGAATAAAACTTGGGCTCTAGCAACCCATTTTTAGGCCTAATTTTTGGACCTAGCCCATAATTACCAAGCCTATAATCCCTAGGCACATACCCTCTAATCTAAAAAAACCCTAGACCTAGACATAAAAATTACCCTGGTCTCTAAGTTTGGCATCAGCCGTTACTTATCAAAGAGACACACCCAAAATATCATCTTCTACACAAAGAGAAGCAATTATTCTTCATCATCTTGACAAAAACTAAACCGGCGAGATCATATTCCTTCACATGGAAAAAAGCTTCTTCATCTGACCCCAAACGACCACAGCCACCACCAGCCCTCAACCAGCAACCTTTCTCCTTCTTCAACCCGTTTCCACCCTCTCCGTTTTGAATCTAGACCAGCCTTCCACTACCCAAATGAAGCTCCTCTGTTAAGCATTTTCTGACCGTTACTGATGAGCCAGAAGGTGATGGATCCGGTGAGAAATCCGACGAACCACCAAACAATAGCCAATGATCGAAATCCAGCATAAAACAGCCCTTGTGACGTCCAAAACCATCATCCGAGCTCAGCCGAGTTGAATCTGGTAAGATCCGTTCGAAGCTTCTGATTTGAGGTCTGTTTGAGATCACCGTTTGAGGTCTCCGGTCGCTGGTTCCGCTCGTTGACACCGGCAAAATCTCTGGTCCGGAATTTTTCAGTTGCTATGCTTGTATTTACAACTCAATTCATTTAATACACAATTCAAACTGAGTTTTGAAGTTACCAAATCGGGAAAGGTTGCGGAGCCTTATGTGCGAGATTGTTGTTCATAACTTTAATGAAGGTCATATATTCTTTAGTGCAAATACATGTATTCACTCTCGAAAAGATAATCCAGAGAGTAGATTTATCTTCCAAAATCAGGTAAACGGCATGCTTCTATTAGTATTCATTAAGTTATCCTAGTATTTAGAGTTGTTTCGAATATATATTCTTATGAATCTCCTATAAAGATAATTGTGGATAAAAAAGCCACCTTGATCCATGCTTTAAATATTGTACTGTATTTGTTTAAATACTTAGGTTTGTTTGAAGGAATAACAGTCTATATAGATGAATAGTATAAGTTGGTTGTTGAACTCTAATAACTCGGAAATTTGGGCCAATTAATTTTAGTCTACCAAGCCTATCAACATTGTAAGCTAGCTATCTTTCCAAAATTAATTTACTTCGTGCTCTTCTTCAATAATTCTATAGATCATGGCCTTGCAATAATCTCAAAGTAGTTTAGAAAATAATTTATAAACATCGTAGTTTGCTTTAGGCATTTTAATTAAATAAAGTGTCATAGTTACGGGTACGGTTCCCGTGACGTAGTTGTGATACATAATTTTAAAAATTCAGGGGTACATTTATGTGATCCGGACACAATTTAAATTTATTAATAAGATAAACATGTTGTAGATCGTGGGTACGATTCCCGTGACATTATTCGCAACGTGTAATCAAATAATTAGTTGTATGACA
Organism: Nicotiana sylvestris; assembly: GCF_000393655.2. NCBI lineage: Eukaryota > Viridiplantae > Streptophyta > Magnoliopsida > Solanales > Solanaceae > Nicotiana > Nicotiana sylvestris. Next base: position 176,668,238 of record NC_091061.1, read on the forward strand.
ATTGAATTATTAAAAGCGGTTATAACGGGATAAAATGCACAGAGGTTTCAAGATGTTTTAAAATCAGATAATTAGACCAATAATAATAGTTGAGCGACCGTGCTAGAACCACGGAACCCGAGAATGCCTAATACCTTCTATCGGGTTACCAGAATTCCTTACCCGAATTTCTATGTTCGCGGACTGTAAAACAGAGTCAATCTTTCTTCGATTCGGGATTTGAACTGGTGACTTGGGACACCATAAATTATCCCAAGTGGCGACTTTGAATTTTAAATAAATAATACCGTTTCGATTGTCACTTAATTAGAAAAACTCCCTTATACCCTTTGCGGGGATAGTGAAAAGGAGGTGTGACAGCTCTGGCGACTCTGTTGGGGACAAGAACCCAGAATCTCGGGTTCAGGGTTCACGAATTCGAGCTTAGAATAATTGTTATATTTGGTTTTATTTATTGTCTGATTTTATCAACATGTTTGAGCCTAATGTGCTAAATGTTGCTTTTTACCGCTTTGATATTATCTAAACTGTATATATAAACTGCTACGAAACCCCTCTCTTCTATCTTCCGAGGAGTGCACGCTGGCGTGACTTCTTTCTGTTAGTGTCATAGCCCAATTTAGAACGAGGTTCGGACAAGTTGCAAATCCGGATGATCTTTTGGTTATCGGTACGCTGCCCCCCCCCCCCCCCCGCGGCTCGAGTTGTCCATTTGGGTAAGCCAGGTCTAGAACAAATAAACTCAGGTTTTTAAACATAGTATAACATAGCCTCATGCCAGATCCCTAGTAGGAATGCTTGTTTGCATCACGTGCATTTGAGTTTGGGGACTCAACACAGGGGTTGGGTTCGTCTAGGACATGTGTACCCAAAATAACAGACCATCTTGTGCATCCTATGTGCTACATGTTGCATTTCTTCAAGGGTAAAAGGGTCATTCGGCGGACCAATGATAGTTGAGGTCAAATAAAAAAAAAGAAAAAAAATGAGAAAGAAAAGCGGGTGAAATGTGAAAATAAAGCAAGTAGGGCCCATCTATGTTTTTCTTTTATATTTTTTTTAAAAAAAAAGACCAAAAAATGAAAATGAAAAAAAAATCCAAAAAGATTTTGCACTTTCCCTTTATTTTTTTTCAAAAAAAAAATCAGGAAAAAAGAGGAAAAAGAAAATCCAAAAAGAGTTTACATGTTTCATCATTTTTCAAAACAAAAGACAAAAAATATGTTTTCTCTAAATTAGTTATTTTTTTTAATTTTCGTCCGTATCCAATCTTCCCGAACTACGCATACCTGATTCTCGTCTTTTGGGGCGTAATACGTAGGCAACCCACATAGGGTCCGGTCTTCCTAGTGAGTCTTAGGTTCTTGGCTTCGCGGGGTCTTAGCCAAATCTTGCATTTTTAGCCACTTTTAGCCACATAGGTTAATTTTAGAAAAATATCCACAATCATGTCTTGCATGTGTCTAGTATGGAATGTTATTGTCTTATATAGTGTTGGTTTCAGTTTTTTCATACAGGTGTGGATCTGCTTACCAGTCAGTCAGTCAGTATCGCTCGTTCAAGAGTTGCTTAAGGATATTTTTCTTTTGATGTTTTGAGTCTGTTTTTCTTTTTATGTCGTCTTTTACCTTCTAGGTTTGTACAGTAATGTCAAGTTGTTTGGTATTGTATTTCCTACTTTGTATTGAAAAAAAGATGTGTAATAAATCAAAATTCCAAAAATGAGATTTTGCGTTTTTATATTTCTGTTAGATGTTTTCTTTAGAATACTAACTCTAGAAGTTAAAAAAAATCTTTTGTGGTTTTCCTTAGGAAATTAATATCTAGAACTCAAAATGCAAAATTGCTTTTATATTTCCTTTTAGTATATTGATACTAAAAATTCAAAAAAAAAAGAGAATTTTCTTTTAGTACCTCTTTAAAAAGTTTTCTTTAAGGTATTAATTCCAAAAATCCAAAAAAGTTTTCTTTTGAGGTTCTTCTTTGGGAAATTTCTAAAAAAGCAAAAAAAAATATTCTTTTTATTTTCACTAGAACTTTAGGACATTGTATATAGAGGAAAAACATACTTTATCTTTTGTTTATCTTTAGAGTTTCTCCATTAGGTAATCAAAAACTGAAATCCAAAAATATTTTTTATCTTTTTCATTTCTTGTTTTTCTTCAGGATATCAAGTGAAAATTCAAAATATTTTCTTTGGTTCATTCTTTAGATTTCCTTCCTAAAAAGAAATGAAGAATCAAAAAATATTTTTTCCTTCTAGGGTTTTCCTTAATAATTTCTAATAGAGTATCTGCTTCAAGAAAAAAGGAAAAGAAGAATAGATGCTCGTTTAAGATTGAGTTTAGAATGGATGATAGAACATTAAGTCTAGAAAATTCAAAAAAAAAAGATTTGCTTCTTTTAATTTTTTTCTCGTCAGAGTAGTCATTAAGGTAAAAAAAGGAAAAAAAAAGAGAAGAAAAAGAGAACGTTAGTTTGTTTACTTTATTCTCGATCTTCCTGAACTACGCAAAGATCTGATTCATGCGGTGTCATGATACGTAGGCAACCTACATAGGGTTCGATCGAATCATTTTTTATTTTATTAAAAGAAATGAAAAAGAAGGAAACAAAAAAAAATGAAAAAAAGAGAGGTGAAATTATGGTATGTGAGAAATAAGAGGAAAGAAAAGAGCGATAATTAGAAGAAAAAAAAAGAGGAAGGAAAATGAGCAAGTCAAGAAGTGCTAGAAAAGAAAGAAAAGAGAATATTGAAATGAACAAAATTAGGATGATGCCAAGTGACCTTGTGACCCTAGAAGTCATTCTAGAACAGTTAATTGTTGCTAGGTGCACGCAGTGTGATATTTTTAGCTGTTAAATGCCCTAATGCTAACAGGATGACCCTATTTTGTTCCTTTTGTTATCTTCATTGAGCAGAAGGGTGGTTGGTTTGTAGTTTTTAAGTAACTCATCTATACAACATAAGGTCAAAGAGCAAGGTAGCCATGGCTAGCGACGACTTGGACACAAGGGTTGTTGATCCATCTAGGGGAATTGTTGAATCAGAATCTGAGTTGAAAGGAGAGGTCTTAAGGTTGAAAGGACAGATGACCGAAATATACCATGCCTAGATTAGTGGGCGTCCTCCACCATCAGTTACCACTAACTACACTGAAAGCTTTGTCACCATTCCGCCACTGTCACAAGTCCAGGATATCTCCCCACAACCTTTTCACACTCCACCCCCCAGAACCACCTCATATCCCGCTCTTTTGACCACTCATGTTATTGTAGCTCATCCACCTGCTACCTTGCATCGATCCTCTAGCGAGACTGTGTTCAAAATCCCCGATGCCCAACACTATGCTCCAGAACCAATTTTCAAGATCTCGGGTCCATACTCTTACGCTCCTCATTTTGAGCCTCCTGGTGAGACTGCAAAGCCTGCTAAGACAGTGGAGCGAGATGAGATATCCAAAAAGCTGAAAGGGTTTAAGATGCCAAAGTTTAATTTGTATGATGGGCATGGAGATCAGTAGCCCATCTGAGGGGTTATTGCAGTGAAATGAGAAGTGTTAGCGGGAAAGATGAGTTTCTGATGGCGTATTTCAGTGAGAGCCCGACTGGGGAAGCTTTGGAATGTCATACACGTCAATATGTTGGTAAGTGGCATACATGGGATGACATGGTTCAAGATTTTGTGTGACACTTTCAGTACAATATAGACATTGTCCTAGACCGCTCCTCCCTAACTCAGATGGAAAATAAACCCAAGGAAAGTTTTAGGGAATTTTGGTTTGGATGGAACCAACAAGTTGCTCAGGACGATCCTCCCATTGATAGAAAATATGTTGCTGAGCCCCGCCAACAATAGGATCCAGCGGGCATTCTTGCTAAATGCTTTCAACCTCAATACCGACCCATGAAAATCCCCGAGCTCCACATAATTCACCCCAGTATTATCCTCCAAACAATGTTCGGTCATCTGTCCAACCATTGGGTCATTCCTCATGGCGAGCGCCAGCACCACATAATGCACTTTTGCCTTCACAACATTTGCAAGCATCCAACAACCCTAGAAAACTGGGGCATGGAGGGAAACAAAGTCAAAGAAATAGTTTCACGCCAATCGGAGAATCCTATACAAGCCTATTTGAAAAGTTAAACACTCTGGCCTAATTGAGCAGCTCCTCGGCTATACTCCGGACCCACATGCAAAAGGTTTTGATCCTACTGTACGGTGCATGTATCACTCTAATGTCCAAGGTCATAGCATTGAATATTGTCGTGCTTTGAAAAAGGAAATAAAAAGAATGATTCAAGAAGGGAAAATTATGATCCAGGACAGTGACACCCAACATATCGCGCAGAATCCTTTACATGCACATGATGATGCACACTTTGTGGGGATGATGCGTGGTGACAGGGAGCATGAGAATTCTCTTGGGAGCTTGCTGATTGAAGTTAATGATATTGAAATTGGTAATGGTCTTGGTAATATTGATGTGGAACTCAGTGGCTAAGGTGCCGAGCTTGGTAATTAGAAAGACGCTCCTTTCTTGGCTAGCCAGGGAGGAGTCTTGGAGGTTTATTTTGTTGTCATTTTTGTTGTCCGGGTTATTTCAGGGTTGTAATCCGGATATTATCTTGTGACTTAAACCCTTCTATCCTTTTATTTTTCCTAGTTCCTTTAGTCGTAGAACTCATTTAGTGTTATCTAGGTTTGTTCCAGGGTTGTACCCTAGTTTATTTTGCTTGTTTTGTTGTTCAAACCCTTTCACCATCTGTCTAATGCAATTTTCTGTTTTCTGTTATTTCTAGTCAGTGTTTGTTTAGTTCTCTTTTCCTTTTATAGTTCTTTTCCTGCTGACTCTAGTGACATGACATGTACACATAATTCTAGGTCTGGTCTTAAAAGTTAGCCTAATCATGAAGCAATGAAACAATTTTGAAGATGATAGGGACATTTAAGGGAAGTAAGTAAAGAGATTTTGAGATCGCTTAAAGCCCGAATTGTGTGAAACTGGGGCAAATAATTTGGTAAGTTAATAGGGTGACAAGAATTTGTTAAAGGAGAGTGCATCCCGGACAATTTGAAGCAAGCAACTTTGTGTCTTCCTGCTCTGTCGGGTTATTTGATCTTCTCAATTCCACTCGGGCATACTCTTTCATAGGCTCGACACAGGTTGTGACGTCGGGTCCTCTCTTCTCTTCATGAATCTCAGTTAGAAGCCCCCATTTTCATCAGACATCCAATGAAGTAGGAGCTCGCTCCCTACCTAGCGGTACTTCCATGGCTTGCCTCTCGAGGTCTTGTTTGAAAGGCAGTTGCAAGTTTCAAGTGCATCTCAAGTTACAAGATAAAGTCAAGAAAGTTTTCTCTGAATTGACGAAGGATATCCATTGTGAAAAGAGAATCACCCAACGAGGGTTCTGTACTTGACAAGGCGCTAAAGAAAAGTGGAAGACATATCAGTGATATCAATGTCGAAGCCACAAAAGAAATATTGTGCATGATCTTCAATTTTCATTTCAAGTTGCATGTGTTGTACTTGGCATTTTCAGGGATTGGGAGGCCCTCTTTCAGCTACCCAAATACTTATATCATTTGATACCCTTTTGAGCCTGTACTAATTTCTTTGACCTTCCCTCTTTTGGAATCAAGTTAGAGTCATACGAAAAAGACAAAAGGTTTATGTCCCCATAGGTTTATCTTAAAAGGTTCTTTCCAGAAGGAAAATTCAAAAAACAAAAGAGAAAAATCGAGATAAAAAAAAAGAAAAGAAAGAAAAATTAAAAAAGGAAAAAAGGAGAAAAAGAAAAGAAAAAGAAAAATAGCAACAATACGTATCTTTGTGAACTACGTTTGGCCTGATTCTTGTCACCACAAGATATGTAAGCAGTTTTACGGTTCAATCATACCAAATAAAATATTTTATAATCCCACAAAGTTGAGAGTGGGAAATTCCATAAAAAAAAAAGAGAAAGAGGGAAAAATAGATTCAAATTCTCTTGTTTTAGAAATAGGGGTAAAGTTTTAGAATGGATTCCAAAAGTTGTAAATAAATTAACCCCGTTGTCATAGTTATTTTTGGGCCTTTATGATATTCTTTCTTTCTAATCCTTTCCAAAAGTCACATTACAGTCCAAGAAAGACCTCCCAAATAATCTTTGAGAGTGTTGAATTTAGATATGCCAAGTGTATATGATGTTTTTACCATGGTTAAAGTCTTGCCATCTGTAGAATCAGAGGAAACAAAAAGAAAAGAACAAAATGAGAGAGTCTTATTGGTGAAAAACTTCACAGGCACCATAAAGCGACGGTGAGTTGAGAGAAAGAACAAAATGAGAGAGGATTGATGGTGAAAATCCTTCGGGCACTACAAGTCGAATAAGGATCGTGAATCAGATTGGATAATCAGAGTATTGAAGCCCAGTTTCACGATTTAGGGGTATAACAAGAGTTGAACATCAGACTTGCTTGACAGATTAGGACACAGGTGCATGTCTTGTTCATTAGAGTTGGTATCCACATCTGACAGGTTTCTACTTTGTAGTTCTCTTGTTAGGAATCATTTCTTTCCATTGTCCTTTACTATGTTCCTTTTGTCTTGTTTACTTCCTCATCCTAAGTATGTTTGGTCAGAACAAGTGAGAAATGACTTCAAAATTTGCCACCAACTTTCCAATTGCACAAAACGAGATCTGGCTAACACATCAGAGTGGCATATGTCAGGAAAGAACAGCGCATGCACTGAGTTGGTAACAATCAACGTACTTTGGGATTCATGTGAAATACAAAGGTTTGGTATATGTCAATTCATGAACAATGCAACAGATAGAGGATGTTGGGTTTGAATGGATCAGAGGTATTTTCTATGAAAAGGGTGGCAGAGAAAGTGGTTAGTCAATAAACAAGCAAGGTCTTTCGAGTTGAAATCAAAGTTATCATGGGAATTGAAGGAGCAATCGCCCTCAAAGTCAAGGCCACAAACCAACCACCATATTTATAAACTCACAATTTTCTTTGTATGAAACATGGACGAAAATTGTGCCCAAATCAAAGCTTGGAAGTTTGAATTTTTTTCAAGTGTCGTGCCCAAATTTTGTCCGCACAAAGGCAGTTTGAGAAGGGGAAAGAAAAATTTGTTCGATCTATAGGAACCTTCCATGAGGAAAAGCATGGTTCAGGGGCACGGAATTTTGTTCGTTCTGCAGAGATCCTCCAAGAAGAAAGCATGCCTCAGGTAAGTTCATTCTCGGCTTTTCAAGACCCTTCTGGATAATGGGATTTAATTTAAAGTTCTCAGGACCCACCTGGATAATGGGATAAATTCTCAAGACCCTCCTGGACAATGGGACTCAGTTAAAATTCAAACATTCATGAGCAACAAGATCTAGCGTAAGCTCTACTCTTAGAAAATATGAGTTGGTTTTGAAGTTTTCATTCTTAGGACGAGATTCACTTGAAATTTTTCAGTGCCCTCCTGGATAATGAGATTTAGTTTTAAGACCTTCATAGATAACAAAATTTAGCGTAGGTTCTACTTTGGGGAAGTATAATTTAGCATTTAAAGTTTTTCACTTTTGAGATGAGACTTGGTTTGAAATTTTCAAGATAAAGGGATTTAATTTAGAATTTATTTTGACAACAAGAATTGGTTAACACTCATAGATGTTCCCAATATCAAACTGAGGCAGAAAATTTCTTTTGTTTTGTTGAAATCAGGTGCCCACCTGAAAAACCAAGGAGAACAACACGAGTTTCAAGAATAGAAAGTTGTTCAGGTTCAAGCAATCAGGCACCCACCTGGAGAAACAAGGGAAGGCAGTTCAAAGGAAAAGCAGTCGCAAGAGGAAGTAGTTCAAGTTCAGCAATTAGGAGCCCACCTGGAGAACAAAGGGAGAACAAATTAGTTCTGAGGAAAAGCGGTTAAAGTGTTGGAAATCAGGAACCCACCTGGAGAACAAAGGGAAAAGCAATTCAAGTGTTGGTAATCAGGAGCCCACCTGGAGAATAAAGGGAAAACCAATTCAAGTGTTGGTAATCAGGAGCCTACCTAGAGAACAAAGGGAAAAGCAATTCAAGTGTTGGAAATCAGGAGCCCACCTGGAGAACAAAGGAAAGCAATTCAAGTATTGGAAATCAGGATCCCACCTGGAGAACAAAGGGGAAGCAATACAAGTGTCGGTAATCAGGAGCCCACCTGGAGAACAAAGGGAAAGCAATTCAACTGTCGGTAATCAAGAGCCCACCTGGAGAACAAAGGGAAAAACAATTCAAGTATTAGTAATCAGGAGCCCACCTGGAGAACAAAGGGAAAGTAGTTCAAGTATTGGTAATCAGGATCCCACCTGGAGAACAAAGGGAAAGCAATTCAAGTATTGGAAATCAGGAGCTCACCTGGAGAACAAAGGGAAAGCAATTCAAATGTTGGTAATCAGGAGCCCACCTGGAGAACAAAGGGAAATCAATTCAAGTGTTGGAAATCAAGAGCCCACCTGGAGAACAAAGGGAAAGCAATTCAAGTGTTAGTAATAAGGAGCCCACCTGGAGAACAAAGTGAAAGCAGTTCAAGTGTTAGAAATCAGGAGCCCACCTGGAAAATAAAGGGAAGACAATTCAAGTGTTGGAAATCAGGCACCCACCTAGAGAACAAAGGAAAAGCAACAGTTTCATAGGAGTTAGTTCGAGTTGGGAATCAGGCACCCACCTGGAGAGCAAAGGGAAGACAGTTCAAGTGTTGGTAATCAGGCGTCCGCATGGAAAACAAAGGGAAAACAATAATGTTCGAAGGAAGACAACAATCAGGAGCCCACCTAGAGAACAAAGGGAAACAGTTCAAGTGTCAAGGAAACACAGTGCAAATGTTTGTAATCAGGCACCCACCTGGAGAACAAAGGGAAAGCAACAATGTTCAAAGGAAGACATCACAAGTTTCAAGGGAAAATAGTTTAAGGTAACAAAGGGAAGACAATTCAAGTTTTGGTAATCAGGCGCCCGCTTGGAGAACAAGGGAATACAGTTTAAATGTTGGCAATCAGGCGCTACCTAGAGAACAGGGGAATTCACTTCAGAATGCAATTCAAGTCAGCAACAAAAGAAGCTCGCGGCAAGAATGCGAGTCAATAGTCCGAGATGATCAACAAAAGTTAGTCACAATCCAGAATGAAAAGAAATAAAAAAAAGAAGAGAAAAGCAAAAAGTGAATCCAAATGCAGTAGTTAATGAAAGATGTGAGCTGCTCAAAACATGGCTGAGGTCACGAGCACTGCATGTCCGGTCTTGATCCGAAGAAGATTGAACTAGTACCTGCAGCTAGCAAGCTTCAAGGTTCGAATCTAAAGTCTGCATGAAGAACCATTCAAAACTCAAGATGAAGCTTCAGAAGACATATAAATAGGAATCTTGTAACTTGTAGTTGACAGGCTTAGCTAGTCTTTTTCATTTTTTTGATTTTTGATGTAATAACAGGATCGTGGACCGGAACCTCGGCAGTACGGCACCTCGACCAGCTCTCCACCTCGGTATACTCCATCATCTCACTCACTTCTGAACTACACGTGGTCTGATTCCTTTATAGCCAATGATATGTAGGCAGCTCAAATACTAGGGCTCGGTAACATTCTCCTTTCTCTTAGTTTTGGTCTCCCTAAATAAGGGTCGGGTCAAAAAACCTGTCTAGTCGTTCTTTGTCTGAAAATACTTCGTATTTCCAGTCAAAGATGGGCAACTGTAAACGTGTGATTTTTTACCCTCCCCAAGATTTTTCATATTTTAGCACATAAATATTTAATTTAGGCCTAATAGCGTTATTTCAACTAATTTTAACTCTTTTACTTTATTTTATTACAAGAAAATGAAAATTACAAAAAAATAATTTTATTAATATTTTGTAGTCATTTTTAATCTTAAAAAATACCAAAAATAGTTTTGTTTTAACAGTCAATCTTATTTTAATAATTATTTTACTTAAATAGGATTAATTAATAAATGAGATCATATTTTAGTCTCGTTCGCGGGGAAAGAATAAAACTTGGGCTCGAGCAACCCATATTTAGGCCTAATTTTTGGACCTAGCCCATAATTACCAAGCCCATAATCCCTAGGCCCATACCCCCTAATCTAAAAAACCCTAGACCTAGACATAAAAATAACCCTGGTCTCTAAGTTTGGCATCAGCCGTTTCCTATCAAAGAGACACACCCAAAATATCATTGTCACACCTCCTTTTTCCGCGCCCGCGGGGCGCAGGGGAGTTTTTCCAATTAAAGGACAATCGAAGCGGGATTGGTTTAATTATTTCAGAGTCGCCACTTGGGAGATTTAGGGTGTCCCAAGTCACCGATTTTAATCCCGAATCGAGGAAAATAATGACTCTATATTACAGTCTGCGTACCAGAAATCCGGATAAGGAATTCTGTTAACCCGGGAGAAGGTATTAGGCATTCCCGAGTTCCGTGGTTCTAGCACGGTCGCTCAACTGTTATATTCGGCTTGATTATCTGATTTTATACAAGTGTGAACTTATGTGCAAAATTTAACTTTTAACCGCTTTTATCATTTACTGTTTTTATCAAGAATTGCAACGTTGTGAAAATGTATCTCGAACCGCGTTACAATCAATGTACCCGTGGTCGTCGACACACTTTGACTCCGTTGAGATTTGGATTTGGGTCACATCAATGTGCACCCGAGTTTAAGGAAGTAAGGTTTATTAAAGCGTGTCCTAAAGAGACTAACGTGTTGTTATTTTAGGAGGGTTGTGAGATTTGCTAAACAACCCGTCCTGGAAACTAAATGCTTCAATAATATACATTTAACAAGGGCCCCGCATATGCGCGTTTTGTTTATTTTCATCGAGGCTCATCTCGTTCTTATTTTAAAAGGATATCCTATAGCAACTACGTTTCTTGTCGTGTTTGTCTCTATCAATTGAAAACAGTAGATAATCCTAATTAATTACATGCTTGCAAGTTGTTTGTAATGGAATTCGGAAATGCTTAACAAAATCGGGACCGAAGCTGCGTGCACAGTCGGCCAAACAAATAATCATGGGCCCAAATCCAGCCCACGCGCGGTTGGCCAGACCTGGGCCACTGCTCGTTCGATGCGGGCCTGCCTGGTCTGTCTTCGACCTGGGCTCGACCTTCATGAGGTTGAGGCCCTGAATTTGTGTTCTTTATCTTGAAACATGGTTTTAAGAGTTATATATGGCAATTTATTGGAAAGGAAAGAACTTAATTTACAGTGTACAAATTTCATGCTTGGACTACATTACAGCATATATGGCAAAGTAAACTAAATCTGAGATGCAACCTAATTCATTGAGACCACTTTTATCTAACAGCATACATATATAATTATCATTCGATACCCTATATTGACCTCAACTAGGCTTGTTAGCTAACTTCAGTATCCCAAAATATGAGCTATTAGACATTACATGACGTTCAACACAACAGTACATGTATATAAACAACATCTGCAGATCTTCTCTTTTATACTCATTGCTCAAACTTTCGAGTTACATTGGTAGTGTAATTGTGTACCTGGTATGGAGGACAAAGAAGGAAGGAATGATCAGCTAGGCAGTATGCAGTAAACACAGCAACAACAGATACTCAGCAACAACACAGCAACAACCAACTAAACCAAATGTTTTCCATAGCCACAGACAACCAACAATGATCTCCCAGAATACAAGGACTAGCAAGTAGTCGAGTGCCAAGCCAGTAATCTCAGGAAAGAGTAAAGAAATAGCAGCAGTAACTGAGGGTTCAAATGCAGTAAAACCACCAGTTTAATCAACCACAAACAACTCAGTCAATGCAAGCAACAGAACTTGGCCAAGACAGATTGACCAAAATGCATTCTTATACCACTTTCAGGCAGTGTTTGGTTACAATGTCTTACTCGAGCCTCTCTTATGTTTTCAATCTTTTCTTTTAACTCACCACTCTTTCTTAAGACTTAAAGATTCCAGCCTTAAGACTAAAAATTCCAACCTTTTGTTTTCTCTTTTTCTGAAGACTAAAAGTCCAGCCATTTTTCAGTTCTCAAATGGCCTATTTATAAGCCATAGACTCGGTGCAGCTAGGCTGCCCTCATGCTGCAACTTGCAGCCTGCCCATACCCTGTTAAAGCCCATGCCTAAGCATCTTTGGTGCCAGCCCCTTTTGTCCCCCACGCCTGGTTTTGTTTAATCAGGAGTTATGGGCATCCTTTTATTATTCAATTTAAGCCTCATACCCTTGTGTCTTGTTCCCCATTGGTATTAGTTTAATCCTAAATTAGTACCCTACTTGTCAGCCCATTTATACTAATCTTTTCTTGTCTTTTTCAACATCCCAGAATACCCCTGTCAACCTTGATTATTACTGCCCCTGCCTATTGCAGCATCAGGGCATTTTTGAACTGATGAAAGTTTGAACTCAAGACTGCCTGGGCTGAACCTTTTCAGTCAGTTTTACAGTGCAAGCAAACCATTTCAAACAATGCTGGGGCATACAGTCAGTGACAAAGCTCAATTAGTCATGCGACATTATTAGCTCATTCGATTTATTAGTTATAGAAAGCTAATCGACGATATTTATCGAGTCGACTATACTAATTATAACAGGTAATAATCAATCGCTCACATAAACAATATGTTTAGGGACCTAAAGGGCATCAGACAATTTTTGTTCAATTACTGGGGCCTATATGAGTTAACTTATCTGACGATTAAACTAATCGACGATCATGTTTATCACAGAGTACATTCAGAATACACACATAGAAAATCAACCGACCAAAGAAAAAGGTCTTTAAAGAGATGAAAGAAATCCGAATGAAAAATAACAAAAATAACAAACAAACCCAACGAAACATGCTGACCACTTAATTAAAACTAACACAAAAGAAAGGAAAACGTACCGAAAATGTTTAAATCAAACAGACCCAAATCTGATTCATCTTCGAACTTTTGAGGCCGAACAAACTTTAATCAGGGTGTTCTCACATGAGAACACCTTGATTAAGGTCTATTAGACCTCAAACCCATGTCCAAACCGGCCGGATTCCCCAGGTGCATGTGTTCTAAAGTCTGGATTTCCAGATCTGATTTTTAGGGAGTTGTGGGTAGATTCGGACCAAACCAAGCTTGGTTTGGTCACGAGGAAGGTCAGGGGAGTGTCTGGTATGAAGATGGGGTGGTTTGGCATAGATCCGGGTTCGACTCAAATCTTCAAATGAAGATTCGAGACGAACGAAAGTGATTCGAGGCTCGTGGTTAGTGGATTCGTGTTCAGGACAATGAGGTGGTCCTAGGGTGTTCAGGAGGCGGTCATCGGCGTTCATGCCGCCGGCTTTAATGGCGAGGGATACTGGGGCGGCTGCTAGGGTTCGAGGATGAGAAGGGGTTGTGTTTGGGACGAGGGTGTACAGTGGGGAAGGTGGGGTTTGGTTTGGGGGGCGTGGGGTGTAATGGAGAGCTTATATATGTATTGAGGGTTTAGATCCTGGCCGTTGGATCAAGTGAGATCTATGGCCAGGATCCATCCACTTAGGAAAGACGGTGTCGTTTGGGCGTGATGGTGGGTGAGACCGGGTAAAGGGCATGGATCGGGTCATGTTGACGGGTTTAGAGGAGGGCCTGGATCCGTTGGATCAATGGGGTTGGACGGCTTAGATCATCTTGCCTGAAACGACGTCGTTGAGGCGAGTTGAACAGCCTGATCTGGACCGTTCGTTTGAATCAGATCAACGGCTTTGGTAGGGACGCCGATACGGCGTCGTTTGAGTCCGTGTTTGGGCAGGCTCGTCTTGGACTGGATCAGTACTTTGGTTTTGGGCCTTGTTTCGGGGCCCAAATCAGATTTTCCTTTTCCCTTCTCTTTCTTTTTTTTTCTTTAAATTAAACAAAAATTCCTAAAACAATGTAAAAATTAAAATAAACCTACACACATATTGAGTGATACCCACAATGATAAACACACCTAAATGAAAAAATGAAATAAAATAAAAATGGTTAGCTCACAGCTGAGAACGAACGATGCACACATACACATTTTTTGAATTTTCTTTTAACGACAGGCATTTTTGTATTTTTGTTTGATAATGCCTAGATGCAAAACGGGCAGACCCATAAATGACTAACAACACATGTCACGGAAAACTCGAAAAATTGTACCGCGAAATCATTTGTCACTACTTTTATTTTCTTTTGGAGCGATTGCTCGTAAAGCAAAAATCACGTGCTTACAGCTGCCCCTCTTTGCCCGAAGACACGAAGGGTTTTCGCGCAAAGATAAAGCGGGCGATTTTTGCCCGTTCGAATACTCCGTGTGAAGCATTTTTGAAAAAGATTTGACCGAACCTTTGCTTCAGAGGTTTCCTACATATCCTGGGCTGAACAGGAATCAGGTCAATGTAGTTCGGGAAATCTTTGGTAGCTGGGACTACCGTGTGACTGTAGTGTTTGCTGTTGTTGTGCGTTGTTGTATGCTGCTGTAGGATGCTACGGCTCAACCGATCTCCCTATTACATTGCTCTAAAAGGAAAACAAGAAGCTAAGCTAAACTGAGGATCCTGAAATCTCATCCATCTTCAACTTGTTCTTGTTGCCTTGCTTTCTTGTCGGCTAACGCTTTCCTCCGATGCCTTTATCTTGTGACTTTGGGAGATGATGTTGGTCCTTTGCTGACGTTTGAATGCCAGTTTTCATCACTTTGCTTGATCCGCTGGGGATACGACTTTCTTCTTTAAATCTTCCAATGGTTTCTTCAGTGGTATGTTTCTTCATCAGCATCGTTATACTGGGCATGCTACAACGTTCCCAAACTGCTTCTTTTGAGACGCGTTCCTTTTTCCTTTTGAATTGTGCGCTTGCCTCTGCAGTTGTCTGCTTCTTGGTGCTGGGATTTCATTGTTTCCCGTTTGGGGATCTCTGTTGTACCCTTCCGTCTTCAGGTGGGGTGACTGATTCCACAATCTAGAGCTGAATGTATTCCCGCATTATACTGGTGGGCGACCTAGAACTTAAATGTATTCCCGCATTATACTGGTGGGCGACCTAGAACTTAAATGTATTCCCGCATTATACTGGTGGGCGACCTAGAACTTAAAAGTATTCCCGCATTATACTGGTGGGCGACCTAGAACTTAAAAGTATTCCCGCATTATACTGGTGGGCGACCTAGAACTTAAAAGTATTCCCGCATTATACTGGTGGGCGACCTAGAACTTAAAAGTATTCCCGCATTATACTGGTGGGCGACCTAGAACTTAAAAGTATTCCCGTATTATACTGGTGGGCGACCTAGAACTTAAAAGTATTCCCGCATTATACTGGTGGGCGACCTAGAACTTAAAAGTATTCCCGCATTATACTGGTGGGCGGCCTAAAACTTAAAAGTATTCCCGCATAATACTGGTGGGCGACCTAGAACTTAAAAGTATTCCCGCATTATACTGGTGGGCGGCCTAGAACTTAAAAGTATTCCCGCATTATACTGGTGGGCGACCTAGAACTTAAATGTATTCCCGCATTATACTGGTGGGCGACCTAGAACTTAAAAGTATTCCCGCATTATACTGGTGAGCGACCTAGAACTTAAATGTATTCCCGCATTATACTGGTGGGCGACCTAGAACTTAAAAGTATTCCCGCATTATACTGGTGGGCGACCTAGAACTTAAAAGTATTCCCGCATTATACTGGTGGGCGACCTAGAACTTAAATGTATTCCCGCATTATACTGGTGGGCGACCTAGAACTTAAAAGTATTCCCGCATTATACTGGTGGGCGACCTAGAACTTAAATGTATTCTCGCATTATACTGGTGGGCGACCTAGAACTTAAAAGTATTCCCGCATTATACTGGTGGGCGACCTAGAACTTAAAAGTATTCCCGCATTATACTGGTGGGCGACCTAGAACTTAAATGTATTGAAATTGCTTTCCCGTTCTTCCGAGAAAATTTTCGACAATTGGCAGAAAATTTTCTGCCCCGGTTTTTGGTGACTTCCATGGCGGTGCATCTTGCTGCCATCATCAATCCTTTGTTTTCCTGCAGCAGACAAAAGGATTTAATCAGTTTTAATCGTGGTGGTAGAGGGTGCCTTTCTGGCGAGCCGTTTTTCTCTCTTCCCCCTTTCTTGCTCTTTGTCCCCATAATTTGGTTGGCGGGCAAAGTTGCCTGTTGGGGGTCTCTAGCCTGCTGGGGATTGGTTTTCAATTTATCCCCTTTTCTGCTTTCTCTTTAAACACATGATGTGGGAGTCTGCTTCTAACTCCCGGAACCACTCCCTTTTGGAGCTTACTTCTTCCAAAATTTCCGGGCACAATCACTGCATTGCCTGGGACCGGCCTTTAAGACTGTTTGTATTATCCTGCATTGGGATGAATTCCCCTTCGGTTTCTGGTAGTAAGCTTTGAAAAATCCTTTCAAGACACATTTTAGGAAAAGAAATAAAAGATACGGAAAGGAGAAAATCTTTCTGAACCAATATTTTTGTGGGAGGAGACAATCAAAAGAACTTATCTGGAGGACATGACTGGTCCCCGTGATCATGACGTGCACCATAGATTCCCGACCCAGTCTATTTGTATCAATCGATTTGCCGGATGGTCTGACTTGCTGGGGATGATAAATGACTGTCCATGCTGTTGCAAATGTGGTAGCTTTTGTTGATTCGTCTTGTCGCCTCATAGTGCCCTTCGAGGGGTTTTCACTAATGAGACTCTCTCTTTTCTCTCATCTCCCGGCGCCTTATGGTGCCTGTGAAGGTTTTCACCAATAAGACTCTCTCATTTCATATCCCTCATCTTACATCGCCTCTCGGTGCCTGTGAAGGTTTTCACCGATAAGACTCTCTCATTTTATTTCTTTCGAGGATCCGGGGTGTTGTAGATACGACCCTCTCTTCTGGAGATTCTTTTGACTATCAACCCATTCCCAGTCTTAACGATCCTCTTCTTTGCTGGGGATCAGTGCATTATTCTCGGCCTTATTTGCCGGATTTGGCATCTCTCGAACATTGATCGGGAGGTCTTTTGGATGTTGATGTTGGTTTTGGTGTGGGATTGAAGAAAGGCTACAAAAATGAAAACAATTTGAAGGGTGATGTGCTACAACTTTTGGAATCAAACCTTTGTTGGAACTTAAAACATAACCTCTGCCCCAGTTTTCTTGCTTGGGGAATTTATTTTTTATGCTTATGTTGAGCTATGTGCGTTACGCACATTGTGCCTATTATGCACACTATGTACATTATGCATCCTATATTTGCTATGATGCATACTATGACCGAGCCGTGAGGCGCCTACGTATCCTCTTTGAGGAATCAGGTCAAACGTAGTTCCCACGGTTTTGTATTTCTTATGATTTTATCTTCTTCTCTTTTTTTCTTTTCCTTCTTTTCATTTTCTTTCTCTTTTCTTTTTTTCTCTCTTTTTTCATGTCTTTTCCATTAGTGATTCCAAAAGAGGGGTATGAAAGAATTACTTAGGCTCAAAGGGGGAAGCAAGGGTTAAAAGTGTTTGGATAGAAGAAAGAATTGCCTCCGTCATCTCATTATTCAACAAATGCCAAATACAAACAAATAAACCAAAATTGCCGTAATTAAAGAAATTACGCATAATATCTCTTGACTGCATCTGAATTGATAGCCATGTCGACACATCTACCCTCGACATCTGTCAAACACAAAGCACCGTTGGACAATACTCTGGTCACGATATAAGGCCCTTGCCAATTTGGGGCGAATTTGCCTTTTGCCTCGACCTGATGTGGGAGGATCTTCTTCAATACCTGCTGCCCTACCTCAAACTTCCTGGGGCGCACCTTCTTATTATATGTTCTCGCCATTCTCTTCTGGTACAGCTGACCATGGCACACTGCTGCCAATCTTTTCTCATCTATCAGGCTCAACTGTTCCAATCGAGCTTTGACCCATTCATCATCATCAATCCCGGCTTCAGCGACAATTCGGAGGGACGGAATTTCGACTTCCGCTGGTATTACGGCCTCAGTTCCGTACACCAACAAATAAGGAGTTGTGCCTATGGAAGTTCGGACCGTAGTGCGGTAACCCAACAAAGCAAAGGGTAATCTCTCGTGCCATTGTCTGGACCCTTCCACCATTTTTCGCAGTATCTTCTTGATATTCTTATTGGCTGCTTCGACTGCTCCATTCGCCTTGGGACGATATGGGGTGGAATTGCGGTGTGTAATCTTAAATTGTTGGCATACCTCTCTCATCAAGCTGCTATTAAGATTCGCACCGTTATCCGTGATGATCACTTTTGGGATCCCAAATCTACAGATGATATGGGAGTGAACAAAGTCCACCACTGCCTTCTTAGTTACTGATTTGAAGGTTTTAGCCTCAACCCATTTGGTGAAGTAATCAATGGTCACTAGAATGAACCTATGACCGTTGGACGCTGCTGGCTCGATGGGCCCAATGACATCCATGCCCCATGCTACAAACGGCCAGGGTGCTGACATCGTATGTAACTCTGTTGGCGGAGAGTGAATCAAGTCTCCATGTATCTGGCACTGATGGCATTTCCTCACGAAAGTGATACAGTCGTGTTCCATGGTGAGCCAATAACACCCTGTTCGAAGGATTTTTCTTGCCAATACATATCCACTCATGTGTGGCCCACAAACTCCAGCATGTACTTCTGCCATAACCGTTGTTGCCTTCCTGGCATCTATGCATCTCAACAATCCCAGATCCGGGGTTCTTTTGTACAATATTCCCCCACTGAGGAAGAAACCATTCGACAAACGCCGGAGGGCTCTTTTTTGGTCTCCAGAGGTATGTTCTGGATATATCCCCATCCTGAGGTATTCCTTGATATCATGAAACCAGGGTTCGCCATCTGCTTCTTCTTCTATGGCATTGCAGTAGGCGTGCTGATCACGGACCTGGATGTGTAGAGGATCAACATACATTTTGTCAGGGTGGTGCAGCATTGATGCCAAGGTGGCCAAGGCATCCGCAACCTCATTGTGAACTCTCGGGATGTGTTTGAACTTTACCGATCGAAATTGCTTGCTCAGATCATGCAAGCATTGTCGGTATGGTATGAGCTTTAGATCTCGTGTTTCCCATTCACCCTGAATTTGATGTACCAAGAGGTCCGAGTCTCCCAAGACCAAGACGTCTTGGACATCCATGTCAGCAGCCAAGCGCAGACCCAGAATGCAAGCCTCATATTCGGCCATATTGTTGGTGCAATAGAAGCGTAGTTGAGCCGTAACAGGATAATGCCGTCCTGTTTCAGAAATGAGTACTGCTCCTATTCCAACCCCTTTTGCGTTCGCAGCTCCATCGAAGAAAAGCTTCCAACCCGGTTCCTCAGGTAATTCCAACTCATTCGTATGCATCACCTCTTCGTCAGGAAAATACGTTCTTAAGGGCTCGTATTTTTCATCAACGGGATTCTCTGCCAAATGGTCTGCCAGTGCCTGGGCTTTCATGGCCGTCCTTGTTACGTAGACGATATCAAATTCTGTGAGCAGAATTTGCCATTTTGCCAACCTTCCCGTGGGCATAGGTTTCTGAAAGATATACTTTAATGGGTCCAAACGGGATATGAGATAAGTAGTATATGAAGACAGGTAGTGCTTCAACTTCTGAGCTACCCAAGTTAGGGCGCAGCATGTTTTCTCGAGTTGAGTGTACTTGACCTCATGTACTGTGAATTTCTTGCTAAGATAGTAGATGGCCTGCTCCTTCCTTCCTGTGTCATCATGTTGCCCCAGTACACAACCAAATGAATTTTCCAAGACCGTCAGGTAAAGGATTAGGGGTTTCCCGGGCTTAGGCGGGACCAATACGGGTGGATTAGACAGATACCCTTTGATTTGGTCGAAGGCCTCCTGACACTCTGCTGTCCAACCTACTGCGGCATCCTTTCTCAGCAACCGAAATATGGGCTCGCAAGTTGCTGTGAGTTGAGCGATGAACCTGCTGATGTAATTGAGTCTGCCCAGCAAACTCATTACCTCTGTTTTGTTCCTTGGCGGTGGCAAATCTCGGATGGATTCAATTTTGGATGGGTCTAATTCAATCCCCCGTCGACTGACGATGAATCCTAGCAGCTTTCCTGATGGAACCCCGAATGCGCATTTGGCCGGGTTAAGCTTGATATCATACCTCCGGAGTCTTTGGAAAAATCTCCTTAGGTCTGCTACATGGTCCTCCTGACGCCAAGATTTGATGATCACATCATCGACGTACACCTCTATTTCTTTGTGTATCATGTCATGAAACACAGCAGTCATTGCTCGCATGTACGTTGCCCCGGCGTTTTTTAATCCGAACGGCATTACCCGATAGCAGTAGGTTCCCCATGGCGTAATAAACGCTGTCTTCTCAGCATCCTCTTCGTCCATTAGGATCTGATGATAACCCGCATAACAATCCACAAAGGATCCGATCTCGCGCCCAGCGCAATTGTCGATCAGGATATGAATGTTAGGTAGCGGAAAATTGTCCTTGGGACTTGCTTTGTTGAGGTTGCGGTAGTCGACGCACACCCTGATTTTTCCATCCTTCTTTGGGACTGGTACCACATTGGCCAGCCACTCGGGATATCGAGTGACCCGAATGACCTTCGATTGCAACTGCTTGATCACTTCTTCTTTGATTTTCACACTCATTTCTGTTTTAAATTTCCTTAGTTTTTGCTTGACCGGAGGGTATGCCGGGTCAGTGGGTAGTTTGTGAACCACTAAATTGGTGCTCAATCCAGGCATATCATCATATGACCATGCAAAAACATCTTTGAATTCCCTGAGAGTTTCGATCAATTCTGCTTTGACATTCGGCTCAATGTGGATGCTAATTTTGGTCTCTTGGATGTTATCAGCGTCTCCTAGGTTCACAGCCTCAGTGTCATTTAGGTTAGGCTTGGGTTTCTCTTCAAATTGGCACAGTTCTCGGTTTATTTCTTCGAAGGCTTCCCCTTCGTCACATTCGGATTCATTATCACAAACGACCTCTTGCATCATTGAGTCAGATTCAGATTGATTTATTAGACTAGGTCGAAGATCCGCTGTGCATGCCATGTCATTAGGACCAGTAAAAAGAGAACTGTTCAGAAAGAAAAAGAACAAAACAAGAAATTAAAATGGGACAAAAGAAAAGAACTTTATTAAATTTGCAGGATAAAAAGGGTTCACACTTTTACAAAACGAAAGTAAAATTGGGATTACACCCTTGAATAATCCGATCAAACAAACAAACAAACAAAACATTAATCAAAGCCTACTACCAAGACTCCCCTCGGACAGGAAGAGGAGTAACCGTCCAATTGTTGGTCTTGGCCTCAGGCCCCACGAATTGTATCTCTGCTCTGCTGGAACCCTCTCCAGCTTCCACCATACTGACATCCGCGAATAGTCTCTCAAAACTCTGATTCAGGTCTTCACTTATGCCGATCAAAGGTCCTCGAATCTTTGGGATCGCTGACCCCTTGGCACTAGCTTTAACAAAAGACCTTGAGAGGCGTGGCACTGGTTTAGGCAGAGACCAGACCCTCTTCTTCATCTTTCGTGCTTGCTTCCTGTCTGCTGCGGTTGGTTTGAACCCCAACCCGAAAGTTTCCAGATTCTTAGGAAGGGAGACAGGTTGGACTATCCCTTGAAGTTCAACTCCCAGGCCTTTTCCCGGCACAAACCCATTACCCAGCATTTCTGATACCATCATGACTGTTGCGGCAGCCACCCTAGGGTGCGGGATGATTTCTCCTTCAGAAATTTTGTTGGCCGACCCTGTATCGAGAATCTGGTAGACCCAGGGACCCTTGTCATCAGTGGTCTCTATGAAAGGCACAATGGTTCCGCCCATGGTGCATGTTGTATCCTCGCCGTGCAACACGACCTCTTGTCTTTCCCACTCGAACTTCACTGTCTGATGTAGGGTGGAAGGCACCGCTTTAGCTGCATGAATCCAAGGTCGTCCTAACAGCAAGTTGTAAGATACCGTGGCGTCCAACACCTGGAATTCCATGGTAAATAGGACCGGACCAATGGTTAATTCAAGTACAACATCCCCCACAGTGGCGGTTCCGTTTCCGTCAAACCCCCGGACACAGATGCTATTCTCCCGGATTCTTCCACGGTCAATCTTTAACTGGTCCAGGGTGGATAATGGACAAATATTGGCGCTTGAGCCGTTATCCACCAATACTCGAGTTACCACCGAGTCTTCACATTTGACAGCTAGGTATAGAGCTTTGTTATGCTCCGTACCTTCCACCGGCAGGTCATCATCTGAGAATGTTACCCTGTTCACCTCGAAAATCTTGCTGGCGATGGTTTCCAGGTGGTTTACAGAAATCTCACTGGGTACATGGGCCTCGTTCAATATCTTTAACAGGGCCCGACGATGTTCCTCGGAATGGAGGAGTAATGACAATAGTGAGATCTGGGCAGGTGTTTTTCTCAGCTGCTCAACCACAGAATAGTCTTGTACTTTCATCTTCCTCAGGAAGTCTTCAGCCTCTTCTTCTGACACTGGCTTCTTGGTTGCCACTGGGTTGGTTTTTCTTAACTCCACCGGAGCAAAACATCGACCTGATCGAGTCAGCCCTTGCGCTTCACAACTGACTTCTTCCACCTGTTTTCCTTGGTACGTCACCACTGCTTTTTCATATTTCCAGGGCACAGCCCTGCTGTCAAGCATTGGCAGTTGGACCACCGGCTTTATGGTCACCCGTTCTCCACATACCCCTTTCAACATGACTGCCGGTGTGGGCAGGATCCCTGGTATTACCAACTTGCTTGGCTCGGGTTTGCTTGCTATGACGGACGGGCTCTTCCCCCATATTACTACCGGCTTGACGCCTTCTCCCTGCGACTGTACATTTGTTCCTCCACTGGTTAAGACTTCTTTTGGGGCAGCTTGGATCATCATCACTGTTTGTGAGGGTTTTCTTAATTCTCCTCCCTCACACACCAACTCAATTATGTGAGTTTCGTGGTGCGCTGGCAGTGGGTTTTGGTTGATGTTAGGAGCCTCCGGTGTCTGGACCTCGATCTTATTGGTGTCAATAAGATCCTGTATGGCATGCCTTAACTTCCAACACTTCTCGGTATCGTGCCCGAGCATCCCTGAATAGTATTCACAACTGATTGAACGATCCAAATTATGAGGTGGGGGATTTGGTTCCCGAGTATGGACAGGACTAACCAAACCCAATTGCCGCAGCTTGTGGAACACAGCGGTGTAGGTTTCTCCCAGTTCGGTGAAGGTTCTTTGCTTCCGCAACCTGTCATTTCTGGCATCTGGATTTCCCCGGAAACCTGCCCCTGAAGGATTTCTATATGCCCTTGGTGGAGGGTAAGTGTTTTGTGGTGGTGCATATATGTTCTGGGGAGCCGGTGCGCGCCATTGTGGGCGAACCGGAGGCTGAGTGTATACCTGGGCTTGGTGTACGGAACAATGTGGTTCTCGAGGTGGATAGAAATTTTGTGGTGGGTTGTATGGGTAGTTTGACCTGTGAGGCCTGGGTTGGTTGTAGTGCGGCCTGCCAGCCCTGGACCAACTGCCTGCCTCGATCGTGGCAACCTCTTCTTTCTTTCTTCTTAGCGCACCTCCCGTGCCGCTTTGAATAGCCTGGGTTGTGGCCTTAAGTGCCGAATAGTTTAAGATCTTGTCCGACCTCAAACCTTCTTCTATCATGACCCCTATTTTGACCACCTCGTTGAAAGATTTTCCAACCGTTGTCACCAAGTGACCAAAGTAGGTTGGATCCAATGTCTGCAAAAAGTAGTCTACCATCTCTCCCTCTCTCATGGGAGGATCGACCCTAGCTGCTTGTTCTCTCCAGCGGAACCCGAACTCGCGAAAACTTTCCCCGGGTTTCTTCCCAGTTCTCAATAACGTGAGACGGTCAGGGACTATCTCCAGGTTGTACTGGAAATGACCTGTAAAAGCCTGCGCCAGATCATCCCACGTGTACCACCTGCTGAAATCTTGCCTGGTATACCATTCCAGTGCAGATCCACTCAGACTTTGGCCGAAATAAGCTATCAAAAGCTCATCCTTGCCTCCTGCCCCTCTCATTTTGCTACAGAATCCCCGCAAATGTGCCATGGGATCACCGTGCCCTTCATATAAATCAAACTTGGGCATCTTGAACCCAGCCGGGAGTTGGACATCTGGGAAAGGGCACAGATCTTTGTATGCCACGCTGACTTGATTGCCCAGCCCGTGCAAGTTCCTGAAGGATTGCTCCAGGCTTTTGAACTTTCTTAACACTTCATCCTGTTCAGGGGCCTTAACCGGCTTCTCAACCTCTGCCGGTACTTCCAGATGGGGATTGTAAGCCTGTGGTTCGGGTGCATGGAATGTAGGCTCAGGGGGATAGTATTGTGTATCGTGAGCCTGAAACAATGGCTCACTGGTCGTTCGCTGCAAAGGGGCTGATGCAGGTCCCACAAAAATGGGAATATTGGGTGTTGGGAGAGGTTGATGGGGTGGTGGAGCTTGGGAATCATGAGGGCTTCTTTCTTGATGATAGAGGGGATTTGGGCGGCTTGTGGAAGGGCCAGAGTGAGGGTACTCCGGCATGTGTCCCAGTGTCTCAGGGCTCTTTTGCGTTTTGGCCAGGGCTAGCTGCATTGCATGCATCTCTAGTCCCATCCTTTCAATCTTTTCCATTGCCTCTTTTAGCAACTGGCTCATCGGCCTTTCTTCCTCATTACTATTCTCAGAAGTAGTCATGCTTGTTGCTACCGGTCCTTTGGATCTGGTTTGGTATGAATGTGTTGCCAGAATTCTTTAACAACTAACTGTCTGGTATCAGACAACAACAAACTTTGTTAGTGTTAGAGCTTAACAGATTTGATCATAACACATAGAGGATGCAATGCACCTAGGCAGTTAATCGTTTCTACATGCTTTGCCTCAAACAACATACGTCATCCCGGTTTGCTCATTCATCCCTTTTTAAAGTACTTTGGGAAACCCTGTGTTTTATTTTGTATTTTTATTTTTATTTATTAAAAGCGGTCGAATCTTATGGGGATTGCCTACGTATCACGTCCCCGCGTGAATCAGACCAGGCGTAGTTCTGCCTTAAAGTAAAGAAACACAAAATTCTTGTGAAATCGTTAAATTCATTCTCAAAATTTTGCTATTACAAATTACTTCAAGCAAGGAATAGCAATAGTACAGACTCCACAGTTCTTAACCCGTTTTGACTAAAAGAAAGGAAAACAACATATGGAAAAGCGACAAAGCCAAATAAACAGGACTCAACCAAAGATTAATTTTCCAACTTAGGGACCCACGAGGCATCATTCGGCCTTTCTGCGGCCCTTGGTGTGAGGTCCCTTTGCAGGTTTTTCAACTCATTCATGATTCGGTGGACGCAACCCATGATGGAAACAAGGAGGGTCTTTCGAGGCTTTTGCTCGCATGCCAGGCATCTCATGTAGATGTAATGCCCAATCTCGTCGATCTTTCCCCGGATGTTGTCCCTTTCTGTGAACAAATGCCTTATCTGTTGGTTCTTCAATCCCAGTGTTTGCGCATTGTTGGCAAGCTGATCCTGGAACATCTCCATTTGCCTTTCCATTCTGGTCATTGCATCGTAACATTGCCTTCTGTCGGCTTGGGCATCTCGTGTTTGCTTGAGGATCCTTTCTCGAAGAGAGGCATTCGTTTCCCTTAATGTCCCGATGCTCAGTTCATACTCCCTTATGACTCGTTGCAGGCGCTGCCTCCGAGCCATCGCACCCTTTGCCCACTTGGTTCGCAATTTTGCTGTGCTGGCCCTGGCTTTTTCCAAATCTTCCTGGCATTCCGCAACCTGATCCTTTAACCCTGCTATCAATCTTTTATCTGCCCGGCTTCTCAGCTGGCTATTAGCCTCTTTTTTCATTCTCCGGATCTGAGCTTTGAGGATCTCGCCTTCTCTGATTAACCTGTTCTTTTCTCCCTCGTGGGCGGCAGACTGTAATTGGCACTCAAACCTCATATCCTGAACTTGTTGCTTCAGTTTGCCTGCTTTGACAAGATATTCCTGCTCTTTGGCCAACCAGCCCCACTGTTCTTGTGAAGATTTGGCAAATTCTTGCAGGTGAGGTCTTTTGGTCGGTCTTCCAGATGATGTCTCCCCTTTGTACCAGGCCTGATACCCGGGCGAAACTTCCCCTTTTGCCCGATTCATTACACAAGTATTTGCTTCTAAGTATTGACATTGGCTCCAAATTTGACGAACCCTTGCTTCAGGAAACTGGCCGTCGGGACTGATCTCGATTACCTGGATGCTCAGATCCTCATCTTTCGGCACTATCTGATACCTCCCAAGTTGCCTTAAAACCCGATGCGGCGCGTATGGTTGAATGCTCTTAAGTCCCATTAAGAGAAAATGGGGCCTGGCTGCTGGCATGTATATGACTTCGTCGATCGGTAACCATCCTAGCGCCCACTGTATTTGACTGGCGTTGAGGGTATGGAAATATGAGGTCCATGCTGTGACTCCTTCTGGTAGGTAGGTTTCATTAACTCTGGTATAGAACTCCTCTATGCAGGTCTTTCCAGCGGATCCATGGCTCAGAAACTGGGCTCGGTGACATAGGTGTTCGGTCATCCACATTTGCAACAACAAATTGCAACCCTCGAAAAAGCTTCCTCCGGCTTTGCAAGAAGTGAGTGCCCGGAATATATCAGATACTATCATGGGCGCCAACGTACTATCACTCTGTGTGAGCAACGTACTGACGACCCCTGCTATCTTTATGTCAATATTCCCGTCTTTTCTTGGGAATACTAGTAGTCCTAAGAAAGTTATCATGAAAGCAATCCGTCTATGTTCTTCCCACTTTTGGCGATTACCTTTGCTGCACAACTGGTTTTCTGGCTTGTCGAATCCTCCTATGTGACCATATCTTTGATATATGAAACTCATGCTGCAAAAACCTTTTGCCAAGTCAGGGTTATGAATTGTTCTGACTATCTTTAAGGAGTCCAGGAACCGGTGTATTGCTACAGCTCTTGGAGCAATCAGATATTTGTGCCTCAAAGGAGTCTCAGCGCTGCCGATATACCCTGCTATTTCTTCTAAAGTTGGGGTAAGTTCAAAATCTGAGAAACGGAAGACATTGTGCGCAGGATCCCAGTGGGGGACTAGTGCCCTTATGATATCTCCTCGTGGCCTGATATCCAACAAACTCGTGAGGCCTTTCAGATACTTCTTGATTTCGTCATGCCCTTCTTTGCCCAAATCATTCCACCAGAGCCGCAATTGGAGGGGAATTTTACTCATGATTGAAAAGGGTTCATTCGGAATCGTGCTCATTCTGCACATTTATTAATAAGATTTTAACAAACGACACTTATTCTGATAAAAACAAAATATGCGATTTTTGAATTTTGAATTTTCGTATATATATAAAAAAAACTTTCTAAAGAAGTCAATAACGGAAAATATTTTGGATTTTTGTTTCGAAAACTGGGAGCCTAAAAGGACTTTTCTAGGCCTTTAGCAAGACAAATACTTTTGGATTTTTGTTTCGAAACTGGGAGCCTGAAAGGACTTTTCTAGACCTTTAGCAAGACAAATACTTTTGCCACAAATAAAGATATATATACATTTTGAAGTAAAAAAAACTTTTGAATTTTTCGCATATATATATATATACATATATTTACAACAAATAATAAAAGTAAAGACAAAATAAGACTCTTTTTTTTTTTTTACTATTATTATTTTCATAGAGAAAAAACATTCTAAAAATAAGATCTTTTTTTTCTTTTTAATTTTTATGACAAGACAAACTATATATTTCTATTGATATTTGATTTTTTGAAAGACAGAACAACGACTTTTCAAAATTTTGGCAGAGTTTTGACAGTATTTGTTTTTTTCTTTTTTTTTTCAACAATAAACAATCAATTCCTAACCGTTATTTCCTTTTTTTCCAAATATTCAAACATCGGTCAGCATGCGGGCATGAGACAAATAAATGCGCGGAAAATAATAGGATGCATCAGAATGGTCTTTTCATATCAGGTTGCTAGTCCTAGACGGACCCAACCCCTGTGTTGAGTCCCCTAAGTCATATGCAACATGATGCAAATAAGCGTTCCTACTAGGGATCCGGCATGAAGTCACGTTATTCTATGCTCAAAACCTGGGTCGGTGTTCTAGACAGTGTACCCGAGCGGACAACTCGAGTTGAGGAAGGAGCTCCTTTCCGGGAACCAAAAGGCCAGCCGGCTTAGAAACTTTCCGAGCCTCTTTTATTTAGGGTATGACACTAACAGAATAGGGAGTCTCAACCAGTGAGCACATCCCCGGAGGTAAGAAGAGAAAGGTTTCGGCACAGTTTATATACAGTTCAAATAATATCAAAGCGGTAAAAGCAGCATTTAGCACATTAGGCTCAAAACATGTAATAATCAGATAATAAATAAAGCCAAATAATAACAATTATTCTAAGCTCGAATTCTTAACCCTGAACCAGTGGTTCTGGGTTGAAATCCCCAGCAGAGTCGCCAGAGCTGTCACACCTCCTTTTTCCGCGCCCGCGGGGCGCAGGGGAGTTTTTCCAATTAAAGGACAATCGAAGCGGGATTGGTTTAATTATTTCAGAGTCGCCACTTGGGAGATTTAGGGTGTCCCAAGTCACCGATTTTAATCCCGAATCGAGGAAAATAATGACTCTATATTACAGTCTGCGTACCAGAAATCCGGATAAGGAATTCTGTTAACCCGGGAGAAGGTATTAGGCATTCCCGAGTTCCGTGGTTCTAGCACGGTCGCTCAACTGTTATATTCGGCTTGATTATCTGATTTTATACAAGTGTGAACTTATGTGCAAAATTTAACTTTTAACCGCTTTTATCATTTACTGTTTTTATCAAGAATTGCAACGTTGTGAAAATGTATCTCGAACCGCGTTACAATCAATGTACCCGTGGTCGTCGACACACTTTGACTCCGTTGAGATTTGGATTTGGGTCACATCAATGTGCACCCGAGTTTAAGGAAGTAAGGTTTATTAAAGCGTGTCCTAAAGAGACTAACGTGTTGTTATTTTAGGAGGGTTGTGAGATTTGCTAAACAACCCGTCCTGGAAACTAAATGCTTCAATAATATACATTTAACAAGGGCCCCGCATATGCGCGTTTTGTTTATTTTCATCGAGGCTCATCTCGTTCTTATTTT
The DNA here is from genome assembly GCF_000393655.2 of Nicotiana sylvestris. Taxonomy (NCBI): domain Eukaryota; kingdom Viridiplantae; phylum Streptophyta; class Magnoliopsida; order Solanales; family Solanaceae; genus Nicotiana; species Nicotiana sylvestris. The sequence continues at coordinate 176,697,407 of NC_091061.1, forward strand.
AAAAGGATATCCTATAGCAACTACGTTTCTTGTCGTGTTTGTCTCTATCAATTGAAAACAGTAGATAATCCTAATTAATTACATGCTTGCAAGTTGTTTGTAATGGAATTCGGAAATGCTTAACAAAATCGGGACCGAAGCTGCGTGCACAGTCGGCCAAACAAATAATCATGGGCCCAAATCCAGCCCACGCGCGGTTGGCCAGACCTGGGCCACTGCTCGTTCGATGCGGGCCTGCCTGGTCTGTCTTCGACCTGGGCTCGACCTTCATGAGGTTGAGGCCCTGAATTTGTGTTCTTTATCTTGAAACATGGTTTTAAGAGTTATATATGGCAATTTATTGGAAAGGAAAGAACTTAATTTACAGTGTACAAATTTCATGCTTGGACTACATTACAGCATATATGGCAAAGTAAACTAAATCTGAGATGCAACCTAATTCATTGAGACCACTTTTATCTAACAGCATACATATATAATTATCATTCGATACCCTATATTGACCTCAACTAGGCTTGTTAGCTAACTTCAGTATCCCAAAATATGAGCTATTAGACATTACATGACGTTCAACACAACAGTACATGTATATAAACAACATCTGCAGATCTTCTCTTTTATACTCATTGCTCAAACTTTCGAGTTACATTGGTAGTGTAATTGTGTACCTGGTATGGAGGACAAAGAAGGAAGGAATGATCAGCTAGGCAGTATGCAGTAAACACAGCAACAACAGATACTCAGCAACAACACAGCAACAACCAACTAAACCAAATGTTTTCCATAGCCACAGACAACCAACAATGATCTCCCAGAATACAAGGACTAGCAAGTAGTCGAGTGCCAAGCCAGTAATCTCAGGAAAGAGTAAAGAAATAGCAGCAGTAACTGAGGGTTCAAATGCAGTAAAACCACCAGTTTAATCAACCACAAACAACTCAGTCAATGCAAGCAACAGAACTTGGCCAAGACAGATTGACCAAAATGCATTCTTATACCACTTTCAGGCAGTGTTTGGTTACAATGTCTTACTCGAGCCTCTCTTATGTTTTCAATCTTTTCTTTTAACTCACCACTCTTTCTTAAGACTTAAAGATTCCAGCCTTAAGACTCAAAATTCTCCCTTTTTCTGAAGACTAAAAGTCCAACCCTCTTTCAGTTCTCAAATGGCCTATTTATAAGCCATAGACTCGGTGCAGCTAGGCTGCCCTCATGCTGCAACTTGCAGCCTGCCCATACCCTGTTAAAGCCCATGCCTAAGCATCTTTGGTGCCAGCCCCTTTTGTCCCCCACGCCTGGTTTTGTTTAATCAGGAGTTATGGGCATCCTTTTATTATTCAATTTAAGCCCCATACCCTTGTGTCTTGTTCCCCATTGGTATTAGTTTAATCCTAAATTAGTACCCTACTTGTCAGCCCATTTATACTAATCTTTTCTTGTATTTTTCAACATCCCAGAATACCCCTGTCAACCTTGATTATTACTGCCCCTGCCTATTGCAGCATCAGGGCATTTTTGAACTGATGAAAGTTTGAACTCAAGACTGCCTGGGCTGAACCTTTTCAGTCAGTTTTACAGTGCAAACAAACCATTTCAAACAATGCTGGGGCATACAGTCAGTGACAAAGCTCAATTAGTCATGCGACATTATTAGCTCATTCGATTTATTAGTTATAGAAAGCTAATCGACGATATTTATCGAGTCGACTATACTAATTATAACAGGTAATAATCAATCGCTCACATAAACAATATGTTTAGGGACCTAAAGGGCATCAGACAATTTTTGTTCAATTACTGGGGCCTATATGAGTTAACTTATCTGACGATTAAACTAATCGACGATCATGTTTATCACAGAGTACATTCAGAATACACACATAGAAAATCAACCGACCAAAGAAAAAGGTCTTTAAAGAGATGAAAGAAATCCGAATGAAAAATAACAAAAATAACAAACAAACCCAACGAAACATGCTGACCACTTAATTAAAACTAACACAAAAGAAAGGAAAACGTACCGAAAATGTTTAAATCAAACAGACCCAAATCTGATTCATCTTCGAACTTTTGAGGCCGAACAAACTTTAATCAGGGTGTTCTCACATGAGAACACCTTGATTAAGGTCTATTAGACCTCAAACCCATGTCCAAACCGGCCGGATTCCCCAGGTGCATGTGTTCTAAAGTCTGGATTTCCAGATCTGATTTTTAGGGAGTTGTGGGTAGATTCGGACCAAACCAAGCTTGGTTTGGTCACGAGGAAGGTCAGGGGAGTGTCTGGTATGAAGATGGGGTGGTTTGGCATAGATCCGGGTTCGACTCAAATCTTCAAATGAAGATTCGAGACGAACGAAAGTGATTCGAGGCTCGTGGTTAGTGGATTCGTGTTCAGGACAATGAGGTGGTCCTAGGGTGTTCAGGAGGCGGTCATCGGCGTTCATGCCGCCGGCTTTAATGGCGAGGGATACTGGGGCGGCTGCTAGGGTTCGAGGATGAGAAGGGGTTGTGTTTGGGACGAGGGTGTACAGTGGGGAAGGTGGGGTTTGGTTTGGGGGCGTGGGGTGTAATGGAGAGCTTATATATGTATTGAGGGTTTAGATCCTGGCCGTTGGATCAAGTGAGATCTATGGCCAGGATCCATCCACTTAGGAAAGACGGTGTCGTTTGGGCGTGATGGTGGGTGAGACCGGGTAAAGGGCATGGATCGGGTCATGTTGACGGGTTTAGAGGAGGGCCTGGATCCGTTGGATCAATGGGGTTGGACGGCTTAGATCATCTTGCCTGAAACGACGTCGTTGAGGCGAGTTGAACAGCCTGATCTGGACCGTTCGTTTGAATCAGATCAACGGCTTTGGTAGGGACGCCGATACGGCGTCGTTTGAGTCCGTGTTTGGGCAGGCTCGTCTTGGACTGGATCAGTACTTTGGTTTTGGGCCTTGTTTCGGGGCCCAAATCAGATTTTCTTTTTCCCTTCTCTTTCTTTTTTTTTCTTTAAATTAAACAAAAATTCCTAAAACAATGTAAAATTAAAATAAACCTACACACATATTGAGTGATACCCACAACGATAAACACACCTAAATGAAAAAATGAAATAAAATAAAAATGGTTAGCTCACAGCTGAGAACGAACGATGCACACATACACATTTTTTGAATTTTCTTTTAACGACAGGCATTTTTGTATTTTTGTTTGATAATGCCTAGATGCAAAACGGGCAGACCCATAAATGACTAACAACACATGTCACGGAAAACTCGAAAAATTGTACCGCGAAATCATTTGTCATTACTTTTATTTTCTTTTGGAGCGATTGCTCGTAAAGCAAAAATCACGTGCTTACAATCTTCTTCTACACAAAGAGAAGCAACCATTCTTCATCATCTTGACAAAAACCAAACCAGCGAGATCATCTTCCTTCACATGGAAAAGAGCTTTTTCACCTGACCCCAAACGACCACAGCCACCACCAGCCCTCAACTAGCAACCTTTCTCCTTCTTCAACCCGTTTCCACCCTCTCCGTTTTGAATCTAGACCAGTCGTCCACCACCCAAACGAAGCTCCTCTGTTAAGCATTTTCTGACCGTTATTGCTGCGCCGGAAGGTGATGGATCTGGTGCGAAATCCGGCGAACCACCAAATAATAGCCAAAGATTGAAATCCAACATAAAATAGCCCTTGTGACATCCAAAACCATCGTCCGAGCTCAGCCGAGTTGAATCTCAAACACTCAAGCACTTCCACTTCTAAGAGAAGGCATCACCTAAGTCGTATTCTTTTTCCCTCACCCCGGTTTTGTCCCAATCAGGTTTTCCCGGGGAGGTTTTTAACGAGGCGGCAAAGGGGACGCCTCAAGGGTCGACGTGCTGTTCATTACATCAACACGTCGATATGATCCCCATATGTACGGAATCAAATCTCCATTGTATGTACGGAATCAAATCTCTATTATATGTACGGAATCAAATCTCCTTTGTATGTACGGAATCAAATCTCCATTGTATGTACGGAATCAAATCTTCATTGTATGTATGAAATCAAATCTCCATTGTATGTACGGAATCAAATCTCCATTGTATGTACGGAATCAAATCTCCATTGTATGCACGGAATCAAATCTCCATTCTATGTGCAGAACCAGATCTCCATTAGCCGACATGTGACGTCTTCCTATGGGAGTACGTTCAAATCTCCAAAAGTACAAGTTCGACCTCGTTCGAACTACGACTGGATTCTAATTCGACGACAGTTCGAAGCAACATCCCAATGACCTTGTTTGAACTATGATGATAGTTCGAATCAACATCCCAATAGCCAAGGCCATCAACGATAATATAAGTTCGACCTCGTTCGAACTACGACAGGATTCTACTTCGACAACAGTTTTAAGAAACATCCCAATGGCCAAGTCCATCGACGATAATATAAGTTCGACCTTGTTCGAACTACGACGGAATTCTACTTCGACGACAGTTCGAAGCAACATCCCAATGGCAAGGCCATCGACGATAATATAAGTTCGACCTCATTCGAACTACGACGGGATTCTACTTCGACGACAGTTTGAAGCAACATCCCAATGGCCAAGGTCGTCGACGATAATATAAGTTCGACCTCGTTCGAACTACGATAGGATTCTACTTCGATGACAGTTCGAAGCAACATCCCAATGGCCAAGGCCATCGGTGATAATATAAGTTCTACCTCATTCAAAATACAACGAGATTCTACTTCGATGACAGTTCGAAGCAACATCCCAATGGCCAAGGCCACCGACGATAATATAAGTTCGACCTCGTTCGAACTACGATGGGATTTTACTTCGACGATAGTTTGAAGCAACATCCCAATGGCCAAGGCCATCGACGATAATATAAGTTCGACCTCGTTCGAACTACGACGGAATTCTACTTCGATGACAGTTTGAAGAAACATCCCAATGGCCAAGGCCATCAACGATAATATAAGTTCAACCTTGTTCGAACTACGATGGGATTCTACTTCGATGACAGTTCGAAGCAACATCCCAATGGCCAAGGCCATCGGTGATAATATAAGTTCTACCTCATTCAAAATACAACGAGATTCTACTTCGATGACAGTTCGAAGCAACATCCCAATGGCCAAGGCCACCGACGATAATATAAGTTCGACCTCGTTCGAACTACGATGGGATTTTACTTCGACGATAGTTTGAAGCAACATCCCAATGGCCAAGGCCATCGACGATAATATAAGTTCGACCTCGTTCGAACTACGACGGAATTCTACTTCGATGACAGTTTGAAGAAACATCCCAATGGCCAAGGCCATCAACGATAATATAAGTTCAACCTTGTTCGAACTACGATGGGATTCTACTTCGATGACAGTTCGAAGCAATATCCCAATGGCCAAGGCCATCGACGATAATATAAGTTTGACCTTGTTCGAACTATGACAGGATTCTACTTTGATGACAGTTCGAAGCAACATACCAATGACCAAGGCCATCGACGATAATATAAGTTCGACCTCGTTCGAACTATGACGGGATTTTACTTCGACGACAGTTCGAAGCAACATCCCAATGGCCAAGGCCATCGACGATAATATAAGTTCGACCTCGTTCGAAGTACGATGGGATTCTACTTTGACAATAGTTCGAAGCAACATCCCAATGGATGAGGCCATCGACGATAATATAAATTCGACCTCGTTCGAACTGCGGCGGGATTCTACTTCGACAACAGTTCGAAGCAACATCCCAATGGCCAAGGCCATTGACAAAAATAAAGGCTCGACCTCGTTCAAACTACGACGGGATTCCACTTCGACGATAGTTCGAAGCAACATCCCAATATCCATGGGAGTCAACAATATCATGGGTTCGATAAAAGCAAGAAGGAACAGGGAAATAAAGTAAATTTTACATTACAGCAAAATATTATTTACACTTATAAACGGGCTCAAGTACGCCCCGTGCAAAAAACCCTGAACAAAAACAAGTACAAAATAAAAGAGACTACACATCGCCCCCAGCGAGATAAGCATCTTCATACCACGAATCTGAAGCAAGGCAGTTCATATCATCAAAATTAATGTCATCCCCGTCAGGTGTGAGGGGGTTATACCCACATGCCTCACGAGCTGCACGAGCTTCGGTGTGCACAGCCTGAACCTCCGCCTCGGTGTCCCTTCCCTCGGTGTGAAAAGCCTTATACACATCAAGTCAGGCTTCTGCATGGATCCACAACTCATACAAACAGCGAGGCACGACCGGATCGGCTGAGGCACGAGACATGGAAGGCAAAGAACGTCGACTCCCCTCCTTCGCCCTCAGCGAAGCCATTTATCGATTCAGTACAGCCAACTCCGCCTCCAGCTCTTTGACATGCCCTTCGAGCCTCGCAACCTGACGACCAGAAGTTTCCTTTTCCCCAGTCAGCTCTGATCTAGAAATGCAAAGGGCGTCTTCCAAAGATATCGATTCAGAAATAGCCGCTGCTAACTTGTCGGCACTAACGTCCAGCTCGACCTTAAGCCTCTCGATCTCCGCTGCCTTAGTACTCAACTCAGCGGTTCAGACGGCCACCTTCGCCAGTAAATCAGCATTCTCAGCCATCACCCCCTTGTTTAACTCGAGCTCTTCCTCCCTCGCTTTAAGGGAAGCTTCCAGCTCACTATTGCGAGCGACAAACTTTACGAGCTCTTCATCCCTCTCCCTTAGCTCTTCAATCTTGCGCTCCAACTGGTCCTCCTGCTGCTTTAGCCCCTCATGAAACACCTGAAACTCAGGGTCCTGATGATAAATGTCGGCCATCGCCCGATGCTTAGCCCGATACTGATGATATTTGGAGGACATCTTCTCATAAAGGCCCGTCCTTCTCCTCTCTCGATGCTCTCTCTATCTACCTCCATGACGAGGGTCTGACAAAAAAAGAAGGGAAAAAATCAGAAACAAAATATAAAACGACGATCATCGCACAAACCCAACGACGAAGAGGGAAGAAAAAGCATCTACCTGCAGGGCCATACCGGCGACCTTCTGAGACAACTCAACATCTCTCACTTCCATAAGCATCTCGCTTTCAGGAGTGGCGCATAGGGGAGCTACGGCAGACGCCACTTACTCATTATTCAGCAGCACGTTGTAATCTCCCGGGATGACCACATGATGGTGGATCCGTCCATCCTAACCTCCACATGGGTATGGCAACCCACGAATTCATTAACATCCTCTAGGTCGATATCTGAACCCGAGCCGCCACCCTCAACACGATGCCCTTCAATGTTGGATGACGCACCCCCCTCAACAGAGCGCATTGAACCCGCTCTTGAACCAACTCCTTCCACTTAGGGAGATCTCCCCGACAAAATGGAATCGGCCATAAATATAGGTACAGGGGCTGTCCGGGACGCCATGCTGCCATCAGCGTCTGTAGCCACGCCCTTCCCCAGCTCCAGTCTCCTCCTTTTCCTCGACAACGGCTCGTCCCCTTTAGAGGATTCACCTAAAAGATGTGAGGCTGGTACCGAAGAAGCCTTTTCCCTCGCGACTACAACTTGAGATGGATCTCCCAATTGAATAGGTTAAGGATGACCCTCTCGAACAGACTCACTCAAGACAAACTGCATATCTGCAGTAGCAACAGCTTGTCAAAAGGGGGGAACTGGCGTCCTCCGCCCGGAAGCTCCTCGACCTGTCATCACAAAGGGTCGTACTATTAAGCCAAGTCGCATGGCCAACGAAGTAGTAAGTAAGACATTTACCTAAAGAAGCTTTAGGGCCATAACGCTGCACGAAGGCGGGCCAAGATCGAGCTTCTGCTGCATGAGGCAATAGGCGGGCTACCCAATCCTTGATACCCGTAATGGGGCGAGGTGGACGGCCCATAGCTGCAAAATAGCAAACGAATAAACTTTACAGTGAACACAGAAGAGAGAGGAACATAACGAATGACGGCACTTACGAGCCCCGTTCCACCGCTCCGGGAACCTGGCGGAGTCAAAAACGACGTGCTCGATCTTGACAAAGAATTACTTGTACCAAAACTTGCGGCTCGCCCGGTCATCCATCCCAACCACTAGCCCTTTCATACCACGAAGCCTTAAATTCACCATGGTACCCCTGAGGAAGCCAGGCGCGAACAGGTGCAAAAGGTGGTGGATAGAAATGCTACACTCCGCCAACTTTGCATACTTAGTCAATAGCTAAAGCACCTTGAGCGTGTATGGCGAAAGTTGTGCTGGGCAAACTTAGTAAAATCTACATAATTCTTCCGCTAAGGGAAAGAGAGTAAGGGTGTAGCCGATCATAAAAGAATACTCATAGAAAGCGCAGTACCCAGGCCTGTGGACGTCCACGTAATCTCTCCCCGCTGGAACCATTCCTATATGAGCAGGAATGCCATACTTTACACGAAGGGCATCGATATGAACCTGCTCCGTCTCAAAAAATACAAGGTTCGGGGTAGGAGGCGGATCTTTGAGGAAGTCACTCCAGGATAAGGGGTGCCTCGGTAGCAGCTCATCCACCGTAGGAGGGTTGTCACTCTATTCTACTACCATATCTCTGCTGTCAAAAGGAGGCATCGTGGATGACGGGGTAGCTTCAGGAACCTCTTCGCAAAAACGATGAGACATCATCATAATATCGTCTAAAGGATTATCAACACAAAAGGAGGAAGGAAGAAGAAGCTTCAGATGAGGAACGAAAGAAGAACAGAAGGATGTGAGAGCAAGTGATGAAGAATGACGGAGGTCTTCAAGAGAGGAATGGCTAAAGTTTTTCAAAAAAATCAAATCCTTCACCTATTTATAGGATTGGATAGCGCCAGAATCGAGGCGACAGGTCTTAAAGCAGCGCAAGAATTGAAGCACCCAGCCGTCAGTCCCTGCCTCGAAAACCTGCATAATGATGACACACATAAAGCTGACATCACTCCCCGGAGGAGTGTATTACACGATGTTTTGCTGAGCACGATGACCATCTCCTATTGGCCACGTCATAACGTTCCCACACGTAAAATTTCTTTAAAGGAATGCATGAAGTCCGCTCATCGAGGACGCATTCGGTCGCGACCCCAACAAGCAGAGGGACTAACTATATGGGTCCAAATTTGACCAACCTCGACCTATGACGAGCACAAAAAATGACCGAGTATCTTCAAATCGGCACCCCACGGGAGATGATCTTAAGGCGAAAGAAGAAACTGTACGACCCTTTGTAGTAATGTAAGCCCATTAGGAGACATTAGGAATATTCCGTCGAATATTCCTTGTATTTGGTTTCTTACAATTCAGAAGGTTTTTCTCTAGTATATAAGGGGAACGAAAGACCTTGTAAGGGGCAGTGGAGACTCTGGGAAGCTTTGCAACTATTTTCTCCTTACCTATTATTATTCTAGAGATCATTATCTTCAACTATAATTTACCCCTTCATCTTTGATTAATTTGTTCAAAAAGATTTTAACATCTTTTGAGTCAAACAATTTCAGCAATGCAGATAATCTTTCACCGGTTACCTATTGTGGCTCTGATTGGGCAGCCTACCCTAATTTTAGAAGATCAGTATCTGGTTATATTGTGTTTTTAGGTGGCATCCCCATCAGCTGGAAGTCCAAGAAACATGAAACCATATCCCTCTCCTCAGCAGAAGCAGAATACAGAGCACTAAGAAAAGTTGTTGGTGAACTTGTTTGGCTATCAAGACTATTTGAAGAACTCACTGCGCCAGTTTGTTTGCCAATACCTGTGCACTGGACAGTAGATTGTAGATGTACTTACCAAAGCTCTCACTGGGATTATGCATTGCTTTGTTCTTAGCAAGTTGGGTGTGATCTCCTCACATCCAACTTGGGGGAGAAGGGAGTATTAAGACTATAACTGTATTTATCTTCTTGTAACTAAGTTGAGTCAGCATTAGTTAGTGACATTAGTTAGTGTTAGTTTACAAATCAGTTAGTTAGTGGATGTCACATGTATATATTGAACATTACCCAATACATTGAATCAGAGTTTTTATTTCACAACTTAATAAACTCACAGTAGTTCTTCTTCTCTCTCTACGAGCTCCTCCTTCTAGAAGCTACTGAATCTTCCATTGGAGGAGATACAGAGCTCGATTCATATCTGAAATCTTGACAAAGAGGAAGGCACTTTTTATTAGAATTTTTTCTATTCATCAGGTTCAAATCCGAGACCTCTAGTGAAAGATAGAGATATTAATCTCACCGAAAATTCCGAGTATCTCTACCTAGCACTTTATGAAATACTAATTCTTTTCCCTTAGCATTTGGCTATGTATTCAAAAAGAAAGGGATAGAGAATATAGAAAGAGAAAAAGAAAAAGTGATTAATTTAGAGCTTAGGAAAAGATCCTTTATATTTTCTTTTTGGTGATTTAGTCGCTAATGTTTTCAAGTGTGACGACCCGGCCAGTCATCTCATGAGTTACCGCTTCGTTTCCCCATTTAAGATTATTTATGCTTCGTTATCCGTATTTTTGTGGTATCGGATTGGTCGGATCGAGTCCGAAATGAGTTTGGTGAAGTTTGAGACACTTAGTCTCTTTTAAGAAGGCTTAAGTTGGAAAAGTCAATCGGATGTTGACTTATGTGTTAGAATGCTCAGAAGTGAGTTCTGATGGTTTGGTTAACTTCGGGAGGTGATTTGTGACTTAGGAGCTCGATCAGAATGGATTTTGGAGTTGTAGAGAAGATTTAGGCTTAAATTGGCGAAGTTGATATTTTGGCGATTTCCGGTTGATAGGCGAGATTTTGATATAGGGGTTGGAATGGAATTCCGAAAGTGACAGTAGCTTCGTTGTGTCATTTGGGATGTGTGTGCAGAATTTCAGGTCATTCGAACGAGATTTGATAGACTTTTTGATCGAAAGCATAATTTAAGAGTTCTTGGAGTTCATAGGCTTAACTCCTATGTTAAATTGGTTATTGGATGTTGTTGTGAGCGTTCCGAAGTTTTGAACAAGTTTGAACGATGTCATGGGATGTGTTGGTACAATTGGTTTGAAGTTCCGGGGGGTTCCGGGTAGGTTCCGAGATGTTATAGGCCGAAAATCATAGCTATAGCAGGTCCAGAAGGGTTTCAGGCCTCGGAACCCACCAGCGCGGTCCCAGAAAATGAAGTGCGGCCGCGGTAGGTGCTGTGCGGACCGCACAAAATGCAATGCGGCCGTGGTGGGGAACATTTCATTGGTCCTATTTCGGAAGCTCATATCTTTTGACGTACAAGGAAGTTTGAGATGATTCAAAAACAAAAGTTGTAGACCTTCGTGTCTAGTTTCCAGAAAGGAATAGATATCGCAATTTGGATATCTGTAGCAGAAGTTATGGCCAAAATACTAAAGCTTGTCACTGCAGATGAAAACCTGTGCGGCCGCAGTAGTTTTGTGTGGACGCACTGGTTTAGTGCAAACCGCGGTTGTTTTTGTGTGGTCCGTAGAGGTGGAAATCTGTGGGGTACTCTATAAATACGAGGTTTTGGGTTTTATTTTATTTTGACCTAGAGAGCTCGGATTTTGGTGATTTTTCGAAGGTTTTTCAAGAAGTTCATCGCGGTAAGTGATTCTAACTCAAGTTTGGATATGAGACATGAATCTATCATTGAATTCATTATTTAATTCGTGAGTTGGGATGGAATTTGGGAAGAAAAGTTGTGGAATCTTCCAAAAATATAAAATGATGATTTGAAGGACCAAATGGTATCGGAATTGGATAATTTTGGTATGGTTAGACTCGTGAGGGTATGAGGATTCTGAAAATATAAATTTTACCTGATTCCGAGACGTGGGCCCGGGGCTCAGGTTTTGGTGCTTTCGGGAATCGTGCCCTTTGTTGATTGTTTTCGCTTGGGCTTTATTCCCTTAGCATATTGTGACGTATTCATTCTGATTTTGGATAGATTCGACGTGCGTGGAGGCCGATTCGAGGGGAAAAGGCGTCGCGAGTTAGAGATTTAACCGGTTCAAGGTGAGTAATGATTGTAAATGATGCTCTGTGGGTTTGAAACCCCAGATTTTCACATCGTAGTGCTATATTTGTGAGACACACGCTTGATGACGAGCGTGGGGTCATGCACTATTAGGGATTATGACTTGGTCCGTCCCGATTGATGATTTTACCGCGTATTTGACTGAAACTTATTTGCTATCATCATGATTTAGGCTGATTGCCATATTTGGGCTTTGTGCCAACTATTTGAACCCTATGGGGATTTTTATTATTATTTCCTCACTATTTTGACTTATTACTTGAACTCAGTCATGTTATTTTTCACTACTTTACTGCTTAGCCATTTTTACTCAGTTTTGAGACTTAAATGATATTTTTAAATGATGTTTTGGGCTGAGAAATACTATTTTACTATTGCCCGAGGGGCTTGTGATGATTCTTTTGGACTGAGTAAGGCCAAGGGCCTAGTTGTGAGGATATATTGATACTGATATGAGGCCGAGGGCCTGTGATTCATAAATATGCCACGAGGTGGCTTGATTGATATGAGGCCGAGGGCCTCGATTTGATGCCACGAGATGTCTTGATATTGCTCTTGGACCGTAAGTGGCCCTTCTCGGAGTCTGTACATCCCCAGTGAGAGCGGGTACCTATTGTGATGTGAGATTGAGCCCGAAGGGCTAGTATTATTCTATGTAATTGAGCCCGAGGGGCTGGTACTGTTCTATGTGATCGAGCCCAAGGGGCTGGTATTGTTCCATGTGATAGCCCGAAGGGCTAGTACTGTTCTGAGATGTTGCCTGAGAGGCGGATTGTTGATACTATGCCCGAGGGGCGAGCCTTTATGTGTTTAATTTTCATAATTGACTTTTAGTTTCCTGCTTAAACATTTAACAAGGCTTTTCATGAAAATTACATTTGAGTTAAAGGATTCTATCTATCTTTCACTGATTTACTAATTTTAAATGGTTTTACTGCTTCATTATAGAATGCTTTGCGCCTTATGTGATTTCTTACCTTCAGCCATTATTTACATTTGTTACTCACTGAGTTGGAGTACTCACTTTACTCCCTGCACCCCTGTGTGCAGATTCAGGCGTTGTTGGTACCACTCCCGAATGCTGATACCTCCAGCTTCGGTGGGCTTTCGGAGATTACGAGGTAGTTGTTGACGTCTGCAGCCCCATGTCTCTACTCCCTTATCCTCTCTATCTCTTTTCAGACATATGTACTAGCTTATACACTTAGCAGACTTGTATTATGAATTATAGATGCTCATGACTAGTGACACCCCGGTTAGGGCTGTATTGGGTTGTACTTCCGCACTTTATTGACATTATCAACTACTTATTATTGCTATATCATGTTTTAGACTGTTTTTATGATATTTAACTGTTTAAAAAGTGAATTGGGTTTAATTGGCTGGCCTTGTCTTCACAAGAGGTGCCATCACGATCGGGTTTGGGTTTAGAGTCATGACAAGTTGGTATCAGAGCCTAGGTTACATAGGTCTCACGAGTCATGAGCAGGTTTAGTAGTGTCTCGCGGATTGGTACGGAGACGTCTGTATTTATCCTCGAGAGGCTACAGAACCTTTAGGAAAAATTTCACATTCTTAAATTTTTATCGTGCGCCCTTGATTCAGCTTGAAAAGTAACTCTTTGAATCCCTTCCACGCGTTCGTATGCGCGCAAGAGCGCTCAATATCGGATATGCATTGATGGATCGTGATCCCCTGATCGACGGGCGAGATGTGATCTCTGTACGTTGATGTTGGCCAGTCTGGAGGACTTGAGGCCGGGTTTTCGCCTATAGCTTGAGCCCTGAGATATTGATTTTGTGAGCGCATGTTTCTGGATCCCTATGTTCTGTTGTGTCCCTATTAAGGGAGGTGATGACTGGATAGTTACGTGGTAAGTGTGATGTGACTGTGAGATGTATTCATGTGATTTGGGAGCGATGAGAAGGGTCCGCTGGAGGATAGAAGGACTATTAGGTGCTTGATTTTCATCTTGATTTGAGGTATAGCCCCGAGTTATGGGTGTGTGAAGAATCTTTCCATGTTTCCTAGTTGGGAGTGGAGTAAATTTCATGTTGCGGTCTGAGTTCAGACTCAGGAAGTTTAAGTGATTGTGTAATGTTTATGATGATGGAAGGTATACAGAAATGTTAGTTTGAGGCAAAGTAGGTGGGGTTATCTCCTGTGGATTGTTCTGAAGTTTGCGTAATCCCTTATATTATTTATTGGAAGATCTCATTTACAAGTGAAATATATGTGTTGCAATTTAAGTTTGGGTCGCTTAGGAAAGTGGGTTTAACTATTACGAGTGAATGCGAGATTTGCATAAGGGTTAAAGTACAGATGGTCTATGTTTCACGAACTTATGAGGGATCGAGTTTAATCTCACTATGGTATTATGGCAGCAATAAAGTATATGCATTATGAGTTATTGTGAATGTTTTGGTCTATGGCTTCGAGCCAAGTGGGGGAGTCTACTTTTAATTAGTCGATTGCACAGTTATGTGCTATGCTGGTTCCTGTTTGAGGCATTTGGGAGAATCAATTATGGCTTACAAGGATTTGAGACCGAGGATGGATCGAGTAAAGGAAAAGGTTATGTTATGCTTCGTAAGTGTATGAGAATCACATAATATCTCGAGTTGTTTTGAGTGTGGTGAGATAGGTCATATGTGGAGGCAGTGCCCTCGTCGTTTTGCTAGTTCATCCCAGTAGGGGGGTCAGTCATCGGCTTCAGCCCCAGTTGCTTCACCACCACCCACTCCGCCAGCTAGGGGTGGAGGTCAGTCAGCCAGGGTTCGCCCCAGAGGTGGAGGTCGATCAGGGGGGTCAGGCCCATTTCTATGCACTCCCAGGCAGACCCGATGTTATTGTTTCAGATGTCGTTATTACAGGTACTATTTTAGTCTGCCATAGAGATGCCTCTGTATTATTTGATCCTGGTTCCACCTTTTCTTATGTGTCATCATACTTTTCTCGTTATTTGGGTACGCCCCGTGAGTTTCTTTCTTTACCTGTTCATGTATCTACCTCGGTGGGCGATACTATTGTTGTAGACCGTGTGTACCGATCATGTGTGGTGACTATTGGGGGTCTGAAGACCCGAGTAGATCTATTACTATTGAGCATGGTGAATTTCGATGTTATTTTGGGCATGAATTGGTTATCTCCGTATCGTGCTATTCTGGACTGTCATGCTAAGACAGTCACATTGGCTATACCGGGTGTGCCAAAGATCAAGTGGCGAGGTGTGACTGATTATGTTCCTAGTAGAGTGATCTCTTTCTTGAGAGCCCAGCGTATGGTTGGGAAGGGTTGTCTTTCATACCTAGCATTTGTGAGGGATGTCGGAGCTGAGACTCCCAGTATTGATTCTGTTCCAGTTGTGAGGGATTTTCCTGATATGTTTCTTGCAGACCTGTCGGGCATGCACCAGACAGGGATATTGATTTTGGTATTGACCTGGTGCCGGGCACTCATCCCATTTTTATTCCTCCGTATCGTATGGCACCAGCGGAGTTAAAGGAGTTGAAGGAGCAACTTCAGAAGCTCCTAGATAAGGGATTCATTCGGCCTAGTGTGTCACCTTGGGGTGCACCGGTTCTGTTTGTGAAGAAGAAGGATGGCACCATGAGAATGTGCATTGATTATAGGCAATTGAACAAGGTAACAATTAAGAACAAGTATCATTTGCCTCGCATTAATGATTTATATGACTAGCTTCAGGGAGCGAGGGTGTTCTCCAAGATTGATCTCCGTTCGGGTTATCACCAGTTGAAGATCAGGGACTCAGATATTTTTAAGATGGCTTTCAAGACCCGATATGGTCATTATGAGTTCTTGGTGATGTCTTTTGGACTGACCAATGCCCCAGCACTGTTCATGCATTTGATGAACAACGTGTTTCAGCCTTATCTCGATTCATTCGTCATAGTCTTCATTGATGATATTATGTTGTATTCGCATAGTTAGGAGGAGCACGCAGAGCATTTGAGAGTTGTATTACAGAGATTGAGGGAGGAGAAGCTTTATGCAAAATTCTCCAAGTGTGAGTTTTGGCTTGGTTCAGTGGCTTTCTTGGGGCACGTGGTGTCCAGCGAGGGTATTCAGGTTGATCCGAAGAAGATAGAGGCGGTTCAGATTTGGCCCAGACCGTCCTCAGCCACAGAGATTCGTAGTTTTTTTGGTTTGGCAAGCTATTATCGCTGGTTTGTTCAGGGATTCTCATCTATCGCATCGCCCTTGACCAAGTTGACTTAGAAGGGTGCTACATTTGTATGGTTGGACGAGTGTGAGGAGAACTTTCAGAAGCTCAAGACAGCTTTGACCATAGCTCTAGTGTTGGTTTTGCCATCATCTTCAAGTTCATATATCATGTATTGTGATACTTCGAGAGTTGGGATTGGTTGTGTGTTGATACAGGAGGGTAGAGTTATAGCTTATACTTCTCGTCAGTTGAAGCCCCATGAGAAGAACTACCCCGTTCATGATTTGGAGTTGGCTGCCATAGTTCATGCATTGAAGATTTGGAGGCATTACTTGTATGGCGTATCTTGTGAGGTGTTCACTGATCATCGCAGTCTTCAGCATTTGTTCAAGCAAAAGGATCTTAATTTGAGGCAGCGGAGATGGTTGGAGTTGCTTAAGGATTATGATATCACTATATTGTACCATCCGGGAAAGGCCAATGTGGTGGCCGATGCTTTGAGCCGAAAGGCAGTGAGTATGGGGAGTTTGGCATATATTCCAGTTGGGGAGAGACCTCTTGCAGTTGATGTTCAGGCCTTGGCCAATCGGTTCGTGAGGTTGGATATTTCGGAGCCTAGGGGGGGAATGCCCAAGCGTTTGGATTTATTCACAAAACTGTTGCTTAGATGGCAAGATGAACATTAAAGTATTCGTAAGAGCCATAGTTTATGAAATTGATAAGTGCATCAGTCAACATTCGAGGACGAATGTTCCAAAGGGGGGAATGATGTTACACCCCAAGTTTTCATACGTGAGAGTACATCGTAAGTCATTGATGTAAGCTCGGAAATGAGATTCTATTTGGAAGCAAATAAAGTAAGTTAATAATGTTACCTTGGAGGTTACAAATATTTAAGATCATGAATAACGATTACCAAGAGGGTTGGAAATCTTAGAAGCTAAACCAATTGAAGAAAATAAGTTTCGTCGAAAGTCGACAAGTTTCGAATGTTATAACATGTACTTTGGGGTGAGACTAGGGTTATTAACATGATAAGGAGGTTATTCTATGAGTTATTTTAGTCGTATGATATTCATTTTCTACATTTTGAAGGCAAGCAAGTTGTGGAACAAGAGTTGGCAAAGGTCATCACAAGTTACATTCATAAATTTGCTGAAATTTAGGTCAAATGTATCTGAGCATTTCTCCAAATATACTTGGAATAATGGGGTGTTCTACCTACCAAATTGAAGGTCTACGAGTCTATTTTCTAACGCATTAAACCGTTTGTCAATACGACATCGGAGTAGAGAGATATTCGCATTTTTGCGAGACCGCGCAAGCAGCTCCCAATGGGACCCACTTAGGCGGTGGTTGACCTACTTCAATTTATAAACGATTTGGACGCCTATTTTTGCTCATTTTTCAACTAAAGTTCGTCTCCAAACTTCTCCTAACTCTCCTAAACATATATCACAAGTGTTTGAAGTGATTCCAAAGTGATTACACCATATTTCAACATCAAAACTTAGTTCTAGTGAAGAACAGCACCTCTTTGAGGTTGTGTTGTCATTGAGGATTGTTGTGGGCTGTATTTGGATGAAATTCCAAGTTGCTGCTGCTGTATAAGGTGAGTATAACAACCTACTAATTGTGCTTAAGCTTGCTTGTATGTTGGTTAAGTTGTTAGGATGATAAACTATAAGATAATACTTGGACTAGCTTAAGTCACTTCTATGGTGTTGTATTGCTATTAAGGGTTGTTGTAAAATGAATATAACTTGGATTTTGACTTGAAGTTACTGTAGGAGGTATGTATATTGTGTTCTTGCTTGTGCCTAAGGTTATCTTGATATTGATTAAGTTAAATGGATGGGCTAGACCTGAACTAGTGAATAAAGTTGCTAGTTGGAGATAGTTGAAGTTGTGGATTATTTTCGTTGTTATAAATATATGGTATAAGGCTGGAATCATTGATTAATGACTTCATTATCAAGTTAATGATACTTTTATGTTGAAGTAAGAAGTCTATAAGGATTGATAAGGGGTATACGGATTCCAATCGGAGTTTGCCGCTCGTCGTAATGTAGTTGTGACTTGTTGTGGTTATATGGTGTCTTGATATTGATAATTATGTATTGATGGATTGCTCTGGTCATTGTTGTTGGTATATGGTATTGGAGGAGGCCCTTGTTACAATGGAGATGCTGCCCAAATTTACGTAAACGAGCTACTAGCTTAAGTTATAGACTTAGCCTTTGCTCAGCACTGATTTTGAATCTCCTTATACTATGATAGATTGAGTTGACTTGTTTGAAGAGTTGATTGGAAGGGATTAAGGACTCAACGGGTTTAAGGTATGTTAAGGCACTTTCTTCTTTCTTTTGGCATGGTCTAAAATGAAATGAACATAAACGATACGCTATTTCATAATGACTCTACTCCTAGCAACTAAGGTTGTCCATGTTGTTCTTTCCTTATAAAATTATTCTAAACAAGTGTGTATGATCCTTAAATCCTACTAAGGTTCATATTGATGGTAGGGATGTCCATAATGTTCTTAAGTCACTCCAAAAGGTTTAGAAGATGATTCCATGAGTCTAGCATGCATTATATATAGTATCTATTTTACTCTACCGAGCCGTGCTATAGTCGGCCGGGTACGGCACCTATTGTGCAACCACTGATCAGTTGGGTTTACCGAGCTCCACGTGGCCGGGTACGATTCTACCGAACCTTATGATGGTCGGGTACGCTTTTACCGAGTCCTCTTTGAGGCCGGGTACGATATGATGATGATGCCCACAGAGGCGAATGTTTTAAAAAGTTTATGTATATATATGTATTATGCATTTCATATCAGTAACCCCCAGAGGCACTCTGATGTTACAGGTTGTATCTCCTTTATCTCTCTCTTTACATTACTGTTCTTGTTTATGCTTTCCTGCCTAACATACTCGGTACTTTATTCGTACTGATGTCCCTTTTGCCTGGGGACGCTGCATTTCATGCCCGCAGGTCCCGATTGATAGGTTGACAGTCCTCCTAGTAGGCTATCAGCTCAGCGAAGGTGTTGGTGCACTCCACTTGCTCCGGAGTTGCCTATTTGGTCAGTATGCTTTGGATATGTATTGATTGATATGGCGGGGCCCTGTCCCGACCTTTATGATTTTATGTACTCTTAGAGGCTTGTAGACATATGTCAGGTGTATGGATAATTGTATGGCCTTGTCGGCCTATGTTTCGAGTTTACTAATGGTCATGTCGGCCTTATAGGCCCGTATGTCACATATATTAGTTTGTATATCATGTTGGGTCTTCATATGTTGACTATTCCCTTATGTTTTATTCTTGTTATCTCAGGACGAGTTTTCTAGCTCATTTACTCATGATAACATGATAAGAAAGATATGTTACGTTGGTACTCGGTTGAGTAAGGCACCGGGTGCCCGTCGCGGCCCTTCGGTTTGGGTCGTGACAGAAGTGGTATCAGAGCAGTTCTGTCCTAGGGAGTCTACAAGCCGTGTCTAGTAGAGTCTTGTTTATGGGTGTGTTGTGCACCACACTTATAAGCAGGAGGCTACAGGGCATTTAGGTCTGTCACTCTTTCTTCTTACTCTAGATCGTGCAGTAGAGCTCAGTTGTAAGAATTCAAACTCCTAAATTCGACTTTAGTCATAATACAACGATACCTACTTCCACAAAGATAGTTGGTAAGAGATTACATGTGGATGTGAAAGAGTTGAGTCAGAGGAACTCGATTTCACATCATACTTATGATGAGTAAATATGAGGTCTTCAACAGATCGTGTGTGTACTAAGATGTGTATGCTTCTTAATAAGGAGCCTTAAGGCAAGGATATCTATTCACGAATATGGTGAAAATCTATGAGGGATTCAGAAGCTAGATACAAGTTTCAACAAGTAAAAGAAGTAAGGTGAAGAGGGGTACAAGGCACCCAGATAATGAAGATTATCAATATTTTCAAATCAGGCAGAGAAATATAAGCATTTTGGTACCTTCATCAATGACAGAGGTAAGTACAATTGGCCACACCCATCTCAGTTATGTTCTATGGGAGCTAACAGATATTATTTAAGAGAAAGATGGGATATCAGGATCCAGTTGGAGTTAGAGTAACCCAAAAATTGTGGATAGGTTGTTATTATTAACCAATGTTTCCGAAAGATGGTACAAATGTGGTAAAAGATATCCTTCTAAGACACCCAGATGGTGAACTCTAGAGTAGTACAATCAGATACGAATACTGGAATATTCAAAAATTTCAGAATATAGGCAGTGGGATCCTAGAAGGGACAAATATTTACCTTAGTATGACTCTAGCCCCGAGTAAAAAAAAAGAATGTTAGGCATTCTAATGAGATGAAGCTAGGGGAGCTTATAGGGAAAGAACTTTTTGTTGAAGTTTTCAGAATAAAGTGATAGACAAAAAGAATATTATCCGGAGAATAAGAAGAAAATAAATGAAGCATCATGAGTAAGATGTGATATAGGGGTGATAACAGTAAATCAAAATATGACACGATGACAGAGTCTATAGTCAAAGTGAAGGAAAATACAAGAGGTGACAAGCCTTAAGGCAATAAAAGAGTATAAGCCATAAAATCATATTTTTATTTCGAGAAATGAGTTGGTGACTTCAACGTGATTACCAGGAGGAAAGGTTAGACCCCAGAGTAATAAAAATCAGTATGGGCTGGTGAACAAGATAAAACCGAACATGAATTAGGGCCCGGAGGATTTGATAATGGTCGACATCGTGAGAATTTCAAAGATCGTGCTCCAAACAATAATAGAATAGACAACAGACGAATAACCTTTAAAGGTTATTTAGGAAGTCGCTTACCTAAAGCAAGCACTCTGAGCAGAGTTAATCTTAAGGGACTAAATGTGCCAGTTACCGTAGGTGTCACCTTCGTGCGTAAGAAATTTAGTTATCCCTGGTACAGAAGGTTACCATAAGGTGATTAAGGTTCATTGATAATGTGAAAAGACGCCGAATATGAAAAGGTAAAACAAGTATAGGTAGATCGTCGTAGTACTAAATCTTAGTACTCCCCTGAAGGGGGGAATATGGTGTGATATGGTATTAAGTCGGAGTTAAGCGGTTCAGTTAACTATGGAATGGTAAAGGAAGAATGTGGTAAAAAGGAGAAAGGGATGATGTTGCATTTATTCAGTTCCTGCAGATATGTTGCGAATCCAGAACATTATACAAGCACGACACCGGGGAGAGGCAGTAAAAGTTTCCGGCCAGGATGTTATTGATAAATAAGTATGAATGGACATTTGATACATCTGGAGCTAGTGGTGAGAGATAAGTTAAGACAAAGGATATATCCCAAGAGGGATTATGCAGAATATACATACATATATATATATATATATATATATATATATATATATATATGAGAATGGACCAACGAGTAATTAGTAGTTGATTTAGGAAGAGCCCAGTTATGGCTAGACAAGAGGTCACGGATAAATCAATAGATCATGCAAGATAAATGTAGTGAACTGCAGCATAATGAATTTAGTCTCGCAGATACAAGATCGCAATCATTTGAAAAAAATTCAGATAGGAGTTGAGGCAATTAAAGGTACCACTTTTAAAGGTTTAAGAAAATAAGAGAGAGTGTCACTAAGGAGACAATAAAAATTTGAGCTTAGAAGTAACCCTACGAGCACAAAGGCATAAATTTATGTAACTAAGGATTATTATAGGCAAGTAAGAATAACGAAAATTACCTTCGGGTGTACGATATATCAAGCTCGCAACTTTACAAGAGCCAGAAGGTCTCCCTAAGTACTACAATGAAAGACTAGTTGAGGAAATAAGGAAGAAGGTTTCCACCTAAGCATAGTGAGCTAGAGAGTAAATGATCCTGTAACAACAGTCTCACTACAATATTGTATACACTCCATAAGAAAGTGGCACCTATCATGGCTAATGAATGGTAAAAAAAGAAGCTATCAAAGGTGATGTTTGAGATCATATAAGGTACAAGAAATTATAGTATTCGTGGGCAAAAAGGACAAGCCAAGTATTCATGCAACAAGTGATAGAACGACCATCAAAAGTAATTGCTTACATTTAAGGACAACTGAGAAGGCACAAAAGGAAATTTATGGTGCTATCAAGTTAAAGGAAGGTTGGGAGTAGTATAAATAGATCGGTGTAGGTCCTAAGGTAAAGTATTGTAGAGCAACAAGGTTTTAGGTAGATAGGAGTAAGGATATGAAAAGATGAGTGAGAAGGTGACGAGAATATGTATGTCCTCGGGATTAAACCCATCAAAACAAGGGAGCTGATGATTTCCATATGAATAAAAAACTCTATACAGCCTGAATGAACCCAGAGGAGTCTAAGACTAGGTGCATTTAGAAGAGATGGAATGTTGCCCTGGCGGTAGAATAAGGGTGTAATTGTGATAGATAAGAGGATGATTCTTAGGCCTTTGATTGAGTAATGATTTAACGAGAAAGGGATTTCATTAATTGCACGGGATTAGAATACCCCCATAAGATGAATCGCGTTGGGATGCAATGAAATATGGTTATTGAAGTATAGTATTATCCCTAGGTGGATCAGGAAAATCACTTCAGATGTTCCCCAATAAGATGTGAGCCCTAGTGACAGTGTATTACGTAAGAGGTTGCAAGTTATCAGTGATAGATTATAGATCAACATTAAGGTGAATAAACAATAGATGGGTACAAGTTCCAAAGTATGAGATGAGATTTGTTTGTTATTCTTAAGATGAATAAAAATGAGGAAGCACTAAAGGACTTAGATTTATACATATAGGATAAGCAGCGAGAGAGTAACCTGGAGTTGGGTAGCAAGTCTCGGTAATTATAAAACAAAGTAAGTTTTATGGTATAGTATAACCTGCCTAGATGTAGTAAATCCATAAGGATAGATATGCAAGGCTATGAAACAAGAGATAGCAATAGTCTTAAGTTCGATAAAGTACCAAGTGAAATACATCAATACACCTATAGATGCCTAGAGGGACAGCTTTTCATAATTCTGTATATGTTCATACGGTGAGGCTTATAGATTGGCTAAAAGATGGAGGAAAAAGGGAAGACGAGTCGCTAGGCACTCATATAAGGACACAGTCGTACATACTGCATGATATAAGGTAGCAAATGTTACGATGTTGGAAAAATTCCGACCACATGTCATGGCGTGACAAAGAGGCCTAAAAGGGGGGAATGCCCAAGCGTTTGGATTTATTCACAAAACTGTTGCTTAGATGGCAAGATGAACATTAAAGTATTCGTAAGAGCCATAGTTTATGAAATTGATAAGTGCATCAGTCAACATTCGAGGACGAATGTTCCAAAGGGGGGAATGATGTTACACCCCAAGTTTTCATACGTGAGAGTACATCGTAAGTCATTGATGTAAGCTCGGAAATGAGATTCTATTTGGAAGCAAATAAAGTAAGTTAATAATGTTACCTTGGAGGTTACAAATATTTAAGATCATGAATAACGATTACCAAGAGGGTTGGAAATCTTAGAAGCTAAACCAATTGAAGAAAATAAGTTTCGTCGAAAGTCGACAAGTTTCGAATGTTATAACATGTACTTTGGGGTGAGACTAGGGTTATTAACATGATAAGGAGGTTATTCTATGAGTTATTTTAGTCGTATGATATTCATTTTCTACATTTTGAAGGCAAGCAAGTTGTGGAACAAGAGTTGGCAAAGGTCATCACAAGTTACATTCATAAATTTGCTGAAATTTAGGTCAAATGTATCTGAGAATTTCTCCAAATATACTTGGAATAATGGGGTGTTCTACCTACCAAATTGAAGGTCTACGAGTCTAGTTTCTAACGCATTAAACCGTTTGTCAATACGACATCGGAGTAGAGAGATATTCGCATTTTTGCGAGACCGCGCAAGCAGCTCCCAATGGGACCCACTTAGGCGGTGGTTGACCTACTTCAATTTATAAACGATTTGGACGCCTATTTTTGCTCATTTTTCAACTAAAGTTCGTCTCCAAACTTCTCCTAACTCTCCTAAACATATATCACAAGTGTTTGAAGTGATTCCAAAGTGATTACACCATATTTCAACATCAAAACTTAGTTCTAGTGAAGAACAGCACCTCTTTGAGGTTGTGTTGTCATTGAGGATTGTTGTGGGCTGTATTTGGATGAAATTCCAAGTTGCTGCTGCTGTATAAGGTGAGTATAACAACCTACTAATTGTGCTTAAGCTTGCTTGTATGTTGGTTAAGTTGTTAGGATGATAAACTATAAGATAATACTTGGACTAGCTTAAGTCACTTCTATGGTGTTGTATTGCTATTAAGGGTTGTTGTAAAATGAATATAACTTGGATTTTGACTTGAAGTTACTATAGGAGGTATGTATATTGTGTTCTTGCTTGTGCCTAAGGTTATCTTGATATTGATTAAGTTAAATGGATGGGCTAGACCTGAACTAGTGAATAAAGTTGCTAGTTGGAGATAGTTGAAGTTGTGGATTATTTTCGTTGTTATAAATATATGGTATAAGGCTGGAATCATTGATTAATGACTTCATTATCAAGTTAATGATACTTTTATGTTGAAGTAAGAAGTCTATAAGGATTGATAAGGGGTATACGGATTCCAATCGGAGTTTGCCGCTCGTCGTAATGTAGTTGTGACTTGTTGTGGTTATATGGTGTCTTGATATTGATAATTATGTATTGATGGATTGCTCTGGTCATTGTTGTTGGTATATGGTATTGGAGGAGGCCCTTGTTACAATGGAGATGCTGCCCAAATTTACGTAAACGAGCTACTAGCTTAAGTTATAGACTTAGCCTTTGCTCAGCACTGATTTTGAATCTCCTTATACTATGATAGATTGAGTTGACTTGTTTGAAGAGTTGATTGGAAGGGATTAAGGACTCAACGGGTTTAAGGTATGTTAAGGCACTTTCTTCTTTCTTTTGGCATGGTCTAAAATGAAATGAACATAAACGATACGCTATTTCATAATGACTCTACTCCTAGCAACTAAGGTTGTCCATGTTGTTCTTTCCTTATAAAATTATTCTAAACAAGTGTGTATGATCCTTAAATCCTACTAAGGTTCATATTGATGGTAGGGATGTCCATAATGTTCTTAAGTCACTCCAAAAGGTTTAGAAGATGATTCCATGAGTCTAGCATGCATTATATATAGTATCTATTTTACTCTACCGAGCCGCGCTATAGTCGGCCGGGTACGGCACCTATTGTGCAACCACTGATCAGTTGGGTTTACCGAGCTCCACGTGGCCGGGTACGATTCTACCGAACCTTATGATGGTCGGGTACGCTTTTACCGAGTCCTCTTTGAGGCCGGGTACGATATGATGATGATGCCCACAGAGGCGAATGTTTTAAAAAGTTTATGTATATATATGTATTATGCATTTCATATCAGTAACCCCCAGAGGCACTCTGATGTTACAGGTTGTATCTCCTTTATCTCTCTCTTTACATTACTGTTCTTGTTTATGCTTTCCTGCCTAACATACTCGGTACTTTATTCGTACTGATGTCCCTTTTGCCTGGGGACGCTGCATTTCATGCCCGCAGGTCCCGATTGATAGGTTGACAGTCCTCCTAGTAGGCTATCAGCTCAGCGAAGGTGTTGGTGCACTCCACTTGCTCCGGAGTTGCCTATTTGGTCAGTATGCTTTGGATATGTATTGATTGATATGGCGGGGCCCTGTCCCGACCTTTATGATTTTATGTACTCTTAGAGGCTTGTAGACATATGTCAGGTGTATGGATAATTGTATGGCCTTGTCGGCCTATGTTTCGAGTTTACTAATGGTCATGTCGGCCTTATAGGCCCGTATGTCACATATATTAGTTTGTATATCATGTTGGGTCTTCATATGTTGACTATTCCCTTATGTTTTACTCTTGTTATCTCAGGACGAGTTTTCTAGCTCATTTACTCATGATAACATGATAAGAAAGATATGTTACGTTGGTACTCAGTTGAGTAAGGCACCGGGTGCTCGTCGCGGCCCTTCGGTTTGGGTCGTGACAGAAGGGCTTCGGGAGTTGATTCTGGAGGAGGCCCATAGCTCGCGGTATTCCATTCATCCGGGTGCCACGAAGATGTATCAGGATTTGAGGCAGCACTATTGGTGGAGAAGAATGAAGAAAAATATTGTGGGATTTGTAGCTCGGTGTCTCAATTGTTAGCGGGTGAAATACGAGCATCAGAGACCGTGTGGCTTGCTACAGCAGATGGATATTCCTGAGTGGAAGTAGGAGAGAATCACTATGGATTTTGTTGTTGGACTTCCACGGACGTTGAGGAAGTTCGATGCTATTTGGGTGATTGTGGATCGGCTGACCATGTCCGCGCACTTCATTCCTGTGTGTACTACCTATTCTTCAGAGCGATTGACAGGGATCTATATCTGAGAGATTGTTCGTTTGCATGGTGTCCCAGTTTCCATCATTTCAGGTAGAGGTACTCAGTTTACTTTGTAATTTTGGAGGGCCGTGCGGAGAGAGTTGGGTACTCAGGTAGAGTTGAGCACAGCTTTTCATCCTTAGACGGACGGGCAGTCTGAGCATACTATTCAGATATTGGAGGACATGTTGCGTGCTTTTGTCATTGATTTCGGAGGATCATGAGATGAGTTTCTACCGCTTGCAGAGTTTGCTTATAACAACAGCTACCAGTCGAGTATTCAGATGGCTCCATATGAGGCTTTGTATGGGAGGCAGTGTAGATCTCCAGTTGGTTGTTCGAGCCCGGTGAGGCTAGGCTATTGGGGACAGATTTGGTGCAGGATGCTTTAGAGAAGGTGAAAGTGATTAAGGAGAGGCTTCGTACAGCGCAGTCGAGGCAAAAGAGTTATGCTGATAGGAAGGTTCGGGATGTGTCCTATATGGTTGGCGAGAAGGTTATGTTGAAGGTTTCGTCCATGAAGGGTGTTATGAGATTTGGAAAGAAAGGAAAATTGAGTCCGCAGTTCATTGGGACTTTTGAGGTGCTCCGGAGGATTGGGGAGGTGGCTTATGAGCTTGCTTTGCCACCCAACTTGTCGAGTGTGTATCCGGTATTTCATGTTTCTATGCTCCGGAAGTATATTGGGGATCTGTCTCATGTTTTGGACTTCAGCACGGTTTAGTTGGATGATGATTTGACCTACGATGTGGAGCCAGTAGCTATTTTGGGTCGTCAGGTTCGAAAGTTGAGGTCAAAGGATATAGTTTCAGTGAAAGTGCAGTGGAGAGGTCGGCCCGTGCAGGAGGCTACTTGGGAGACCGAGCGGGAGATGCGGAGCCGATATCCTCACCTGTTTGAGGCTTCAGGTATGTTTCTTGACTCGTTCGAGGACGAACGTTTGTTTAAGTTGGGGAGGATGTGATGACCCGGCCAGTCGTCTCATGAGTTATTGTTCTGTTTCCCTATTTCAGCTTCTTTATGCTTCGTTATCCGTGTTTTTATGGTATCAAGTTGGTCGTATCGAGTCCGGAATGAGTTTGGTGAAGTTTGAGACACTTAGTCTCTTTTAAGAAGGCTTAAGTTGGAAAAGTCAATCGGATGTTGACTTATGTGTTAGAAGGCTCGGAAGTGAGTTCTGATGGTTTGGTTAGCTTCGGAAGGTGATTTGTGACTTAGGAGCGCGATCGGAATGTGTTTTGGAGTTGTAGAGAATATTTAGGCTTAAATTGGCGAAGTTGATATTTTGGAGATTTCCATTTGATAGGCGATATTTTGATATAGGGGTCGGAATGGAATGTCGAGAGTGACAATAGCTTCGTTGTGTCATTTGGGATGTGTGTGCAAAATTTCAGGTCATTCGGACGAGATTTGATAGACTTTTTGATCGAAAACATAATTTAAGAGTTCTTGGAGTTCTTAGGCTTGAATCCTATGTTAAATTGGTGATTTGATGTTGTTGTGAGCGTTCCAAAGTTTTGAACAAGTTTGAACGATGTCATGGGATGTGTTGGTACAATTGGTTTGAAGTTTCGGGGGTTCCGGGTAGGTTCCGGGATGTTTTAGGCCAAAAATCGTAGTTGTAGAAGGTCCAGAAGGATTGCAGGCCTCAGAACCCACCAGCGCGGTCCGCACAAAATGAAGTGCGGCCGCGGTAGGTGCTGTGCGGACCGCACAAAATGCAGTGCGGCCTCGGTGGGGAATATTTCACTGGTCCTACTTCGGAAGCTCATATCTCTTGATCTACAAGGAATTTTGAGATGAGTCAAAAACAAAAGTTGTAGCACTTCGTGTCTAGTTTTCAGAAAAGGAAAGATATCGCAATTTGAACATCTGTAGCAAAAGTTATGACCAAAATAATAAATCCTATCACTGCAGATGAAAACATGTGCGGCCGCAGTCGTTTTTGTGTGGATGGCACTGGTTTTGTGCGGACCGCGGTCGTTTTTGTGCGTTCCACAGAGGTGGAAATCCGTGGGGTACTCTATAAATACAAAGTTTTGGGTTTTATTTAATATTTTGACCTAGAGAGCTCGGATTTTGGCAATTTTACGAAGGTTTTTCAAGAAATTCATCGGGATAAGTGATTCTAACCCAGATTTGGCTAGAGTACATGAATCTATCATTGAATTCATCATTTAATTCGTGATTTGGGATGGAATTTGGGAAGAAAATTTGTGGAATCTTCCAAAAATATAAATGATGATTTGAAGGACCAAATTGTATCGGAATTGGATAATTTTGGTATGGTTAGACTCGTGAGGGTATGAGGATTCTGAAAACGTAAATTTTACCCAATTCCGAGACGTGGGCCCGGGGCTCGGGTTTTGGTAATTTCGGGAATCATGCCCTTTGTTAATTGTTCTCGCTTGGGCCTTGTTTCCTTAGCATATTGTGACGTATTCGTTCTGATTTTGGATAAATTCGACGCGCGTGGAAGCCGATTTGAGGGGCAAAGGCGTCGCTAGCTAGAGATTTAGCAGATTCGAGGTGAATAATGATTGTAAATGATGTCCTGAGGGTTTGAAACCCTGGATTTGCACATTGTAGTGCTATATTGAGGTGAGACACCCGCTCGATGACGAGCGTGGGGTCATGCACTATTGGGGATTGTGACTTGGTCCGTCCCGATTGATGATTTTACCGCGTATTTGACTGAAACTTATTTGCTATCATCATGATTTGGGCTGATTGCCATATTTGAACTTTGTGCCAACTATTTGAATCCTTTAGGGATTTTTATTACTATTTCCTCACTGTTTTGATTTATTACTTGAACTCAGTCATGATATTTTCCACTACTTTACTACTCAGCCATTTTTACTCAGTTTTGAGACTTAAATGATATTTATAAATGATGTTTTGGGCTGAAAATACTGTTTTACTATTGCCCGAGGGGCTTGTGATGATTTTTTGGACTGAGTAAGGCCGAGGGCCTAGTTGTGAGGATACATTGATACTGATATAAGGTCGAGGGCCTGAGATACATAAATATGTCACGAGGTGGCTTGATTGATATGAGGCCAATGGCCTAGATTTGATGCCACGAGATGGCTTGATATTGTGCTTGGGCCGTAAGGGGCCCCTTCCAGAGTCTGTACACCCCCAATGAGCGCGTGTACCCATTGTGATGTGAGATTGAGCCCGAGGGGCTGATATTGTTCTGAGATTGAGCCCGAGGGGCTGAAACTGTTCTGAGATGTTGCCCGAGGGGCGAATTTGTTGATACTGTGTTCGAGGGGCGAACTTCTATTTGTTTACTTACCTGTCAATTACTTGTTTTACTTGTTAAAAGGGATTTACTTGACTCTTCACTGTTTTACTGTCTTTAAGTGATTTTTACTATTTCAGTATAGAATGCCTTGTGTTTTATGTGTTTTCTTACTTTCAGTCGTTATTTACATTTGTTAGTCACTGAGTTGGAGTACTCATTTTACTCCCTGCACCCTGTGTACAGATTCAGGCGTAGCTGGTACCGCTCCTGAGTTCTGATTCCTCCAGTTCCAAACGGTTTTTCGGAGACTACGAGGTAGTTGTTGACGTCCGCAGCCCCGTGTCTCTACTTCTCTATCATTTCTGTTTCCTTTCAAACACTTGTAGTAGTTTATGACTTTAGCAGACTAGTATTATGGTTTAGAGATGCTCGCGACTTGTGACACCCCGGTTAGGGATGTGTCGGGTTGGACTTTCCGCATTGTTATCGATATTTCCGCTATTTAGTATTGTTTAAATCATGTTTAGACTATTTTTATGTTGATTAACTGCTTTAAAAGTTGAGTTGAGTTGAACTGGCTGGCCTTATCTTCACGAGAGGCGACATCATGATTGGGTACGGGGTTAAGATCATGACAAGTTCGGGGTTCGCGGGTTAGGGGTTAGGGGTTAGGATTGTGCATGGAAAATGACGTGATGGAACCCTTTATTTGAAAATTGGAATGTTCGTCATATCTTAGTCTAAATTAATGAGTGATTTGTCGACGTTCCACTCATAATTAATGAGTGCCATAATGAAATTAATAAAAAAAAATGGACCAAGATAAAAAAAAAATTAATAATTATTAAAATACAATTAAATCGCTATCACTTCCATTTTCTTGTGGGTCAACTTATTGTTTTCAAAGTGATCTTCCCAATCATGTCAATTTGGTATATAGACCAATTCAGATATATTAGTTTACTCATTTAATGTCAATTAATTTAATCAGACACCGTTTATAGTTTAATTTTATTTACTCACCACTCATACATTTGGTGGGGAATATCCTCTGTGTTTCTCTGGAAGTCCAGGCCGGCTAAAATGTTGATGGAACAAATTAATTAACAAATAGGATATAAAAAGAATTATGTAATAAATTATAAAAGTAACATTAATAAAATGATGTGGACGTTATAGATATATAGTTACGTGCATTAAACTAAGATGGTGATAAATATTCTTTTTAAAGAGTTAATAATTGAGATACTTAGCTTTTGTTTCTATTTTTGACTTATAAAAGGGATATCCCAATAATAAGTTTATTATACATAGAAAGACGGCAAAAAGACAGAGTAAGTGTTTTTGCATGAAAGTAAATGATAATTGGATTAAGCAACAATTAAACCAAAAAGAAGCTTATAAAGGAGTACTTAATTGATTAATTAAACAAATTAATTTGGTTTGCCGTCCATGTTAAGCTTGCTAAAGTACAAGAAACTACTTTTTACACATTTAAACATAAAGTTGGGTTTTCACAGCTATCACCCCATGTTCCAATTCAATATCCAACTAAATCCGAATTCGCATCAGAAAATTTTGTGTGGTGAGAAAAAATGCTCCCTAATTCCCGTGTGAGGTCAGGTGACAGTCAACAACTCAGGCAAAAAATGCTAAAAAGCAGTTAACGATGCAAGAGATATTTTCCTCTTATATACTAAAAAAGAGGGTATGTCGGGTGGCCCCAAAGAGGAATTGACCAGTGGTGCTTGGTCGAAGCTCCATTAGGTAGTCATTCCCTTCTCAGAGAACTGCACGTGAGACTTCCACCTCATGCGGCTGTGTCCCGAGCTTCCGTCATCGGCCTTAGCATTAAACCACTATCTATGCATGTATTTTCAGCCTGGACTGGCGAATCTTTTGTTGTAAATTTTACGGAAAATACTTCATCACAAAACCTGTAGAGAATTCTTCAAAGCTTGAGGCGTGTCAAAGACACTCTCATTAAGGATATTTTATCCGATTTGGGTGTATCCCCAGGATTCAACCAGCCCTTCTAGTATAAAACTAGGAGCATAAACTAACAAAGATTTATTCAGCTTGGTAGAAAATCCAGCAGAAGGAAAGAGAGTATTTTTTGTATACTTAGTATCTACCACACCAGAAAGAATATATGCATATCATTCTAAGAACTTGAGTAGTTCTTGAATCATCAAAATAAATAAATCATTCTTCCTGTTCTTCAACTTGGGTGTAGGACACACGATTAACTTTATTAGCACAAATCTGCTTAGTAGCACGAGAGTCTAACATCCAATATGTTGCATTAGCCATAAGAATCACTGACCACAACAATTATATCATCCGCTTAGTCAAAATTATTTTTAACTTTGCAGGATTATTATTTCTCTCGAATCCTTTTATACACTGAGAAACATATAATGGCTTAGTGTGCTCCCACAAAACAATTATTATTTCTAATAAAGTTTGTTCTCAAATAATTAACTCATAGTTATATGAAGAAAACTCAGTCATTTTTCGACATTCACATGAATGACCAAGAGATAAGCAAAGTTTATTTTTAGATTATAAAGTACTTCAACCAAAATGCAATATACTTGGCTCTCCAATATATATTGTCGCCACAAGAATCACAAATTTCGTAAGGCTCATAAAAAATTATTTCAGCGAGGCAAGGACGGAAAAAGCAATCGACAATAATATACATATATGAGTTCTTTTAGATACATGTATAATAACCATTTTGATAAAATCAAATTTAGAATCACTCAAAAGTTCACTTATGATCTCTAGCAACATAAGTAAACTATAAAATATTGATGCATTAGAAAATTAAATTTTACCACCGCTTAAAACAAATAACATATTGCCTTTTCAAAATTCTTAGAGAGGAAATTCAAAACATTCAAGATAAAAAGAACTGCAAAAGCATCACTTATAAGACTAAAAGGTTAACATGCATTTTCTTTCACAATACAAAATGTACATAAAAATAACACGTTACAAATCGATATTAGTAAATAATGCACAGCCCGAAACACTAATAAAATTAGAAATAAATTATATGTATATTCTTAACTTCAAAGTTTATCTCTGCCTATTATATTCTCACCAGAATAAGCATAAAAGAAAATTGTATTCGTTCAATTACGCGTACCTGACACTTAGATATAATGTTACACAAAAACCTATCAAGCGAAAGATATTACCGTATGTATTTAAAGTCCATCAGATTTCCATAAGTAGTATTCTCCATAAGAATAA
The DNA here is from genome assembly GCF_000393655.2 of Nicotiana sylvestris. Classification (NCBI taxonomy): domain Eukaryota; kingdom Viridiplantae; phylum Streptophyta; class Magnoliopsida; order Solanales; family Solanaceae; genus Nicotiana; species Nicotiana sylvestris. The sequence continues at coordinate 176,730,545 of NC_091061.1, forward strand.
AGTAAAATATCCTTAAGATTGTTATAAGTCTTACGGAAAATACTTCATCATGAAACCTGTAGAGAATTCTTCAAAGTTTGAGGCGTGTCAAAGATATTGTCCTTAAGGATATTTCACTCGGTTTGGGTGTATTCCACAGGATTCAACTAGCCCTTCTGGTATAAAACTAGGAGCATAAACTAACAAAATTTATCCAGCTTGGTAGAAAATCCAGTAGAAGGAAGGAGAGTATTTTTTATTTACTTAGTATCTACCACACCAAAAAGAATATATGTATATAAAGAATGTGTATATATATAGGTGAATGGAATCAAATAGCCATGATGGATGAGTAATGGTCCAAGGTTACAAATGTGGAATAATGACTCATTATTCTATGAAATAATAAAGACACTAAATGTTTAATAAAATGAACCTCTACGCTTTCACAAAATATGAATATGGACGCTTTCTTTTGAGATATCATATCCCAATTTTTCTAATATCTTTTGCTTCTAGGATGGTGTTAAAAATAATTTCATACCTGTTTAACCCAAAAGATGTTAGAATCTTTCTGGACAAATCAATCAAAAACGAAGGGGTAAATCCTAGTTAAAGATAATTAACTCTAGATCCGAGATGAGTAATACGAATAGAAAAACATAGTCGAGTATAAATATTGGCCGTGATTATGGCTAGATTTAATAGCATAAAGAAATATGCATTAAGTAACATTAAGTGGCGATAAAATGTAAATAAAGGAAAAGATTCACCCAATTTGAGTGAGATGGATCTTCTTTCATTTGGTAGAGACGAACGATAGACCAATACAAGAACCTTAGGACCCTTTTTGGATCCGATGAAGGTATGAGATTACAGATCCTCCAGAGAGATGTGTTTACATATTTTCTAGAGAGAGGGAGAGGGAGAGAGAGCCCCCTTTTTTGGAAGTCCTCTCTTCCTATTTATAAGGGGTATCTATTGAAAATCCTAAAAAAGTACAATTAGAGGGAGTAGAATATTCCCTTTGAGGACTCCAAAGCAAACTAGTTATTTCATCACTGTCCGACCTCGGCCTTATTGATGACTGTCCGACCTCGACTATTGCTGACTGTTTGACCTCGGCTTGTCCGATCACGATCTGTCCGACCTCGGCCTTATGTTTCCGCGTGCCAAATTTCTCTGATCTAATTTTGACCCATACAATACCCAACACTCGAACTTGGGACGTGTAGAAGTAGTATTATTACCACCATTGATTAAGTCATATGAAGAATACTAGGCTTTTTTTTCTTTTTTCTTAGTACAAAGTACAGATTTTTATCCGCATTTAACTAAGAGCAATCATTAAGATGAAAGCAACAGAAGGTATCTGCAAACCACGTCCAAATGTCCTCACACATTTTGGCGATTAAGCCGAGATAATCAATTTCTCTGATTAATTGATTCATTCCATATGGTCGTTGTTAGCCGTCTTTTATCCTTAGACAAATAATTAATGAATATGAATGAAGTAGACTCACTAACTATAAGAAGATAAGCATGTTTCTTTTGATAATTTAAGTGACATGACCATATTTAGAATTTTCTTTGTATTTATTTGAAGTTCGACCTAAAAAATTATTGGAATTTTCACCAAAAGAATTCAAATTAATATGATTACGAACCTCACCCAACCATTCAATTGCACTAATTAATACTTACCCGTTTGGTACGATGGCAAACGTTTGATATTTAAAAATTCAAATTAGAGACTAGTATGTGGTGTTTTTATTAGTGTAAAGCATATCTTAAACTATGTTAGTGAAATATTAAGTCTTTTTTTTTAAAATATGTATATAGTAATCATCAAGTACTTAATATTTACTGGTCACACTAATTCGGAAATGTATGTGGAACATTAGGGGGGGGGGGGTATATACTCACTAATCAAATAATTTTTATTTTTAGAAATTGAGTTCGATATTTTTGGTTAAAAGTGAAGAAATCTCGTTCATTCACGGGTTCTTTATTGAGAATCTATGGTCTAAACTCCAAATAATCATCTCAACCTACTAATTTAAAGAGTTCCTTTTAAAATATACTTAATTTTTTTGCAAGTAGGATATATCACCACAGAACTACTTCTTAAATCAATTTTCGAACTCCAAAAAATGTTATTGACTGTCATATTCGAGTTAAGATGAGCCATTACTTGAAAAAAGGTGAGGTGTCAAAATAATTCTAGTAATTTCCAGTACTTTTAATAGATTCCTTTCATGTCATTGTCAAATATGTATAATAAGCTTATCGGTTCATATTAAATTTGGTGGAGTATATATTCTATTTATAATTTTCAGTTAGATCATTACTTTTTTGTGCTTCAGCTAGCGGTGGACCTACGCTATATCGGGAGAGATTATCGGCATCCGTAAAATTCAATAAAAGCTTTAAAAATATATGTATATATTTTTAGAAAATAATGATATATTAGTAATGATATATTATATACCAAGCAGATTTTAATTGAATTCAAAAGTACACCCGCAACCTTCAACTCTTGGATCCGCCTCTGGCCGTCTACATTCATGCTGCCAATTAACTATACTTATTCCCCCTCGTTAAGTCCATGTATATATTCGTATACAAAATTAAAAAGAAGAAAACAAATATTCAATTGAGTGGTATCATGATTCTTAAAACATGAGAAAATGTAGCTATAATTACGAAGAAATTAAAGAGATCAAAAAAACATTATTTCAATTGATGAAAAGAAATACTCTCTCTAGCTAGATTTTATGTCACATTCTTCCCTTTGTAATTTATAATCTAAGAATAATGGCACTTTTCTTTGTTTTAAAAACCTCTTTAATTTTGAATTTTATTTTGATCTTTAATAGTATGTTCCTATTATCAAATATAGATGTAGATTTGGTCCAAACTTTATATAAGTTTTGAGAAAATTATTAAACATGTACGTATTAAAAACGAGAAAGTGGGGCATCATTGTTTGAGCAAAAAGTGTAAAACCCTTTTGTCGAACTAATTATTGATAATAATGAAGGTAAATATACTTAATTAATTCCAGATCCAAACATACGGAGTGCGAATTAAAAGAAGAATATGAACGCTTAAGATTTCTTAATGTAATAATCGTACATCAAACATGAGAGATGAGCTTACATCTAGGGCAGATATGCGTCATAATCATGGGAGCAAGGAAGGGGAAGAGAGGTAACTGTTGATGATGAAGAGATTCCTCTTATTTACTCTATTCTCGTAGCTATCTCCAAGAATCCCCCCTTTATCTAGGCTTTTCCCCCATATATATAGTTCATTTCCTTTTTATCCAATGGTCTTTAATTGGCGTACTTTCTTACGACTGTACCTTTCGTCGTTTGCTCGAACACAACGCTCGTTCTGTGATGTACGCTTTTCGACGATTTGACCCCGGCGATGGCCGAGGTGCTCGTTGCTATCTCGCCCCGTGGGCATGATTACGGCTTGGTCAACCCCTTATCACTCCTCTTAAGAACGACCATTCTAGTCAGATTTTGATCCATACAGTTAGTCCCTCCATCCGTCGAGGTCGCCTCTTAGCGGGCTCAACGGACGGACTTTGTCGATTCAAAAGTTAGGAGAAATATGAATGTTATGCATTGAGCGAGATCCTTAGATCGAGGTGGCGACGTGATGCTTCAATGGCACGATCGGACCGTTACGTCCGTTCGGAGTTGAATCGTTGTACTGATTTGATGCATCATGAATAGACATTATCATTATGGCGCACATTCCCAAGCATTGTGTCGTTTCTTGTGCCCAATCAGCTTTGATTAGCGCTCTTGGGATTCTCGCTTAGGACATTTGTGTTCCTATAAATAGGGGAAAACCACCATTCGGTTGCTACACTTTGCGATTTATCTGAAGAATTTTGTAAACCTTCACCTTCTTCAATATTTCATACTTCTGATTTCATTCTCCTGTTAGTCAGAACCTGACGGTACCATCTCCAATTTTCCTTCATCATACTCATTTATTCCGATCAATCCAAACAAATAGATGGTACTTCTTCCCAGACTGACAGGCTCGTCAAAGCTTCGGTTTCGGAAAATGACGCACATGTTCTCGGAGAAGGAGCGGAGGCGGCGGAAGATGAAGGAGTTCTAACAGCAGCTCAGATACTGCCCGGTCCGGGGAAATTATAGACCGATTTCAATAGCCCTGCCGGAGAAGAACCTGATCCTGCACCCTCTACCATAGATGAAGCGGTGATTGCGGCGCTCAAGACAAAGTGGGGAATTCTAAACCACATTGAAATGGTGCCGGCGATGGGGACGAACATTGTATATCTTCACCACCCAGGGTACTGCGCATTCTATGCGTACCCTTTTGTTGTCGGGTATACGTTTCCTCTCCCCTTCCTAGTGATAGACTTCTGTCGCTTCTACGAAGTGTGCCCGGCTCAGCTTTCACCGTACGTGTACAAACTCTTTCTCATGCTGCTCAAGTACGCGGAGCTCGCCGGTCGAGAGGTCACTTTGGGGCATATGCTTAATATTTTTGCCCCTAATACGTCGAGAGGTCACTTTCGAGGCACGATGATCCATATGCGTCACCGAGGAACAAAGAGTTTGGTGGTGAAGATAGACGACAATGCTAATCGCGGTTTCTGGGAAAGCTATTTTTACGTGCTTACCGAGCACATTGTGGCGGACCCGGCAGGGTTTTCCGAGACATGGAACTTCGCTCGTAAGTTTTCCTTTGTTTATTTTGTGACTTCTTTTGAGGTGGTGGCTGACCGTTCCTCCATAAGTGGCATTGCTAATTTGTTTTTGCTTTCGCAGCAGAGAGATTTCCTCCCCCACCAGTTGACCACATCCGCGAGTGGGCAAATGCTATTCTTCCCCATACAGTGAGGGTCCGCGAATGGGCGTCCTTCTACGAGAGATACGGGCATAAGCCTCTCACTGGTGAGTCAGCCCGTTGCAGTTTCCTTTTTCTTTGACTTGTAATTAATTTGATCTTGTCGCTATATAATCGTTTTTCTTTGTTGACAGGGAGAGTGCGAAGGGCGAGGGCTCCTCCGCTCGCATTCTGTCAACCATCACCTTCTACCCGACCCGTATCGAGGTCTGCTTCCCGTCCTACAACGAGAGTTACTCAATCTGCACCTGCGGTCGGGGTCATGTGCATGGAAATTACTCCTCAGCCTGAGACTCCAGCTCCTGCCGTCCTCTCAATGGGCGAATATTTCCGTACTGGTAGCGGAGAGGGCCCGTCGAAGAGACGACGAGTGGAGTCTGAAGTGGCTACTTCAGCCGAAGCATCCTCTGGGGGCGACCCTCCCTTGATGGTGTCTGAAATTGGTAGTGGTGCTAACTCGGCCGCAGAGGCAAACCTGGTGACAGAGGCTTCGGCCGTTGTGAATGATCAATAGGCTATTGCGACGGACAGACGGGGTCTTAAGGCTGTTGTTGCCGTTTTGGGCGGCCCTTCATCATCCGGAATGAATTCGCGCTTCTTCTTTAGCCACAGAGAGGGGAAATAGTGTCGTGGTTGATGACTACGAGTCTGAATTCGACCTCGATCCTGATGATGTTAGGATGTTCGAGGAGGGCTTTACCTATAATGTTGTAAGAGCGGGAGGTCCTTCCTGAATACTTGAGATTCTATCGGATCTAAATCTTCTGCGGGACACGAAAGGTTTGGTGCCGCAGTTCGATCTTCTATGCTCTGCCGCAGAGTGTGAGGCTCTTTGAGACGTTAGTGATGTCGAATTATCGCATGAAGTGGCCGCTATGGGCCTGAGGGTAAGTTTCTTCTCTTTGTTTTTTTGTCCCTTTTGTTTTTGGCCGCCTTGGCCTTCACCGAATTTTTTCTTTGCTTTCAGTCTTACATGCTAGATATTGAGAGTGCTCACAAGGCTAAATCTTGGGCCAAGATTTTTCTGATGATGCTGGAAAAGTAATGGCGCTACTGCAATAAATGTCGTGAGATGCATGAGCGGCTCAGGGCAGGTAATCAATCTCTCGGGGGAGGAGCTGGAGAAGAGGGATCAGGAGCTGATGCAGTCTATTTGCAGGAATAGTGAGCTCTAGGAGCTACTTTGTACAAAGGACGAAGAACTTGAGTTGGGAAAGGGGTCGCTACAGAGTGTGAGCACCTTCACGCGAAGGTGCTGTCGTTGAAATCTGAACTTGATCAATATGCCGCCAGAGTTGAATCTTTGAGTGCTGAGTGGATGGGAAAGTTGGCCGAGCTGGAGAGGAATGTATTCGAGTTGGAGAATGCCGAGAATGCTCGGGGGTCGACTTTGGCAAGGGCGGCATCGTTGAAGGACACTATTTGTGTCCTTCAATCCGAGCAGGAATTGACAAGGCAATGGCCACGCTAAGGAAGGTAAGGCTCAAAGACCGCATTGGCGAAATTGACCGGGAAGCTTCGAACTTGGGAGATTGGGTCACTGTCGTCGAGGCTGAAAAGGCGCAATTTTTGGCCCAAGTTGAATCTGCCCCTGCCGTTGTTCCTCGCCACTTGGATGAGCTTTGGGTTCATGTTGAGGCCCAACGAGACATATACAATAGTTTGTGAAAGGCAGGTAATGTTTCTGAGGCTGCTTATGAAGGAGCCCGGGTGAAGGCACGAGAGGCTCGTGTCAACTGCGGCTACGACCCCACGACACCGGAGCCTGGCGAAGACACTGATGCTAAGGAGGAGTTTCTTGAAGACAATAATGGGGAGAACGGCTCTGATGACGCCGAGTGAAAAGTTGATGCTGCTTTAGTATATATACTTATTTTTTTGGTTCATTTTTGTCTTGTTTTATTGGGCCTATTTTGGCCTTATGTAAGGTGCGGCCGTTGCGCATGTATATATGAATAAAAGTTGTTTCGCCTTTGTATATCCTTTGATTTTCTTTCCCCTCCCCTTTCTTGTTACATCATTTTGTTTTGGCGTAGACCTTAAGATTTTTGTATGGTGAGCCTCTGATTTTTCGATTTGCGAATCCGGCCTTGACCGGGTCGAGTAGGATCTCGTCGTGTGAGTTCGAATGGAGTTTCTTCGGATTTGCACATTCGGGCGAGAATGACTTTTGACTTGTCGCTTTAGGCGGAATCATCTTTGATTCAAACGAAGTTGACTTCAGATTCACCATTTCGGACGAAGTCGGTTTCGACCTGAACATTTGAGGGGGATTGAATTCAGACTTGCCGATTTAGGCGAAGTAGACTTTTTTATATTTATTCGAACGGGGTCGAACTTGGAATCTGGAGTGAAGTCAATTTCTGACTTATTTGAACAAGTTCGAAAAGCAAATTTTTTATTTGACCATGGCCGGTGGTCGTAAAGTCACTATTTCGAGTAAGATCGAAATGTTAACTCGTGTAATTCGAGCGATGTCAAAATTTTCTTTTCCTCATGGCCTTTGTCCATAAGAGTGTTATTTCTAGTTAAGGTCGAAATGTTAACCCGTGATAATTCGAGCGAGGTCGAATTTTTCTTTTGGCAATGGCTTTTGGTTGTAGGGGTGTCATTCGAACTAAAGTCGAAATGTTAGCCCGTTGTGATTCGAGCAAGGTTGAATCCTTCTTTTGGCGATGGCCTTCAGCCGTAGGGGCGTCAGTTCGAACTAAGGTCGAAATGTTAACCCGTTGTGATTCAGCAAGGTCGAATCCTTCTTTTGGCGATGGCCTTTGGCCGTAGGGGCTTCATTTCGAATTAAGGTCGAAATATTAACCCATTGTGATTCAAGCGAGGTCGAATCCTTCTTTTGGCGATGTCCTTTGGCCATAGGGGCGTCATTTTGAACAAAGGTCTAAATGTTAACCCGTTGTGATTCGAGCGAGGTCAAATCCTTCTTTTGGAGATGGCCTTTGGTCGTAGGGGCGTCATTTTGACCTAAGGTTGAAATGTTAACCCATTATAATTCAAGCGAGGTCGAATCCTTCTTTTGGCGATGGCCTTCGGCCGTAGGGGCATCATTTCTTACTAAGGTCGAAATGTTAACCCGTTGTGATTTGAGTGAGGTTGAATCCTTCTTTTGGCGATGGCCTTTGGCCGTAGGGGTGTCATTTCGAATTAAGGTCGAAATGTTAACCCGTTGTTTTATTGTTAGATTTTAGAGAATTTCATAGGTCACCGTACTGTTTGAGCATGCGTCGGGGTGAATCCTGGTACACTCGATTTTGTTTTTACTGGAGAATATTGGGTGTTCCTTGGCGAGTCCTAGTTTGATTAATTTTGCTCGCATTGGAGAATACGATGTGTTTCCTGCAGTGAGTCCTAGTTTGCTTAAGTTTACTTGCATTGGAGAATACGATGTGTTTCCTGGGTGAGTCCTAGTTTGCTTAATTTTGCTTGCATTGGAGACTACCTTTATGGGGAGTACAAAATGTTGCTCTGTTTTATTCACTGGAGAATGCTATACATGTTCGTTTCATACATATATTGGAGAAGTTTCCATGTATCTAGTCCCTTCATCGTGCGGTCTGGGGAAGTAGTCGGCAGGCCGGGTGATGAAGCATACTTTAAACTTCGAGACACCCCTTTTGTCACCTTGTTAGAAATCTCCCCGAGAGGACCCGACTGGGACGAGACCCCGGTGAAGGAAAAAGGATACGACTTGAGGGGTGCCCTTTCTCAAGGGTTGAAGCGACATTCCAATTGTTTTGTAGTAGTTTTCCTTCTATTATTTCTAGTTGGAATGCTCCTTTGCTCGCTTTCCCATACGAGTGCTCGCATTCCTATTTAAACCAACAATAGAGAATAAACCAAAATGAAATTTTCCGTACCTTGATCCAACGAGTCAGCGAAAAGAGAGGTGTTATAGTGTTACTCGCTCTGCCTGGTGTTTGAATAGTGGTTTTGGATTTGGCGGCCGTGTTCAGCTCTATTTTTAACAGCGTCTAGGCTTCGCGCGGGTTGGGATCCATTTCACTTGCTGAAGTGTTAAAACCGAGTCCCGGTCCAATCTCGTTCGATTTGTATTAACAACAAGGGAAACATGTCATATTTCGTTCATGGACCATCTAATGCATGGGGGAATGTGAAAGTGGGGCAAGATGTGCCCATTCTTTCAAAGAACCACACGACAAGCTGTCGTCCCCTCATAAAGGGTGGGAATGCGGGTTAGTATATAAGGTAAATGCGTCAAATGGGGATGTGGTCATGCCAGATGACCATGATCCTATTTTGAACGTGCGTACGTCGTGCTAAACCTATCACTACTGGCGAGATGTGGGTTTTGCATAGATATTGGTTATGACTTATACTTTTATGTAGCGTCCTGACCTAGATTAGTACGGTTGTCTCGGAGGTTTATTTGCTGCTCTTTCGAGTGGGTGGTGACATTTTGCCGGTTCTAGATATGAAGGAAACTAAGAAATTCCCACAGACGGCGCCATATTGTTTGAGCAAAAAGTGTAAAATCCTTTTGTCGAACTAATTATGAATAATAAAGAAGGTAAATCTTAGCTAAACATAATTAATTCTAGATCCAAACATACAAAGTGCGAAATAAAAGAAGAATATGAACGCGTAAGATTTCTTAATGTAATAATCGTACATCAAGCATGAGAGATGAGCTTACATCTAGGGCAGATATGCGTCATAATTATGGGAGCAAGGAAGGGGAAGAGAGGTAACTGTTGATGATGAAGAGATTCATCTTGTTTACTCTATTCTCGTAGCTATCTCCAAGAATCGCACCCCCCTTATCTGGGCTTTTCCCCCCATATATATAGTTCATTTCCCTTTTATCCAATGGTCTTTAACCGGCGTACTTTCTTACGACTGTATCTTTCATCGTTTGCTCGAACACAACGCCCGTTATGTGATGTACGTTTTCCAACGATTTGACTCCGGCGATGGCCGAGGTGCTCTTTGCTATCTCACCCTGTGGGCATGATTACGACTTGGTCGACCCCTTATCATTCCTCTTAAGAACAATCATTCTAGTCAGATTTTGACCCATACAATCATGTCCCTTTATAATTTTAAAATTAAGAAAGTGACCTTTTTAGATATTTTATGTGTGAGAGAAAATCTGTTACATGTAAAAATAAATCTCTCATGTAAAAGAAAAAAATATTTTTGACAACCTAGTAGTACCCAAATTCATAAATTTCAAATGTTGGATCTTGGATTTGTCTTTGTTTATAACTATAGGAGTATCACGATATGCTTAAGATATCATACGTTTCAAGTACGTTTATCTTGTGTTTAAAAATTTTTCTTTATTTCTTAAATCGATATACAGTCAAAATTGAAACAAATATATAGTATACTCTAATTTTGCGTTATAAAGTAAACAAATATTTATGAAATTTAGGGACAGTAACGTGGGGAAGAGGGACCAGAATAAGAAAGGAGGGAATCGAAAAATAGCAGAATCACATGGTGAATGGACCAATGTATTAGTAGAGGTGTCAGTACGGCGTCGTTCTCTGCAGTTTTTCCCTTCCCAATAATCCTTTTCACGGCCCTATGCGTCACATTGCGTTTTGCTGTTAGCAGTGGCAGTGGCCCTCACTCCTCCCTTTTTTTTTTTTAACTTCACCGTTCCCTTGTCCCAGGCCCCAGCCTCAGGCCTAGGCTTTCCCCCCTTTGCTTTTTTTTTTTCGTCATCAAAGGCGAATATAATGTATCTATACGGACTTTAACTAAACTCAATAATTTTAACGTAGAATATAAATTTATATATAAAAATTTACTGATATCATTGTATAAAATAATATGAAGTCAACAATAACAACAATATACCCAATATATTCTCATACTTGGGGTCTAAGGAGGGTAATGCGTACACAAATTTATCCCTACCTAGTGAAGATAGAAATATTATTTTCAATAGACCATAGAACAATATGAACCCATAACTTTAAAAATACAATGAATTCAATGCTAAAAAAATTAAAGCTTGAACCTATAAAACTTCAATTTCTAGATCAGCCTCCGCGTATAACATTAGATATGTGTTTGATGTGTTATATGTGTCAGCGGAATTGAAGGACACATAGCCATCAAAATAATTTTAAATATATTTGGATGACTAGACAAAGGCGACTTAGTCGAACTTTATCAGAAATAACTTTTCTACCTTATAAAAGGTATGCATAAGATTTACGTGCATCTCACCATCATTAAACTTTACTTGTGAAATTCATAAAAACATTAGCAAATACAAAATCTCAACTAATAGATTTAAATATATAATGAATGCAATATTAAAATCTTTACAAGTTGACTTCCGCAAGTTAATTTTTTAAATTCACCTCTACAAGTAGATATTTATTTACCTACTATCAAGCAAAAAAGCTATATTAGCTAGTACTTCTAGTTTGTTAAATGATTTTCTTTTTATTATTATTAAAAAAAATAAAAGAAGAGTGGGGAATTGGCCCGTCAGCAACATAAAAGGCAACAAGAGAGCCGTGCCAGCACCGCAAATGAGCTAAAAAAAGATGCGCACTGCCCACAAATAGATGCCCTTAATTTGTACAAAGGAATAGTTAGAGCTCTCCTGTGCCAAAGCTCGGATCTAGAATTTTAATTTTATTTATTCTAAATTTTAAAATAGTGACTTAAAATATTAATAAATAAATTTTAAATTATTATTTATATATACTAAATAAATTTTTAAGACAAATATATTATTGAGTTCAAGTATTAAAAAAATTATTAAGTTCGACCAAACACGTAACTCAACTTCCACCTCTACCCATGTACCAAGGTTCATGTATACTTCCACATCAGAGACAGAGCTCATGGGTTCACCTTTACTACTGTGTCTTAAGCACCAGAGAATTTGTGGCCCCCTTGATTAGATCATCCATTTATACTTAACCCAAGCGCTCGTCATGCGAGTAGGTACACCTCTACGAATAATTTAGGTGATTTTTTTTTATTTGAAAAAATATTTTTTGGTTTACATAAAAAACGAAAAGAAAAATTCTTTCCTCTCTTCTTCTCATTTCACATAGCAGTAATTGCCCAGGCACAAAATTAAAGAAGAAAAAAAAGATTTTTTACCCACACTAAAGATATATTTATGATTTTAAATATATCATAATATTTTTATTGTTAACATAAAAGTATTAAAGAAAAATTAAGTAGTTAAAAGTTAAAATGTTTTCTAAATATAAGATTATATTATTTCTTTTGTGACCTATTAAATTATAAAAATTATCATATTTATATGAAATAAATAGTCTTTTGCAGAGATGTAAGATAAGACTTCACATAATAGATCCTTATGATTTGACAATGTTGTTTAAAAGTATTTAAATATTAAGTAGAAGTTTCTATGATTGTGAAAATGGTTAACAAACTTTTCCCAAAATTCTTTTCGTAAAAAATTTCCACCACTTTTTATCCCAATAATAGTTTACAGGACCTCATAAAAGAAGACATAAAAGTAATTTACATCTATATTTAATAAATGGTGTCAAAAAAGAAAAATAAAGCCCTTATTATTGCTAGCCTCTTCTCATCCTTATCTTCTCCAGTTCCCCTCCTGTTCCTCTCTTGGAGCTCGCGCCCTCTTCACGAGCACTTCTCCTCTTACTACTCTTCTCAATCTCACAACTCCCAAAAATAAAAAAAAAATATTCAAAACAAAAGGAAACAAAGCAGTCCCCAAAAATCTGAAAGTTGATACAAAAAACCAAGCAAAAAAATCAGACTTTTTTCTTCTTCAAACTCCTCCATTCATCATCCCACATGAAAAATCATCCAACTTTCTTGAAAACCAATTCCTTGTCAAAATTCAGCACTTGTCACACAAACCCAATAATCTGAAAAAAAATCCCACAAAAAAAAAGAAGAAAAAAAAAAGAAACACCATTAGAGAAAATCCCAAGAAAATGAAGAGAGATCGTGATAGAGAAAAATCCCAAGATGGTTCTTCTTCTGGTAAATCTAAGATTTTTGAAGAAGAACAACCAGATGCTGGAATGGATGAGCTTTTAGCTGTTTTGGGCTATAAGGTTAAATCTTCAGATATGGCTGAAGTAGCACAAAAACTTGAACAACTTGAGATGGCTATGTGTACAACATTAGAAGATGGAATTTCTCATCTTTCTACTGATACAGTTCATAAAAATCCTTCTGATCTTTCTGGTTGGGTACAAAGCATGTTATCTGAGCTCAACAACACTTCAGTTCCCTCTAATTTCGACATGATTGGTAGTATTGGAGAAAAAGATTTATGTGTATCTCCGGGTGATGGTGCATCTTCTAGTAGTATTACCATTAATGAGCAAAACAGAATTATTTCTGATGACGATTTGAGAGCAATTCCAGGGGGAGCTGTGTTTGCAACAGAAAGTAATAAAAGACAGAGATCTTGTGTACCACTAACAGCAGATGCAACAACAAGGCCAGTTGTACTTGTAGATTCACAAGAAACTGGTGTTCGACTTGTGCACACATTAATGGCGTGTGCTGAAGCAGTTCAACAAGAGAATCTTAATGTAGCTGATGCGCTTGTTAGACACATTGGAATTCTTGCTGTTTCACAATCTGGTGCTATGAGAAAAGTTGCAACTTATTTCGCTGAAGCATTAGCTCGAAGAATTTACAAAATTTACCCACAAGATTCAATTGAATCATCTTATACTGATGTGTTACAGATGCACTTTTACGAAACATGTCCATATCTCAAATTTGCTCATTTTACTGCAAATCAAGCAATTCTTGAAGCTTTTACAAATTGCAATAAAGTTCATGTGATTGATTTCAGTTTAAAACAAGGGATGCAATGGCCAGCACTTATTCAAGCTTTAGCTTTACGTCCAGGTGGGCCACCAGCATTTAGGCTTACTGGAATTGGACCTCCACAGCCTGATAATACTGACGCTTTGCAACAAGTTGGGTGGAAGTTAGCGCAATTAGCTGAAACTATCGGGGTCGAATTTGAATTTCGAGGATTTGTAACAAACTCATTAGCTGATCTTGATGCTGAGATTCTTGATTTACGGTCAAGTACTGAAACAGAAGTGGTGGCTGTTAATTCAGTTTTTGAGCTACACAGATTATTAGCAAGACCTGGGGCTGTAGAAAAAGTGTTGAATTCGATCAAACAAATGAACCCGAAAATCGTGACGATTGTTGAACAAGAAGCGAATCATAACGCTAGTGTTTTTTTGGACAGGTTTAACGAGGCATTACATTATTATTCAACAATGTTTGATTCGTTAGAGAGTTCAGTATCATCATCGTCTACTGGGTTGACTCAGCCGATTGTTAACAATCAAGATTTGGTTATGTCTGAGGTGTATTTAGGGAGACAGATTTGTAACGTGGTGGCTTGTGAAGGTGTGGACCGAGTTGAGCGGCACGAGACGCTGAGTCAGTGGCGAGTTAGGATGAACTCGGCCGGGTTCGATCCGGTTCATCTCGGTTCGAATGCGTTTAAGCAAGCGAGTATGCTGTTGGCGTTGTTTGCGGGCGGCGATGGTTACAGAGTTGAAGAGAACGATGGGTGTTTGATGTTGGGTTGGCATACTCGGCCACTCATCGCCACCTCCGCGTGGCGGCTCAAGGCGGCCGGTGATGCCGAGTTGTTGTGAGTCAACTCAGGGAAGTAACTGAGTCAACTCGGGTACCCCACCCCCCTTTTCCCTTCCCCTCACATGGTGAATTATCAGTGAATGGATGGTGGGTGGGTGCGTGGGTGGTGATTGTAATGTGAGGAACAATGAGAGAGACGTGCCTCAAAATGGGTCAAATCATGTCTTTTACTTTTTAACCTCTTTATAAGTCAGCCTTTTTTTTTTTTACTTTTTTACTTTCAACCACTCTATATTTTGTTGTAGTGTTTATTGTTTTTCTTTTCTTTTTTGCCTTTTGTGGGTTGGTTAGATTTTCCCCTTTTTACTTGGCCTCAATAAAAAGGCAAGAGCGTGAAGTGTTGGGGAGAACTTTGATTTAATTATTGAGAGTTGTGAAATAAATAATCATTTTCCAAGTTTCTTTTATCTTATTTACATTGTCATAATTTAATTTATTTATTTGTGTAGTGAAATTCACTATTTAAGTTGATTAAAATAAACAACAAAATACTTTGTTGATAAACACATGGCTTTAGCTAATTTCACAGGTTATCTTCCACCCTATTACGATACCAAATAATTCTGAAACTTGAACTATAATTGGCTAGAAAAGTAGCGAGCACCACTCTTTCCTATCATTTTGTTTAAATATAACGAATAAGTTACCTAATACTTACACTTTAATTTTTTACGATAATGAATAATGTGGTACGAAGTTTGAGAATAAAGAATTTTTTATACCTCCAAAATTAGGAATATGTGATCTTAAATATTCGATAATCTTTTGGCTATAACACTATTTAGAGAAATAAAAAATGCATCATTTAAAAAATATCAAGTATAATTTTTGTCATTTTTATAACACACTAAAAAAATATTGTCACGATGAAACATATAAAGAACATATTAGGAAAAAGTTTTTAAAAGAGCGAATATTCACTTGAACACGTGAGTAATAAAAAGTTAAACAGGGGTTAATACATTCAACTATAAGTCTTCGTGTTTGGTGATTTTTCTTCTTCTTGCATTTTCTTTAAATCTTTACATCTCTGTCAATTAATATATTACTACTAGTTCTCAAGGATCTATAGATAGCTTATCAAAATCACACGAACGCTTAATAAATTCTTTTATTTACTTCTTATGCCTCAATTGTCAACTTTATACCTATAAAGTCTTGATCATGCTCGTATTAAATTAATATGGCCAAATTATTTTATTTTTTAATTCCTGCAACAATCATGCATAAATAGTAGTCTGCCCTTTCATAATATCTAATTACCAGTAAAAATTAACTCAAATCATAGTTTATTTTGCAATCAATTTATTTTACATAAGTAGCGACGTGTACGAATGGTGTAATGATTGTCTCGCTATTTCTGACATAGACCTGGTAAAATTAAATTCTTCGTGAAGACGTAGAGTATCAACGGCTAGTCTAGTTCTAACACATGAATGCTACTAGGAGAGTGCAGAATAGATTAGCTGAAGATGGACGAGCGAATGTTGTTGATCGGTCCCAATGTTCAAGTAAAAGATATACAGATTCATTAATGTATTGTTTTACTTCAGTAGCTCTAGGTTTTCTTTTATAAATGAGAAAATATCATTATTAGTTAAAAATGATTTTGTTTGTCTGTCATTAATATCTTGTATAAATATTGACATGTGACTTACTTAATATAGCAAAATGACCTTGAAGATAAGATTTACATTTGTGTCATCAAGATAGAGAAATGGTCAGTATTTTGTTCATATAACCATATTGGGTAGTTTGGTGGTTAACAAATCGCATTTAAAGTCTAAGTTTAGTTCTTTTTTCACGTTAGTATATCTGCAAATCTTGTTAAGAAGCTTGATTCACTTGGTGCTTCTAAATATAGTAATTTGTACCTTAAAGTGGAATCTCCTTTTTCTCCTATTAAAAATAATTAATTGAAAAAGATTGACCTTTTTTTTGTGTGCGGCCGAAATTTATCTTTCTTTTTTGTTTTTCTTTTACTTCTGTCCGAATAATGTTATCTAAAAATAAAAAAATATAAAAAGGAAGAAAAATCATGCTAGTCTCTGTATCCAAGGAATGAGTAGTTATTCAAAATTTAGAATTTAATAAATATAATATTTTGAATTCCTTAAAAAACACGAGTACTTCAATACTTAATTCTTATATTACATTTTCAGACTTATATATATAGGTCCACGCTAAAAAATGATGGGTTCAAATGAATCAATTCACTTTGTTCCAGACTCGCTACAGAATTGAACATCATAGAACAATTCTCCTTTTAAGATACTTTACCCTTCCAATCGATTGAATAGTCAAAAAATTACATATTCCTACCTTTAACCTTTTTAATCTTAAGAAAAAGCAAGTCTAATTACGAGAATATAGCTTAATAATGGATTAGAATGTGATAAACTCATATCGGTAATATAACCAAATTCACTTTTGCCTTTCGAATATACTTTAGTCATGAATTAGAATGTTAATTCGATTTCACTATACTTCCTGTCCAAATTTGATACACAAAGTTACTCGATATCTGTGATGGTGGGAGATATCAGCTATTCTGTAGTATCTCGATATGCACATAAATCGACTCGGACATCACAACAACAATAATAACCTAGTAGAATCTCACTAGGGGGTCCGGGAAGGTAGAGTGTACGCAGACCTTACCCCTATCCCCTACCTTGGAGGGATAGAGAAGTTGTTTCCGGGAGACCTTCGGCTCAGAAACAATAAATCCGTAACGACAACAGAAACCAGAAAAAAGCTCAGACATCACAATTATTAAAAAAGAAAAGAAAACACGCTATACTTCTATCGATTAATATCCACAAAAGAGTTTCCATAATTGGAGAAAGAGAAATGGAGGAAAGAGAAATAAAGTAGAGAGGTCCTCATTTATACCATTTATACAATTTAGGTACAACATGCCCTCCAAATAGGAATCTTCAAGGGCAAAGAACCATGCTCTTCCCATGTGCACCATGTTCCCTATGAGATTAATTGTTGAAACATAAAAATTGGACTTAAAAAAAGCATTAATTTCCATTTCTTTTTTTTTCTTTGTAATGTGACTTTTGAGGGTCCCCTCCAACAAAAATAGAGAAAGGTGGGATTGGAAGTGGGCATACATTTGAGTATTCACTTGTACATATTTGTCATCCCACTTATTTTTGCCTCTCATGTGCTTCTAAGAAAGTTATAGTACATTTTTCGATTGCTTTATCACTCAAGGAGATAATAAATTCATTTCATACAAGATTAGAGAGTAAAATGCTCCATCTGAACCTCCTGAATCCTTTCAGTTGCCTAGGTGTGTGGCTGGAACATCCTGATCCGGTGATCAGATCAGATTTGCGGCATACTTTGTCATGCGCTCAATTGTGTTAGATAATTTATTTTAGGGAGGAATATGTATTTTCTCATAAGGTCAACTATTGAGACATCAAAATGGAAGTTAAAAGTCATTAATTTCAATTTCCTTCTTCGTAATGTGACCAACTTTTAAGGTCCACAAAACATAAAAAAGCAAGGGGTGGGGTGGGTGGGGGTGGGGGTGGGGGTACATATTTGAGTGTTCACTGTTGTCCAGGCAACATTTAGCCATGGCAATAAAGAGAAAGATATAATGTAATGGAATGTGGGGGCTCTATAAAATACTTATTTGGGTTACAAAATTTGGGATATCCCCACATTAAACAAATTGCACATGCTTTTTCTTGTGTGATTTTGGACATTTGGGGTCCCCTAACACACTTCTCAAGATCTACATGATATATTTTGTTGCCTCAAAAAAGTTTACCTTGATATGATAAGTTTTGCCTAGTTAGAATAGGTAACAAGTCACATCTCAATTCATAAATTTAAATTGCTCAAGTACTTTCTAATCCACTAAAGTAACTTCCACTTATATGGTATAATTACTATTCATGAGTTAAATAGTTCTCACTATTATTTTTCAACACCTTCTAGCTTTGCACAATAGACCCTTATGGTCCGGCCCTTCTCGAATCTCGCGCATAATGAGAGCTTAGTGTACCAAACTGCCCTTTTTATAGCTTTTAACTATGGTATTGTAATTATAATACTTTTATAATCTTTTATGTTTAAATTTTATCTCAAAATTGGATAGGTTGGCGCTCATACTCTAAACTCTATACTAATTCGTTTTAGGCGAAGGTAAGTATCACCCTAGTCCCTAGACACGTGAGTAAACTACAATATGTAAGTTATTATATAGCTAGCACTAGCATGGGTTGTTATGTGCAGAAGTATATACAAAATTTAAATATTTATGAGTTAAATAATTAATATTTTACTACTGAATTCATCACACGTTTAAAATTATTTCAATTTTAAATACTTCTTGAAAATTTAATTTTTTTATGCATAATTATATTTATGTTCTGTGTTGAAACGCTCAGTTTAACCCATTGCCATGAGCTTCATCCGCTTTGGTTATATGGAGATGGAGCTCTCTTATTTTTTTTCTTAGATAGGAAATAAAAATTATTATTTTTTCTACACAATATTTACATATTTGTCGAAGGGAACCTTGAAGCAACGCTAATGTTACAGGTTAGAGAAGTGAAAGCAAGCATTAGGATAGAATGTCTGAATCACACCGCTTGCAGTGCAGTCCTTCTCTGAACTCTGTGTGAACACTGAACACGATATACCTTATGCACCGAGCGCCCTTAATATTTATATGTTTTTTAACCTTTGGACAGAATTTTTTTAATCTTTTTTGTCATCCTTGAACAGTCCAAAGTAAAAGTTACAAGCTGTAATTACAGTGTTGGATCCAAGAAGTTTTGAATGTGGACCCACCATTTGCTTTAATCAAACAGATTTGGTAAATTCTTTTAACTGTTGATAGGTAGATGAATGAATGAATGAAAATTGGCAGGGAGCTGTCAAACTTTTACTGAAGTAAATTTTTTTTTCTTTTTTAAACTTCATGAAGTGTCAAACTTTTACTGAAGTAATTTCTTTTCAAACTTCATGTTATGCCCTACCATAAATTATTGACTTTAGACTTTGGACTAAAAAGTTAGACTTAGGCTATAATTAATACCCATTAAATTGTGCATGTGTAGTTAAGTAGTTGCCTAGCATGCTAATCAAAGAACTTACTACTTTAATTATGGCCCAAGTTATCATAGGATAAGATCAATGCATCATTTGATCTTATCTTATTTTATCCTATTAAATTGTGTTAATTAAGTAAAGTTTTTTTTCTTCTTTCACTTGAGTAGAAAGTTAAAAAGTTCTTGTTATATCCTTCTTTTTGAGGTTAGAATATGAGTCCTAATTGTGTTCGCTTATATTACCTATTCTGGCCGGCTGTTATTTATTCTTTTTTATTTGTAGAGGTAGAGGACAGCCTAAGAAATTTTGGGGGAGAGATAATCAGACAAGATATGGCACGACTGCAGATTTCTGAAGACACGGTCCTTGATAAAAAAATGTGAAAGTCGAGCATTATGGTTGTAGGCTAGGAAGTAGTCGAGTATTTTTCTACTTCGTACTAGGGGTGAGGCTAGTTTGATAGGGATTGTGTCCATACTATCCTTCATTTTTTTCATAGCTTCGGGCCTTAATTACTAGTTATTGTTATTGCATGTCATCTATTTTATGATTTTATGATGCTGCTACTATTTTTATGGTTTCTATTGACGGTACTGATATATTATCTCTTCTCATTTTCTTTCCGCCTTCCTGAGCCGAGGGTCTATTGAAAACGGTCACATCGGGGTAGGAGTAAGGTCTACATACTCACCCTCTCCAGACCCCACTTGTAGGATTTTACTGGATCGTTATTGTTGTTGTTGTATTGTATTGTATTTGGTCTTTCACTTTTTTGTTTATTGAGTTAGATAGTAATTAGAGTGCTAATACTTTAGCACATCATCTTAAAAATAACATTTGACTTTATAAACACATAAATCTCCGAGGGACTTTGATGGTTTTGATTATGATTTTTTTTGTCAAACTGTTTGATTATTCGTGTTAACATTAGTCGATAATAGACCACATATAATCACTTGTATTGAGATCATTTATGTGTTTATTAAGTTGAATTTGATATTATTACATAAAATCACATACCAAATGTTTAGATAAAAGTAAAAATTACACGGGGCGCCTTATTTGGTCGTCCCCATTTAACCTATACCCATTTTAAAAAAAAAATAATTTGTACCTACTTTTTAAACAATTTCAGCCCCTTTTTCCTCCTCCTTCTCCTCCTTCATTTTCTTCTTCTTCTTCTTCTTCTTCTTCTTCTTCTTCTTCTTCTTCTTCTTCTTCTTCTTCTTCTTCTTCTTCTTTCTTCTGTTGTTGTTGGTGCTGCTAAAGCAACTGTACACTTTTTCAAAGTTTCTTATATACATTTACTTTTATTTCTTCTTCTGAAGTTGTTCCTTGTATGATGAAACTGGAGAAATCTTCTTAAAACTTAAAATTCTAGGCACAGGTATTTCTGAAATTGTGAACTTTCTGGCGGAACCAGATTTTATTTCAGCTCGGAGAAGATCACTAGCACTTATATGTTCAGCAAAGACATAAACAAAGGATGAATTATTTTATAGGCATAAATGTATATGGGAGTACGAGTTTCATTCCACTTGGATAATTTCCCAATAAAATTCTTATTTACATATCCAGAATGTGGACGAATGGCAATGGGTTCAATTTATAATTGTGATTTAGCAGCACTATTTGCTATAGGAATCGCTTTTAGGCAACTAATTAAGGTAGGAAGTTCATAGTCTTACAGTTAAACAAGACTACCTTCATCACTGTATGGTTGCATTCGGGCAAAACTATTCATACTGTGTAGATAATGTCAATGCTAATTAAAAAAAATTCAGCTTTTAGTGCTGAAATTTTTACAAATGAGCTAAATAACTTCAGCATCTTCTGCTAAAGTTTTTGAAAAAACTTATCCAAGACAAAAAAAAATTCAGCTTATTTAGTGCTAAAGTTTTTATAAATGAACTAATAACTTCAGCATCTTCTGCTGAAATTTTTGAAAAAGCTTAATGACAAAATTAATGAATTCAGGACAAAAAAACTTCAGCTTATTTAGTGCAATTACAAACAAAAACTTCAGCAAATATAGAACAAAACTTCAGCTACTATGCTTAAGTTCAGTAATTACAAACAAAAATTTCAGCAAATAGAGAACAAAACTTGAGCTACTATGCTTAAGTTTAGCAATTACAAACAAAAACTTCAACACGCTTACTACTTCAGGCCCGTCTACTAGAATGCTGAAGTTTTGCGTGACTGTCTTCGCTACTTCAGCCCCGTATGCTGAAGTTATGCGAAAAAGTGGGTACGCTTGCAATTTTTTTGCTAAGCGGGCACAAATTAAAACGTGACCCAAAAAACAACTATAGATGCAAATCCCCCGGATAAAATCAGTTCCAAGATAAGTACTAAATAAATTATATAAATAATCTAATCTGCACTCGAGAATTAAATATTTTTGCTTTCCTTCAAATATTCTTGTTTGGTAAACTGGAAGTGCAAGCTACTCTTCTATTGAATTTATTATTTTTTATCTAATGCTTAATTCGCTTAATAAATTTTAAGCATCATAACATAAACTAGTAGCCATACAAAAGAAGTTATTTATTTTTCATTCGGTTCATTTGTACATATAATTACGGGAAATTTTCGTTCCTATACCATATACGAAACTATATTACCAAATATGTTCATAGTTTGCATATTAACCTTTATGCTAATAATATTTCTACAAAATATAGAAAATGCATTAAATAAGGAATCATTATAGTTGTAGGATTCCTTATTTAGGCGCGCTAAAATTGGAGAATTAAATATTCTTCCAGATCTTCCACAATGCAAATCACGCGCATTCATAATTATTGTCGGCTTCGTTTCAATTTTCTATACTTTGTTTTTGCGATACACTCTGTATGCGAATCTGCGTGATACACTTTGTTTTATGCGAATTTGTCGAATAACGCAATTATGTCGAATAACGCAGAAGATTTGTATACACTCCGTTTTATGCAAATTTGCAGAAGATTTGCGTATTTCGACATAATCAGGCACATTCAAAATTGCGTTTTTTGCAGAAGAGAGCAGCAATTCCACCATTGACAGTCATTAAAAAGCTTTGAAGCTTTGAATTCAAATTTGGATTTTCAAAAATCATTATTTGTTTGTATTGGGTGTTGTTGAAAATAATTGGGAATAGAGTTTGGAGTTTATATCTCAATTTTGAGGGGTTTTGGTGAAGATTAGACTTGGTTTTAACTGAATTTCTGATTGAAACTCGAAGAAGAAGAAGAAGAAGAAGAAGAAGAAGAAGAAGAAGACATGACATACATTATATTATAGAAATTGTAGAAAATTTGTAGATAAATTGTAGATTGTTGTTTATTTATTTTGCTTTTATTCATTTATCTATTGTATGAAAGTTGAAAAGTATTGTATAAAAATTGTATTTAAGTGGATGATTTAGTACTGTTTTGGACAAAAATATGTATCAAAATGTGAAACATACATTTCATGGGAATCATGTCGAGTCCAAATATGTACCCAGTTTGTAGATATTTTGTAGATAAATTGCAGATTATTTGTATTCTGATTATAGGTGCTTTATTTTTTTTCACAAATAAAAAATGACTAAAACTTCTACAAATCTTCTGAAAAAATGTAATTATGTCAAAAATTCCAATTACACCAGAATTGAATGGGAACTGGGATATTAAAATTCAATGTACCCAATTTGTAGATATTTTATAGATAAATTATAGATTATTTGTATTCTGATTGTAGATGCTTTGTTTTCTGTTTTCACAAATAAAAAACGACTAAACTTCTACAAATCTTCTGCAAAAAATGCAATTATGTCGAAAATCCCAATTATGCTACAATTGAATAGGAATTGGGATATTAAAATTCAATATACCCAGTCTGTATTTATTTTGTCGATAAATTGTAGATTATTTGTATTATGTCGAAAATCCCGTTATGCTAGAATTTATGTGATTCTCCTATATGCTCTTGTTACTCCTTACGAAACTGCTATGCTAAATGTGAAATCCAAAAAAAAAATAAAAAAATGATGAAGGGCTAGATCTTCCTAAGAAATTTTGTAGATAATTTGTAGAAACATTGAAATTCTGTATTTTCATATTAATTTTTCAAATGATGTGTAGTTTTGTTGTAGATTAAATGTAGAAAATAAGCCATTGTGACTCTTATTTGACTCATTCCTCACATTCAACCTATTCTACAAATTCACGCCTCTTTAAATACAATACAACCATACTTTCTTGAATTTAAAGATATAGCAATATATATAACTTAAAAAACATCTTCTCCTCTGCACAATTTAGCTCCAAAACTGACGAAGTGGAATAACAAGCTCCCATCAAAACTTTTAACACAAAAACACAAAGCTCAAAAATAAATAAACAACAGTCTACAATTTTTCTACAATTTCTGCAATATAATGTATGTCATGTCTTCTTCTTCTTCTTCTTCTTCTTCTTCTTCTTCTTCTTCTTCTTCTTCTTCTTCTTCTTCTTCTTCTTCTTCTTAAATTCAACCAAAACCAAGTCTAATCTTCACCAAAACCTCTCAAAATTGAGATATAAACTCCAAATCATATTCCCAATTATTTATAACAAAATTCGAATTCAAAGCCTTGGCTATGGAAGAAATAATGGAATTTTGATACAGAAATCGTGGGTGTGGGAGGAAAACGTGGGTGAAGGTGTGGGAATTGGAGAGAGAAACGTGGGAGAAGTGGTATTAGAAGGAATATACGGTACCATTAAATTAGGAGTGTAATTAATACCCTTAAAAACCACTATTGGTATATAATTAGTAATTAGGTATACTAAATGTAATTATATCAAACCTTAAATATTGAGGGTAATATAATTTCCTATGGCATAAGAATGTAAAAATTCCTATAATTAATAGAAATCGGCAGAGTCCAAAGATGGAAATGATCCAATACAGGCCCAAAAATGCTATTGGGTAGGCAACGAGGTCAAAACCCAAAACATAGATTTGCTAGTGTGGATAGGGGACAAAAAATAAAGGGATCTTTACACAAATAGTCAGTCATATTCACTATTTACTTTTTCTAGTCATATATATAGATTATACATAATTATACATATATAATCATAAATTATGTATATATTATACCTGTATCAGAATTTTTAGTTTAAGTGATTAGGTGTGCGGCTATTTGGGTTAATTCTTTAAAAATAAAATAAAATGGGCTTTTCGTGGCATCCAACCCATTTTCAGGAAGAATTCAAAATAAGTTCATTGAAAAATAGCTAATAATTGGAGTTCATGATGATGTTATGGATTTCAAACTTAGAAAAGGCTAATCCATGGGTAATATTCTGGACGAAATCTAGGATATTGTCATAGAGTTTTACTTTTTTTAAGTTCGAAATCCATCACACTTTCATGGATCATGTATGGATATCAAAAATCAAGATGGTATCATGGACTGCACTTATATAAGTTTTAAATTGGCATAATACATAATTGGACCTTTAAATATGGCCTTTTTTGTCACTTGAACACTTAAACATAGAGTTGTTCCTATCAGGCCCTTCAACTAAATCACATCTGCGCCAATTAGACACTTTATAGACCATCCGAGAAAAACTTTTATAAAAATTAAACGCACGTATTACAGTTGCCTCTAACACCTTAAAATATTCCACCTTATAGAATTAACCCCCAAATAAATTGAAACTCATTTTCAGAAAATGGAAAACCTGACCATCAGCTCTGGCAAATTAGTGCCCTAAAAAGCTCACCGAAAATTTCCTCCGTTCAACTTCATCTCACTTCTTCTTGTTTCGATTTTACTGAAATATCACGCTATTCTCTCTATTACTCGTCTAAGTTGGTGTAGCTTACAAGTGCCGTGTAAAAAGAACAAACATGCCAAATAAGAATAGTCAAATCCATGTACACTAAACTTTTTTTTAAAAAAAAATAAGAGGAAAAATGATATGTTCACGGGAAGAAAAGATAAATAAATAGTATGTAGGGTAAAAGTTAGCTTTAATTGAAATAATATAATAATACATTAATAATATAATAATAATAATATAATAATCAACTACTTTTTTCTCATGTTCACGCGCCCTTTCCCACGCACTCAAGCATGCCATTACAAAGTGTCTAATTGACACAGATATGATTTAGTTGAAAGGCCTAATAAGAACAACTCTATGTTTAAGTGTCCAAATGACAAAAAAAGCCAAGTTTAAGGGTCCAGTTGTGTATTCTGCCTTTTAAATTCATGACAATCCCACGGTATTTTTGCATTAAAAATAGTTACGTTTCAACAAATTTAAAATGCTAGTTATTTTTCAAAACTCGATCCGAAAATGGCTCGCACGAACAACTTTTACCATTTTGTTTTCGGGAATGAGAAGGCCAAATTTCTAAGTTTTAGAAATTCATTGAATTTTGGACGCAAACTACGGTGGATGGATATATTTAGGATCACCATTTATACTTGGATCCCATTAAAAGGATTTTTGAGAAAATAAAATTTCGAAACACCAAGAATTCTGACATTACTGTAAGCACTAGAATTTTTGACCAGAAATCTTGACGCTCACCTTAAGAACCTGGCGATTGCTTGGAGCTAGCATACTAACAAATTCTTAGGCACAGGCTATTTTCGCAAGACTTTTCTTAACGAAATCTATATAGTAACACCGAAAAATCTTATTTATGCAAATTGCCCCGGGGCTAATTACAATAACATATCCAATATAATCTTTCATGGTTGGGTATGGGGAGAACAGTGTCTACGCAGACGTAAAAATTGCACGGGGCGCCTTATTTGGTCGTTCCAATTTAACCTATACTCACTTTTTTAAAAAAGTTTTAACTTGTACTTACTTTTTAAACAACTTCAGCTCCCTTTCTACTCATTCGTCTCCTCCTTCGTCGTCGTCTTCTTCTTCTTCTTCTTTCTTCTGTTGCTGTTGATGCTGCTGTGAAACTTCAGTTCAGGGATGATTGCCATAAGTATGTTTATCAGATTATTTAAAAATAAATTATAAATAATTACGTAAGTTAGTAAACAATAATTTGTGAATATTTCCACGTACGAGAAGTTTAAGGTCACACTTAGTGATTCTTTTCATGATAATTCTGTTATTTCCACGTTTATTGTTTCCAAATTTATGATTTAGATATTGTTGGCAATCTGATTATTTATCTAGTATGTTAGAATTTTTTTTCAAAAACTTCAGCTTATATAGTGCTGACGTTTTTACAAATGAACTAAATAATTTCAGCATCTTCTGCTGAAGTTTTAGAAAAAGCTTTATGACAAAACTAATGAATCCAGGACAAAAAAATTTCAGCTTATTTAGTGCTGAAGTTTTTATAAATGAACTAATAGCCTGTTTGACCAAGCTTTTTTTTGGCCAAAAGTGCTTTTTTTTTTTTTTTTTTTTTGCCAAAAGCACTTTTGGCCAAAAATTAAGGTGTTTGGCCAAACTTCTAGAAGGAAAAAAAATGCTTTTGAGGAGAAGCAAAAACAGTTTTGGAGAAGCAGAAAAAAGTAGCTTTTCTCCAAAAGCACTTTTTTGAGAAGCATTTTTGAGAAAAATACACTTAGAAACAGTTTTTTAAAGCTTGGTCAAACACTAATTGCTGATCAGAAGTGCTTTTCAAACTAATTAACCAAACACAAACTGTTTCTCACCAAAAGTACTTTTGAGAAAAACACTTTTGAAAAAAAGCACTTCTCAAAATAAGCTGATTTTTGCAGCTTGGCCAAACGAGCTATAAATAACTTCAGCATCTTCTGCTGAAATTTTTGAAAAAACTTAATGACAAAACTAATGAATCCACGACAAAAAAAGTTCAGCTTATTTATTGCAATTATAAACAAAAACTTTAGCAAATAGAGAAAAAACTTCAGCTACTATGCTTAAGTTCAGCAATTACAAACAAAAGCTTCAGCAAATAGAGAACAAAACTTCAGATACTATGCTTAAGTTCAGCAATTACAAACAAAAACTTCAGCACAGTTGGTTCAACAATTTTTGCTACTTCAGGTCCGTTTACTAGAATACTGAAGTTTTGCGTGATTGTCTTTGCTACTTCAGCCACGTATGCTGAAGTTACGCGGAAAAGTGGATACGCTTGCAATTTTTTCCGCAAAGCGAACACAAGTTAAAACGTGACCCAAAAAACGGGTATAAATGCAAATGCCTACGCAGACTGCACCCCTAATTAAGGGTAAAAAAACTCGTCGAAATGACACCAGGTAGCCACTCTTTCGGGCTGCTATTTACGAATTGGTCAGTGCGTCCTGAATTTCAGTTATTCAGTTTAAATTTTCGGGACAAAAATATCATGACTCGGCTTTAAGATTTTTAATTTAAAATTCTAGTATAAAATAAGCAATAACTAATCTCTAAAAAACATCCCAAAGAATAACTATATGTGCACTTGCCCCGAAAAGTTCAATCCCACTAATCATGTCTACATTCATCTTTACAAAACCCTCGAGATAAAATTGAATTCCACACCACACCATATGTTGGGCTCTCTCACCTATACCATTGCTAATTGCCACACGTCCACTCATCAAATCACCAACACTGTCACTTCTTTCACGTTGCTAAATTTTAGGCCTAGAGCCTTCTGCAGCAACACACTAACTACCACAGAGCGAGGGTGCAAAATGTCGACAGTGAAGATAACACCATCAGCAGCTACACTTTCAACTTCTATCAAACACTTTGCCAAAATCCAACGCCCCAAATTTATAGCCCCCAGAAGAGCTTTTACTATAATATCAATGGCCCCTCTTGAAATTTGTGTCAAACAATCACTTACTACCCCTAACAAGCTCGGCGACTGTATGTCAAAATTCCTCAATTGCTAACCCTTATTTCATTGATAATCTTTATTAGTTCTGATAATGATATTCTTGGTGTTTATTGCTTATTGCTTATTCATTTGTGGTACAGTAAAGTCACAGAAGCATTTCTTGATTATACTAAAATTTAGTGTTTTTTGGGAACATTTTGCTTTACTAAGAACAATTTTGCTACTGATAAAATGTGGGAGCTCCAAAAGTTACATTTCTTCTGTTAGAATTTTGTTTTACTGGGGCAGATATGGTACATGAAGTATTTACTGGGAACATTTTAGTTGATTAACTCTTGAGCCGAGGGTCTATCAGAAATAACCTCTCTATTATTATAAGCAGGGGTAAAGTCTACGTACATACTAACCTTCCCAGACCTCACTTATGGGATTACACTGGATTTCTTGTTGTTTTTGTTGTTGTTGTTGTATTTTAGTTGATTAACCTTCTTTGTGGACTAACTTGTTAATCATAGCTACGCATTATAGCACTAGTGGCATTAGTGAAATACAGTATTACTATAATAGTAGTATTGTTGTCATTATTATTGCTATAATTTATATACATTTAACTAAATTTTTTCATTTTTATTTTTATTTGATATAATGATATGAGATTGAACTAAAATGGAGAAGTGATGATTCATATAGCCGACCCTAGCTTGTTTGGGTCTGTGGCTTAGTCATAGTTGTTGTTGGCATTAGTAAAAGAACAACATTTTGAATTGAAATTTTGGAGTCACATTGCTTCCTTTTTCCCCCCCCTCCCATTTAGGCCCGTTTACGCAGAGGGTTTTACTGACTTTGGAGGAAAAGAACCTTCCATATGACATGAAGTATGTTGATTTGAGAAACAAGCCTGAATGGTTAGTTTTTGACATCCTTATACCCAAGTTAGTTGTTGCCACATAGGGTGATAATTTAGTACTATTATTTTCAAGTTGTGCATTTTTAAGTAACCGAAGCTCTTTATATAACAATTTATCTAGGTTTTTGAAGATAAGTCCTGAAGGTAAAGTTCCACTTATAAAGCTTGATGAGAAATGGGTTCCGGATTCAGATGTCATCACACAGGCACTCGAGGAGAAGTTCCCCGAACCTCCGCTGACAACTCCTCCCGAGAAGGCTTCCGTGTAGGTTTTACCTGTCGCGATCATTGATGTGCAGTTTTATATTATGTCTGCCTATGAAGAATCTAATTGCTAATTATTGGCGTTTTAATGTACAATTGTATCTCATTATGTTTCATATTCTTGTAGTGGATCAAAGATCTTTCCAAAGTTTGTTGCTTTTCTGAAAAGCAAAGACCCGAGTGATGGAACAGAGCAGGAATTACTTGATGAGCTGACAGCTTTCAATGATTACCTTAAAGAAAATGTAAGTGATTGAATTTATCTGTATATGTGCGCGATGCTTGTGTTTATATTATGCCGTTAATGAATTTTAGGGTGAGAAGAGCATACCCTGCATTTTGAACAATCAAGTTCTTTTGGTTTTCTATGTTCTTAGGGGTCGTTTGGTACAAGGGATAAGGATAATAATCCCGGGATAGAATTTGGGATTGTATATATTCCACGTTTGTTATAGGTATTAGCTAATCTCGGGATAAATTTTCCACTAAAATGGTGGGGTTAGCTATCCCATATAAAAGGTGGGATAGCTAATCCCATGGGATATTTTGGTTTACCCCACCATCGTACCAAACGACTCCTTAGGCTACCAGAGTTAGTGACAGGCCTGAATTTGAGAATACGAGAGGTGGTCAAGCTTTAAAAATTCATCATATGAAAGGCATAACATGATGTTTTTGCTGCTTATGGAAATGCTGGAGAGTAATTCAATTGAGGTTTTGTAAAGTATGCTCTTCTCCCAGCTGAACTGGTGCTATTTTGGTCTATCATATAATTCTCTAGTTGCCATTTTAGCTACATTTTCTACAGCTTACACTTAACTGTGCTGAAGTTGGATAGAAGTGGTTTTTCCTCTTGTTTTAGTTGCAATTTGTCAGGTTTACTTGGGTCGGGCAAATACTTAGATTGCTTTTTGCCTAGTTTGGCAAATGCAAGAAAATCAATAAACCAGTATGCCCTATCAAATTGGTCTGAGACATACACGTTTCATTTTTCTTGCCCAAAACTTTTTTTTCTTTTAATCTTCTCCAAATCGAAGTCAAGTTTGCATCAACACTGCTAGAATCTCAAAGAGTGGTATAACAGCAAGAAAGTTAAGGAGAAAGATGAAAGAAATAAGCCAAAATGATGTTTTCTTCAGTTGCCCTTTCGTGTGAAAGCCAAAGATCCTTTTAATGAAAAACTATGTCCTGGCTTGTGGGAATTTTGAATTGCTGAATTACACAAATGTGCTTTGACTTATGCACATGTTTTTCAAACAGGTTACTTCTAATTGTATTCCTTCCAACTTCTAGCAACTGTTGACAAAGTCTTTCTATCTTTTTGCTTGAAGGGCCCATTTATAAATGGAAATGAGGTATCTGCCGCGGATCTGTCGCTTGGACCAAAGCTATACCATTTAGAAATAGCTTTGGGGCATTATAAGAATTGGTCTGTTCCAGATTCATTTCCCTACGTGAAGTCGTACATGAAGGTACACAAAGTTTATGCATCTCCTTTTTAGGTTATCTTCATCATCTTTTAAAGTAATTATATTGATCCTTGTTCAGTTTATGCAGCATCTAATAACAGTATCAGGCTTTAGTTGCTGAACCTGGCTTCTTATAGCAATAATTCCTTATCATAGCCTCTGATACCCAGTGAATGTAATAGGAAGTTCACACATCTTGATTTTGTTGCTACATTCTTTTGTTTGTCAGTCTCAAAAGTTGAGATTTTGGCCTAAGAAATAGTTTCTCTGTCTGGGTTGGTAGATTTTTATAAAAATAAAACAGCAGGCAGTTTCCATTAATAAAAAATCGATCTCCAGCTCAGTTTTATATAGTCTCTTTCAGTTTTATAGACTATGAATAATTTCAAGTCCTGACCGTCTGATGTATCTGTATATGTGCAATGCACTCTCTTAATATCTCTTGTTAAATTTGTGTCAAACACTCTCTGTGTATGTGTTTTTGTTTTGTCTTTAAGTTGAAGATCCTAAAGTCGCACTGAAACCTAAAATTTGCTTTGGCTTTGATTCACAAGTATTTGGAGATGTATTGAGAAAGTGAATTAGGACTCGTAGAATGAGGATTTAGGATTCCTCTAAGTTATTATGTTTTCATTACTCTCTCGTCTTCCTATACCTCCTAAGATCCTCTTCTTCCCACAAATCCTAACAAATACTTAAAAAAAAGAATAAATAGAGAAATAAGACAAGATCAAAGATGAAAGCCAAAGAAATTCCTTTTCCAGTAGAAAATACTAATTCATGCATTTGTCGGTCTGGTGGGACAGTTGCCAACTGAATAGATTCTTATACCTTGATTTGTTTTGTGCTCAGAGTATATTCTCCAGGGAATCATTCATCAACACGCGGGCGCTAAAAGAGGATGTCATTGAGGGTTGGCGACCAAAAGTCATGGGTTAGACAAACGATATCATCATCTTTTGCACTTTTGAGGATTAGGTTTTTGTTGCAAGGTATATATAGTAAGCTAGCATTTGAAAGTCTCTATGACTGTT
The DNA here is from genome assembly GCF_000393655.2 of Nicotiana sylvestris. NCBI lineage: Eukaryota > Viridiplantae > Streptophyta > Magnoliopsida > Solanales > Solanaceae > Nicotiana > Nicotiana sylvestris. Next base: position 176,762,626 of record NC_091061.1, read on the forward strand.
CTTTGCCATGAATACTTTGATTAAAACACATTCTCTTCCTTATTTGACTGAATGATAGCATGAATTACGTAAGCAACATATACTTCCAGATGCTCGTGTGTATGCAAAAGTTGTTACTTTGTCAGGTAAGGAATGTTAACAGCATAACATTAATGTTGGCCGCTTGGTGCAGCATCCTTAATAAAAATGCCTTCTCTGCTCGTGAATCCTTTAGCACTTGTATTCCGGAATTGCCACCTCTATTTATACCATGTGGTGCAGGAGATGTTTTAGAAGATTCCGATATAGTGCTGAACCCTCTGAGTCAAGAGGTCTATTTTACTATTGGATTAGTTGTGTCCAGTGGAAACTGTTCCTGAATCAAAAGAGACACTGGGAACTTGCAATTGGTTGGAATTTACGCCTTCCCTAATGCATAGTACCTGAGGAAAAATATGATACAGTTTGTTCGGCCAAGGGTAGTTTTTGGAGCTGTGATAATTTCTATTTTACATGTGACTTTTCGTGATCTCTGAAAAGAACTAAAAATTCTATAAATTGTTGTCATAATTGATTAGTGGGCAATTTCATTCATTGGAAATAATTTCCTTTCAAGCTTTCGAGCTATGCATAGGATGATCCATGAATTGAAATTCCATGCAATATTGGCAAAGTCACATGTAGTTATTAATATAGCAATTAGGGGTGTACATAGGTCGGGTTGATTCGGATTTTACAATTACCAAACCAATTGTGTCGGGTTATTAAATCTAAAGATCAAACCAAATCAATAAAACTCGGGTTTTTCACTTTCGGGTTTTCGGGTTATTCGGGTTTTTTCGGAGTTTTTTTTCCGGTAAAATCTTCGTAGAAAAAAAACATATATAAATTATGCACAAAATATTTCTTTAATCCCGGTAAAATACAACTATATAAAGTATTTTCCAAGAAAATAATACGAAATATGAGATGTGTCATGACATTATTCTAAAATATTCTACAATAAAGACAATAAAATTATGTAATATGAATATTGCTAATTAAAAGGCCATAATAAAAATAAGCATAATCTAAAAGTACTAAGTCATGCTAAAATAAGTAGACTAATAAGGGAGTATTAATTACATGACTAAACGCTAAAGAAAAAATTAAAATAGGATATGCATGTTTATCTAAATTATTGCCAAACAAAAAATAGATATTCAATACATTCTCATTTGTAGTATTGAATTGAATGACTTTTGTTAGCATTAGTATTGATTTGATTTTGGTTTGGGCGTTTGTTAGCATTATTTAATTTACTAATATTAATGGATATAAAACTTATTGGAACAATCAAAAGTTCTAAGTCCAACCTTGAAATAATACCTTAAAATATAAAATTATGAAATTTTTTAAGAAGTATTTATAAATTATATCACAATAAGTATATTTATATATTAAATATATCTAAAATTTCTATATATGTAATGTCGGGTTGGTTTGGTTTCGATTTGACTTTCTTTAGTTAAAACCAAACCAAACCATTTATGGTCGGGTTTTTTTTCCAACACCAAAGCAAATCAAACCAAACCAAACTATAGTCGGGTTATTTTTCTCGATTTGACTCGGATTATCGGATTGGTGCAGTTTGTCGGTTTCGTTTGTACACCCCTAATAGCAATGATATAGGCAGTTGAGCTAAAGCCTATACCTGTGACATCTAATTTGATCAATGTTTAGTTCGCTGAACTTACCCTTAGTTTTCATTGAGGTTTCATGTTGCGGCCAAACGCACACCCAAGTATACGCGGTAGTCAAATAATAAAGTGATTAAAAGTCGGATGTCGAACCCATGAGGACTTGTGATTAATTATTAACTAAATTAGACTATCCTAGTTATCTAAACAAGAATTAAACCTAGAAATATTTGATTCTAAACTAATTAAATAAAGAAATATAAATAATGAACTTTGAACAGAGAAAGAGCAGATTTTTATGATATCAATGTAATGAAAACGATCAAGGGTTATGAACTATCTAACATTCCTATTGTATTCTTCAATTGAATTGACTAACTAATTTATCTAGTTTATTGGTTGACATGGTCAATATTGCTCATAAGAATCTGTCGAGTTCTTACTCGCCTATTCAAGCTAACCTAACGCCTATATGTCTATGGAGTTAGAATCAGCAAGAACACATTTATAATTCCTGTGAATCAACCAAGCAAGGCAATTAGGTATATGTCTATCCTAACCGCGAATTCGTTCCCCGATGCCCAGGTTCAAGAACTTGCTCTACTCAATCCTATATGCAATCTAGAATTCCCACTTTCGAGTTCAACTCTAGATTCGTAGATAGTATTCAATTGGTGATCAAGCAATCAAATAATTAAGTGCAGGATTGAATAAATAAACCAATATGATAAACTAAGAAATCAAAATGAATATCCGAATAACAATAGTCATGAAAGAACCACAACCCTAGAACGTGAAGTTTAGCTCCACATAGACATGGTAGCCAAACAACAAATCATACAAAGAAACATAAAAATTACTAAGTTTGAAGGAAGAAAGATGGAACTTGATGAATTCCTGCCTCCACGACGGTTCTGTGCTTGTGTTTTACTCTCAAAAAACGTTCTCTTACCTTCAAAATAGGTTTAGGTCACCTTTTATACGAGTTGAGACCGTGTAAGATCGAAATAACCTTATCCCGAACAAAATAGAAAAACCGCCGCTTCAAGCGTCCAGGGCAGCGCCTCGCGCTGGCCCTGGCGCACAATACAGTAGCGTTTTTCGCAATTTCAATTTCTACTGCCAATTTACTTTCCTCCAAAGTGACTTTTGCCTAACCTTTCTTTTCCAATGTCTTACTCAGTTTGCTGCTTCAATTTAATTGGAAGATCTCAACTAAACTCCAATGCCACATAATCAAGTCTCCTTACATCATTCAAGATACCATCAAAATACTTTCATTCTTTATTGCACTTGGTTTCCTCCGCATTGAATGATTTTGGTCTTCAACTTAAAGACTCTATTTAATATTTATTTACTATATACTCCAAATTCGTCATTTTGTTCAAAATTCATCTCCAATGTACCTATATTATCCATTAACACCCAAATAAGTATAAAACTTTATAACAAACTAAGTTGGACTTATTCAATATCAAATATAATCAAAAAGCGGTAAAAATGCAAGTAAATTAATATCGAAACATATGAAAATATGCCCAATATCATTTCATGTTTCTAATTTTGCTTTCCTGTATTGGTAGAAGGTAGCAGGTACCTCACTAGAATAGTCGAAATGTGCCAAGTTGCCTTCGACACGAACGCTATAAAAAGAATGAGAAAATAGCCCATGAGGGAATAGTAGAGAGCATCTGTCATTGAATCGCAGGAAGATCAAAATTCTTGGTGAGTTCTTGTTGAATGATGCTGCAAACTGCAGTTTTATTGTGATTAAAGCATGTTTGAATTTCTTTTCCGTGCATACTCCTAGCTAGTTTGGATTTCTGTCTAGTGAAAATACTATTGGATCTGATAACTTCCAAAGCTCTATGTGATCCCCTAAGTTGCTCAGACACTGGTGCGGGTGTCCGTCACCTGTGCGGATGTAGAGGTCGGATCCTTCGAGATGTAGATTCTAAGATTCGAGGATACGAATCCGATTACGGATATGGGTGCAGGGATCCGGCAGAATTCAAAAAAATAAAAATATAAAAATATCTCTAAATTATGAGAAATTTTGTGGAATACTTACATATAGCTTGTAAGTGGGCAGGGGCGGACCTAGAGCATACAATACGGGTTCCTGGGAACCCAATAACTTTTGCGTAGACCCTGTATTTATATTAAGAAATTCACTAAATATTTGTAAATATCTAACTGTGAACCCAGTTATTATTGCATATTAATCTAAAATTACGGTAGGAACCCATAAGCCTCAAATCCTGGATCCGCCTCTGTAAGTGGGGATTATTTTTATTCTCAAGTTGTAGATAAGTAAATGATTGATATCCTTATGCTATTTTCTTTAAATTTACTCTAGTTTTAGTTCTGATTTCGGGAATCAAATTGTATCTCGTCTCTAATTTTTCATCCGTCGTGGTCAAAGTACCCAAAACTGCTTGACCAAATCCGGTGCAAATCTCATACCCATACCAATACAAATGTCGTGTCGACACGGATACCTAAACTGCCGTGTCAGAGCAACTTAGGTGACCCCTGAATTCCCACATAAAAAATGTCCCACTTAGGTACCAGGTAAAAGTTTAGGTTTCCCTATTACCCATGTTTCATTTTCTTTTACTTGATCCCATAAGTAGAAATATGACATGAAGTTCAGTTCTATTACATTTATGTATACGCAGTGTCTTAACCATGAACTTTTCAGTCAATCAATTCTGGCGATGTGCAATATAATTAGCAAAATGATAAAGAGGTGCCGCCTTGGCAGCATCAAAGTAGCTCAGCTCATCCATGGCCTTAGCCACCAGCTCTCCGGCGAGCTCCCGAGCTTTTTCTAGCCCCATCAACTTAGGATATGTAGCCTTATCAGTCACTAGGTCTTTACCAGCTGTCTTTCCCAACTCTTCTGATGACTTAGTAACATCAAGAATATCATCTACCACTTGAAACAACAGTCCAAGGCATCTAGCATAGTTCCTCATTCTCTCCACCTCAATCTCATTCCCTCCCCCAATTATTGCCCCACAAACCACAGCAGCCTCCAATAGTTTCCCTGTCTTATGGTTGTGAATGTACTCTAATTCAGTTAGGCTCACTTGTTTTCCCTCACTAGCTATGTCCACAATCTGCCCCGCCACAAGCCCTTTCGAGCCAACGGCTGAACCCAATTCGCCAACGGCTTGAACCACTCTTTGGGGTGTCACATCTTTAGTCTTGGAAGCTACATGTTCAAAGGCCAAAGACAAAAGTGCATCCCCTGTTAGAACTGCAGTGTCTTCCCCGAAAGCCTTGTGGCTCGTGGGCTTGCCACGACGTAGATCATCGTTGTCCATGCAAGGAAGATCGTCGTGGATGAGTGACATGGTGTGGATCATCTCAACCGAGCAAGCTGCAGGAATAGCTAAGGATTCATCCCCTCCTACTACTTCACAAGAAGCCATGCATAGGATCGGCCGGACGCGTTTTCCCCCAGCTAGAAGTGAGTATCTCATGGCTTCATGAATTTTTATAGGCTCTTGCATTGGTATTGCATCATCTAGTGCTTTGTTTACCTTAATTGCCTTCATTTTCATATATTCTTCAAAGTCAAACTTAGGCAAGATGAATTTCTCTGTCTTAGATGAGAATTCTTCTTCTTTGACTTGAAATGTTTTGGATGAGTTTGCAACACTTCTGGCCTGGATTTTCTTGGGGAGGAAACTATAAGAATGTCTCTGTGGAGGTTTTCCACTGAAAATAAAGTTATTGTTTAGGGTATTGGAAAGAAGCATATTTTCATGGCCAGAAATGGTAGCCAAAAATGCCATTGCTATGAGCTTTTAGAATACTGAAGAAAGTTTTTATGTCAATGGTGTTGGTGGTGAAGGAACAAGGCCATTCTTATATACTTGTACTTTTGTACTTAGGGGTGTACATAGGTCGGGTTGGTTCGGATTTTACAATTACCAAACCAAACTAATTGTGTCAGATTATTAAATCTAAAGACCAAACCAATAAAACTCGGGTTTTCCGGTTTCGGTTTTTCTCGGGGTTTCTTGGGTTTTCGGGTTATTCGGGGTTTTTTTCTCGGTAAAATCTTCGTAGAACAAAATACATAAATTATGCTCAAAATATTTCTTTAGTCCTAGTAAGATACAACTATATAAAGTATTTTCCAAGAATATAATACAAAATATGAGATATGTCATGGCATTATCCTAAAATATTCAACAATAAAGACAATAAAATTATGTAACATAAATATTGCTAATTAAAAAGCCATAATAAAAATAAACATAATCTAAGAGTACTAAGTCATGCTGAAATAAGTAGACTAATAAGGGAGTATTAAATACATAATTAAACGCTAAAGAAAAAATAAAAATAAATTATGCATTTTTATCTAAATTATTGCAAAACAAAAAATAGATATTCAATACATTCCTATTCGTAGTATTGAATTAAATGTCTTTTGTTAGCATTAATATTGATCTGATTTTGGTTTGGACTTTTGTTAGCACTATTTAATTTACTAATATTAATGACTATAAAACTTATTAGAACATTCAAAAGTTCCAAGTCCAACCTTGAAATAATACCTCAAAAAATAAAATTATGAAATCTTTTAAGAGATATTTATAAATTACCTCACAATAAGTATATTTATATATTAAATATATCTAAAATTTCTATATATGTAATGTCGGGTTAGTTTGGTTTTAGTTTGACTTTCTTTAGTTAAAACCAAACCAAACCAATTATGATCGGGTTCTTTTTTTCCAATACCAAACCAACTCAAACCAACCCATAGTCGGGTTTTTTTCTCGGTTTGACTTGGATTATCGGGTTGGTGCGATTTATCGGTTTCCTTTGTACACCTACTTATACTTTTATAGGTAAGTGATGCTTTGATTCCTCTTGCATAAGGTTTATCAATTATTCCCTCAATTACAACTTGGACTTTAGTGAGTTTTCTAGTGTTTTATTCAACAAAAATTATAGTGATGTGTCGCACGCTTTAAATTAAAAAAAAAGAAAAGCACACTAAACTTCAAATATGCCCGGGGTCAAAGAATGGCAGGACCATATTGAGTCTTATGTAAGTATTTTTATCTTGGGTTTATGCAAGAGGTTGTTCTCGCAGTTATTCGTAACCTCCCGGTCACATCACGACAGTTTTTACCTGTGCGCAAAGGATCTCCTTCTTCAATACAAGCTTTCAATATGTTAGGCTAAAATCCGCTGTACCTAAAATCTGCAATTCTTTGATTAATAGCTAAGACACTATTAATTCTACTTTTTATTGAAAGTATCTTCATAACGAGGGTAATTAAAGATTCAATAAATTTATGTTAGTGGATGTGTAGAATGACACTGTTTCTATTACAGTCCAAATTATATATATAGAATATTTTTAGTTTTTCCAAAATCAAAAGCTAGCTACTGCACCATTTAATATCATGGACCAGAAATTCAAGGTCAAGGGATTTGTTTTTAATATATGCCCAGTTTGGCAAGGAATTGGTTTTTTTATAGTTATATGCTGGTAACATTCAAAGCATGAGGCTATCAGGAATAAATTTGGTATTTACACCAATTCAGTAAATACATACTTTGTGTCTTTACATATTAAGCCATAGTTAATTAATTTATCTCCTCATTTTGTTTCTTAATTATAGTAAATTAATATGATTTGATGTAAATACTGGATGTTCAGAAGATTTTTAACGAGGATATTAGCAGATAATGAAAAGCAAAACTCATTTAAAATAGAAAGGAAGCAGCAACATCCAGAGATTCCATAGCCTGCAGAGACAAAATAAATAATGGATTATAATTCAGAAACTCCCAGACTACATAGATGCTACTTTGGAGACATCAAACCTTAGAATCCTAAGGAGGCAGGTTCTAAAGAAAAGCACAAAAAAAGTATATGCTGTCTTAATAAGTGGAATTGTAAGAGATTCTTTTTTCGTTATACTACCATACCATGTAATCCATCGTCGTGAGCCGAGGGTCTATCGGAAACAGCCTTTTTACTCCTTCGGAGCAGAGATAAAATTTGCGTACACACTATCCTCTCCAGACCCCATTTGTGGGATTCCATTGGATTGTTGTTGTACCATACCATGTAATGACTCTATAGGGGGCCTTGGTTTGGATGGAAAGAAAATTAAAGTTAGAGTTTAGACCATTTAAGAAGTTTCAATTGATTAAGAAGTTTGAATTGATGAAGGGGAGACTCAGAGTAATGGTAAAGTCGTCTCCGTGTGATCTATAGGTTAAAGATTTGAGTCGTGAAATCAGCTACCGATCCTTGTATCAGAGTAGACTGCCTATATCGCATCTCTCAGGGAGCGCCCTTCCTTGGATCCTGTGTAAACACATGATGCTTCGTAAATCGGGTTGTCTTTTTTTAAAGAAGTTTGAATTGATTTATGCACATAGTTACGCTTGGATAAGAAGGAAAAGATAGAAAGAAAAAAAATCCACGAGTTTGAATTGATTTGATCAATTCCATTCCTTCACTAAAGGTGTCAATTTGACTTTTGTGTTTAAGTTAATGGCGTCACTTTAAGTGAATGACTAACAACATTAAGATCTTATAAGTTGAAGATATTGATCAAACCTAATTTAATTAACTCCATGCACAATGGCGGAATTAGGTGGGCGGAAAGGGGTTTAGCCGAATCGAGGGGTTCACTCAAAAATTATACTTTGTATATAAGAACAATTTTTTTTCATGTACACATATTAGATATTGAACCCCTTCAGCTTATTCGTATGTTTATGTTCTATTTTTTTCTTTTTCTTTTTGTATTTTCGTGGTAAAAATCCTGGTTCGGCCTTAGTCTGTGCATTGACTATGTCAATTTGACTTCGGCATGTTGCACTACTTTAAGTGATAAAACACTCTTTTTGATGAAAATTCATGTGTTGATCAAGATATATAACAACAACAACAACAAAAAACTCAGTATATTCCCACTAGGTAGAGTCTGGGGAGTGTAGTCTGTACGTAGACCTTATCCCTACCTAACAGGTAGAGAGACTGTTTCCAATAGACCCTTGGCTCAGAATGTATTGATCAAGATATGAGATCAATAATCCAAAATAATATTTATAGAAAATTATAAATATACTCAGAAGTCAGAATGTATATAAAAAGTAAGAAGCAAAAATAAATTATAAAAAAAAATGAAAAAAATACAATTTTTTTTTTACCTTAAAAACAAGAGGAACGACTCTTTCATAATAGTACATCAGTAAGACAGTAATTTACCTCAACCTATATATCTAGTTGAATAATTTTTTTAGAGAAACACATATTTATACTATGTTTTAACATATATTGTCACAGAATAGTTGTGTGCAACTAGTGTTTTAAAAGGCGCGGGCGTAAGCCCCATAGGTATTTAATTTTTAATATTTTATAAAATTATATATTATAGTAAATATTTAAAAAAAAAAAAAAAAAAAAAAAAAAAAAAAAAAACATATATATATATATATATATATATATATATATATATATATATATATATATATATATATTTGATTTGTGGTTCTAAAAATACGTGATCTATTTTTATGCTAGTTGTTAGGCAGTTGATGCTATATGAAAGACTTAGAAACGAGATAAGATCTTGAGAGCAAGGTGATAATCAAACCGAATGGCTAATAATTGAGGCCTCAAGCTTGCTTATTCGAGGCCTCGGGGTCAAGTCCGATGCCCCGCCGAGGGTAGCCGATGGACGACTAATAGTTATAATAAAATCAATGACGGCTCTTTATGGCCAATAACAAGAAATAAATGAAGAACAATAAATAGAACACAATGAATGTGAGCAATAAATGGAAGCAATAAGATCAAGAGAATATGTTAGAGAGTAGAGAGAATGTTCTTGTGTATTTAGTATTGAGCAAAACAGATGACTACAAAATGACAAGGATCCCCTTTATATATGAGGGGAAATTCCAACGTAGTACAAATACATTTATTACAGAGATATATAGATGGGACAGCTAGTTGGTGTCATGATTCGGGTCTGAATTTAGTTTATTAGACTTTGTCAGCTCTAGTTATGCGCCTTGGGAACTCCCCACCTTTTCATCATAGCCGTTGGTCTGCACCGCCCCGAGGTCGTGCTTCGATAGCCCTCGGGGGTGAACCTCGACCCTAGTCTCGAACCTGTGAAATATGCTTACGAGGCATCACAACGACGGAAAAGTGGACCCTCCAATTTTACCGATACAAATAATCCCCGCGTTTTTTAGAGTGAAAGTGATAAGAAACGACCTTGAATTCCTGCCCCTCTGGTACTTCCATAATGACGGCAGTCATAAGGTGCCAAAAGACGGCGTACACACAGCCCTTGAAAGCCTGCACATTGATTACAACGGTTGGCTATCCTTTGGCTTCCTTCAACTCGCGTGTGGGGCATCTATAAATACTTCTCCTCTCATTCTTTACAACTCACTGCACCATCAAGCCCCCAAAAAGGTTCCTCCTACCTTTACTTTTGTTCTTTCTTCAAAACACATCTTCCCTTTTTCCTCTGAAATCTTTTAGGAATGGCGAAAACTTCCGCCTCTACTTCTTAGGAGAATGTGACCTCCTCCTCTTCGCTCCCATCTAAAGGCAAAGAGGCAATACCTCCTTGTTCTGAGGAATGCGTTCCAGGATTTTTTGCAATGGCTTTTGATTTCAAGGTCGAGAAACTTTCTTCGAGGCCGGGGCATGGTGAGCCTATGTCTCAGTATATTAACTCAATAACAGACATCGAAAGTGTGAGGATTGATTGTCACTGGGGGGACGCAGAGTTTGTGGAGATCCCTACTCGGGAGGAGCATATAACGACATATAAAGCCGATTTTCTCAGTGTGTATACTTACCCATTTACACTTGGGCCGGTGGGGCCATCCTTGCCTCCGATTGATCCCGTGATTCTCGACTTCTGCCAATGGTATCAAGTGACCCTCGGCCAAATTAACCTTTCGTTCTGGCGCATTGTTTATATGATCAGGTACTATGTGAATATGATTGAGGGGATGCCCTTCACCCTCGATCACCTGATCAGGATGTATAGCCCCCTTCTTTTCTGTGAGGGTCTGATTAAGCTCCATTTCCGAGCTTCGAGGGACCTTTTTGCTTGCATCAAAGAAGTTAGGAATGGAGGGTGGATGAGCCGCTTTGTCCGAATTAGGACTTCGAAACTGATCCTGGTGGAAAGGATGCCGTTCCCCGAGAGGTGGAACATGGAATGCAAGTGGATACGTTATCTAGCATTTCCTTGCTTCTTTTTAGGTACATTTTTCCACGCACTTAATTTCTTCTACTAATGCAGCCGTAGAAATTTACCTTGGCGCGGTCACAGACCTCTCGGGCTGGGTCAGCCGGATGGACTCAATTTGCCCATATGCTGAACGAGTGTGGCGTGATCCGTCTCGAGTTCGATGGGAAGCTAAGGACCATGGTGAGCCTTCACCCATGTTGCAGTCGTACCTTTCAATCTGAATTGCTACTGATAGCGCTCTCACTCCTTGTGTTTACCTCTTGCATTTGTGTAGGTCTGGGGGAGGTCCCCTTGATGAAGGGAACATCGCCTGGTGAAAAGGGTACTTTTGGGACCCGATGAAGGGAAGAAAAGACAAAGGGATCCATTGAATGAACCTTCGAAATCCAAGAAGATCAAGGTGGAAGAAACTAAGGCCGACCCGACAGCCCTAACTCCGGACACAACGGGAAGTCCCTGAGTTGAAGGCGAGGAGGAAAATAATTTCTCGATAGTATTCGAGGGAGGGAAAAACCTGACTGACCCTCAGACCATAGAGATAGTGGCTCCCGAGCCGGAACTTGATATCGTCACGGTCCAAGCCACTGAGGGAATATCGGGTGATGTACCCGAGGCGGCCGATGGCCAAAATACCCCTCGAGCTGGGACACATTTGATAGGTGGTTCGAAGGAGCCCAGTTCTGGAGCCTTGCATGGACAAGAGATGTGTCTGATTGACCCTACTAGTGTCGTTGTCGTGAGTGATTCCTCTTAGGGAACGACTTTACCTCCTAAGGGAATGTAAAATGTCCCAAATGAAGAATCTTTCGATGTAGGGGTGCCTATCGGAGATAGAGATGCACTTTAAAGGCCTTCAGCCGCTCATGAGGGAATTCCCGAGCTCGATGCTTCACTCGTCTTCGGCGAGATGAGAAGGCTTTACGAGCAGGTAGTTTTTGTAAATCCTGCCTGTCGTTCTGATCTTTGTCTTTCTAACTTGTCTTTTTTATGGCTTCAGGCCAAAGGTGCTTTATAATCAGACTTTCGCCCGGTTTCAGGCTGAGGTAACCCGTCATGAGCGTGAGAAGGCTTATCTTGTTGAACATGTTACGTAGTTTCGTTTGCTATTGTCTGAATGTTTTCTAGATCCTAGTGTTTTAACATCTTGGATCTGATTCGTGCAGTTTGAGAAGGAAGGTGCCCTACTGAGGGAGGAGCTCCAAGCCAGAGACTCCGAAGTCCTCGAAATCAAACGACACGTGAGAGAGATAACCTCTGAGAGGGATACCCTCCAGGAAAAGATGGCCTTAGTCGGGTATCAGCTTCAAGATGCGAGGACGGATAGTGACAAATATAGAGGTCTCAAATCTGAGTTAGTTGCTGCACTATCCGGGATCAAAACCGAAGTTGAGGCGCTTATATCTATGCACAAAGAGGGTGCCGTTATAATAAACGATCAAACCGGGAGAGTGCCTGAGGAGGCCAAACTAAAAATGACTCGAGCTGTGGAACATCTTGGTTAGAATCTCGGAGGCGGACTCTTGAGGAAATACATGCGGGGGATATCAATTTGTCTGCCGAGCTCGAGAGGGTGAAGACCCTAGAGAAGATTGCTGCCCTGTTCGCTTCCGGAGGTGTTCCAGATAGTGGCTTAGAAGATGATGAGAATGAAGGCGGAATACCCCAAGGAGAAGAGGCCGTAGAAGGTCCTGGGACTGTAGTCAGAACCGTTGGGGCACAACCTCCGGCGGAGACGTCAAATATACAGGCTCGATGATAGATTAGGGTTCTATTTTGCCCCTTCCTCGTAAGGGTTTTTCAAAAGCCTTGTAAACGTACCTCTGCGAGCCATATGTATAATAGGATTTTCTTTTATTATCATTTCTTTTCTCCTTTGCCTTTTCAGAATAATATGTGATATTTTTGATAATCGATCCGAAATCTTAGACCCTGGGTTATACCCTCGGGTTTTTGCTATTGCTGAGCGGCCCGTAACGGTCGAAAGTAAATCCCCAAGTGTTTTCGGGTTAGACCTAGTTTTTATACATTGGGTCACTGTGACCTTCGATTTTAGCGCTGACGACAGTGGCTCTTACGCATTGGGTCGGCGCGACCTTCAATTTTAGTGCTGGCGACAGTGGCTCTTATGCTTTTGCTCTTAGGCATGTTTATTTAACTATTTTGGGTTCAGCCTCTGAATCGGGTTTCGACTCGAGCTCATTCGACCCTTAAGTTTTTGAATTTAAAGCTGGCCCTTAGGCTCTTAGAGTTGGGTCGGTACGACGTTTTGTATGGGCTGGCGACAATAGCTCTTACGCTTTTGCTCTTAGGTATATTTAGTTAACTGTTTTGGGTTCAGTCTCCGAATCGGATTTCGACTCGAGCTCATTCGACCCTCAAGTTTTTGAATTTAAAGCTGGCCCTTAGGCTCTTACGCGTTGAGTCGGTACGACCTTTTGTATAGGCTGGCGACAATGGCTCTTACGCTTTTGCTCTTAGGCATATTTAGTTGACTGTTTTAGGTTCAGTCTCCGAATCGGGTTTCGTCTCGAGCTCATTCGACCCTCAAGTTTTTGAATTTAAAGCTGGCCCTTAGGCTGTTACGCGTTGGGTCGGTACGACCTTTTGTATGGGCTGGCGACAATGGCTCTTATGTTTTGGGTCGGTAAAAACTTTTATATGCTTTATTTTTCCCTCGTTAAGGACTTTTTGAAATTGTGTTTGCCTGACTCTTCAACGGTTCGATATGAACCTCGATTGTGAGTCGTTATATGGTGATGATCGAGCACCTCGGGAGGTTTGGCTCGGTGGTTGAGTATCTCGAAGCCTTATAGTTGGAGCTGATATGGTCGAAGCTCTTTTGCCTATGTCGAGGGTATCCTATTTAACCGGTTCTTTTCGAAGTTTATTCGAAGTAATTGAAGGCCTGTGATTTTATAACGACGGTCGGGCGTCCCTGAGTCACGTTAGTTTGGCTGGTACAGCCTTGTGACCGTAGTCATTTGTGTTTGGCCAGAGCCTTTTAGTCTCGAGTGAAGTAGTTTCAGTGTCTATATCGAGGGTATGATTTTTTAGGGGTCTTACAAGTTCGATATATAGCCTTAACTTTGAGATTGGGTTTATGCCTTTAGTAAGGTCTTACAAGTTTTACATGCCTTTGAGGTCTTACAGTTTTTGGATACTTGGTACAAGTATGGTTCATGCCTTGCTTGAGGTCTTACCGATATTGTCACTTGGTACAAGTGTGGTTCATGCCTTGCTTGAGGTCTTACAGATATTATTGTTGCCTTATATAAGTTTTCGAGACCGAGGCTGCCTGCATATGGTCTTATGGCCTCGAGTTTTGATAAGTCGATGGGGGTGGAGATTGGCGGTAGTCCCCGAGTCATCGAGGGTTTCTTGGCTCGGGAGCCATTACTTGTAATCTTGGTATTGCCTCATTGAGGGTTTGTGATTTTGGAGTTTTCGACTCGGAGGTCATGTGGCCTTGAGTTTTTGACGCCAGTCCCCGAGTGTTTGGGATGTTTTTGGCTCTGGAGCTGTTTTGTGATCTTGATATTGCCTCATTAAGGGCTTATGAGTTAGGAGCTCCAACCCCGGGGGTCACATTATTTTGAGTTTTTGACACCAGTCCCCGAGTGTTCAGGATGTTTTTGATAGAGGAGTCGTTTTTGCAAAAAATACCGAGTTTCTTTGATTATTTGGCACAAGTATACATGTTTTTGCTGTTACGGGCTCGGTTGTTCTATGCGGACACGGTTCGTTTAACCATTTCTCCCGGTACATTATTTTCCTATCGAGACCCTACTTAGCGCATCTTGGCTTTTCTGAGTAGGTGACCTTCCGGGGGGATGCCCCCCAATACTTGAGGTTGATTGCAAAAGAAGTCTTGAATACTTGCGGGTATTCCTTGGGTAGCATATAGGTGTTGCCTCGTTAAAACCCTTCCCGGTAAAACCCTTCTAGGGACAAATTTGGTCGAAGGAAAAGAGTGCAACACATGCTTTTATAAGCCCGAGGTCCTCGAGCTCAAGGGTGTTTCAGAATCTTCCATCGGACACCTTAGCAGTAGTATCATTTTAGCATTGATATGTTCCAATTGCTTGGAAGCTGCTCGCCTTCCATGGTACCGAGCTTGTAGGACCCTTTACCGATTACTTCGAGGATGCGGTATGGTCCTTCCCAATTTTGGCCTAGCTTTCCTTCATTAGGGTTTCAGGTGTTGTGGGTGACTTTCCTTAGGACCAAGTCCCTAACTCCGAGATGTCTGAGGTTTGTTCTCCTGTTATAATACCTTTCGATCCTTTGCTTTTGGGCGGCCATTCGAACCAGCGAGGCTTCTCGCTTTTCATCCAGTAGTTCGAGGGCCGTAGTCATGGACTCGTTGATCGAGCTCTCAGTGATGTGTCGGAATCTGGTGCTTGGCTCCCCGACCTCCACTAGTATTAAAGCCTCGGTGCCATACACTAGAGAGAAAGGTATTTCCCCTGTGCTTGATTTTGAAGTTGTTCGGTATGCCCATAACACTTCGGGGAAATATTTCTCTCCATCTTCCCTTAGCACTTTCCAACTTCTTTTTTAAGTTTTGGATGATGGTTTTGTTTGTGGACTCGGCCTAGCCGTTTGCACACGGGTGGTAGGGCGTCAACAGGATTCTCTTGATTTTGTGATCCTCGAGGAATTGTGTTACTTTACTTCCGATGAACTGCCTCCCATTATCGCATGTTATCTCGGAAGGAATCCTGAATCGGTACATAATATGATCCCAAATGAAGTCAATAACTTCTTTTTCTCTTATCTTTTTGAAGGCCTGCGCTTCCAACCATTTCGAAAGATAGTCAGTCATAAATAAAATGAATTTAGTTTTACCCGGTGCCATTGGTAGAGGTCCGACAATGTCCATTCCCCATTTCATGAATGGCCATGGCGATAAGACCGAATGTAGTTGTTCGCCGGGTTGGTGGATCATAGGGGCAAATCTCTGGCATTTGTCGCACTTTTGGACGAATTCCTTAGTGTCTTTTTCCATATTGTCCCAGTAATAGCCTGCCCTGATCACCTTTAGGACCAAGGAATCGACGCCAGAGTGGTTTCCGCAAGTACCCTCATGAATTTCTCGGAGTATATAATCTGTGTCTCCTGGCCCCAGACATACTGCTAGGGGGCCATCAAAAATTCTTCTGTACAGAGTCCCATTTTCGTCGAGCAAGAATCGGGCTGCTTTGGTTCGCAGGGCCCTCGATTCCTTTGGATCCGTGGGTAATTTTCTGTCTTTCAGATAGTCAATATATTTATTTCTCCAATCCCATGTTAGGCTAGTAGAATTAATCTCGACATGACATTCCTCGACCACTGATTTGGACAGCTGAATAACAGCCCCAAGGATTAGGTCATCTTCTTCAACAGATGATCCCAGGTTTGCGAGGGCATCGACCTCGTTGTTCTACTCCCGAGGTATGTGGACCAGAGTTCATTCTTTGAAACGACATAATGTGACTTGGATTTTGTCCAAATACTTTTGCATCCTGTCTTCTCGGACCTCGTAGCTCCCATTTACCTGGTTTACTACCAGGAGCGAATCGTATTTCGCTTCGACGATCTCAGCTCCCAGGCTTTTGGCCAATTCCAGACCTGCAATCATAACCTCATACCCGGGTTCATTGTTAGTCAATCTTGCAATTTTTATAGATTGCCTAATTATGCCACCCGTAGGCGGCTTTAGGACTATACCGAGTCCGGATCCTCTCACGTTTGTGGTGCTGTCAGTGAACAGGGTTCATACCCCGGAAGATATGCTTGATTTTAGTAAGAGTTCCTTTTCTACCTTGGGCACGAGGGAGGGCGAGAAGTCAGTCACGAAGTACGCCAGAATCAGGGACTTGATGGCCATTCAGAGTTGATACTTGATATCATACCCCCTGAGTTCGATGGCCCATTTGGCCAATCGGCCCAATAGTTCAGGCTTATGCAATATGCTTCGGAGAGGGTACGTTGTTAAAACACAAATACGGTGGCATTGAAAATAGGGTTTCAATTTTCGCGATGCGCTTATTAACGCAAGGGCTAATTTTTCTAGGTGCGGATACATGGTTTCGACATCCCCTAGGGTCCGACTTACATAATAAACAGGGAATTACGTACCTTGCTCTTCTCGAATCAGCACACCGCTTACCACTATCTCGAATATAGCCAGTATAGATACAACGTTTCATCCTTTTTTGGCGTGTGGAGCAAAGGCGGACTATTCAGATATCGTTTCAATTCCTCTAAGACATGTTGGCATTCTGGAGTCCACTCGAAGTTGTTTTTCTTTTTGAGTAAAGAGAAGAAATGATGACTTCTGTCTGACGACCTTGATATGAATATGCCCAGAGCCACTATCCGCCCTGTTAGCCGTTGCACAACCTTTGCATTATTTATCACCGTGATTTCTTTGATGGCCTTGATTTTGTCGGGGTTGATCTCGATCCCCCTGTTCGATACCATGAAGCCTAAGAATTTGCCTGAACCCACTCCGAAGGCACATTTCTCGGGGTTAAGCTTCAAGTTGTAACTTTTGAGGATGTCAAATGTTTCCTACAAATGAGTCAAATGGTCCTCTGCATGCAGGGACTTAACTAGCATGTCATCAATATAAACTTCCATGGATTTGCCTATTTGATGCTCGAACATTTTATTAACTAGACGTTGCTACGTAACCCCTACGTTTTTCAGCCTGAAAGGCATTACATTGTAACAGTAGGTACCACACTTCGTGATGAACGAAGTTTTTTCCCTATCCTCGGGGTTCATCTGAATTTGATTATACCCCGAGTAGGCGTCGAGAAATGTGAGGGTCTCTTGGCCGGCCGTAGCATCGATTAGAGGATTGATGTTAGGCAATGTGAACGAATCCTTGGGGCACGCCTTATTTAAGTCTTTATAATCTACGCACATTCTTAACTTATTTCCCTCTTTGGGCACTACCACTATGTTGGCCAGCCATTTGAGGTACTTTACCTCTCTAATAGACCCTATTTTAAGGAGTTTCGTTACCTCGTCCTTGATGAATGCATGTTTTACTTCGGACTGGGGACTTCTTTTTTGCTTCACCGGTTTAAACCTGGGGTCGGAACTCAATCGGTGGGTGGTTATTTCCGGCGGGAATCCTGTCATATCTAAGTGGGACCAAGGGAAACAGTCGATGTTATTAATAAGGAATTGAATGAGTTTTTTCCTGAGTTCGGGGGTTAATCTCGTTCTCAGGTATACCTTCCGATCTGGGAGATGCTCGATCAAAATAGCTTGCTCCAGTTCTTCAATTGTCGATTTTGTTACATCCGACTCTTCGGGGGTAACGAAAGTTCGAGGTGCGAGGAAATCTTCTTTATCATCCTCGGGGGTCTGTACACTCCCAGACTCATCCGAGGTGGAGTGTATGGGATTCAGCGCCTCCTGGTAAACCGCGAACATTTCTTTTGCCGCATGTTGTTCTCTATATATGGTTGTTATACCATCATTTGTTGTAAATTTTATTATCTGGTGCAAAGTTGACGGCACTGCCCTCATGCTGTGTATCCACCGCCTGCCAAGCAATGTGTTGTACCCTATGTCACCGCCGATGACGTGGAACTTGGTGTTCTAAACTATACCGAACATGTCAACCGGGAGAGCGATCTCCCCTTTCGTTACTTCGCCGGCCATGTTGAAGTCGTGGAGGACCTGGGAGGCGGGTACGATCTGATCGAGCAACCCAAGATGTTCTACTACCTTCGACCTGATTATGTTGGCCGAGCTGCCTGGATCCACGAGCACACGTTTAATTCGAATGTTACTTAAAAGAAATGAGATTACCAGCACGTTGTTGTGTGGTTCTGTCAAGGTCTCGAGATCCACCTCGTTGAATGCAAGGGTGTCTTCGGTCATGCGGTTTCGTATCAGCCCCTCTATTGCAGCGGATATTTTATCCGTTTGATCACGGGTCCTTGGGGAATGTCGGTCCCCCCGATAATCATATGAACGACATGCCGAGGAATCTCTCTTTTTGCCCAGGTTGGATTTTTCCGAGTTTCCCGCTGAATTTCTCTGCTCCCCGGTTAATGTGAGGACCGACATTAACGCATTGGGCGTCACACGAGGTCGTATCCTTGGGAATCGGCTCTGGTATGCTCTCAGGGTTTTGCGGTGGCACACCCATAACTGGAATAACCATACCGCCCTTTCCACAATTTTTGAGGCTGTTATTTTAGGTACATTTATTGGTTTAGGTATTTTGACCTGAAATTAAAGATTCTTGGACAAGAAAAAAGTGTGAAAGATAACTTGCGTTGTGTAGTAAAACCAATAAGAAAATAATCACTATTATTTTTAGCCCCACGATGGGCGCCAAACTGTTTACCGTAAAAATGGTAATAACAATTTAATTTGATTTGTGGTTCTAAAAATACGTGATCTATTTTTATGTTAGTTGTTAGGCAGTTGATGCTATGTGAAAGACTCAGAAACGAGATAAGAGCTTGAGAGTGAGGTGATGATCAAACCGAATGGCTAATAATCGGGGCCTCGAGCTTGCTTATTCGGGGCCTCGAGCTTGCTTATTCAGGGCCTCGGGATCGAGTTCGATGCCCCGCCGAGGGTAGCCGATGGACGACTAACAGTTATAATAAAATCAATGACGACTCTTTATGGCAAACAACAAGCAATAAATGAAGAACAATAAATAGAACACAATGAATGTGAGCAATAAATGGAAGCAATAAGATCAAGAGAATATGTTAGAGAGCAGAGAGAATGTTCTTGTGTATTTAGTATTGAGCAAAAAAGATGACTACAAAATGACAAGGATCCCCTTTATATATGAGGGGAAACCCCAACGTAGGACAAATACATTTATTACAGAGATATGGAGATGAGACAACTAGTTGGTGTCATGATTCGGGTCTGAATTTAGCTCACTAGACTTTGTCAGCTCTAGTTATCCGCCTTGGGAACTCCCCACTTTTTCATCATAGCCGTTGGTCTGCACCGCCCCGAGGTCGAGCGTCGATAGCCCTCGGGAGTGAACCTCGTCCCTAGTCTCGAACCTGTGAAATATGCTTACGAGGCATCACAACGACGAAAAAGTGGACTCTCTCCGATTTTACCGTATATATATATGTATATGTATATATGTGTGTGTGTGTGTGTCGCGCGTGCGCTCTATCCCCACAAAAAATTAGTCAAAACAATCAATTATACGCTACTTACAAGCACAAGTAACTTGAGTCGAAAAGAATAACGTAACGTTTTCTACAGGGAGGAACAAAAAGGATGACTAACCTGCAATTTGAACTTTGAACTTTGCACTTGTTGCTATGAAGGAGAATGTGTAAAAAAAAATTGAATATTCATTGTTTTCGAGAGATATTAGCAGACTAGCGGACAAGATAAAAAATCGGGAAAGACCATGAATTAGAGCTTCAATCAATAAAAAAGGTCTTGACTTTTAAATTTAATACATTTCAATTCCTTTCTAAAACTTTTGAGTAATTACAACCCGACTTCTGAGAATTTGAGTATTATATAAAGGACTTATTCAACAAAATTTGTTTTAATTTGAAAATGTCTTTGGGGCTTATGCCTCACTATAAAAACACACCCCGAACACCCGGGGCTTTCACCTCTTGAGACTTTTGCCCCTCACCATTACCTCGGGGCATTTTTAAAGTGCCTCGCCCTAGGGCTCGCCCCAAAAATGCCTTTTAAGACACTGGGTGCAACAATACACTAAACTCACTACTTAAAGAGTTCCAATTTGCCTCTATTTAGTGAAAGATAAATGATTGATTTATCCCTCCTAGTCCTTTCCTTTATTTTCCTCTCTGATACTCTATTTTGTCTAATACACTATTTATTTTGATATACTGTAGTCATACTTAACGTGCGATTCTTACTATTGGGTGGAAATACTTTTGTAACAAGCTTTCGAACTCCGTATAGCAATGATAAAGATAGCCAAAAATAAAGTTATTGTTTAGGGTATTGGAAAGGATAATATTTTCATGGCCAGAAATGGTAGCCAAAAATGGCATTACTATGAGCTTTTAGGAATAGTAAAGAAAGTAATTATGGCAATGATGTTAGTTGTGAATTGTGATGGAACAAAGGTCATTCTTATATACTTACTTTTATAGGTAAGTGATGCTTTTATTACTCTTGGACTTTTACTGAGTTTTCTAGTGTTTTATTCAACAAAAATTATTATAATGTGTCTCTAATAGCTTTTAATTGAAAAAAAAAAATCAGCTTGCTGCACTAAACTTCAACCGTGCTCGGGTCTAAGGATAGCCGGACCGTATTGAATCTTATGTATGTAATTTTATCTTGTATTTGTACAAAATGTTGTTACCGTTTGAATCCGTAACTTCTTGATTACATAGCAGACTATTTTTAATCTACATCAAGTGTATATCCTCCTTCAATACAAGCTTTCAATATGTTAGGCTAAATATCAGCTGTACCTAAAATCTACCGTTCTTTGACTAATAAAAGTGTATCTCCTTTTTTTCTCTTTTTAATTTATGTAACTGGTAAAGTTGCTGCCATGTGACCAGGAGGTCACAGGTTCAAGCCGTGGAAACAGCCTCTTGCAACAATGTAGGGTAAGGTTGCGTACAATAGACCCTTGTGGTCCGGCCCTTCCCTGGACCCCGCGTATAGCAGGAGCTTAGTACTCCAGGCTGCCCTTTTTTCTCTTCTTAATTTATATTATGGACGTACCTATAATATAAATTTTATTTATAAATTAAAAAGTAGTATTTAAGCATATATAATGTGGAATAACAAAATATTGAGCATAGTAAAAAAAAATAATTTATTCGTAATAACAATTTTGATATACACTACAAGAAACTATAAAATTGGCAACCGTTTTTTTTGCAACAACAATAATATTGTTGCAAAATATACTAAATGGCAACAACTTTATTTAGTTGTTGCTATTTCATAGAATTTTTACCCACAAAATTCTTTTTGTTAGCAAAAGTTTTAATATTGTAGCCATATTTAACAGATAATATAATAAATTTTAAATAAATATAAATTGGTAACGACTTTTTACCAACAATACTGTGGTTGTTGGCTAAGTTTAATAAATGGCAACAACGTGATTAGATTGTTGTTATATCATAGAATTTTTAACAATAAGATTTTCTTGTTACCAAATATATTAGATTGTCGTTGCTATACTTTAGGAGTAATATAATAAATAAAAAATATTAAAATAATTGGCAACAACAAATATTAGTTGTTACTATTACACAAAAGTTTGCGCCTAAAATTTAGTAAATTACTTTTAGTTTTCCACCAAAACAAACGCGCCAAAATTCTTAGCGCGCAATTTTAGTTTCCATTGCATCTAGGTTTTCTCTTTTCATTATTCTGCTAAACGAAATTTTTGCATCTGGTGTGTTCGATTCTTCGATCTCCATCGCTGTGTTCTATCCAATCAAAGATATTTGAATGATAATATTACTTAATAAGCTAGCGCAGAATACCTACAGTCATAGCATATTACCATGTTCTATTAGAGAAAAAGAGGCATCCAAAATCGGTTCAGTTATTATTTACTTCAGATTACTTTTGAAATTGAATTATTTACCAGAGTAAGGATGTAAGTATACAAATAAAGTATACTAATAATTTATCCAACTTTAGAGCAGCTGAAAGGTCCTCAACTCATTGGCAGTTTCAACTTCCAGACACACAACACAATCAAGATATTTTCCTTCAAACAACTAATAATTTATATTGATATCGTTGTGGTAGGCTCCATGATCATTTCAAGAAATTTGCTACGAAGGAGGAAAGCTTGCAGAACATGCCGACAGAGGTTAATGAAGCTGAATTGGATTCTTAGTGGACTATTTCAGTTCCGATGCTTTTAAGGTAATTAGGAGTACACCAAATTTAACTTTATAATATTGTTTAGTTTCTTATTATACTTTCTTACTTAAATTAAAATATATCCATGCAACAAATGAATTCACGAAACAAAACTAATAAGGGAAAACAAGAAACAAATCATATTTGCGGCAGAAAATCCTTCCAAGCAGTATTTTTTGATGCGGTAAGATATATCTTTGTTTTGACTATTTTTTATCATTTTTTCTTCAATAACATAATACATAATTTATTTTGCTAGAGAGATTCAAGCACCGAGAAAGAGCCAAATCTTCAAAAAATTTGGGAAATGACTCATACGAAGTCAGGACATTGGGTTAACGATGCCTCTATTGAATTTAATGTAAATACGGAACTCTTATATTTATCCTAGAATATGAGCCAATTGAAACAAACAGTGAAAGTTTAAGCTTATATAATTGTTTGTAGGATAAGCTGACAGAAATTGTTGCTGAACAAATTCAAGAAGCGGAAAAGGGTACTGATGTGGACCATATTAATGCTGCTTTTGTGAAACTTGTTGGAGAAAAGTCAGGATATGCAAAATTCAGAGGTATTTAGTTTGTGTAAGGCGTTAAAGTTCCAATTACTTGCTTTTGATCGTAAGAACAATTTTATTAAACTACTTGAGAATAAAAGAGATAGCATCACTTTTCCTGTTAGTCATTTTCACACACACATATTACTTTCTTCGACTGTAGGCATGCCATAAGTTTGCATTTGAAATGCAATAGAACAGAACACTAAGCACAAAATGGTCCTAAAACGCATGAAAATGAATTTGCTATTCTCAGCTATAATAGAAATTAAAGGAGCAGTAAGTTAGATGTGATCTTTGGCGGGGAGCTATTTTGTTGGGGTGCTGGAATACAGTTATTCAAGTAAACAATAACTTTGTAATAATTGGTTCTAATTTACTACTACTTCAAGACTTGTTTTAAATACTACAATAAAGATATTTCTAAGTCTAATACATGATGATTCTATTTTATCTCCTATAATACTAACTTTGAAGAATGGGCGTTCTCATACATAATCTATTTTACATGAGATATTAGATATTCAAGGTATAAAATGCTTTATGTGGATGCTGTCTCTTTATTTGAATCTCTGGAAACTATTGTGTGCCGGAAAAAACATGTTCTAGTATTTTTTATGTTATAAATTAGGTTCTTCCGGGATCTATCATGTTTAAGTTTAATTGTATAATATTTAACAGATTGGACTTCCTGCTGCAATTTTTGACATGATTGCTAATTTGAATGGGTCGGATAAGGCAAGTTCTACAAGTCTTATGGATAATACCATAGTAAGTAAACATATTCTAGTTCACATGAAAGGAAGTTTCTTAGTTGTATATGCAAATGAGTCTATTTGCATAAATCAATCTTTGTCTAGTATTTTGTTTCGACTATAATATTATATCCCTGGAGTATTTAGTAGGTTCTGATGCAACTTTATTTTGGGGAGTACTTTAATCAAGCTTTCACTGCTACATATTTATTTTTCTTTAGTTGTTGCAGTTATTTCTCATTAAACTATGTTACTGATTTTTCTTAAGTCTAAAGTTGTTGTAATTAAACAAATTTCACTGCTTTCATTTTATGCTGTTGTATATTATTGCCTTTTTACTTGTTTATTAAAATCTAATTATTTTTTCTTCTTTTTAGGATGAGCATGTGTAGACCAACATTCCTGGCATCCCGTTCATGTAATGCACAAGCTGTTGGAAGAAGATTTATTTTTTGGGTTAGTATTAGAATAGAACTTAAGGACCTTGAATATATGATGCTTTTGAAAATATACTAATAGGACTATTAAGTTTTTGAAAGTGAGTACATTCAGTGCATCAATTTTATGTGTAGACGCTTATATATATAATTTATTATTTCTACATATATTTGTAAAATTCTAAAAGAATATATGAATTGTATATTTAGTAACAACTCATAAATTGTTGCTAAAGTAGTACTAGAGAATCTGTTGGCAAAAATGTAAGTATTACCACAATAATAGTTGCTGCTAAAAGTCTTGATAACAGATTATTAAATCTACCACTAATTTATTTAGCAACAACTGATATTGTTGGCAAAAAAGCTAACTTTGTCGCAACAATAATTTTTGTTGCTACATATCTTTATAATCCACGACTTCATTGGCCTTTACAAAAAACAAATTACTTATGGCAACGATATATATTGTTGCGCGGGTTACCTTTTGGCAACAACATTCTTTGTTGTTGCATATACTTTTCCCATCAGTGTTTACTGCAACGGAGTGCAACGACTTTTTTGTCGTTGCCAAAAATACTTTTGGCAACAACATTGAATATATAACAACAAAAATTATTGTTGCGAAATGCCTTCTTTCTTGTAGTGATATTGTTACGACTCGGAATTTCTACCATCGAGACCGTGATGACGCCTAACATTTCACTTGCTAGGCAAGTCAATGTTAAAACAATCTACTCCTTTTTACAGTTTAAATCAGATATTAAAAAAGAACTCAGATAACTGAATAAATTTAAAGTAACAATGGGAAGTCGAACTAGCCAAATATCTATTACAATTCCCTGAACCTCGTGTCACGAGTGCACGAACTACTAGAGTAATACACGTAAGGGTCTGAAATAAATAACAAGTTGTTCGAATGAAAATACACAACTAAATAGATAGAGGATGGGGACTCCAGGAGCTGCGGGCGCTGAACAACCGCACCTCAAGTCTCCGCTAATGTTTGATACGAGCTCGCTAATAACCGCCGCGGGGACCGTCTTCAAAATATGCACAGTATGCAGAGTGCAGTATCAGTATAACCTACCCCATGTACTAGTAAGTTCCGAGTCTAACCTCGACGAAGTGGTGACGAGGCTAAGGCGGGTCACCTATGCTAAAATTTGTACGCAGTCTATCATAATGACAGAATAATTAAAATACAGTACAAAATTAAACAGCCAACAGAAAATGATAACCACAACATTGAAAATAAACCAGTATTGTCCAAAATTACCAATCTCTACCAACTCAAATAAAAATACCGAAAAATAACGCAGCTCAAGAAATAGAAACATATAGGTTGTTGCGGCGCGCAACCCGATCCCACCAGACATCACATAATCCTCCCTTATTCCACAAACACAAAATCAATATATATATATATATATATATATATATATATATATATATATATATATATAGACGATCCCACTATATATCAATATCAATATCGTAATTCACTCTTATTTCACCATATGAATCTACCCTTATTCCACATGTTGCGGCGTACAACCTGATCCCACTATATATATATATATTCACCCTTATTCCACCATATCAATCCTTTCTTATTACACCTGCTGTGACGTGCATCCTGATCCCACCATATAAGTATCAAACAGTCAATGTACACAGTCAAATCAACAGGCTCAATCACAAGGCCTTTACGATAAATAAATACCAAACTGAACCACAAAAAGGAATCTTGTTCATTATAGAATCTACACAAATAATACTGCAGAGCGAGATCAAACCAACAATTTACAGTTAAAAGGCACAAACAAGTCAAGCTAAGCTAATAGCAGGGATTAGGAGAAACTATAAAAAGATCTAACATGATTAACAAAAAGAAAACATTGATTAACACGTCGAAATTAAGCATGGAAAGCATTTAGAGCATCTAACAATTAAGATAGGAGGAAAAACAATTAAGAAAAAAAATGATAAATCGGGGAAAACAGATAATTCGGCAGCGTATAAGCACTCGTCTCCTTGCATATACACCGCTCACATGGAATTCACATAACACAAAGTTCGAGTGTTCCTAATTCCCTCAAGTTAAGGTTAGACACAATACTTACCTAGCTCCAAAGGCCACTCAAAGCTCAATCACAGTTTTGCCTTTCAAACACGCCTCCGAACCAACAATATCTAGCAAATTATCAACCAAACATTTCAAAATAAACCAACAATTGCGAGTCAGACCTCGCAATTGCAAAGTCTGTAGACTTGTAGCACACCAGCAAGAATTCCTAAGTTCAATTCACTCCGTAGCTTATCCGGAACTCACCCGAGCCTTCGGGGCTCCAAACCAAACATGTACACAAATCTTAAAACATCGTACAAACTTGCTCGCGCGATCAAATCGCCAAAATAACACCTAGAACTACGAATTTAGCACCAAATCAAATGAAATTCTCAAGAACCCTTTGAAATTTCTATTTTCTCAACTGGACGTCTGAATCACGTCAAACCAATTCCGTTTTTCATCAAATTTCACAAACAAGTCTTAAATATTATATAAAACCTATACCGAGGTCTGGAACCAAAATACGGACCCGATACCAACAAGATCAAACATCAGTACTTTTCTTAAAAACCGATAATTTTTTAGATTTTAATTTTAAATAAAAATTCATAACTCGGGCTAGGGACCTCCGAATCCGATTTCGGGCATACGCCCAGGTTCCATATTTTGATACGGATCCACCGGGACTATCAAAATACTCATTTGGTCCCGTTTACCAAAAATATTGACCGAAGTCAACTTTAATAAAGTTTTTAATCAAAAATCTCTATTTTTATCAACTTTCAACACAAAAGCTTTTCAGAAACATGCCCGGACTGTGTACGCAAATCAAGGAGGGATAAAATGAGGTTTTAAAGGCCTGATAACACAGAATTTAGTTTTAAATAATAAGATGACCTATCGGGTCATCACATTCTCCACCTCTAAAATAATTATTCGTCCTCGAACGGACATAGAAAAGTACCTGAGCTGGGAAAAATGTGGGTATATCTACTCCGCATATCGGACTCGGACTCCCAGGTAGCTGCCTCAACAGGCTGACCTCTCCACTGCACTCAAATTGAAGGATAACTCTTCGATCTCAACTGACGAACCTGCCAGTATAGAATAGCTATCGACTCCTCCTCGTATGTCAAATCCTTAAACAACTGGACAATGTTGAAGTCTAACACGTGATAGGGATCGCCGTGATACTTCCGAAGCATGGAAAAATGGAATACTGGATGGACCGTTGATAAACCAGGTGAAAACGTAAGTTTGTAAGCCACCTCTCCCACTCGATCAAGAATCTCAAAAGGCCCGATGTATCTAGAGCTCAACTTGCCCTTCTTTCCAAGCCTCGTTACACCCTTCATGGGTGACACGCGGAGCAACACTCTCTCTCCAACCATGAATGCAATATCACAGACTTTACGATCGACATAACTCTTTTTCCTTGACTGAGCTGCACAAAGTCTATCCTAAATGATCTTAACCTTATCCAAGGCATCCTATAACAAATCTGTACCCAATAATTGAGCCTCCTCTGGCTCAAACCATCCAACAGGCGATCGGCATCGTCTACCATATAATGCCTCATAGGGGGCCATCTGAATGATCGACTGGTAGTTGTTGTTGTAGGCAAACTCTGCAAGTGGCAAGAACTGATCCCAAGAGCCTCCGAAGTCAATAACACAGGCGCGAAGCATATCCTCCAATATTTGAATAGTGCGCTCAAACTGTCTGTCCATCTGAGGATGAAATGTTATGCTCAACTCAACCTGCGTGCCCAACTTACGATGTACTTCCCTCAAGAAATGAGAGGTAAATTTTGTACCTCGATCAGAAATGATAGACACGGGCACACCGTGAAGACGAATGATCTCGCGGATATAAATCTCTACCAATCGCTCTAAAGAATAGAAAAGTGCCATAGGAATGAAATACGCTGACTAGGTCAATCTATCCACAATAACTCAAACTATATCAAACTTCCTCTGAGTCCAACAACGAAATCCATAGTGATACGCTCCCACTTCCACTCAGGAATCTCTTTCTTCTGAAGCAAACCACCAAGTCTCTGATGCTTGTACTTTACTTGCCGATAATTTAGACACCGAGCCACATATGCCACTATATCTTTCTTCATTCTCCTCCACCAATAATGCTGCCGCAAGTCCTGATACAACTTGGCGGCACCCGGATGAATAGAATACCAGGAACTGTGGGCCTCCTCTAGAATCAACTCATGAAGTCCATCCATATTAGGCACACAAACACGACCCTGCATCCTCAAAACTCCATCATCTCCAACTGTAACATGCTAGGCATCTCCATGCTGCATTATGTCCCTAAGGACAAGAAAATGAGGGTCATCATACCGCCGCTCCCTGATGCGATTAAACAATGAAGACCGAGCGACCGTACAAGCTAGAACACGCCTGGGCTCAAAAATATCCAACCTCACGAACTGATTGGCCAAAGCCTAAACATCTAATGTAAGCGGTCTTTCACCGACTGGAATGTACGTAAGGCTGCCCATACTAGCTGACTTCCTACTCAAAGCATCGTCCACCACATCGGCCTTCCCGGGATGATACAAGATGGTGTTATCATAGTCTTTCAATAGCTCTAACCACCTTCTCTTCCTCAAATTGTGCTTCTTTTGCTTGAACAAATACTGCAAACTCCGATGATCCATGAACACCTTCACACGACACGCCATAAAGATACTGCCTCCATATCTTCAACGCATGTACAATGGCTGCCACTTCTAAGTCGTGTACAGGGTAATTCTTCTCGTGAACCTTTAGCTGCCGTGAAGTATATGCAATAACCCTGCCACCTTGTATCAATACTGCACCAAGTCCAATACGAGATGCATCACAATATATTGTATAAGGCCTTGATCTTGTAGGCAATACCAACACTAATGCAGTAGTCAAAGAAATCTTGAGCTTCTGAAAGCTCGCCTCACTCTCGTCCGACCATCTGAATGGGGCCCCTTCTGGGTCAACCTGGTCAACAGGGATGCTATAGATGAGAACCCCTCCACAAACTGATGGTAATAGCCTGCCAATCCCAAGAAACTCTGAATCTTCGTAGCTAATATAGGTCTAGGCCAGTCTTGACTGCCTAAAGAACTGGCCTTAATCTTCTTAGGATCCACCTGAATACCCTCTACTAATTCAACGTGACCCAAGAAAGAAAATGAACTCAACTAAAACTTGCATTTTGAAAACTTAGCATATAACTAGTTGTCCCTCAGAGTCTGAAGAACACATCCAAAGATGCTGCTTATGCTCCTCTCGACTACGGGAGTAGATCAAGTTATCATCAATAAAAACAATCACAAAGGAATTCATGGGCTTGAACACCCGGTTCATCAAATCCATGAATGTTACTGGGGTATTTGTTAGCCTAAATGACATCACCAGAAACTCATAATGCCCATGTCGAGTCCGAAAAGTGGTCTTAGGGACATCGGATGCCCTAATCCTCAATTGATGGTAGCCAGACCTCAAATCAATCTTCAAAAACACTTTGGCATCCTGAAACTGATCAAATAATCATCAATCCTCGCCAATGGATACTTATTCGTGATGGTGACTTTGTTCAATTGCCGATAATTATGCACATCCTCATAGATCTATCCTTCTTCTTTACAAACAACACGGGCGTACACCAGGGCGAGACACTAGGTCTAATGAAGCCCTTATCAAGCAAGTCTTACAATTACTCCTTCAATTCTTTCAACTCTAGCGGGGCCATGTGGTATGGCGGAATCGAAATAGGTTGAGTGCCCGGAGCCAAATTAATACA
Organism: Nicotiana sylvestris; assembly: GCF_000393655.2. Taxonomy (NCBI): domain Eukaryota; kingdom Viridiplantae; phylum Streptophyta; class Magnoliopsida; order Solanales; family Solanaceae; genus Nicotiana; species Nicotiana sylvestris. The sequence goes on from NC_091061.1 coordinate 176,793,062, forward strand.
CATGTCAATATCCCTGTCGGGTGGCATCCCCGGTAGGTCTGCAAGAAACACCTTTGGAAACTCACGAACAACGGACACATAATCCATAGAAAAACATCCGCACTAGAATCACGGACATAAGACAAATAAGCTAGACAACCCTTCTCGACCATGTGTTGAGCCTTCATATAAGAGACAATCATGCTGATAGAATGGCAAGGGGCCCCCTTCCACTCTAATAGAGGCAACCCCGGCAAAGCTAAGGTCATCGTCTTGGCGTGACAATCCAATATAGCATGATAAGGTGACAACCAATCCATACCCGAGATGACATCAAAATCAACCATATTGAGAAGCAAAAGATCTATGCTAGTCTCAAGACCACCAATAGTAACCACACATGAACGATAGACACGATCTACAATAATAGAATCTCCCACAGTGGTGGACACATATACAAGAGCACTCAAAGAATCACGAGGCACAACCAAATATGAAGCAAATTGGACGACATGTATGAATATGTAGAACCCGGATCAAATAGAACTGAGGCATCTCTACTACAAACTAAAATTATACATGTGATAACAACGTCAGATGACTCAGCTTTTGGCCTGGCTGGAAAAGCATAACATCGGAGCTGGGCCCCACCACTCTGAACCATGTGTCTAGGACGGCCTCCTATTGGCTGGCCTCCACCTCTAACAGCCTGGCCTCCACCTCTAATTTCCTGGCCTCCACCTCTAGTGGCTTGACCTCCACCTCTAGTTGTTTGACCTCTACCTATGGTTCCCTGACCCCTACCTATGGCTGATAGAGCGGGCGGTGATTGATTGAGGCCAACCCTGCACTACTATAGAGTAGCAAGAGAGGTCGAAGCAACTTTTACCCGATTATGGTTGGGATTGATTTCCAAAGGGAGCTAGATATTGGAGTTGAGTTTCTATCTAAAATGGAGTTGTGTATTTATTCCTAATTGCACTTCTAAACATTTTTGGTTTTGAATTTAATTCTAATTTTATAATACTACAATGCTAAATTAGACCAAGTAAAGCTAAGATTAAACTATTGCAAGTTGTTCAAATAGATAAAAGGCACTAGGGTAGTGACTTTCTCCTAGGTGGTCAATTGACGAATTCTTTAGTCTAAAGCTAGATTGTCACATTTGGGTAGTATGATATAACCATTGTACGATTCTACTCACTCTATACCTCTTGGTAGTTCAAGTGATTTTGCCTGAATTGATTTTCCCAAGACCAATTGAATATGCAAATTTGTGCAAGCAATCAAGGTTCAAGTCGGGTATTACTATCTCTAGGTTTAACCCTTTAATTGGGGCTATCAATCTTGAATACGTCCCAATTCCTTATTGGACTAATTTCATAGACTTAGGCTCTCTTTTTCAAGAAGAGCCAAAGTCTACTAGGCATAAACTAATGTTTGCAACCACTAATTCAACATTAAAACCCTAAATTAGCCCAAATATCAAACACCCATAGACAATCAAGCATCAAAACACAAGACCCATCAATTACCCACACTAGAGTTGAGCCACAACCCTAGATAATGGGTTTAGCTACTCATAATTAGAGAAGAAAACAAAGCAATAGATGAAGAAAAACTCATAATAATTAATTGCTAATTAAAACTTGAAGATTCAATGTTGAAATTAAGCTAAAATTACTCAAAATGGTAAAAGAGAAGCAGTCACGAGCGCAACTCTATGTACAAAACTATCTGATAACCTAAAAATGGGAAAATAATCTATTTATGCTAGGCTGAAAATTCTGGACAAAAATACCCCTACGGGGCTAGTGCGAATCCGCACAAAATGCAGTGCGGCCACACTAAGGCTCTTGGCTTGACTTTTCTGCTCTCTGAAGTTGGGCTTTGTGGACCGCATAAAATCGAGTGCGGCTTCTATTGCGGTCCGTATAAAATGGATCGCGAAGCGCATTGGGATTCATCCTTCAAAATGTCACCTCTCTGAATCTTGGCTCTGCGGACCGCAAAAGTCCTTTGTAGCTGCATTGCCTGGCTGACTGAGAAGCACAATCTCTGAACTTCATCTTTGCGGACCGCACAGAATGGTATGCGGCTGCACCGGCCCTATTTGACTGAGCTTGATCTTGTCTTGGTACTTGTGCAAGTTTCACTCCTTTTTGAGCTGGTGTTTGATACCTTGTCACCTTGTTGACCAAACCTGCAATCAAGCACAACTTGTGAGCCTTTAGGACTATTTTGTACACATTTCTAATCAAAACTTAAGTAAGAAAGAGTGTAAAATGCAACATAATCCCTAGATATCGGTGATGCAACCGGTGCCATAATCATAGCAAGAGAACTCTGTTGTTGCATGCCGCCCAATAATCTCGGACAAGTCCTCCTAATATGCTCATAATCACCACACTCAAAACATCTATACTGGCACTGTGGTTGCTGAAACTGAGACTGATCCAAACGGGCTAGCTGACCATGGTAATAACTCTGAATAGGAGGTGCACTGATAGGAGCTGGCGGTGCACTGTAGGATGACTGCCCAGAATGAGGCATATAATGACCACGACTCCCTAAAGCATTGTGGGATGTCTGAAGCGCCGAATAATATGGCTTGGGAGGATGGCCTCTACCAAAAGTACCCCTACCTCTAGACGAGGCACCACTAAAACCACCTGAATGACGAGGCCTCTTATCAGATCCCTGACTTCCCTAAGCTAGTACCATCTCAACTCGCCTAGCTAGATTGGCTACCACTTGAAAATAAATCTCACTCCCAGTCTCCTTGGCCATCTACAATCTGATAGGCTGAGCAAGCCCCTCAATAAACCTACTCTCTCTCTCTCTCTCGGTAGGAAGTAGAAGAATAACATGATGGGGCAGATCCACAAATCGAGTCTCGTATTGGGTGACAGTCATAGAACCCTGCTGAAGATGCTAGAACTGCCTCCGATAGTCCTCTCTCTAAGTGATAGGAAGGAAATTCTCAAAAAATAACTGAGAGAACTGGCCCCAAGTAAGAGCAGGCGACCCAGCTAGTTTGGTCAACATATAATCCCTCCACCATTTCTTGGCAGAACCCGACAAATGAAATGCAGCAAACTCGACCCCATTGGTCTCCACTATCCCCATGTTCTATAACAGCTCATGACAGTTGTCCAAATAGTCCTAGGGATCCTCTGAAGATACACCACTGAAGTGAATTAGGAAAAGCTTAGTAAACCTATCCAACCTTCATAAAGCCTCATAAGACATAGCTGATCCATCATCGGTCTGTGCTGCAACACCCAGTGGAACTGCCCCCATTGGTTGGGCTACTAGAGTCTAAAACTGGGGAGCCATCTTCTCCGGAGTGTGAGTAGCGGGAGTCTAGACTCCTCCCCCAGCCTGAGAGACAACTGGTGCCACAGGAAATGTGCCGGTCTAAGCAACATTCTCTATAAGTCCTACTAGACAGAGCAAAGCATCCTGAAGCACTGGGGTGGCGATGAACTCCTCTGGGACCTGAGTTGGTACGACAGGCACGGTCTGGGCTGGAACCTCCTCATCAAACTCTACCTGAGGCTCCACCGCTGGTGTTGCTGCTCGAGCTCGGGGCTGAGCTCTACCCCTACCTAGGCCTCTGGCATGATCTTGGGCTCGACCCCTGCCCCTTGTAGGAGCTGCTACTGGGGGCTCGGGCTGCTGCTCAGCTGAAGATGCGGTACGCGTTCCCACCATCTGTGAGATAACAAAATAGAAAATTTCAATCAGCAATGATAGAATAAAAACCGCACGATAGAGAAGAATAGAAGTGAAACTGTTCCTAACTCCATAACCTCTGGAAGATAAGTACAGACATCTTTGTACCGATCCTCCAGACTCTACTAAGTTTGCTCGTGACTCGTGAGACCTATGTAACCTAGTTCTCTGATACCAACTTGTCACGACCCGGAATTCTCACCATCGAGACAGTGATGGCGCCTAACATTTCACTTTCTAGGCAAGCCAACGTTAGAACATTCTACTCCTTTTTACAATTTAAATCAGATATTAAAGAAGAACTGAGATAATTAAATAAATTTACAGTCACAATGCGAAAGTTGAGCCAGTCAAATATCTATTACACTTCAATGAACCTGGTGTCAGAGTGCACGAACTACTAGAGTAATACACGTAAGGGTCTGAAAAAAATAACAAGTTATTCGAATGAAAGTACACAGCTAAATAGATTGAGGATGGGGAATCCAGGAATTGCGGATGCTGAACAACCGTACCTCAAGTCTACGCAAATGTTTGATCCGAGATCTCTAATAACCACCATTGGGACCGTATCCAAAATCTGCATAGTGTGCAGAGTGCAGTATCATTACAACTGACCCCATGTGCTAGTAAGTGTCGAGCCTAACCTCGACGAAGTAGTGACAAGGCTAAGGCGGGTCACCTACGCTAAAACCTGTACGCAGTCTATAATAATGACAGAATAATTGAAATACAGTACAGAATTAAACAGCCAACGAGAAATGATAACCACAACCTCAAAAATAAACAAGTGTTGTCCAAAATTACCAATCTCTACCAGCTCAAATAAAAATACCGAAAAATAACGCAACACAAGAAATAGAAACATATAGGTTGTTGTGGCGCGCAACCTGATTCCATCAGACATCACATAATCCTCCCTTATTCCACAAACACAATATTAGTAATAGTGAATTATATATATATATATATATATATATATATGTTGCGGCGCACAACTCGATCCCGCCATATATCAATATCAATATCGTAATTCACCCTTATTTTACCATATCAATCCACTCTTATTTTCACATGTTGCGGCGTGCAACCCAATCCCACCATATATATATATATATATTCACCCTTATTCCACCATATCAATCCTCACTTATTACACATATTGTGGCGTGCAGCCCGATCCCACCATATCAGTACCAAACAGTCAATGTACACAGTCAAATCAACAGGCTAAATCACAAGGCCTTTACAATAAATAAATACCAAACTCAACTAAGAAAAGGAACCTTGTTTAATATAGAATCTATACAAATAATACTACACACCGAGATCAAACCAATAATTTATAGTTAAAAGGTACAAACAAGTCAAATTAAGCAAATAGCAGGGATTAGGGGAAACTATAAAAAGAGCTAACATGATTAACAAAAAGTAAACATTGATTAACACGTAGCAATTAAGCATGGAAAGCATTTAGAGCGTGTAACAATTAAGGTAGGAGGAAAAACAATTAAGGAAAAATGATAAATTAGGGAAATCGGATCATTCAGTGGCGTATAAGCACTCGTCACCTTGCATATACACCGCTCACATGGAATTCACATAACACAAAGTCCGAGGGTTCCTAATTTCTTCAAGTCAAGGTTAGACACAACACTTACCTCACTCCAAAGGCCACTCAAAGCTCAATCACAGATTTGCCTTTCAAACACGCCTCTGAACAAACAATATCTAGTAAATTACCAACCAAACGTTTCAAAATAAGCATTAGGAATCACCCACGATCGATAAGAAATCAATTTAGGCCATTATTTAAAAAGTCAACAAAAGTCAACACCCGGGCCCGCTTGGTCCAAACCCGAAATTCGGACCAAAACCGGATTACTCATTCACACCCAAGCCCGGATATGCAATTGGTTTATGAATCCGACCTCAATTTAAGGTCTAGATCCCTAAATTTTGAAATCCCTAATTTCTACCCAAAAATTCTCATTTCTGCCATGAAAACCTTAGATTTTAGGTTGAAATCTTGTAAAATAAAATAAAAGATTGAAAGAAACTAGTTAAGAATCACTTGCCTATGAGTTGGGGAAAAATGGTCTTTGGAAAATCGCCTAGAGTGTTTCTTGTTTTGAAATTTTTGAGAAATAAGCAAAAATCCCATCTAAGTTAGGTTTTACACAGCTGCAGATGTTGCAAATGCAATTGCGAACCAATTGTGAGAAATCCTTCGCAAATGCGAAGTGTTCCCCGGCCCTGTTGTCTTCGCAAATGCACACATTTGTTCGCAAATGCGGATTGAGATGATTGCAAATGCGACCAATAGTTTGCAAGTGTGAAGTCCACTCCCCAGCCCAACTGCTCGCAAATGCGATGGATTCTTCGCATTTGCGATCCAGACCTCGCAATTGCAAGTCTGCAGATCTGTAGCACACCAGCAAGAATTCCTAAGTTCAATTCACTCCGTAGCCTATTAGGAACTCACCCGAGCCCTCGGGGCTCCAAACCAAATATGCACACAAGTCTTAAAACATCGTACGAACTTGATCGCACGATCAAATCGCCAAAATAACACCTAGAACTATGAATTTAGCACCAAATCAAATGAAATTCTCAAGAACACTTTGAAATTTCTATGTTCTCAATCGGACGTCCGAATCACGTCAAACTAATTTCGTTTTTCATCAAATTTCACAAACAAGTCTTAAATATTATATTGAACCTGTACCGGGTTTCGAAACCCAAATACGGACCCAATACCAACAAGATCAAACATCAATACTTTTCTTAAAAGCCAATAATTTTTCAGATTTCAGTTTTTAACAAAATTCATAACTCGGGCTAGGAACCTCCGAATCCAATTCCGGGCATACTCCCAGGTCCCATATTTCGATACGGACCCACTGGGACTATGAAAACACAAATCCGGATCTGTTTACCAAAAATGTTTTGGCCGAAGTCAACTCAAATGAAGTTTTTAATCAAAAATTCCCATTTTTATCAACTTTCAACACAAAAGCTTTTCGGATTATGCGTGGACTGTGCACACTAATCAAGGAGGGATAAAATGAGGTTTTAAAGACCTCGGAACACAGAATTTGGTTTTAAATCATAAGATGACCTATCGGGTCATCACATGTATAAAAGTTCAAAAGTTATTTACATAATTGAGTGTCACGACCCAAGTTCTCCCACCGTGAACTGTCGTGATGAAACCTAGTTTCTATGACTAGGTAAGCCTAATGAATTGTGGAAAATGAAACAAATATACGAAAACTATCAATTTAACAGATAATGCAATTAAGAAGTTTTAAATGCCGTTTGGCATATACAATAAAAAACTCTCGAACTGAACATAAGCACTCCCAAAACCCGGAATCTCATGAAACCACAATCTACAGAAGTACATAGTGTTTCTAATCTCTATAAAATCTAAAAACTAAGAAAAAATACAGGAAGTCTTTAACTTAAGGAGGAATAGAGAGGGACTTCTAGGTCTGCGGACGGGGCACATATATACCTCGAAGTCTCTGGATCGCCTCGCCTCCCCTCACTGGAAGTATGGCTGAGAAGTAGAACTTGGATCTGCACACGAAAAACATGTGCAGGAAAAGGCATGAGTACACTACAGTGGTACCCAGTAAATACCAAGCCTAACCTCAGCCAAGTAGTGACGAGATCATGTCAGAGCCCTACTGGTTATATATATAACAAGATAAAGCAGTATAAAATAGGACAGTGAAGATAATTGCTAACAGTCAATGAAATGAAATCACAGGAAGAGCATAACTCATTACACAGAGAAAAGCAACAGGGGATGTCCCGAGATACCGTCCAGTAGTCCCAAACATAAATGTACAGAGGATATTTCGGGATACCGTCCCATAGTCCAAATTGTAAATGTGCAGGGGGGATCTCCCGGAATACCGTTACGTAGTCCCAAAGTAAACATGCAGGGGGATATCCAGGAATACCGTTCCATAGTCCCAAATATAAATACACAACCCAATCAATACACATAGTAGTTTCAACAAGAAATATACAGTTCTATTCAAGTTCGTGTCAAAAAGACAAGCAATTTCTACCCTAAATATGCTACACATAGTCCAGCTAGGCAGTTAAAGCAGATAAGGCAGTTAAGGCACGTAAACATGCATTCCTACACTAAACAGGAGGCTACATATACTAGTATTGCTCAATTAAAGGAAAACTTAGGCAATTACTTAACATAAATGGGGTTTTTCAACAATTAGCACGTGTACGCACTCGTCACCTCACATACATGGCATTCATATAACAACAACACCAAAATCCTAAGGGGAGTTCCCCCACACAATGTTAGGCAAACCACTTACCTCAAATCAAGCTCAAAATCAATCCGATATCACGCTCTTGACACGAGTATCCAACTCCGGGTGTCCCAAATCTAATCAAATCAATTACATAATGTAAACATAGCTACAAGCAACTAATTTAGCTAATGAATTTAATGCTAAAGCGAGAAAATAGGAAAATGCCCAAAAATCCTCCCCAGGACCACGTCTCGGAATCGGGTAAAAGTCACAAACTATGAACAGCCATTCACTCATGAGTCTAACCATACCAAATTCACTCAAGTCCGATACCAAAATCTCGATCAAAATCTCAAAATTCGGCCTAAGAACTTTTCTCAATTTTTCCCAATTTTCACCCCAAATCCGAAATTAAATGATGAATTCATGTTTAGATTAATGGGTTATAATTAAAAAGGAGTTAAGAATCATTAACCACAAACTTCCTCCGAAAATCTCCCCAAATTTTGCCTTCTACTGAGCTCTCAATCAAATTTTGAAGTTATGAACTCAAACCCTTGTTTTGAACTTTAAAATTCAGCCAAGTGACTTCCTTAATCGTGATTGCGGAAACACCCTCGCGATCGCGAAGAACAACTTCGCTGGATCCTAAGTTTACACTATGCGAACGCGTAGCACCCCACGTGAACGCGCTGCACTCGCTGCTTAGACTTACATGATCGCTGTTGACCTAAAGCGATCGCGAAGAGTAACACTCCACTCCACTGCTGCCTGACTTCTTCTTCACGAACGCGGCATAGCTCACGCGTTCGCGATACACCATTCCACCACTACTACGCGTTCACATACTCCTTCCCACGAACACGATGAACAAAACTTACTCTGCCTCAGCTAAACCTACACGATCGCGATCCTCCTCATGCGATAGCGAAGAAGGATCTTCTGCAACAGAATACGAGCAAAAATCTGCCAACTTCTTAAGTCCAAAAATGACCCATTGAGCATTCGAAACTCACCCGAGGCACCCAGGACCTCAACCAAATATACCAACCAATCCTAAAACATACGAACTTAGTCGAGCCCTCAAATCACACGAAACAATGCTAAAATCACGAATCACCCTCCAATCCAAACTTAATGAAATTGAAACTTCAAAATTTTACAACCAGTGTCGAAACCAACCAAACCACATCCGATTGACCCCAAATTTTGCACACAAGTCATATTCAACACTGCGGACCTACTCTAACTTCCAGAATCGAATTTCGACCCCGATATCACAAATTCCACTACCGACCTGAAACTCCAAAAATTCAACTTTCGTCATTTCAAGCCTAAATGAGTTACAGACCTCCAAAACACAATCCGGACATGCCCCTAAGCCCAAAATCACTCAACAGAGCTAACTGAATCGATGGAATCCCATTTTGGAGTCGTCTTCACACTGTTTTGACTACGGTCCAAATTCTAATGCTTAAGCTCTCATTTAGGGACTAAGTGTTCCAAAACACTCCGAAACTCAAAACAAATCATCCCAGCAAATCACAATAGCAGAAATAAACACGAGGGAAGCAGTTAATAGGAGATTGAGGCTCTGACTCTTGAAATAACCGGCCAGGTCGTTACATCCTCCCCCTCTTAAAACATTCATTCGTCCTCGAAAGCATAGAGACATACCTAAAGTGGTGAAAAGATGAGAGTAATGGCTGCGCATATCCTGCTCGATCTCCCAGGTTGCCTCCTCGACCGACTAAGCCCGCCACTGAACCTTTACTGATACAATGCTCTTTGATCTCAGCTTTTGAACCTGCCTATCCAATATAGCCAATGGCTCCTCAACGTAAGATAGATATTTGTCCAATTGGACTGAACTAAAATCTGACACGTGGGACGGATCAACGTGATACCTCCGGAGCCTCTAAACATAAAATACCGGGTGAACTCCTGCCAAGCTGGGAGGTAAGGCAAGCTCATAAACAACCTCCCCAACATGTCGCAACAACTTAAAGGGGCCAATAAACCTTGGGTCAACTTTCCCTTCTTCCCAAATCTCATAACGCCCTTCATAGGCGAAACCCAAAGCAAGACCCTCTCTCCAACCATATAGGAAACATCATGAACCTTCCGGTCCGCATAACTCTTCTATCTAGACTGGGCTGTACGGAGTCTATCCTGAATCACCTTAACCTTCTCCAAAGCGTCCTGAACCAAGTGAGTGCCCAATAATCTAGCCTCGCCTGGCTTGAGCCAACTCATCGGGGATCTACACCGCCTGTCATACAGTGCCACATACGGTGCCATCTGAATGCTGGACTGATAACTGTTGTTGTAGGCAAACTTCGCAAGTTGCAAAAACTGATCCCAAGAACCCCCAAACTCCATCACACACGAACGGAGCATATCCTCAAGAATTTGAATGGTGCACTCGGACTGTCCGTCCATCTAGGGGTGAAATGTTGTGCTCAGCTCTACCCGAGTACCCAACTCAGGCTGAACGACTCTCCAAAATCGTGATATAAACTGAGTACCTCTATCAGAAATGATAGAAATTGGAATACCATGCAGGCAAACAATCTATCGGATATAAATCTCAGCCAACCACTTTGAAGAATAGGTAGTACACAGGAATGAAGTGTGCGGACTTGGTCAGCCGATCCACAATCACCCAAATGGCATCAAACTTCCTCAAAGTCCATGGGAGTCCAACTACGAAGTCCATGGTGATCTGCTCCCACTTCTACTCCGGAATCTCTATCTACCTAAGCAAGCCACCCGGTTTTTGGTGCTCATACTTCACCTGCTGACTATTGAGGCACCGAGCTACAAACACAACTATATCTTTCTTCATCCGCCTCTACCAATAGTGCTGCCTCAAATCCTGGTAAATCTTCGCGGCACCCGAATGGATAGAATACCGCGAACTGTGGGCCTCCTCTAGAAACAACTCCCGAAGCCCATCAAATAGGGTCATCGCACTGACGCTCCCTGATACGATCAAATAAGGAAGACCGAGAATACACAAGCTAGGACCCAACTAGGCTCAAAAATATCCAACCTCACAAACTGGCTGTCTAAGGCCTGAACATCCATCGCCATAGGCCTCTCTGCTGCTGGTAGATAAGCCAAACGTCCCAAACTCTCTGCCCGGCGACTCAATGCATTGGCCACCACATTGGCCTTTCCCGGATGGTATAGTGATGTCATAATCCTTAAGCAATTCTAAACACCTCCTCTAATGTAGATTAAGGTCCTTCTACTTGAACAGATGCTGCAAACTCCGGTGATTAGTGTAGATCTCACAAGGAATATCAAATAATGATGCCAGATCTTCAAAGCGTGGACGATAGCTGCTAACTCGAGATCATGGACATGATAATTATTCTCATGCACCTTCAACTGTCTGGACGCGTAGGCAATCACCCTACCATCCTCCATCAATACCGCTCCAAGGCCAATCCTCGAGGCATCACAATAGACAGTAGAAGACCCCGAACTTGTAGGCAATATCAATAATGGGGCTTTAGTCAAAGTTGTCTAGAGCTTCTGAAAGCTCTCCTCGCACTCTTCCGTCCACCTGAATGGAGCACCCTTCTGGGCCAGCCTAGTCATAGGTGTTGCAATAGATGAGAATTCCTCAACAAATCAATGGTAGCAACCCACCAAACTAAGAAAACTACGGATCTCTTAGCTGAGGATGGTCTGGGCCAACTCTGCACTGCTTCCACTTTCTTCGGATCCACCTTGATCCCTTCACTCGATACTATATGACCTAAGAATGCCACGGAATCCAACCAAAACTCACATTTTAAGAACTTTGCATATGATTTCTTTTCTCTCAAGGTCTAAAGTACTACCCTCAGGTGCTACTCATGATCTCCCCGACTCCGAGAGTACACCAGAATGTCATCAATAAAGATAATGACGAACAAGTCAAGATATGGTCGGAATACACTATGCATCAAATGCATAAATGTTGCTGGGGCATTGGTCAGCCCAAATGACATAATAAGGAACTCGTAATGACCATACTGATAACTAGGGATTCTAGTCTATTTTGTGCTCCTTTTTGCTTAAGTTTTGGATTAAAAATGTATACAAGTATTCCCAAAAGCTAACTTATTGTGTTTGTTGCAGTGTTTGGTCAAAATGAGACAAGAAAGTCAAAACCAGCTCAAAAAGAGTGAAATCTGAACAAGTCAAAGCTGAGTCAAATGAGCGCTGACAGTGGAAAATCAACTGCGGATGCAAAAGGTCCACCGCTAAGGCGGTCTTGATCTCGTTGTCTGCGATGGAAAAGATCAGAGAGCTGTAATTATAGGCTTAACAAGTCACCGCTGACCGCGGTGAAATTGCATTGCAGCGGTAGCTTTAGCGCGGCCGCGGTGCATTTACCACCCTCAGCGAAAGCCAGATTCAGAGAACCAAGTATTGAGATAAAAGTTGAAGATTGCGGTTCGCGCTTGATTTTGTACGACCGCGGTAGTCTCAGCACTGCAGCGATCCATTTTCTTCTATCAGCAGTACCTCTATATGGGCATTTTTGTTCAAAAAATTTAGTTGTGTATAGATACTTCTTTTTTAGATTTTAGGGTATCTGTTGTTTAGCTGAGCACGTGAACCGCCTCTTTTTACCTTTTTGAGTAATTTTAGAGCTTATTTAACAATTAATTTTTGATTCTTATCTTGTCATTACTTTTTATGGCTTCTATTTCATCTTAATCTATGATTTCTTCTTTGATTATGAGTAGCTAAACCCATTAGCTAGGGTTGTGGTTCAACCCTAGTGTGGGTATTTAATGGGTCTTCTATTTTAGGACTTAAATGTTTATGGGTGATTGATATTTGGTCTGATTTATGCTTTAAATGTTAAATTAGTGGTTGCAAATACTGATTTGTACCTTTTTGACTTAGCCTCTTTTTGAGAAAGAGAGACTAAGTCTAGAAAATTCCGGCCAACAAGGAATTGGGGTGCATTCAAGAGATTAATAGCCTCAATTAAAGGGTTAAACCTAGAGATAGTAATACTCGACTTGAGCCAATTTTGCTTGCATTGTTTGAACACCCAATTGGTCTTGAGAAATTAGGGCAAAGTCACTCAAACTACCGAGAGGTATAGAGTGGGTAGTTACGTGTAATGGCTATATCATGATCCCAACTATAACAAATTTGCCCTAAGTTTTAGATTCCGTTAGATACCCACCTAGGTGCAAGTCACTTCCCTAGTGCCTTTAGACCAATTAAGAAAACCTTGCAAAAACATCATACTTAGCTTATTTTCCTGCATCATTAGTCTTAAACTAGAATAGTGAACAAACAAAGAATGGTTGGAAGTGTAATCAAGAACACTACACATTGATAGATTAGATAGGAATCCAACTCCAAATATATCTTAGCTCCTCGTGGATTCGATCCCGACCTTTTTGGGTAAAAGCTGCATCAACCGCTCTTGTCGCTCTATAGTGGTGTAGGGTTGGAATCGATCACTTTTTGGCATCGCTGCCAGGGAGCTAAATAGTTTTGGCTATCTATCTAACTAGTTTTGTGTCTTGTTTTTCTTTCCTTCTGTGATACGAACTTGTGTGTGTCATCAATTAAGGTACAAAATGGCAAACAATAATCCTTTTGCAAACATTATCCCGAGGGAGAAGGTAGACGAGAATGGTGAAGATGAGGTGACTCTAATACCTCAAGGACAAAGAAGAGGCCTCCAGACCAAATAAAATATTCTAGAACCTCCCCCGCCTCCTCCAAGAGGTGCTCCTCGGGTGCTTCCAAATGAAGGATACACAAGTGCAATTGTCCTACCTCGGATCCGGTCGGGCAATTTCCAAATTACAAATGTGATGTTGACTTTATTGGAGCAGTGAGGGTATTTCACAGGCGCTCCCCATCATAATGCATATAAACATCTTAAAGGATTTGTGGATACCTATTGGGGAAGCAAGTAAACAAATGTGTCAGAGAATGCATTGCGGTTGAGATTGTTACCTTTCTCACTTAGATGGGAAGCTTTGGACTGACTTGAAAGGCTTCCCAACCATTCCATCACTACGTGGGATGAGTTGGTAGACAAGTTTATAGCTAAAGTTCTCTTGCCAGGGCATATGAGAACTTTGAGAGATGAGATTTTTGACTTCAAACAGGAACCTAATGAACCACTTCATGAGATCTGGGAGAGATATCGGACAATGGTGAAAGAATGTCCGAACAATGACATGACCGAAGCAATGATCTAGTAGACATTCTACGTGGCATTAACACGACCAATCAGTGTGTAGTGAACCAGCTAGCAGGGGAAATTTTATGAACACACCTTATATTGAGGCATACGAGATATTGGATGAGATGGAATATACTCCCTTAGCTTGGCAAAGTCGAGCTAATGTTCCACAGGGTGATCCAACTATCATTCACTTGCACAAAGAGCTCCACGACCATGGCCAGGCAATAGCAAAGTTGACTACAACAATGAACCGGTTGGCAAAATCTCAATTGCAACAAGTTCAAGCACCGAGATAAGTAAATGCTATGGAGGGTGACAACATGTTGGTCAACAAGATGACAAAGAGGTCAACAAGGTCAAGGTAGTCCGTATCAATATGAGCAAGGTAGTAGTGGTTTCAATCAAGATGATGACTGTAAGCACGTGATTTTTGCTCCACGGACAATCACTCCAAAATACAATCATTGATTCCTCGTTGTACAATTTTTGATTTTACGTGATATATGCTGGTAGTCGCTCGTGGTTCTGTCCATTTTTCATTTTTGTCTTATCAAGCAAAATACAAGTATGTATGTCATGTTAATTAAGCCATAATTCAGTCATTAAAAGAAAATTCACAAAATATGCGTCTTTTATTTTAGGCTGTGATTTAATCATTTAAAGAATTTGTAATATGTGTGTGATGATTGTGTTAAGTGTTGATTAGTGTGTGTTTTTAAACTCATTTTAATTTGGTTGTATTTTAAAATTAGAAAACAAAGGAAAAAGAGTGCAAATTATTTAGAAAAAATCGGATTGGGCCTATTTGTTTCAAAATTTTAAGGCCCAGAAACAGCCCAAACACAAGCTGCCCGGACACGGTCCAAACGGCGTCGTTCTGTCCCGTCTAAGCTGGGCCGTTGATCTCAAGTGGATCGACGGCCAGGATCACACCCCCAGATCCATTTAGCATAACCCGACCCAATAACCGGTTCAGCCCAGCCCCTCACTTAAACCAAACGACCCCATTTAAATACCAAACGACCCCGTTTAAATATCAAACGACCCCGTCTCATTTCTCACCATCAGATCCAAGCCGTTGAGATCATCTGATCTAACGGCTCAGATCTGATCCCCTACTCCGTATATAAGCTTTCCCTCACACCCCATGCCCCTTATCCGAACCCCCCCTTCAGTCATCTCCTTCCCCAAGCCCTGAAACCCCCAAACCCTAACGCCGCCCAAGTTTCCTTTTCACCAGAACCCAGCGGCATGAACGCCGGTGACCACCCCCTTCACACCCCTGAAACATCCAACCACCCTGAACACGAATCTACTAATCTTGTACCTCGAATCACCTTCCATCGTCTCGAATCTGGATTTGAAGATTCGAGACGAAACTCGATCTATACCAAACCACCCCCTCTTCACACCAGACACTCCCCTGATCCTCCTCGTGACCAAACCAGACTTGGTTTGGTCCGAATCTACCCACAACTCCTAAAAACTCAAATCTAAGAATCTGAACCTTAGAACACAAGAGCCTGAGGAACCCGACCTGCTTCATAGAGGGTTTGAGGTCTAATAGACCTTAACCAAGGTGTTCTCGGTTTGAGAACACCCTGGTTAGAGTTTGTTTGGCCTCAAATGGTCAAATTTAATTCGGACTGGGGTCGGCCTGCTTTGAACATTTTCTAGTAAGTCTTCCTTTTCTGTTTTTGTGTGGATGAGTATGTTAGCATGTTCTGTTGTGTTTATTCGATGTTTTCTGATACTTTTCTTAATTTCTTCTGTCTTTGTAAAGACCTTTTATTTGGTCGATTGTTTTCTGTGTATGATTTGAATGTTTCTGTGGTATACATGTTCGATTAGATTAGTCGTCGCATAAATAACTTATATAGGTTCCCAGTGATTGACCAAAGTTGTTCGAAGCCCTTTAGGTCCCTGTATGTGTTTGTTTATTTGAACGACTGATTATTACCTGTTATAATTAGTATAGTCGACTCGATAAACGTCGTCGATTAGTTTTCTATAACTAATGGATCAAATGAGCTAATAGTTTCACGTGACTAACTGAACCTTGTCACTGACTGAATGCCCGACATCGTCTGAAATGAGTTTGTTTGCATTGCAAAATGACTGAAAAGGTTCAGTCCAGGGCAGTCCTGAATTTGAACTTTCATGAGTTCAAAATGCCCTGATGCTGCAATGGGCAGGGCAGTAATAATCAAGGCTTAACAGGGGTAGTCTGGGGTTTGAAAAGGACAAAATGATTAGTTTAAATGAGCTGACAAGTAGGGTACTAATTTGGGATTAAACTAATACCAATAGGGAACAAGACACAAGAGTATGGGGATTAAAATGAATAATAAAATGAGCCCATAACTCTTGATTAAAGAAAACCAGGCGTGGGGAACTAATGGCTGGCATCAAAAGATGTTTAAGCATGGGTTTAATAGGTATGGGCAGTCTACAAGTGGGAGCATCCAGGCAGCTCAGCTGCACTGGGTCGTTTGGCTTATAAATAGGCCATTTAAGAACTTAAAAGGGGCTGGACTTTTAGTCTTCAGAAAAGAGAAAACAAAGTGAAATTTCCAGAACACTCTAACTAAACACTGCCCAAACTACATAAGGAACTAAGTTGGTTGAGCTGTTCTGGCCAAGTCAGTTATTCTAACTAGGGTCATTACTGTTCCATTAAGAGAAGGCTGTGTGTTTTCTGCTGTGATTGTTACTGCACTGAGTTTTCTGTGTGCTCTGGATTGAGTTTTAGCCTTCTTGATTGTTGGAACTGTACTGGATATTTGCTGAACTTTGTGGTTGTTGGGTCTTCTGTTGCTATTACATTCGGTATCTTGGGTTTTCTGCTGGTTTATTACTCTGTGTCTGGGAGTGTTTGTTTGGTGCTCGACCACCTATTGGGTTTTCCTTGTTCTGGAAATTGTTGCTGGTTGTCTGTGGACTGTGGAAAACACTTGTGATTGTTGGTTTGTTGCTGTTTGTTGCTGTATATCTGTTGTTGCTGTGCTTACTGCATATTGCCCAGCTGATCATTCCTCTCTTCTTTTGTTCTTCTATACCAGGTACACAACTAATACTGTCAATGTAATCTGAAGTTGAGTATGAATACAAAGAAAAGGGTTGAAGATCATTTATTTATGTATAGTCTGTACACTGAATGACCCGGGATGTATGATAGCTTGTATTTTGTTCGGATACTGGGTTAGCTTTAACACATAGCAACTGTATATGTAGGGTAATTTGACATCCAATTGTATATGCAGGCTGGTAGATAGAAGCATGCCCAATGCAATAGGTTGTATCTTAGATTTAGTTTAATGGTGTAGTATAATTCTGTAATGTATGCCAAGCATGAAAATCGTACTCTACTAGTTAAGTTCTTTCCTTTCCGATAAACTGTTTCATATAACTGGTAAACCATGTTTTAAGACAAAGAACACATAGCTTGCAATCTCAACCTCGCGAAGGTCGAACCCAGGTCGAAACGGACCAAGCAGGCCCGCATCGAACAAACCATGGCCCAGGTCTGGCCCATCACGCATGGGCTGGATTTGGGCCCGTGATTATTTATTCGGCTGACTGTGCACGCAGCCTCGTTTTAAGCATTTCCGAATGCTGTTATAGATAACTAGCAAGCACGTAATTAATTAGGACTATCTACTGTTTTCAATTAGTAGAGACAAACACGACAAGAAACGTAGTTGCTATAGGATACCCTTTTAAAATAAGAACGAGATGAGCCTCGACAAAAATAAATAAAATTGCACAAGCTGCGGGGCCCTCGTTAAATGTACATTATCGAAGCATTCAGTTTCCAGGACGGGTCGTTTAGCAAATCTCACAGCCCTCCCAGAATAATAACGCGATAGCCTCTTTAAGCGCGTATTTAATAATTTTACCTTCTTAAATTCGGGTGCGCATTTATTTGACCCAAATCTAAATCTCGACGGATTCGAAATGTATTTCTAATCACGGGTACATTGATTGTGACGTGGTTCGAGATGCATGTCCATGACGTCGCAAATTCCTTTTAAAAGTAGAATGAGACGAGCCTCGTCAAACAAAAATGTACACAGCTGCGGGGCCCTCTAACTGTATATATATATTAAAACACTTAGAATTTGGGACAGGCCGTTTAGCGAATTTTTCGGCCTTCCCCAAAATAACAATACGTTAGTTGCTTTAGGCGCGTCTTAATAATTTATTCTCCTTAATTCGGGTGCACATTTATGTGACCCAAATCCAAATCTCAACCGAGTCGAGATATGTCAATAACCACGGGTGCATTGATGTAACGTGGTTCGAGATATGTTTTCACGACGTTGCAAGTCCTATAAAATAACAGTAAACGATAAAAGCGGTTAAAAGTTAAAATTTGCACATAAGTTCATATTCGTATAAAATCAGATAAATAAGCCGAATATAATAGTTGAGCGACCGTGCTAGAACCACGGAACTCGGGAATGCCTAACACCTTCTCCCGGGTTAACAGAATTCCTTATCCGGATTTCTGGTACGCAGACTGCAATATGGAGTCATTCTTTTCCTCGATTCGGGATTAAAATTGGTGACTTGGGACACCCTAAATCTCCCAAGTGGCGACTCTAAAATAAATAAACCAATCCCGTTTCGATTGTCCTTTAATTGGAAAAAACTCCCTTGCAACCCCGCGGGTGCGGAAAAAGGAGGTGTGACAGCTCTGGCGACTCTGCTAGGGAATCAAACCCAGAACCACTGGTTCAGGGTTAAGAATTCGAGCTTAAAATAATTGTTGTTATTTGGCTTTATTTATTATCTGATTTTTACGTGTTCGCGCCTAATGTGCCAAATGCTGCTTTAATTGCTTTAATATTATTTGAACTGTACATATAAACTGTGCCGAAACCCTTCTCTTCTCTCTTGAGGAGCGCACGCTGGTCGTGGCTTCTTTCTGTTAGTGTCATATGCCAAAATAGAACGAGGATTCGGAGGAGTTGCAAAATCGGATGGCCTTTTGGTTACCGGTACACAGCTCCCATCCTTGGCTCGAGTTGTCCGCTCGGGTAAGCCAGGTCTAGAACAAACACCTAGGTTTTACAGCTTAGCATAACATAACTTCATGCCGGATCCCTAGTAGGAACGCTTATTTGCCTCATGTGCATTTGACTTAGGGGACTCAGCACAGGGGCTGGGTCCGTCTAGGACAAGCAACCTGAGAATAAAGACCATCCTGCTATATCCTGTTTGCTTTATGCATTTACTTGTTTCAAGGCTTGCATGCTGACCGGTTTCTGAATATCGGGAATGTTTGAAAAGAAAAAGAGAGAGAAAAAAAGGGAATAACGGTTAAGGGGTTAATTATTTATTCTTGAAAAATCAAAAAAAAAACGGTTAAAGCTCTACCAGAATTTTGAAAAAAAAAGAGGAAAAAATGTGTGTCTTATTAATTTGTTTAGGAAGTAAGAGTCTTTGATTTATTTCTAAGAGAAAAATAGTGTGCCTCCAAAATTCGGCTTATGCCTGAACTACGTCAGTTTGATTCCCGTAGGGTGCGAGATACGTAGGCAACCCCCATCGGGCTCAACTTGTTCTTCAAAATATATGTACAGTCCAAAAGAATGAAAGTTTTTAAGGTGACATCATACTTTTCAGAAACAACCAAATTTCGTTTTTCTAGAAAAAAGGGGTGTGTCAATTTGGTATTTGAGTCCAATGAGTCTGGATCTTTACTTAATCACCCCAACAAACATGCAGAATGAGCATAAGTCCAAGTTTGCCGGTAACAGTTAGAAGCAAAATCCCTCTGGAAGTGCGATTATGGTGGGAGGATTTGGAAAAGTCAGAGCAAGACAAGATCAAACTGCACCTGGGAGGTTTGGTTAATTTGTTGAACGTCAGGCCTCGGTGCGACATCATAAAGGCTTTGGTTACATTTTGGGATCCGGCCCACAACGTGTTTCGTTTCTCGGATTTTGAACTCACCCCAACCTTAGAAGAAATGGCGGGTTACATGGACGTCACTGAAGGTTTGAGACACAAATACCTGATCGCTCCAAGAGCTGTGAATTCACACAAATTCATGGATCTGTTGAAGATAAGCAAGGGAGTCCCATACGCTGAACTGGATAGAGGTTTTTCTACCCTACAATTCATATACCAGAGGTACGGGAGCATAGGAGGATTTAATGATCCAGAAAGTGGTGTTTGCAGCAGGAGAAATCTGGTAAAATGGAATGAGCATAGGCGGTTCGCTTTTATGGTGGCATTTTTGGGCCTTGTGGTGTTTCCCCGAAAAGATAGAAATATCGACTTGAAAGTGGCTGGAATCGTCAAAGTCCTGATTACCAACGATAAAAGCATCCTTGCTCCTATGATAGTGTCAGAAATGTACCGAGCCCTCACGGCTTGTAAGGCCGGAACAGACTTCTTCGAGGGGTGCAACTTGTTATTACAGATGTGGATGATCGAACACTTGTGTCACCATCCTCAGTATATGCGCTACATGTCTACAAATGGGGGCTGCATCGAGGGTTATAACCTAAGGGTTTCAGGTTTCCGATCACCGGGAGGGTTTGAAGAATGGATATCCTATCTCCGGGTCATCACCGCAGATCAAATAAACTGGACTTTGGGTTGGCTTTCTGTGGAAGAAATCATATACATGCCCGCCACTGGTCCTCACTTCCTCTTGATGGGACTCAAAGGTATTCAACCTTATGCCCCTTACAGGGTGATGAGACAGTTAGGAAGATGTCAAGTACTACACCCGGACGAAGATCTCAGCACTTATGCAGTCGAGGTCAGCGGTGACGGCCAATATCCTGAAAAGACAGTTCGTTGCATATGGAGTGAATGCCAGTACCTGACGGCAAATACTCGGGTAGGTGATGTGTCTAGTGGTAAAGTCTCGCCGGCCTATCTCGCTTGGCATAACAAGAAGAACATTGTGAAACGGCCAACCAAACGGCCTCACCTCCAAGATTTTGTTGAGTCATCACAAGAACAATGGGACTGGCTCGCAAAAGAGGAAGGTTACCTGGTTGAAATCAGGAAGCTGAAGCGACAAGTTGAAAGGATTGTATTCGAAAACAACGTGCAAGTCGCCCAAGAGCAGGCTGAAAAAGACAAGCTAGCCCAAGAGAACCAAACCCTGAAGGCCCGCCTTCGCCAAGCCAGTAAGAATAACATCGACCGACAGAAGCGTTGCTCTGACGAGAGATTGATAGCCAGTTTGAGAAATCAGGTCATCCAGAGCCAAGAAGAATTAGACCGATCAGAGGCTTGCATAGCAAGGATGAAGGTCAAATGGGAAAAAGGTACAATGGCCCGGAGGAAGCGCCTACAGCAAGTCATGAGGGATTGTGAACTGAGCGTCAAAGTAGTAAAGGAAACGAATTCCGCTCTGCAAAAGCGGATCTTCAAGCAAACACAAGATGCCCAAGCCGACAGGAGACGCTATTACAATGCAATGACCAGGATGGAAAGGCAAATGGAGATGTTCCAGGATCAGCTCGCCACCAATGCACAAACGCTAGGATTAAAGAGCCGACAGATAAGGCAGTTGTTCGCAGAAAGGGACAACATTCGAGCAAGAATTGACGAAATCGGGCATTACATCTACCTGAAATGCTTGGCATGCGAGCAAACACCTCGGGAAACCCTCATTGTCTCCATCATAGGCTGCGTCCACCGGATTATGAACTAGTTGAAGAGCTTGCAAAGAGACCTTACACCTAGGGCCGCGAAAGGGCCGAAAGATGCCTCGTGGGTCCCTAAGTTGGAAAATTAGTCGTTGATCGAGTCCTGTTCGTTTGTTTGTTGTTTCCCCATATGTTGTTTTCTTTTCTTCAGACCAAGTTTAAAACCGTGGAGTCTGTACTGTTGCTATTTTGTTTGAAGCAATGTGTAATAGCAAATTTTGATAATGAAATTAAGTGACTCTGGAAGAATTTCTATGTGTCTTTACTTTGAGGCAGAACTACGCCTGGTGTGATTCACGCGGGGACGTGATACGTAGGCAATCCCCATAAGATTCGACCGCTTTTAATAAATAAAGAAAAGAAAATACAAATAAAATAAAACACGGGGTTTCCCAAAATACTTTAAAGGGACGAATGAGCAAACCGGGATGACGCATGTTGTTTGAAGCAAAGCATGTAGAAACGGTTAACTGCCCAGGTGCATTGCATCCTCTATGTGTTATGATCAAATCTGTTAAACTCTAACGCTAACAAAGTTTGTTGTTGTCTGATCCAGACAAGTTAGTTGTTAAAGAACTCTGGCAACACATTCATACCAAACCAGATCCAAAGGACCGGTAGCAACAAACATGACTACTTCAGAGAATAGTAATGAGGAAGAAAGACCAATGAGCCAGTTGTTAAAAGAAGCAATGGAGAAGATCGAAAGGATGGGACTAGAGATGAATGCAATGCAGCTAGCCATAGCCAAAACACAAAAGAGCCCCGAAACACTGGGACACATGCCAGAATACCCTCACTTCGGCCCTTCCACAAGCCGCCCAAATCCCCTTTATCATCAAGAAAGAAGCCCTCATGATTTCCAGGCTCCACCACCCCATCAACCTCTCCCAACACCCAATATTCCCATTTTTGTGGGACCAACATCAGCCCCTTTGCAAAGAACGACCAGTGAGCCATTGTTTCAGGCTCACGATACACAATACTACCCCCCCGAGCCTACGTTTCATGCCCCCGAACCACAGGCTTACAATCCACATTTGGAAGTGCCGGCAGAGATTGAGAAGCCGGCTAAGGCCCCTGAACAGGATGAAGTATTGAGAAAGTTCAAAAGCCTGGAGCAGTCCTTCAGGAACTTGCACGGGCTGGGCAATCAAGTCAGCGTAGCATACAAAGATCTGTGCCCTTTCCCAGACGTCCAACTCCCGGCTGGGTTCAAGATGCCTAAGTTTGATTTATATGAAGGGCACGGTGATCCCATGGCACATTTGCGGGGATTCTGTAGCAAAATGAGAGGGGCAGGCGGCAAGGATGAGCTGCTGATAGCTTATTTCGGCCAAAGTCTGAGCGGATCTGCACTAGAATGGTATACCAGGCAGGATTCCAGCAGGTGGTACACGTGGGATGATCTGGCGCAGGCTTTTGCAGGTCATTTCCAGTACAATCTCGAGATAGTTCCTGACCGTCTCACATTATTGAGAACTGGGAAGAAACCCGGGGAAAGTTTTCGCGAGTTCGGGTTCCGCTGGAGAGAACAAGCAGCTAGAGTCGATCCTCCCATGAGAGAGGGAGAGATGGTGGACTATTTTTTGCAGACATTGGATCCAACCTACTTTGGTCACTTGGTGACAACGGTTGGAAAATCTTTCAACGAGGTGGTCAAGATAGGGGTCATGATAGAAGAGGGTTTGAGGTCTGACAAGATCTTGAACTATTCGGCACTCAAGGCCACAACCCAGGCTATTCAAAGCGGCACGGGAGGTGCGCTGAGAAGAAAGAAAGAAGAGGTTGCCACGATCGAGGCAGGCAGTTGGTCCAGGGCTGGCAGGCCGCACTACAACCAACCCAGACCTCACAGGTCAAACTACCCATACAACCCACCACAAAATTTCTATCCACCTCGAGAACCACATTGTTCCGTACACCAGGTCCAGGCATACTCCCAGCCTCCGGTTCGCCCGCAATGGCGTGCGCTGGCTCCCCAGAACATATATGCACCACCACAAAATACCTATCCACCGCCAAGGGCGTATAGAAACCCTTCAGGGGCAGGCTTTCGGGGAAATCCAGATGCTAGGAATGACAGGTTGCGGAAACAGAGAACTTTCACGGAGTTGGGAGAAACCTACACCGCTTTGTTCCACAAGTTGAGGCAATTGGGTTTGGTTAGTCCTGTCCAGACTCGAGAACCAAATCCCCCACCTCAGAATGTGGATCGATCAATAAGTTGTGAATACTGCTCAGGGATGCTCGGACATGATACCGAGAAGTGTTGGAAATTGAGGCATGCCATACAGGATCTTATTGACACCAATAAGATCGAGGTCCAGACACCGGAGGCTCCTAACATCAACTAGAACCCACTACCAGCGCACCACGAGACTCTCATGATTGAGTTGGTATATGAGGGAGGAGAGTTGAGAAAACCCTCACAAACAGTGATGATGATCCAAGCCGCCCCGAAAGAAGTTTCAACCAGTGAGGGAACGAGGGTACAGCCACAGGGAGAAAGCGTCAAGCCAGTAGTGATATTGGGAAAGAGCCCGTCCGCCATAACAAGCAAACCCGAGCCAAGCAAGTTGGTAATACCAGGGATCCCGCCCACACCGGCGGTCGTGTTGAAAGGGGTATGTAGAGAACGGGTGACCATAAAGCCTGTGGTCCAGCTGCCGATGATTGACAGCAGGGCTGTGCCTTGGAAATATGAAAAGGCGGTGGTGATGTACAAAGGAAAACAGGTGGAAGAAGTCAGTTGTGAAGCGCAAGGGCTGACTCGATCAGGTCGATGTTTTGCTCCGGTGGAGCTAAGAAGAACCAACCCAGTTGCAACCAAGAAACCTGTGTCCGAAGAAGAGGCTGAAGAGTTCCTGAGGAAGATGAAAGTACAAGACTATTCTGTGGTCGAACAGCTGAGAAAAACACCGGCCCAGATCTCACTGTTGTCATTACTGATCCATTCTGAGGAGCATCGTCGGGCCCTGTTGAAGATATTGAACGAAGCTCATGTACCCAGTGAGATTTCTGTAAACCACCTGGAAACCATTGCCAGCAAGATTTTCGAGGTGAACAGGGTAACATTCTCAGATGATGACCTGCCGGTGGAAGGTACGGAGCATAATAAAGCTCTATACCTAGCTGTCAAATGTGAAGACTCGGTGGTAACTCGAGTATTGGTGGATAACGGCTCAAGCGCCAATATTTGCCCACTATCTACCTTGAACCAATTAAAGATCAACCACGGAAGGATCCACAAGAACAACATCCGTGTCCGAGGGTTTGACGGAAACGGAACAGCCACTGTAGGGGATGTTGTACTTGAACTGACCATTGGTCTAGTCCTGTTTACCATGGAATTACAGGTGTTAGATGCCACAGTATCTTACAACATGCTGTTAGGACGACCATGGATTCATGCAGCAAAAGCAGTGCCCTCCACCCTACATCAGATGGTGAAGTTCGAGTGGGAAAGACAAGAGGTCGTGTTACACGGCGAGGATACAACGTGCATCACGGGCGGAGCCATTGTACCTTTCATAGAGACTGCTGATGACAAAGGTCCTTGGGTCTACCAGATTTTTGATACAGGGCCGGCCAACAAAATTTCTGAAGGAGAAATCATCCCGCGCCCTAGGGTAGCTGCCGCAACAGTCATGATGGTCTCAGAAATGTTGGGTAATGGATTTGTGCCGGGAAAAGGCCTGGGAGTCGAGCTTCAAGGGATTGTCCAACCTGTCTCCCTTCCTAAAAATCTGGAAACTTTCGGGTTGGGGTTCAAACCAACCGCAGCAGATAGGAAGCAAGCGCGAAAAATGAAGAAGAGGGTATGGTTTCTGCCTAAACTAGTGCCACGCCTCTCAAGGTCTTTTGTCAAAGCAAGTGCCAAGGGGTCACCGGTCCCAAAGATTCTAGGACCTTTGATCGGTATAAATGAAGACCTGAATCAGAGTTTTGAGAAGCTATTCGCGGATGTCAGTATGGTGGAAGCTGGAGAAGGTTCCAGCAGAGCAGAGATACAGTTTGTGGGGCCTGAGGCCAAGACCAACAATTGGACAGTTACTCCTCTTCCTGTCCGAGGGGAGTCTTGGTAGTAGGCTTTGATTTATGTTTTGTGTGTTTTGTTTTGTCCGGATTATTCAAGGGTGTAATCCAAATTTTACTTTCGTTTTTGTAAAAGTGTGAACCCTTTTATCCCGCAAGTTTAATAAAGTTCTTTTCTTTTGTCCCATTTTAATTTTGTTTTGTTCTTTTTCTTTCTGAACAGTTCTCTTTTTACTGGTTCTAATGACATGGCATGCACAGCGGATCTTCGACCTAGTCTAATAAATCAATCTGAATCCGACTCAATGATGCAAGAGGTCGTTTGTGACGATGAATCTGAATGTGACGAAGGTGAAGCCTTCGAAGAGATAAACCGAGAACTGTGCCAATTTGAAGAGAAACCCAAGCCTAACCTAAATGACACTGAGGCTGTGAATCTAGGAGACGCTGATAACGTCCAAGAGACCAAAATTAGCATCCACATTGAGCCGAATGTCAGGGAAGAATTGATCAAAACCCTCATGGAATTCAAAGATGTTTTTGCATGGTCATATGACGATATGCCTGGATTAAGCACCAATTTAGTGGTTCACAAATTGCCCACTGACCCGGCATACCCTCCGGTCAAGCAAAAACTAAGGAAATTTAAAACAGAAATGAGTGTAAAGATCAAAGAAGAAGTGATTAAGCAGTTGCAAGCGAAGGTCATTCGGGTCACTCGATATCCCGAGTGGTTGGCCAATGTGGTACCAGTCCCAAAGAAGGATGGAAAAATCAGGGTGTGCGTCGACTACCGCAACCTCAACAAAGCAAGTCCCAAGGACAATTTTCCATTGCCCAACATCCATATCTTGATCGATAATTGCGCTGGGCGCGAGATCGGATCCTTTGTAGATTGCTATGCGGGTTATCATCAGATCCTAATGGACGAGGAGGATGCAGAAAAGACGGCGTTTATTACGCCATGGGGAACCTACTGCTATCGGGTAATGCCGTTCAGATTGAAGAACGCCGGGGCAACATACATGCGAGCAATGACTGCTGTGTTTCATGACATGATACACAAAGAAATCGAGGTGTACGTCGATGATGTGATCATCAAATCCTGGCGTCAGGAGGACCATGTAGCAGACCTAAGGAGATTTTTCCAAAGACTCCGGAGGTATGATATCAAGCTTAACCCGGCCAAATGCGCATTCGGGGTTCCATCAGGAAAGCTGCTAGGATTCATCGTCAGTCGACGGGGGATTGAGTTAGACCCATCCAAAATTGAATCCATCCGAGATTTGCCACCGCCAAAGAACAAAACAGAGGTAATGAGTTTGCTGGGTAGACTCAATTACATCAGCAGGTTCATCGCTCAACTCACAGCAACTTGTGAGCCCATATTTCGGCTGCTGAGAAAGGATGCTGCGGTAGGTTGGACGGCAGAGTGTCAGGAGGCTTTCGACCAAATCAAAGGGTATCTGTCTAATCCACCCGTCTTGGTCCCGCCTAAGCCAGGGAAGCCTTTAATTCTTTATCTAACGGTCCTGGAAAATTCATTTGGTTGTGTACTGGGGCAACATGATGACACAGGAAGGAAGGAGCAGGCCATCTACTATCTTAGCAAGAAATTCACAGTACATGAGGTCAAATACACTCAACTCGAGAAAACATGTTGCGCCCTAACTTGGGTAGCTCAGAAGTTGAAACACTACCTGTCTTCATATACTACTTATCTCATATCCCGTTTGGACCCATTGAAATATATCTTTCAGAAACCTATGCCCACGGGAAGGTTGGCAAAATGGCAAATTCTGCTCACAGAGTTTGATATCGTCTATGTGACGAGGACAGCCATGAAAGCCCAGGCACTGGCCGATCATTTGGCAGAGAACCCCATTGATGAAAAGTACGAGCCTTTAAGAACATACTTTCCCGACGAGGAGGTAATGCATACTAATGAGATGGAATTAACTGAGGAACCGGGTTAGAAGCTTTTCTTCGATGGAGCTGCAAACGCAAAAGGGGTTGGAATAGGAGCAGTACTCATTTCTGAAACAGGACGCCATTATCCTGTTACGGCTCAACTACGCTTCTATTGCACCAATAATATGGCCGAGTATGAAGCTTGCATCTTGGGTCTGCGCTTAGCTGCTGACATGGATGTCCAAGACGTCTTGGTCTTGGGAGACTCGGACCTCTTGGTACATCAAATTCAGGGTGAATGGGAAACACAAGATCTAAAACTCATACCATACCGACAATGCTTGCATGATCTGAGCAAGCAATTTCGATCGGTGAAGTTCAAACACATCCCGAGAGTTCACAATTAGGTTGCGGATGCCTTGGCCACCTTAGCATCAATGCTGCACCACCCTGACAAAATGTATGTTGATCCTCTGCATATCCAGGTCCGTGATCAGCACGCCTACTGCAATGCCATAGAAGAAGAAGTAGATGGCGAACCCTGGTTTCATGATATCAAGGAATACCTCAGAATGGGGATATATCCAGAACATGCCACTGGAGACCAAAAAAGAGCCCTTCGGCGTTTGTCGAATGGTTTCTTCCTCAGCGGAGGAGTATTGTACAAAAGAACCCCGGATTTGGGATTGTTGAGATGCATAGATGCCAGTCAAGCA
Organism: Nicotiana sylvestris; assembly: GCF_000393655.2. Classification (NCBI taxonomy): domain Eukaryota; kingdom Viridiplantae; phylum Streptophyta; class Magnoliopsida; order Solanales; family Solanaceae; genus Nicotiana; species Nicotiana sylvestris. The sequence continues at coordinate 176,821,638 of NC_091061.1, forward strand.
ACGACGGTTATGGCAGAGGTACATGCTGGAGTTTGTGGGCCACACATGAGCGGATATGTATTGGCAAGAAAGATCCTTCGAACAGGGTGTTATTGGCTCACCATGGAACACGACTGTATCACTTTCGTGAGGAAATGCCATCAGTGCCAGATACATGGAGATCTGATTCATTCTCCGCCAACAGAGTTACATACGATGTCAGCACCCTGGCCGTTTGTAGCATGGGGCATGGATGTCATTGGACCTATCGAACCAGCAGCATCCAACGGCCATAGATTCATTCTAGTGACCATTGATTACTTCACCAAATGGGTTGAGGCTAAAACCTTCAAGTCAGTAACTAAAAAGGCAGTGGTGGATTTTGTGCATTCCCATATCATCTGCAGATTTGGGATCCCAAAAGTGATCATCACGGATAATGGTGCGAATCTTAATAGCAGCCTGATGAGAGAGGTATGCCAACAATTCAAGATTACACACCGCAATTCCACCCCATATCGTCCCAAGGCGAATGGAGCGGTCGAAGCAGCCAATAAGAATATCAAGAAGATACTGCGAAAGATGGTGGAAGGGTCCAGACAATGGCACGAGAGATTACCCTTTGCTTTGTTAGGTTACCGCACTACCATCCGAACTTCCATAGGCACAACTCCTTATTTGTTGTTGTACGGAACTGAGTCCGTAATACCAGCGGAAGTCGAAATTCCGTCCCTCCGGATTGTCGCTGAAGTCGGGATTAATGATGATGAATGGGTCAAAGCTCGATTGGAACAGTTGAGCTTGATAGATGAGAAAAGATTGGCAGCAGTGTGCCATGGTCAGCTATACCAAAAGAGAATGGCAAGAACATATAATAAGAAGGTGCGCCCCAGGAAGTTTGAAGTAGGGCAGCAGGTATTGAAGAAGATCCTCCCACATCAGGTCGAGGCAAAAGGCAAATTCGCCCCAAATTGGCAAGGGCCTTATATCGTGACCAGAGTATTGTCCAACGGTGCTTTGTGTTTGACAGATGTCGAAGGTAGATGTGTCGACATGGCTATCAATTCAGATGCAGTCAAGAGATATTATGCGTAATTTCTTTAATTATGGCAATTTTTGGTTTATTTGTTTGTATTTGGCATTTATTGGATAATGAGATGACGGAGGCAATTCTTTCTTCTATCCAAACACTTTTTAACCCTTGCTTCCCCCTTTGAGCCTTAAGTTATTCTTTCATACCCCTCTTTTGGAATCACTAATGGAAAAGACATGAAAAAAAAAAAAAGAAAAGGAAAAGAAAATCAAAAGGAGGAAAAGAAAAAGGAAGATAAAATCATAAGAAATACAAAGCCGTGGGAACTACGTTTGACCTGATTCCTCGAAGAGGATACGTAGGCGCCTCACGGCTCGGTCATAGTATGCATCATAGCAAATATAGGATGCATAATGTACATAGTGTGCATAGTAGGCACAGCGTGCGTAACGCACATAGCGCAACATAAGTGTAAAAATAAATTCCCCAAGTAAGAAAACTGGGGCAGAGGTTATGTTTTAAGTCCAACAAAGGTTTGATTCCAAAAGTTGTAGCACATCACCCATCAAATTATTTTCATTTTTTATAGCCTTTCTTTAACCCCACACCAAAACCAACATCAACGTCCAAAAGACCTCCCGATCAATGTCCAAGAGATGTCGAGTCAGGCAAATAAGGCCGAGAATAATACACCGATCCCCAGCAAAGAAGAGGATCGTAAGACTGGGAATGAATTGATGGTCAAAGGAATCTCCAGAAGAGAGGGTCGTATCTACAACACCCCGATTCCTCGAAAGAAATAAAATGAGAGAGTCTTATCGGTGAAAACCTTCACAGGCACCGAGAGGCGATGTAAGATGAGGGATATGAAATGAGAGAGTCTTATTGGTGAAAACCTTCACAGGCACCATAAGGCGCCGGGAGATGAGAGAAAAGAGAGAGTCTCATTAGTGAAAACCCCTCGAAGGGCACTATGAGGCGACAAGACAGATCAGCAAAGCTACCACATTCGAAACGAAATGAACACTCCTTTATCATCCCCAGCAAGTCAAACCATCGAGCAGATCAATTGATACAAATAGACTGGGTCGGAATCTATGGTGCACGCCATGATCACGGGGACCAGTTGTGTCCTCCAGATAAGTTCTTTGGATTGTCTCCTCCCACAAAATATTGGTTCAGAAAGTTTTTCTCTTTTCCATATCTTTATTTCTCTTCCTAAAAGTTGTCGTGAAAAGGATTTTTCAAAGCTTACTACCAGAGACCGAAGGGGGATTTATCCAATGCAGGATAACACAAACAGTCTTAAAAGCCGGTCCCAGGCAATGCAATGATCGTGCCTGGCAGTTTTGGAGGAAGTAAGCTCCTAAAGGGAGTGGCTTCGGGAGTGAAAAACAGACTCCCACGGCATGTGCTTAAAGAGAAAGCAGGAAAGGGGATAAATGGAAAACCAGCCCCAGCAGGCTAGAGACCCCCAGCAGGCAATTTTGCCCACCAACCAATTATGGGGACATAGAGCAAGAAAAGGGGAAGAGAGGAAAAATCATCCGCCGGAAAGGCACCCTCTACCACCACGATTAAAACTAACTAAATCCTTTTGTCTGCTGCAGGAAAACAAAGGATTGATAATGGCAGCAAAACGCAACGCCAGGGAGATCACCAAAAACCGGGGCAGAAAATTTTCTGCCGATTGTCGAAAATTTTCTCGGAAGAACGGGGAAGCAATTTCAATACATTTAAGTTCTAGGTCGCCCACCAGTATAATGCGGGAATACATTTAAGTTCTAGGTCGCCCACCAGTATAATGCGGGAATACATTTAAGTTCTAGGTCGCCCACCAGTATAATGCGGGAATACATTTAAGTTCTAGGTCGCCCACCAGTATAATGCGGGAATACATTTAAGTTCTAGGTCGCCCACCAGTATAATGCGGGAATACATTTAAGTTCTAGGCCGCCCACCAGTATAATGCGGGAATACTTTTAAGTTCTAGGTCGCCCACCAGTATAATGCGGGAATACATTTAAGTTCTAGGTCGCCCACCAGTATAATGCGGGAATACATTTAAGTTCTAGGCCGCCCACCAGTATAATGCGGGAATACTTTTAAGTTCTAGGTCGCCCACCAGTATAATGCGGGAATACATTTAAGTTCTAGGTCGCCCACCAGTATAATGCGGGAATACATTTAAGTTCAAGGTCGCCCACCAGTATAATGCGGGAATACATTTAAGTTCTAGGTCGCCCACCAGTATAATGCGGGAATACATTTAAGTTCTAGGTCGCCCACCAGTATAATGCGGGAATACTTTTAAGTTCTAGGTCGCCCACCAGTATAATACGGGAATACATTTAAGTTCTAGGTCGCCCACCAGTATAATGAGGGAATACATTTAAGTTCTAGGTCGCCCACCAGTATAATGCGGGAATACATTTAAGTTCTAGGTCGCCCACCAGTATAATGCGGGAATACATTTAAGTTCTAGGTCGCCCACCAGTATAATGCGGGAATACATTTAAGTTCTAGGTCGCCCACCAGTATAATGCGGGAATACTTTTAAGTTCTAGGTCGCCCACCAGTATAATACGGGAATACATTTAAGTTCTAGGTCGCCTACCAGTATAATGCGGGAATACATTTAAGTTCTAGGTCGCCCACCAGTATAATGCGGGAATACATTTAAGTTCTAGGTCGCCCACCAGTATAATGCGGGAATACATTTAAGTTCTAGGTCGCCCACCAGTATAATGCGGGAATACATTTAAGTTCTAGGTCGCCCACCAGTATAATGCGGGAATATATTTAAGTTCTAGGTCGTCCACCAGTAAAATACGGGAATACATTTCAGCTCTAGATTTTGGAATCAGTAACCCCACCTGAAGACGGAAGGTTGCAACAGAGGTCCCCCAAGCAGTATACAATAAAGTCCCCAGCACCAAGAAGCAGAAAGCTGCAAAGGCAAGCGCGCAATTCAAAAGGAAGAAGGAACGCGTCTCAAAAGAAGCAGTTTGGGAACGTTGTAGCATGCCCAACATAACAAATTTGATAAAGGAAGCCAGACCACTGAAGAAACCATTGAAAGATTTAAAGAAGAAATCCATGTTCCCAGCAAATCAAGCAAAGTGATGAAAACTGGCATCCAGAAAAGGCAAAGGACCAGCATCATCTCCCAAGTTCACAAAATAAGGACATCAGAGGAAAGCGTTAGCCGACAAGAAAAGCAAGGCAACAAGAACAAGTTGAAGATAGATGAGATCGCATACCCTAACTTAGCTTCTTGTTTTTCCTTTCAAAAACAATGTAACAAGGAGATCGGTTGAGCGGTAGCATCCTACAGCGGCAGGCAACAGCGCACAACAACAGCAAGCACTACAGTCACACGGTAGTCCCATCTACCAAAGTTTCCCGAACTACATTGACCTGATTCCTATTCACCGCAGGATATATAGGAAACCTCAAGCAAAGGTTCGGTCAAATCTTTTCCAAAAAATGCTTCACACGGAGTACTCAGACGAGCAAAATCACCCGCTTTGTCTTTGCGCGAAAACCCTTCGTGTCTTCGGGCAAAGAGGGGCAGCTGTAAGCACGTGATTTTTGCTCTACGGACAATCACTCCAAAATACAATCATTGATTCCTCGTTGTACAATTTTTGATTTTACGTGATATATGCTGGTAGTCGCTCGTGGTTCTGTCCATTTTTCATTTTTGTCTTATCAAGCAAAATACAAGTATGTATGTCATGTTAATTAAGCCATAATTCAGTCATTAAAAGAAAATTCACAAAATATGCGTCTTTTATTTTAGGCTGTGATTTAATCATTTAAAGAATTTGTAATATGTGTGTGATGATTGTGTTAAGTGTTGATTAGTGTGTGTTTTTAAACTCATTTTAATTTGGTTGTATTTTAAAATTAGAAAACAAAGGAAAAAGAGTGCAAATTATTTAGAAAAAATCGGATTGGGCCTATTTGTTTCAAAATTTTAAGGCTCAGAAACAGCCCAAACACAGGCTGCCCGGACACGGTCCAAACGGCGTCGTTCTATCCCGTCTAAGCTGGGCTGTTGATCTCAAGTGGATCGACGGCCAGGATCACACCCCCAGATCCATTTAGCATAACCCGACCCAATAACCGGTTCAGCCCAGCCCCTCACTTAAACCAAACGACCCCGTTTAAATACCAAACGACCCCGTTTAAATATCAAACGACCCCGTCTCATTTCTCACCATCAGATCCAAGCCGTTGAGATCATCTGATCTAACGGCTCAGATCCGATCCCCTACTCCGTATATAAGCTTTCCCTCACACCCCACGTCCCCTATCCGAACCCCCCCCCTTCAGTCATCTCCTTCCCCAAGCCCTGAAACCCCCAAACCCTAACGCCGCCCTAGTTTCCTTTTCACCAGAACCCGACGGCATGAACGCCGGTGACCACCCCCTTCACACCCCTGAAACATCCAACCACCCTGAACACGAATCTACTAATCTTGTACCTCGAACCACCTTCCATCGTCTCGAATCTGGATTTGAAGATTCGAGACGAAACTCGATCTATACCAAACCACCCCCTCTTCACACCAGACACTCCCCTGATCCTCCTCGTGACCAAACCAGACTTGGTTTGGTCCGAATCTACCCACAACTCCTAAAAACTCAAATCTGAGAATCTGAACCTTAGAACACAAGAGCCTGAGGAACCCGACCTGCTTCATAGAGGGTTTGAGGTCTAATAGACCTTAACCAAGGTGTTCTCGGTTTGAGAACACCCTAGTTAGAGTTTGTTTTGCCTCAAATGGTCAAATTTAATTCGGAAGAGGGTCGGCCTGCTTTGAACATTTTCTAGTAAGTCTTCCTTTTCTGTTTTTGTGTGGATGAGTATGTTAGCATGTTCTGTTGTGTTTGTTCGATGTTTTCTGATACTTTTCTTAATTTCTTCTGTCTTTGTAAAGACCTTTTATTTGGTCGATTGTTTTCTGTGTATGATTTGAATGTTTCTGTGGTATACATGTTCGATTAGATTAGTCGTCGCATAAATAACTTATATAGGTTCCCAGTGATTGACCAAAGTTGTCCGAAGCCCTTTAGGTCTCTGTATGTGTTTGTTTATTTGAACGACTGATTATTACCTGTTATAATTAGTATAGTCGACTCGATAAACGTCGTCGATTAGTTTTCTATAACTAATGGATCAAATGAGCTAATAGTTTCACGTGACTAACTGAACCTTGTCACTGACTGAATGCCCGACATCGTCTGAAATGAGTTTGTTTGCATTGCAAAATGACTGAAAAGGTTCAGTCCAGGGCAGTCCTGAATTTGAACTTTCATGAGTTCAAAATGCCTTGATGCTGCAATGGGCAGGGCAGTAATAATCAAGGCTTAACAGGGGTAGTCTGGGGTTTGAAAAGGACAAAATGATTAGTTTAAATGAGCTGACAAGTAGGGTACTAATTTGGGATTAAACTAATACCAATGGGGAACAAGACACAAGAGTATGGGGCTTAAAAGGAATAATAAAATGAGCCCATAACTCTTGATTAAAGAAAACCAGGCGTGGGGAACCAATGGCTGGCATCAAAAGATGTTTAAGCATGGGTTTAATAGGTATGGGCAGTCTGCAAGTGGGAGCATCCAGGCAGCTCAGCTGCACTGGGTCGTTTGGCTTATAAATAGGCCATTTCAGAACTTAAAAGGGGCTGGACTTTTAGTCTTCAGAAAAGAGAAAACAAAGTGAAATTTCCAGAACACTCTAACTAAACACTGCCCAAACTGCACAAGGAACTAAGTTGGTTGAGCTGTTCTGGCCAAGTCAGTTATTCTAACTAGGGTCATTACTGTTCTATTAAGAGAAGGCTGTGTGTTTTCTGCTGTGATTGCTACTGCACTGAGTTTTCTGTGTGCTCTGGATTGAGTTTTAGCCTTCTTGATTGTTGGAACTGTACTGGATATTTGCTGAACTTTGTGGTTGTTGGGTCTTCTGTTGCTGTTACATTCGGTATCTTGGGTTTTCTGCTGGTTTATTACTCTGTGTCTGGGAGTGTTTGTTTGGTGCTCGACCATCTATTGGGTTTTCCTTATTCTGGAAATTGTTGCTGGTTGTCTGTGGACTGTGGAAAACACTTGTGATTGTTGGTTTGTTGCTGTTTGTTGCTGTATATCTGTTGTTGCTGTGCTTACTGCATATTGCCCAGTTGATCATTCCTCTCTTCTTTTGTTCTTCTATACCAGGTACACAACTAATACTGTCAATGTAATCTGAAGTTGAGTATGAATACAAAGAAAAGGGTTGAAGATCATTTATTTATGTATAGTCTGTACACTGAATGATCCGGGATGTATGATAGCTTGTATTTTGTTCGGATACTGGGTTAGCTTTAACACATAGCAACTGTATATGTAGGGTAATTTGACATCCAATTGTATATGCAGGCTGGTAGATAGAAGCATGCCCAATGCAATAGGTTGTATCTTGGATTTAGTTTAATGGTGTAGTATAATTCTGTAATGTATGCCAAGCATGAAAATCGTACTCTACTAGTTAAGTTCTTTCCTTTCCGATAAACTGTTTCATATAACTGGTAAACCATATTTTAAGACAAAGAACACATAGCTTGCAATCTCAACCTCGCGAAGGTCGAACCCAGGTCGAAACGGACCAAGCAGGCCCGCATCGAACAAACCATGGCCCAGGTCTGGCCCATCACGCATGGGCTGGATTTGGGCCCGTGATTATTTATTCGGCTGACTGTGCACGCAGCCTCGTTTTTAAGCATTTCCGAATGCTATTATAGATAACTGGCAAGCACGTAATTAATTAGGACTATCTACTGTTTTCAATTAGTAGAGACAAACACGACAAGAAACGTAGTTGCTATAGGATACCCTTTTAAAATAAGAACGAGATGAGCCTCGACAAAAATAAATAAAATTGCACAAGCTGCGGGGCCCTCGTTAAATGTACATTATCGAAGCATTCAGTTTCCAGGACGGGTCGTTTAGCAAATCTCACAGCCCTCCCAAAATAATAACGCGATAGCCTCTTTAAGCGCGTATTTAATAATTTTACCTTCTTAAATTCGGGTGCGCATTTATGTGACCCAAATCCAAATCTCGACGGATTCGAAATGTATTTCTAATCACGGGTACATTGATTATGACGTGGTTCGAGATGCATGTCCATGACGTCGCAAATTCCTTTTAAAAGTAGAACGAGACGAGCCTCGTCAAACAAAAATGTACACAGCTGCGGGGCCCTCTTACTGTATATATATTAAAACACTTAGAATTCGGGACAGGCCGTTTAGCGAATTTTTCGGCCTTCCCCAAAATAACAATACGCTAGTTGCTTTAGGCGCGTCTTAATAATCTTTTCTCCTTAATTCGGGTGCACATTTATGTGACCCAAATCCAAATCTCAACCGAGTCGAGATATGTCAATAACCACGGGTGCATTGATGTAACGTGGTTCGAGATATGTTTTCACGACGTTGCAAGTCCTATAAAATAACAGTAAACGATAAAAGCGGTTAAAAGTTAAAATTTGCACATAAGTTCATATTCGTATAAAATCAGATAAATAAGCCGAATATAACAGTTGAGCGACCGTGCTAGAACCACGGAACTCGGGAATGCCTAACACCTTCTCCCGGGTTAACAGAATTCCTTATCCGGATTTCTGGTACGCAGACTGTAATATGGAGTCATTCTTTTCCTCGATTCGGGATTAAAATTGGTGACTTGGGACACCCTAAATCTCCCAAGTGGCGACTCTGAAATAAATAAACCAATCCCGTTTCGATTGTCCTTTAATTGGAAAAAACTCCCTTGCACCCCCGCGGGTGCGGAAAAAGGAGGTGTGACAGCTCTGGCGACTCTGCTGGGGAATCAAACCCAGAACCACTGGTTCAGGGTTAAGAATTCGAGCTTAAAATAATTGTTGTTATTTGGCTTTATTTATTATCTGATTTTTATGTGTTCGCGCCTAATGTGCCAAATGCTGCTTTAATTGCTTTGATATTATTTGAACTGTACATATAAACTGTGCCGAAACCCTTCTCTTCTCTCTTGAGGAGCGCACGCTGGTCGTGGCTTCTTTCTGTTAGTGTCATATGCCAAAATAGAACGAGGATTCGGAGGAGTTGCAAAATCGGATGGCCTTTTGGTTACCGGTACACAGCTCCCATCCTTGGCTCGAGTTGTCCGCTCGGGTAAGCCAGGTCTAGAACAAACACCTAGGTTTTACAGCTTAGCATAACATAACTTCATGCCGGATCCCTAGTAGGAACGCTTATTTGCCTCATGTGCATTTGACTTAGGGGACTCAGCACAGGGGCTGGGTCCGTCTAGGACAAGCAACCTGAGAATAAAGACCATCCTGCTATATCCTGTTTGCTTTATGCATTTACTTGTTTCAAGGCTTGCATGCTGACCGGTTTCTGAATATCGGGAATGTTTGAAAAGAAAAAGAGAGAGAAAAAAAGGGAATAACGGTTAAGGGGTTAATTATTTATTCTTGAAAAATCAAAAAAAAAACGGTTAAAGCTCTACCAGAATTTTGAAAAAAAAAGAGGAAAAAATGTGTGTCTTATTAATTTGTTTAGGAAGTAAGAGTCTTTGATTTATTTCTAAGAGAAAAATAGTGTGCCTCCAAAATTCGGCTTATGCCTGAACTACGTCAGTTTGATTCCCGTAGGGTGCGAGATACGTAGGCAACCCCCATCGGGCTCAACTTGTTCTTCAAAATATATGTACAGTCCAAAAGAATGAAAGTTTTTAAGGTGACATCATACTTTTCAGAAACAACCAAATTTCATTTTTCTAGAAAAAAAGGGGTGTGTCAATTTGGTATTTGAGTCCAATGAGTCTGGATCTTTACTTAATCACCCCAACAAACATGCAGAATGAGCATAAGTCCAAGTTTGCCGGTAACAGTTAGAAGCAAAATCCCTCTGGAAGTGCGATTATGGTGGGAGGATTTGGAAAAGTCAGAGCAAGACAAGATCAAACTGCACCTGGGAGGTTTGGTTAATTTGTTGAACGTCAGGCCTCGGTGCGACATCATAAAGGCTTTGGTTACATTTTGGGATCCGGCCCACAACGTGTTCCGTTTCTCGGATTTTGAACTCACCCCAACCTTAGAAGAAATGGCGGGTTACATGGACGTCACTGAAGGTTTGAGACACAAATACCTGATCGCTCCAAGAGCTGTGAATTCACACAAATTCATGGATCTGTTGAAGATAAGCAAGGGAGTCCCATACGCTGAACTGGATAGAGGTTTTTCTACCCTACAATTCATATACCAGAGGTACGGGAGCATAGGAGGATTTAATGATCCAGAAAGTGGTGTTTGCAGCAGGAGAAATCTGGTAAAATGGAATGAGCATAGGCGGTTCGCTTTTATGGTGGCATTTTTGGGCCTTGTGGTGTTTCCCCGAAAAGATAGAAATATCGACTTGAAAGTGGCTGGAATCGTCAAAGTCCTGATTACCAACGATAAAAGCATCCTTGCTCCTATGATAGTGTCAGAAATGTACCGAGCCCTCACGGCTTGTAAGGCCGGAACAGACTTCTTCGAGGGGTGCAACTTGTTATTACAGATGTGGATGATCGAACACTTGTGTCACCATCCTCAGTATATGCGCTACATGTCTACAAATGGGGGCTGCATCGAGGGTTATAACCTAAGGGTTTCAGGTTTCCGATCACCGGGAGGGTTTGAAGAATGGATATCCTATCTCCGGGTCATCACCGCAGATCAAATAAACTGGACTTTGGGTTGGCTTTCTGTGGAAGAAATCATATACATGCCCGCCACTGGTCCTCACTTCCTCTTGATGGGACTCAAAGGTATTCAACCTTATGCCCCTTACAGGGTGATGAGACAGTTAGGAAGATGTCAAGTACTACACCCGGACGAAGATCTCAGCACTTATGCAGTCGAGGTCAGCAGTGACGGCCAATTTCCTGAAAAGACAGTTCGTTGCATATGGAGTGAATGCCAGTACCTGACGGCAAATACTCGGGTAGGTGATGTGTCTAGGGGTGAAGTCTCGCCGGCCTATCTCGCTTGGCATAACAAGAAGAACATTGTGAAACGGCCAACCAAACGGCCTCACCTCCAAGATTTTGTTGAGTCATCACAAGAACAATGGGACTGGCTCGCAAAAGAGGAAGGTTACCTGGTTGAAATCAGGAAGCTGAAGCGACAAGTTGAAAGGATTGTATTCGAAAACAACGTGCAAGTCGCCCAGGAGCAGGCTGAAAAAGACAAGCTAGCCCAAGAGAACCAAACCCTGAAGGCCCGCCTTCGCCAAGCCAGTAAGAATAACATCGACCGACAGAAGCGTTGCTCCGACGAAAGATTGATAGCCAGTTTGAGAAATCAGGTCATCCAGAGCCAAGAAGAATTAGACCAATCAGAGGCTTGCATAGCAAGGATGAAGGTCAAATGGGCAAAAGGTACAATGGCCCGGAGGAAGCGCCTACAGCAAGTCATGAGGGATTGTGAACTGAGCGTCAAAGCAGTAAAGGAAACGAATTCCACTCTGCAAAAGCGGATCTTCAAGCAAACACAAGATGCCCAAGCCGACAGGAGACGCTATTACAATGCAATGACCAGGATGGAAAGGCAAATGGAGATGTTCCAGGATCAGCTCGCCACCAATGCACAAATGCTAGGATTAAAGAGCCGACAGATAAGGCAGTTGTTCGCAGAAAGGGACAACATTCGAGCAAGAATTGACGAAATCGGGCATTACATCTACCTGAAATGCTTGGCATGCGAGCAAACACCTCGGGAAACCCTCATTGTCTCCATCATGGGCTGCGTCCACCGGATTATGAACGAGTTGAAGAGCTTGCAAAGAGACCTTACACCTAGGGCCGCGAAAGGGCCGAAAGATGCCTCGTGGGTCCCTAAGTTGGAAAATTAGTCGTTGATCGAGTCCTGTTCGTTTGTTTGTTGTTTCCCCATATGTTGTTTTCTTTTCTTCAAACCAAGTTTAAAACCGTGGAGTCTGTACTGTTGCTATTTTGTTTGAAGCAATGTGTAATAGCAAATTTTGATAATGAAATTAAGTGACTCCGGAAGAATTTCTATGTGTCTTTACTTTGAGGCAGAACTACGCCTGGTCTGATTCACGCGGGGACGTGATACGTAGGCAATCCCCATAAGATTCGACCGCTTTTAATAAATAAAGAAAAGAAAATGTAAATAAAATAAAACGCAGGGTTTCGCAAAATACTTTAAAGAGACGAATGAGCAAACCGGGATGACGCATGTTGTTTGAAGCAAAGCATGTAGAAACGGTTAACTGCCTAGGTGCATTGCATCCTCTATGTGTTATGATCAAATCTGTTAAACTCTAACGCTAACAAAGTTTGTTGTTGTCTGATCCAGACAAGTTAGTTATTAAAGAACTCTGGCAACACACTCATACCAAACCAGATCCAAAGGACCGATAGCAACAAGCATGACTACTTCAGAGAATAGTAATGAGGAAGAAAGGCCAATGAGCTAGTTGTTAAAAGAAGCAATGGAGAAGATCGAAAGGATGTGACTAGAGATGAATGCAATGCAGCTAGCCATAGCCAAAACACAAAAGAGCCCCGAAACACTGGGACACATGCCAGAATACCCTCACTCCGGCCCTTCCACAAGCCGCCCAAATCCCCTTTATCATCAAGAAAGAAGCCCTCATGATTCCCAGGCTCCACCACCCCATCAACCTCTCCCAACACCCAATATTCCCATTTTTGTGGGACCAACATCAGCCCCTTTGCAAAGAACCACCAGTGAGCCATTGTTTCAGGCTCACGATACACAATATTATCCCCCCGAGCCTACGTTTCATGCCCCCGAACCACAGGCTTACAATCCACATTTGGAAGTGCCGGCAGAGATTGAGAAGCCGGCTAAGGCCCCTGAACAGGATGAAGTATTGAGAAAGTTCAAAAGCCTGGAGCAGTCCTTCAGGAACTTGCACGGGCTGGGCAATCAAGTCAGCGTAGCATACAAAGATCTGTGCCCTTTCCCAGACGTCCAACTCCCGGCTGGGTTCAAGATGCCTAAGTTTGATTTATATGAAGGGCACGGTGATCCCATGGCACATTTGCGGGGATTCTGTAGCAAAATGAGAGGGGCAGGCGGCAAGGATGAGCTGCTGATAGCTTATTTCGGCCAAAGTCTGAGCGGATCTGCACTAGAATGGTATACCAGGCAGGATTCCAGCAGGTGGTACACGTGGGATGATCTGGCGCAGGCTTTTGCAGGTCATTTCCAGTACAATCTCGAGATAGTTCCTGACCGTCTCACATTATTGAGAACTGGGAAGAAACCCGGGGAAAGTTTTCACGAGTTCGGGTTCCGCTGGAGAGAACAAGCAGCTAGAGTCGATCCTCCCATGAGAGAGGGAGAGATGGTAGACTATTTTTTGCAGACATTGGATCCAACCTACTTTGGTCACTTGGTGACAACAGTTGGAAAATCTTTCAACGAGGTGGTCAAGATAGGGGTCATGATAGAAGAGGGTCTGAGGTCTGACAAAATCTTGAACTATTCGGCACTCAAAGCCACAACCCAGGCTATTCAAAGCGGCACGGGAGGTGCGCTGAGAAGAAAGAAAGAAGAGGTTGCCACGATCGAGGCAGGCAGTTGGTCCAGGGCTGGCAGGCCGCACTACAACCAACCCAGACCTCACAGGTCAAACTACCCATACAACCCACCACAAAATTTCTATCCACCTCGAGAACCACATTGTTCCGTACACCAGGTCCAGGCATACTCCCAGCCTCCGGTTCGCCCGCAATGGCGTGCGCCGGCTCCCCAGAACATATATGCACCACCACAAAATACCTATCCACCGCCAAGGGCGTATAGAAACCCTTCAGGGGCAGGCTTTCGGGGAAATCCAGATGCTAGGAATGACAGGTTGCGGAAACAGAGAACTTTCACGGAGTTGGGAGAAACCTACACCGCTTTGTTCCACAAGTTGAGGCAATTGGGTTTGGTTAGTCCTGTCCAGACTCGAGAACCAAATCCCCCACCTCAGAATGTGGATCGATCAATAAGTTGTGAATACTGCTCAGGGATGCTCGGACATGATACCGAGAAGTGTTGGAAATTGAGGCATGCCATACAGGATCTTATTGACACCAATAAGATCGAGGTCCAGACACCGGAGGCTCCTAACATCAACTAGAACCCACTACCAGCGCACCACGAGACTCTCATGATTGAGTTGGTATATGAGGGAGGAGAGTTGAGAAAACCCTCACAAACAGTGATGATGATCCAAGCCGCCCCGAAAGAAGTTTCAACCAGTGAGGGAACGAGGGTACAGCCACAGGGAGAAAGCGTCAAGCCAGTAGTGATATTGGGAAAGAGCCCGTCCGCCATAACAAGCAAACCCGAGCCAAGCAAGTTGGTAATATCAGGGATCCCGCCCACACCGGCAGTCGTGTTAAAAGGGGTATGTAGAGAACTGGTGACCATAAAGCCTGTGGTCCAGCTGCCGATGATTGACAGCAGGGCTGTGCCTTGGAAATATGAAAAGGCGGTGGTGATGTACAAAGGAAAACAGGTGGAAGAAGTCAGTTGTGAAGCGCAAGGGCTGACTCGATCAGGTCGATGTTTTGCTCCGGTGGAGCTAAGAAGAACCAACCCAGTTGCAACCAAGAAACCTGTGTCCGAAGAAGAGGCTGAAGAGTTCCTGAGGAAGATGAAAGTACAAGACTATTCTGTGGTCGAACAGCTGAGAAAAACACCGGCCCAGATCTCACTGTTGTCATTACTGATCCATTCTGAGGAGCATCGTCGGGCCCTGTTGAAGATATTGAACGAAGCTCATGTACCCAGTGAGATTTCTGTAAACCACCTGGAAACCATTGCCAGCAAGATTTTCGAGGTGAACAGGGTAACATTCTCAGATGATGACCTGCCGGTGGAAGGTACGGAGCATAATAAAGCTCTATACCTAGCTGTCAAATGTGAAGACTCGGTGGTAACTCGAGTATTGGTGGATAACGGCTCAAGCGCCAATATTTGCCCACTATCTACCTTGAACCAATTAAAGATCAACCACGGAAGGATCCACAAGAACAACATCCGTGTCCGAGGGTTTGACGGAAACGGAACAACCACTGTAGGGGATGTTGTACTTGAACTGACCATTGGTCTAGTCCTGTTTACCATGGAATTCCAGGTGTTAGATGCCACAGTATCTTACAACATGCTGTTAGGACGACCATGGATTCATGCAGCAAAAGCAGTGCCCTCCACCCTACATCAGATGGTGAAGTTCGAGTGGGAAAGACAAGAGGTCGTGTTACACGGCGAGGATACAACGTGCATCACGGGCGGAGCCATTGTACCTTTCATAGAGACTGCTGATGACAAAGGTCCTTGGGTCTACCAGATTTTCGATACAGGGCCGACCAACAAAATTTCTGAAGGAGAAATCATCCCGCGCCCTAGGGTAGCTGCCGCAACAGTCATGATGGTCTCAGAAATGTTGGGTAATGGATTTGTGCCGGGAAAAGGCCTGGGAGTCGAGCTTCAAGGGATTGTCCAACCTGTCTCCCTTCCTAAAAATCTGGAAACTTTCGGGTTGGGGTTCAAACCAACCGCAGCAGATAGGAAGCAAGCGCGAAAAATGAAGAAGAGGGTATGGTTTCTGCCTAAACTAGTGCCACGCCTCTCAAGGTCTTTTGTCAAAGCAAGTGCCAAGGGGTCACCGGTCCCAAAGATTCTAGGACCTTTGATCGGTATAAATGAAGACCTGAATCAGAGTTTTGAGAAGCTATTCGCGGATGTCAGTATGGTGGAAGCTGGAGAAGGTTCCAGCAGAGCAGAGATACAGTTTGTGGGGCCTGAGGCCAAGACCAACAATTGGACAGTTACTCCTCTTCCTGTCCGAGGGGAGTCTTGGTAGTAGGCTTTGATTTATGTTTTGTGTGTTTTGTTTTGTCCGGATTATTCAAGGGTGTAATCCAAATTTTACTTTCGTTTTTGTAAAAGTGTGAACCCTTTTATCCCGCAAGTTTAATAAAGTTCTTTTCTTTTGTCCCATTTTAATTTTGTTTTGTTCTTTTTCTTTCTGAACAGTTCTCTTTTTACTGGTTCTAATGACATGGCATGCACAGCGGATCTTCAACCTAGTCTAATAAATCAATCTGAATCCGACTCAATGATGCAAGAGGTCGTTTGTGACGATGAATCTGAATGCGACGAAGGTGAAGCCTTCGAAGAGATAAACCGAGAACTGTGCCAATTTGAAGAGAAACCCAAGCCTAACCTAAATGACACTGAGTCTGTGAATCTAGGAGACGCTGATAACGTCCAAGAGACCAAAATTAGCATCCACATTGAGCCGAATGTCAGGGAAGAATTGATCAAAACCCTCATGGAATTCAAAGATGTTTTTGCATGGTCATATGACGATATGCCTGGATTAAGCACCAATTTAGTGGTTCACAAATTGCCCACTGACCCGGCATACCCTCCGGTCAAGCAAAAACTAAGGAAATTTAAAACAGAAATGAGTGTAAAGATCAAAGAAGAAGTGATTAAGCAGTTGCAAGCGAAGGTCATTCGGGTCACTCGATATCCCGAGTGGTTGGCCAATGTGGTACCAGTCCCAAAGAAGGATGGAAAAATCAGGGTGTGCGTCGACTACCGCAACCTCAACAAAGCAAGTCCCAAGGACAATTTTCCATTGCCCAACATCCATATCTTGATCGATAATTGCGCTGGGCGCGAGATCGGATCCTTTGTAGATTGCTATGCGGGTTATCATCAGATCCTAATGGACGAGGAGGATGCAGAAAAGACGGCGTTTATTACGCCATGGGGAACCTACTGCTATCGGGTAATGCCATTCGGATTGAAGAACGTCGGGGCAACATACATGCGAGCAATGACTGCTGTGTTTCATGACATGATACACAAAGAAATCGAGGTGTACGTCGATGATGTGATCATCAAATCCTGGTGTTAGGAGGACCATGTAGCAGACCTAAGGAGATTTTTCCAAAGACTCCGGAGGTATGATATCAAGCTTAACCCGGCCAAGTGCGCATTCGGGGTTCCATCAGGAAAGCTGCTAGGATTCATCGTCAGTCGACGGGGGATTGAGTTAGACCCATCCAAAATTGAATCCATCCGAGATTTGCCACCGCCAAAGAACAAAACAGAGGTAATGAGTTTGCTGGGTAGACTCAATTACATCAGCAGGTTCATCGCTCAACTCACAGCAACTTGTGAGCCCATATTTCGGCTGCTGAGAAAGGATGCTGCGGTAGGTTGGACGGCAGAGTGTCAGGAGGCTTTCGACCAAATCAAAGGGTATCTGTCTAATCCACCCGTATTGGTCCCGCCTAAGCCCGGGAAGCCTTTAATTCTTTATCTAACGGTCCTGGAAAATTCATTTGGTTATGTACTGGGGCAACATGATGACACAGGAAGGAAGGAGCAGGCCATCTACTATCTTAGCAAGAAATTCACAGTACATGAGGTCAAATACACTCAACTCGAGAAAACATGTTGCGCCCTAACTTGGGTAGCTCAGAAGTTGAAACACTACCTGTCTTCATATACTACTTATCTCATATCCCGTTTGGACCCATTGAAATATATCTTTCAGAAACCTATGCCCACGGGAAGGTTGGCAAAATGGCAAATTCTGCTCACAGAGTTTGATATCGTCTATGTGACGAGGACAGCCATGAAAGCCCAGGCGCTGGCCGATCATTTGGCAGAGAACCCCGTTGATGAAAAGTACGAGCCTTTAAGAACATACTTTCCCGACGAGGAGGTAATGCATACTAATGAGATGGAATTAACTGAGGAACCGGGTTGGAAGCTTTTCTTCGATGGAGCTGCAAACGCAAAAGGGGTTGGAATAGGAGCAGTACTCATTTCTGAAACAGGACGCCATTATCCTGTTACGGCTCAACTACGCTTCTATTGCACCAATAATATGGCCGAGTATGAAGCTTGCATCTTGGGTCTGCGCTTAGCTGCTGACATGGATGTCCAAGACGTCTTGGTCTTGGGAGACTCGGACCTCTTGGTACATCAAATTCAGGGTGAATGGGAAACACGAGATCTAAAACTCATACCATACCGACAATGCTTGCATGATCTGAGCAAGCAATTTCGATCGGTGAAGTTCAAACACATCCCGAGAGTTCACAATGAGGTTGCGGATGCCTTGGCCACCTTAGCATCAATGCTGCACCACCCTGACAAAATGTATGTTGATCCTCTGCACATCCAGGTCCGTGATCAGCACGCCTACTGCAATGCCATAGAAGAAGAAGCCGATGGCGAACCCTGGTTTCATGATATCAAGGAATACCTCAGAATGGGGATATATCCAGAACATGCCACTGGAGACCAAAAAAGAGCCCTTCGGCGTTTGTCGAATGGTTTCTTCCTCAGCGGAGGAGTATTGTACAAAAGAACCCCGGATTTGGGATTGTTGAGATGCATAGATGCCAGTCAAGCAACGACGGTTATGGCAGAGGTACATGCTGGAGTTTGTGGGCCACACATGAGCGGATATGTATTGGCAAGAAAGATCCTTCGAACAGGGTGTTATTGGCTCACCATGGAACACGACTGTATCACTTTCGTGAGGAAATGCCATCAGTGCCAGATACATGGAGATCTGATTCATTCTCCGCCAACAGAGTTACATACGATGTCAGCACCCTGGCCGTTTGTAGCATGGGGCATGGATGTCATTGGACCTATCGAACCAGCAGCATCCAACGGCCATAGATTCATTCTAGTGACCATTGATTACTTCACCAAATGGGTTGAGGCTAAAACCTTCAAGTCAGTAACTAAAAAGGCAGTGGTGGATTTTGTGCATTCCCATATCATCTGCAGATTTGGGATCCCAAAAGTGATCATCACGGATAATGGTGCGAATCTTAATAGCAGCCTGATGAGAGAGGTATGCCAACAATTCAAGATTACACACCGCAATTCCACCCCATATCGTCCCAAGGCGAATGGAGCGGTCGAAGCAGCCAATAAGAATATCAAGAAGATACTGCGAAAGATGGTGGAAGGGTCCAGACAATGGCACGAGAGATTACCCTTTGCTTTGTTGGGTTACCGCACTACCATCCGAACTTCCATAGGCACAACTCCTTATTTGTTGGTGTACGGAACTGAGGCCGTAATACCAGCGGAAGTAGAAATTCCGTCCCTCTGGATTGTCACTGAAGCCGGGATTAATGATGATGAATGGGTCAAAGCTCGATTGGAACAGTTGAGCTTGATAGATGAGAAAAGATTGGCAGTAGTGTGCCATGGTCAACTATACCAAAAGAGAATGGCAAGAACATATAATAAGAAGGTGCGCCCCAGGAAGTTTGAAGTAGGGCAACAGGTATTGAAGAAGATCCTCCCACATCAGGTCGAGGCAAAAGGCAAATTCGCCCCAAATTGGCAAGGGCCTTATATCGTGACCAAAGTATTGTCCAACGGTGCCTTGTGTTTGACAGATGTCGAGGGTAGATGTGTCGACATGGCTATCAATTCAGACGCAGTCAAGAGATATTATGCGTAATTTCTTTAATTATGGCAATTTTGGTTTATTTGTTTGTATTTGGCATTTATTGGATAACGAGATGACGGAGGCAATTCTTTCTTCTATCCAAATACTTTTAACCCTTGCTTCCCCCTTTGGGCCTTAAGTTATTCTTTCTACCCATCTTTTGGAATCACGAAAGGAAAAGACATGAAAAGAAAAAAAAAGAAAAGGAAAAGAAAATGAAAAGAAGGAAAAGAAAAAGGAAGATAAAATCATAAGAAATACAAAGCCGTGGGAACTACGTTTGACCTGATTCCTCGAAGAGGATACGTAGGCGCCTCACGACTCGGTCATAGTATGCATCATAGCGAATACAGGATGCATAATGTACATAGTGTGCATAGTAGGCACAGCGTGCGTAACGCACATAGCGCAACATAAGTGTAAAAATAAATTCCCCAAGTAAGAAAACTGGGGCAGAGGTTATGTTTTAAGTTCCAACAAAGGTTTGATTCCAAAAGTTGTAGCACATCACCCATCAAATTATTTTCATTTTTTATAGCCTTTCTTTAACCCCACACCAAAACCAACATCAACGTCCAAAGACCTCCCGATCAATGTCCAAGAGATGCCAAGTCAGGCAAATAAGGCCAAGAATGGTACACCGATCCCCAACAAAGAAGAGGATCGTAAGACTGGGAATGAATTGATGGTCAAAGGAATCTCCAGAAGAGAGGGTCGTATCTACAACACCCCGATTCCTCGAAAGAAATAAAATGAGAGAGTCTTATCGGTGAAAACCTTCACAGGCACCGAGAGGCGATGTAAGATGAGGGATATGAAATGAGAGAGTCTTATTGGTGAAAACCTTCACAGGCACCATAAGGCGCCGGGAGATGAGAGAAAAGAGAGAGTCTCATTAGTGAAAACCCCTCGAAGGGCACTATGAGGCGACAAGACAGATCAACAAAAGCTACCACATTCGAAACGAAATGGACACTCCTTTATCATCTCCAACAAGTCAGACCATCGAGCAAATCGATTGATATAAATAGACTGGGTCGGGAATCTGTGGTGCACGTCATGATCACGGGGACCAGTCATGTCCTCCAGATAAGTGTTTCTGAGTCTCTTCTCCCGCCAAATATTGGTTCTGAAAGATTTTCTCCTTTTTCTATCTTTCATTTCTCTTCCTAAAAGTTGTCGTGAAAAGGATTTTTCAAAGATTACTACCAAAGACCGAAGGGGGATTTATCCAATGCAGGATAACACAAACAGTCTTAAAAGCCGGTCCCAGGCAATGCAATGATCGTGCCTGGCAGTTTTGGAGGAAGTAAGCTCCTAAAGGGAGTGGCTTCGGGAGTGAAAAACAGACTCACACGGCATGTACTTAAAGAGAAAGCAGGAAAGGGGATAAATGGAAAACCAGCCCCAGCAGGCTAGAGACCCCCAACAGGAAATTTTGCCCACCAACCAATTATGGGGACATAGAGCAAGAAAAGGGGAAGAGAGGAAAAATCATCCGCCGGAAAGGCACCCTCTACCACCACGATTAAAACTAACTAAATCCTTTTGTCTGCTGCAGGAAAACAAAGGATTGATAATGGCAGCAAAACGCAACGCCAGGGAGATCACCAAAAACCGGGGCAGAAAATTTTCTGCCGATTGTCGAAAATTTTCTCGGAAGAACGGGGAAGCAATTTCAATACATTTAAGTTCTAGGTCGCCCACCAGTATAATGCGGGAATACATTTAAGTTCTAGGTCGCCCACCAGTATAATGCGGGAATACATTTAAGTTCTAGGTCGCCCACCAGTATAATGCGGGAATACATTTAAGTTCTAGGTCGCCCACCAGTATAATGCGGGAATACATTTAAGTTCTAGGTCGCCCACCAGTATAATGCGGGAATACATTTAAGTTCTAGGCCGCCCACCAGTATAATGCGGGAATACTTTTAAGTTCTAGGTCGCCCACCAGTATAATGTGGGAATACATTTAAGTTCTAGGTCGCCCACCAGTATAATGCGGGAATACATTTAAGTTCTAGGCCGCCCACCAGTATAATGCGGGAATACTTTTAAGTTCTAGGTCGCCCACCAGTATAATGCGGGAATACATTTAAGTTCTAGGTCGCCCACCAGTATAATGCGGGAATACATTTAAGTTCAAGGTCGCCCACCAGTATAATGCGGGAATACATTTAAGTTCTAGGTCGCCCACCAGTATAATGCGGGAATACATTTAAGTTCTAGGTCGCCCACCAGTATAATGCGGGAATACATTTAAGTTCTAGGTCGCCCACCAGTATAATGCGGGAATACTTTTAAGTTCTAGGTCGCCCACCAGTATAATGCGGGAATACATTTAAGTTCTAGGTCGCCCACCAGTATAATGCGGGAATACTTTTAAGTTCTAGGTCGCCCACCAGTATAATACGGGAATACATTTAATTCTAGGTCGCCCACCAGTATAATGCGGGAATACATTTAAGTTCTAGGTCGCCCACCAGTATAATGCGAGAATACATTTAAGTTCTAGGTCGCCCACCAGTATAATGCGGGAATACATTTAAGTTCTAGGTCGCCCACCAGTATAATGCGGGAATACATTTAAGTTCTAGGTCGCCCACCAGTATAATGCGGGAATACATTTAAGTTCTAGGTCGCCCACCAGTATAATGCGGGAATACTTTTAAGTTCTAGGTCGCCCACCAGTATAATACGGGAATACATTTAAGTTCTAGGTCGCCCACCAGTATAATGCGGGAATACATTTAAGTTCTAGGTCGCCCACCAGTATAATGCGGGAATACATTTAAGTTCTAGGTCGCCCACCAGTATAATTCGGGAATACATTTAAGTTCTAGGTCGCCCACCAGTATAATGCGGGAATACATTTAAGTTCTAGGTCGCCCACCAGTATAATGCGGGAATATATTTAAGTTCTAGGTCGCCCACCAGTAAAATGCGGGAATACATTTCAGCTCTAGATTTTGGAATCAGTAACCCCACCTGAAGACGGAAGGTTGCAACAGAGGTCCCCCAAGCAGTATACAATAAAGTCCCCAGCACCAAGAAGCAGAAAGCTGCAAAGGCAAGCGCGCAATTCAAAAGGAAGAAGGAACGCGTCTCAAAAGAAGCAGTTTGGGAACGTTGTAGCATGCCCAACATAACAAATTTGATAAAGGAAGCCAGACCACTGAAGAAACCATTGAAAGATTTAAAGAAGAAAGCCATGTTCCCAGCAAATCAAGCAAAGTGATGAAAACTGGCATCCAGAAAAGGCAAAGGACCAGCATCATCTCCCAAGTTCACAAAATAAGGGCATCAGAGGAAAACGTTAGCCGACAAGAAAAGCAAGGCAACAAGCACAAGTTGAAGATAGATGAGATCTCATACCCTAACTTAGCTTCTTGTTTTTCCTTCCAAAAACAATGTAACAAGGAGATCGGTTGAGCGGTAGCATCCTACAGCGGTAGGCAACAGCGCACAACAACAGCGCGGTAGTCCCAGCTACCAAAGTTTCCCGAACTACATTGACCTGATTCCTGTTCAGCCCAGGATATGTAGGAAACCTCTGAAGCAAAGGTTCGGTCAAATCTTTTCCAAAAAATGCTTCACACGAAGTACTCAGACGAGCAAAATCACCTGCTTTGTCTTTGCGCGAAAACCCTTCGTGTCTTCGGGCAAAGAGGGGCAGCTGTAAGCACGTGATTTTTGCTCTACGGACAATCACTCCAAAATACAATCATTGATTCCTCGTTGTACAATTTTTGATTTTACGTGATATATGTTGGTAGTCGCTCGTGGTTCTGTCCATTTTTCATTTTTGTCTTATCAAGCAAAATACAAGTATGTATGTCATGTTAATTAAGCCATAATTCAGTCATTAAAAGAAAATTCACAAAATATGCGTCTTTTATTTTAGGCTGTGATTTAATCATTTGAAGAATTTGTAATATGTGTGTGATGATTGTGTTAAGTGTTGATTAGTGTGTGTTTTTAAACTCATTTTAATTTGGTTGTATTTTAAAATTAGAAAACAAAGGAAAAAGAGTGCAAATTATTTAGAAAAAATCGGATTGGGCCTATTTGTTTGAAAATTTTAAGGCCCAGAAACAGCCCAAACACAGGCTTCCCGGACACGGTCCAAACGGCGTCGTTCTGTCCCGTCTAAGCTGGGCCGTTGATCTCAAGTGGATCGACGGCCAGGATCACACCCCCAGATCCATTTAGCATAACTCGACCCAATAACCGGTTCAGCCCAGCCCCTCACTTAAACCAAACGACCCCGTTTAAATACCAAACGACCCCGTTTAAATATCAAACGACCCCGTCTCATTTCTCACCATCAGATCCAAGCCGTTGAGATCATCTGATCTAACGGCTCAGATCCGATCCCCTACTCCGTATATAAGCTTTCCCTCACACCCTACGCCCCCTATCCGAACCCCCCCCCCCTTCAGTCATCTCCTTCCCCAAGCCCTGAAACCCCCAAACCCTAACGCCGCCCTAGTTTCCTTTTCACCAGAACCCGGCGGCATGAACGCCAGTGACCACCCCCTTCACACCCCTGAAACATCCAACCACCCTGAACACGAATCTACTAATCTTGTACCTCGAATCACCTTCCATCGTCTCGAATCTGGATTTAAAGATTCGAGACGAAACTCGATCTATACCAAACCACCCCCTCTTCACACCAGACACTCCCCTGATCCTCCTCGTGACCAAACCAGACTTGGTTTGGCCCGAATCTACCCACAACTCCTAAAAACTCAAATCTGAGAATCTGAACCTTATAACACAAGAGGCTGAGGAACCCGACCTGCTTCATAGAGGGTTTGAGGTCTAATAGACCTTAACCAAGGTGTTCTCGGTTTGAGAACACCCTGGTTAGAGTTTGTTTGGCCTCAAATGGTCAAATTTAATTCGGACTGGGGTCGGCCTGCTTTGAACATTTTTTAGTAAGTCTTCCTTTTCTGTTTTTGTGTGGATGAGTATGTTAGCATGTTCTGTTGTGTTTGTTCGATGTTTTCTGATACTTTTCTTAATTTCTTCTGTCTTTGTAAAGACCTTTTATTTGGTCGATTGTTTTCTGTGTATGATTTGAATGTTTCTGTGGTATACATGTTCGATTAGATTAGTCGTCGCATAAATAACTTATATAGGTTCCCAGTGATTGACCAAAGTTGTCTGAAGCCCTTTAGGTCCCTGCATGTGTTTGTTTATTTGAACGACTGATTATTACATGTTATAATTAGTATAGTCGACTCGATAAACGTCGTCGATTAGTTTTCTATAACTAATGGATAAAATGAGCTAATAGTTTCACGTGACTAACTGAACCTTGTCACTGACTGAATGCCCGGCATCGTCTGAAATGAGTTTGTTTGCATTGCAAAATGACTGAAAAGGTTCAGTCCAGGGCAGTCCTGAATTTGAACTTTCATGAGTTCAAAATGCCCTGATGCTGCAATGGGCAGGGCAGTAATAATCAAGGCTTAACAGGGGTAGTCTGGGGTTTGAAAAGGACAAAATGATTAGTTTAAATGAGCTGACAAGTAGGGTACTAATTTGGTATTAAACTAATACCAATGGGGAACAAGACACAAGAGTATGAGGCTTAAAATGAATAATAAAATGAGCCCATAACTCTTGATTAAAGAAAACCAGGCATGGGGAACCAATGGCTGGCATCAAAAGATGTTTAAGCATGGGTTTAGTAGGTATGGGCAGTCTGCAAGTGGGAGCATCCAGGCAGCTCAGCTGCACTGGGTCGTTTGGCTTATAAATAGGCCATTTCAGAACTTAAAAGGGGCTGGACTTTTAGTCTTCAGAAAAGAGAAAACAAAGTGAAATTTCCAGAACACTCTAACTAAACACTGCCCAAACTGCACAAGGAACTAAGTTGGTTGAGCTGTTCTGGCCAAGTCAGTTATTCTAACTAGGGTCATTACTGTTCCATTAAGAGAAGGTTGTGTGTTTTCTGCTGTGATTGTTACTGCACTGAGTTTTCTGTGTGCTCTGGATTGAGTTTTAGCCTTCCTGATTGTTGGAACTGTACTGGATATTTGCTGAACTTTGTGGTTGTTGGGTCTTCTGTTGCTGTTACATTCGGTATCTTGGGTTTTCTGCTGGTTTATTACTCTATGTCTGGGAGTGTTTGTTTGGTGCTCGACCACCTATTGGGTTTTCCTTGTTCTGGAAATTGTTGCTGGTTGTCTGTGGACTGTGGGAAACACTTGTGATTGTTGGTTTGTTGCTGTTTGTTGCTGTATATCTGCTGTTGTTGTGCTTACTGCATATTGCCCAGCTGATCATTCCTCTCTTCTTTTGTTCTTCTATACCAGGTACACAACTAATACTGTCAATGTAATCTGAAGTTGAGTATGAATACAAAGAAAAGGGTTGAAGATCATTTATTTATGTATAGTCTGTACACTGAATGATCCGGGATGTATGATAGCTTGTATTTTGTTCGGATACTGGGTTAGCTCTAACACATAGCAACTGTATATGTAGGGTAATTTGACATCCAATTGTATATGCAGGTTGGTAGATAGAAACATGCCCAATGCAATAGGTGTGAGCACGTGATTTTTGCTTCACACGACAATCGCTCCAAAAAGAAATAAAAAATATATAATTGGCCCCGCTGTACAATTTCGGATTTCTGTGCGGCACCTTGTGGATTTATTTGTGATTTTGGCCCATTCTTATTTATTTACTTTATTAAAATAAAGTTCAAAAAATATATATGTGTCCTGCGTAATTCAAACCGTAATTCGGTCATTAAATAGAAAATCGTGAATAGGCATTTTTCGTCCGTGATTTTGTTTGGTTTGACTTTACCGGTTTTGAAATACTTTAGTATGTGCGCAAATAATTATATTTGAGTGTGTATTTAATTTTAATTTGATTTTTTTTAGTTTTGTTTTAAAACAAATAAGAAAAGAAATAAAAAATAAAAAAAAATAAAAAAAAAAGAGAGAAAGAAAAGGCCCTTCCGGACTTGGGCCAATTTGTTAAAATTGGCCCAACGAACTCAGCCCAAGCGGACAGCCCAAGCCACCAGTCCAAACAGCCCACCCCCAGGCCATGAAACGACGTAGTTTAACATCAAAGCTACGTCGTTTCGATGCCAACCCATCATAACCGTTTAAACCGAGCCGATCCAACGGTCCAAGATCAATCCCCATAACCCACCAATAAACCCGACCCGTCTCACCCGGACCGACCCTAACCCTTCACCCTTGGAACGACGTCGTTCCCTGTTAGCCGAAGGATCCTGGCCCTTCATCTCGTCTCATCCAACGGCCAGGATCCACTTGCCCACTAACTATATAAGTACATAACACTACCCTACCCCCCCTATCCAATACCCCGGCTGCTTCGTCTCCCCAAACGAACAGCCCTAAAACCCTAGCCGCCTCTGCATACTTCCGCCATGAAAGCCGGCGGCATGGATGCCGGTGACCTTCCCTTGAACACCATAGGACCCCCAGGCCATCCTGAACCCAAATCTACCAACCCCATGTTTCGAATCACCCCCCAGGTCCTCGAATCTTCATTCGAAGATTCGAGTCAAAACTCGATCTGACCCAACCAACCCCAGTTTTGTACCAGATACTCCCCAGACCCCCCTCGTGACCGAACCATACTTGGTTTGGTCCGAATCTAACCAGGGAAACATGAATCCCGGATCTGAGTTTTGGAACTTTGTAGTTCCTCGTCACTAGTTCATACCCGTTCGAGCCAAGAAATTAAGGTCCAAGGGACCTTAATCGAAGTGTTTCTCATCTGAGAAACACTTCGATTAAAGTCCGTTCAGCCTTAAGAAAGTCTGTCCAAGTCCGGTTCAAGGTTTCCGATTTTTCAGGATTTGAGGTGAGTCTGCCTTCTTCCCTTATTTGTTTGGTCCATGTGAGGGATTAGATGTCTGTTCATGTTTTGTGTCAATTTGTGTTTTGAATTTTTATCAACTTTTGTTCGTCCACTCTGTTTGAACATCTGTGTTTGTCTGAATCCTTCTCCTCCTATTCTGATACGGCATGCGTATTGGTTGTATTCCAATTTGTACTAACTAACTGATTCCTCGGATGCACCATTCTATTTTAATCAGTATAAGTCGAGTCATGTGTCCCATACTTCTGAATGTTTGATTTTCGGCTACGATTGTGTACGATAATGCTAATATAGTCGAGTCGACATGAGTCGTCAATTAGTTTCAACTATCTGAGCATAGCAAAGCGATTTGTTTCTGTCGAACATTTTTTTTTTTTTTTTTTTGAATCAATTGAGAAACAATTTTGTTTACTTATAGCTGTTGATTTAGATCAGTAATGTAAAAGGGATGTTTGGTTAAAATGCTGAATTGGATGGCATGTGCACTCCTGCACAACATTTGCATTGGTGCACCTCATGTGCATTGGTGCTCCTCATGTGCTTTGTGCACAACCTGTGGCCTGCATAAAGGTCCTTGTTTGATTTTAAAATGTTTTGACAGCATATGCTATCCTACTGCCCATACTTGGCTTTAGTTTAAAGAAGTGTTTAAACCTTTTAAAAGTAAAATCTGCCAGGGAATGTTGATGGGGTTTAATATTTAATTAGCTAAAGTTTGGAATTGAAAATAGAAGGCACATGGGAAGGGTACTGGATTTCTGAAAACAGGCTGTTTAAAAAAGAGTAGGATAGGGACTTATAAAAGGGGGAGATATACAGAATAGATAGAGGGAGACTGGACCTTGAGGGCTGAAAAGAAAATAAACACACACAGTGAGGAATTTCTGGGGAAAGAGAGCTGAATAGATAAGGGAAAAGAATATAGACATACTGTGAGGAGTTTGAAAAGGAGAGCTGAAATACATGCAAAATAGATACACATAGATAGAGGGAGATTAAGGGATAGAAGGGATACAACCAATAATCAGAAACTTTCTTCCTCCTATTGTTATTGGGTTTTTCAGTTGTTTCAATTTGTTCAAACCAATTCTGATCCTCTGAAATCTCAGTTGTGTCTATTAGTTGAGTGCTTTCATTGGTTTACTACTGTTTTGATCTATCTGGAATTCTGATTCTACTCCACTGGGTGCTGCTGTTATTTGGCCATTTGTTCTCTATTGGCCATAGTTGTATCACTGCACTCGAGCTTGTTTTCTTGCTGTATCGCTTTGTCTGCTGCTATTCTGCCCTGCTGCTACTGATAGTGCTGTGATTGCTGCTGCATTTTGTTGTCATCATACTCTGCTGACTTCCCCCTTTCCTCCAATTGTCAAATATTTCCAGGTACACAACCTCTGAAACTTTGTATGGTTGAAAGTTTGAAGTTGAAGCAGAAATAGAGAAAAGAACAGTTGTTCATGTTATAACATTGGTGTTAAAAATAGGTCGAATGATATTTGGGATTGTATATTTTACTGCAAACTGCAAATACTTTGTATAAACTAGCATACATTCTGTTTGAGATGGATTGTCAGATAGCATTGTTCAATAGTAATGACAGTATGACATAGACAACATGTTTTGATTTAGTATACATTCAGTTCAGTATAACACTTGTTTGGTTTAGTTATGACTGTATAACATAGAGTCATAGGCACTTGTATGTATTTTGCCTAGACCACTGAATCAACAAAATTGTGGTACTGGGTCCGGGATAAATGTATCCCAAACAAACTCCCATGCAGTCACATTAAGAGTCTGGCTATGAATGCCAGTTCTCCTGTCAGTTCATTCGCCCAATGCAGGTTCGATACTGAGTTTCGGTATAGATTGTTTGTCTCGAAATAATGTGATGATTGTTGAGAAAAACTAATAACCATTTTTTGAGTTCACTTAGTAGTAATTCCCCTGGTAAAACAGTCGATTTCGTTTATCAATTTCAAATAGGTTAAAGTGTTAAAAAATAGAACTTGGAGGTCATTAAACATAACTCAATATATGTTGTTAGTTTGTTTGCAATCTCATTTAACGAATTAATAAGTTATCCACTCGATGAAGACAAAGCATGCGGTAACCCCCACCTTATGAACAATCAATCAGGTAATCAAACAAGTTTAGTTTCGGCAAACATAATAAGGATTCAGTCCGTATTTGTCCAAACCCGCAAAATTCGGCATCATCCTTCTCTTTAAAGATAAATGTAGTAGAAATGTAGTCATTGTAGGGTACCCTTCTTAAATAATGAGACGAGCCTCGCCGAATAAAAATGCAAACTGCGGGGCCCTCAATAATTGATCACGATAAATACTTAGAATTTGGGAGGGACTGTTTAGAGAATTCCACTACCTTCCCCAAAGATAATAACGCGTTTAGACTCTTTAGGCGCGACTTTAAGTTAAAATATATTCTCAAATTCAGGTGCACATTGATGTGACCCAAATCCAAATCTCAGCGAAGTCAAGATGTGTTGACGATCACGGGTGCATTGATTGTGACGTGGTTCGAGACGCATCTTCACGACGTTGCAATTCTATAAAAATAAATGATAATGATAAAAGCGGTTTAAACTTAATGGGAGCACGCAAGTCATAACATGTATTTAAATCAGATATTTAGCCATTATAACAATTTAAGTGACCGTGCTAGAACCACGGGATTCGAGGGTGCCTAACACCTTCCCTCGGGTCAACAGAATTCCTTACTTAGAATTTCTGGTTCGCAGACTTCATTTGGAAGAGTCGAATATTTTCCTCGATTTGGGATTAAAGATAAACCGGTGACTTGGGACACCAAAAGCCAAACTTTTCCCAAGTGGCGACTCTGAATTAAATAAATAATCCCATTTCGAATATTGTCACTTAAATTGGAAAAACTCCACCCGCGCATCTAACCCCTCGGGACGGGGCGCGCAAAAAGGAGGTGTGACAGCTCTGGCGACTCTGCTGGGGACTAATGGACCCAGAACCACTGGTTCAGGGTTCAAGAATTCGAGCTTAGAATAATTGTTATATTTGGCTTTATTATCTGATCTTTATTACATGTTTTTGCATAATGTGCTAAATGCTGTCTTTTACCGCTTTGATATTATCTGAACTGTATATAAACTGTGCCGAAACCCTTCTCCTCTTACCTCCGGGGAGAAGCTCGCTGGTCGAGACTCCCTATTCTGTTAATGTCAATACCTAAAATAAGAAAGAGGACGGACAAGTTACAAAGCCGGACGATCTCGCGGGTCCCCGGTACGTAGCCCCCTCCTCGACTCGAGTTGTCCGCTCGGGTACACGGTCTAGAACAAATACCAAGGTTTAAACCTAGTATAACGAAACTTCATGCCGGATCCCTAATAGGAACGCTTATTTGCATCACATTGCATTTGACTTAGGGGGACTCAACACCGGGGTTGGGTCCGTCTAGGACAGGCAACCTGAAATGGAAAGACCATCATGCTGCATTCCTATCTGTGTTATGCATTTATTTGCTTCGATTCCGCATGTCGACCGGTTCCTAAAAAAAAAAAAAAAAAAAAAGGGGAAAGTAACAGCGTAGGGGAGATAATTACTTAATTTCGGAAAAATAAAACCAATGTCCAAGTAGTGTCAAAACCTTGCCGAAATTTTCTTAAAAAAAGAAGAAAAAAAAACTGTCTTGTTTATTGAGAGTCATTAAAAAAAAAAATTTTTATAAAAATCTTCTTTTATCACTTTCAAAATCAAAAAAAAGGGTATTTATTTTTAAAGTAAAAAAAAAAAAAAAAAAATTCATAATTCAAAAAAAATGTGTTGTTTCTTTCGTAGTACCCCTTTTATGAATTCAGACTAAAGGTCCAAATTTTTCCTAAAAAGAAATACAATATAATCTTTATCTCTTTTCAAAAATGTAAAAAAAAATACGCATTCTTGATTTCTAGGTTTATTCGATTTTTTCCCTATTTTACGATATCCCCGAACTACGCCGGTTTGATTCTCACCGGATGTGAGATACGTAGGCAACCCTCGTCGGGTTCAACCCCCATTTTGCTAAAATAGCCAAAATCAAAAAAAATATATGTTTCAAATTTTTAAAGAGTCATAAATAAGTCAGGTGATGCTGTTTTGACATGAATAGCCGAATGTTCCCGAAAGGGACGCCGGAAGGCTGACTTTGCATAAATGGCCACTTTTGGGTTTTGCTTAGCGTTTTTAGACCCACACAGCCTTAAAATCTTCGTCCCCGAAGTGCTTAAAGGCCGTATTCAAAGCTTGGTCCCCTTTGAAAAATATTTTGAGTCATTCATTTTTGTTAAAATCACCTTAATAAATGTGCAGGATGAGCACGATGCAAAATGAACATTTTTCAATAATGACCAAAATCCCTATCAAGTTACGGCTATGGTGGAATGATCTAGGTGTTGAAGGGCAAAGTGAGGTTAAGAAAAATCTGAAAGGTCTTATGGGTCTGTTGGAAATCCAGCCTCGGGGAGATATCATAAGAGCTTTGGTTACCTATTGGGACCCGGCGCACAATGTTTTCCATTTCCCTGATTTTGAGCTCACCCCAACTTTGGAAGAAATGGCCGGATACATCGGGAATACTGAACTTCCGTTGAGGGAAAAATACTTGGTCGCCCCAAGAGTCGTCACGGTACATCGGTTCCTGGATTCATTGAAAATACCTAGAACAGTCCACAACCCGGATCTAGCAGCCGGATTCTGTACTCCATGCTTCATATATGATAGATACGGTCACGAGGGGGGATTCAATAATCCAATCAACAGACTGTGCAGCAAAGGAGTTCGTCAGAAATGGGACGAGCACAGACGGGTGGCGTTCATGATAACGTTTCTGGGACTTCTGGTATTTCCCAGGAAAGATGGAAACATTGATTTGAAGATATCGGGGGTCGTCAGCACTTTACTCACGCAAAGTGACAGTACTCTCGCGCCTATGGTGGTATCCGACATCTTTCGAGCTCTCACAACTTGTAAAGCTGGGGGAAATTTCTTCGAAGGTTGTAACTTGCTCCTGCAGATATGGATGACCGAGCACCTTTGCCATCATTCCGAGATTTTGAGCCGTGGTTCCCCGGGTAAGACCCGCATAGAAGAATCTTACGCAAGAGCCAAAGAGATCAGTTTGCCCGAAGGAGTCCTGGCTTGGACCTCGTTCTTTCAAGCTCTTACTGCCAGCCAAATACAATGGAAGTTGGGATGGTTGCCCGTTGATGAGGTCTTATATATGTCAGCGACTAAAACTCATTTCTTGCTGATGGGGCTTAAGAGCATTCAACCTTACGCACCCGGCCGAGTTTTAAGACAGTTCGGAAAATGCCAGACAGTACCTCATGAGGAAGATCTAAGCACTCAAGCAATTGAGATAAGCCCTAGCGGACAGTTCCCAGAAGCAAAGATTCGCCAAATCTGGAATGAGGGTCAATATTTGAAATCAGATACTTGCGTGCGGGATCAAGCCAAAGGAGAAACGGCGCCAGGTTACCTTGCATGGTACAGAAGGGAACTCGAGCATGAAAGGCCAGCTAAGAGACCCCACATCCGGAATTTTACCGAATCATCACAAAAGCAGTGGGATTGGTTAGCAAAAGAAAGAGGCTATTGCACCGAAATCAGCGGGTTAAAGCAACAAGTGGAAAAATTGAAATATGAACACAACGTGCAAGTTGCTACCGATCTGGGAGAACGGAACAGGTTGATTCAAGAAAATGAAATGCTCAGAGCCCAGATCAAACAGATAAGGTTGGATGCAGATAGACAACCAAGGCGTCGATCGGACGAGCAGCTGATAAAAGGGCTAAAAGGTGAAATCAGGGAATGGCGAGATGGTTTGGAGAAATCTGAAAACATCATAGCAGAGCTCAAAGCACAGTGGGATACAAGAACGGATAAGCATCGCAGGTACCTGAATCGATTGGAAAGCGACCATGAGAAGACTGTTGCTAAGATAAAAAGAGAGATGGCTGCACTTGAGATCAAAACAGCTAATCAGGCCAAGGATTTCCAAATTGAGAGCAGATACTGGTATGACTCAATAGCCCAGATGAAGTTGGAAGTACGACGACTGAAGCATCAGCATGTACAAGATGCTCAAGTTTTCAAGATATGCAGCGATCAGACAAAACGCCTGCTCGTAGAGAAGAAGCAAACCAGAGATAGGATCAAGGCCATTGCCCATGCCATCACCAGACGATGCCTACGATGTGAGAACATGACCAGCGCTACCGTCCTCTCGGCAGTAATGGGTTATGTCAAGCAGACTATGCACGAGCTAGAGCAACTTGAGAGGGATCTCACGCCTAGGACCGCGGCGAGGCCGAACGACGCCCCGCGGAAACCAATTTTTAAAACCATAATGCATTCATAGGTCAAATCTGTATCTTAGCATCTTCTGCCTGTTTTGTCATCAGGGTGATTTTTAGTCTATTTTTTGAGTCTAGGTTTATTTCCAAAGTTTGCTTTTTCTTTTGCAAAATGTAGTTTGTAATAGACTGTTTCAATAATAAAGATTTTGTTTCTTTCACGTTCATTCGTGTTTTCGAACTACGTAATGATCTGATTCACGTGAGTATCGTGATACGTAGGCAATCCTCATCGGATCCGATCGCATTTTATTTTGCTACAAAATATATATATATAAAAGAAAAATAAATGAAAATAAAATAAAAAAAAAAAAAGAAGAAAAAAAAGAGGGGGAAATAAGAGGAAAATACCGGAATGACGCATGCTCTCGTAGCAGACATATAGTAATCCACTTAACTGTATAGGTACATCATGCCCAACGTGAGATTAACTATCTGTTATCTGCTACAAATTAACCGTGCGCTTGTCATTGAGCATGTTTCCAGGGTTTTTGAAAAGACGGTTGGTTTGGTGAAAGTCTGGCCTCGCACTCATACTTCACGAGGTCAAGGAGAGGTGTTCAACTACCTATTGTTAGGACCAGAAACAGTACTCACACCTACTTCACCAGGTCAAAAGGAAGTGTGGAAATGTCTTCGGAAATTCCATTGCAAACAGTCCCCGTCTCTGAGGAGAGCTCAATCTCAGCCGTCCTCACGCCTGAATCCGCAACTGCAGAAGAAAATAGAATCCTGCGGCTCCGCATGTTGGAAATGCTGGATGATTGGAACAATGGGAAAGAGCCGCCAAGTGTCGTCCCCGGATTCCCTGAATTATTCTCCAGGTCAGGTGGGACTTCTAATGTCCCCATAAATTACCCTGCTACCCCATTCGGGTACCCAGCTAACTCCGTTCTCTCCGCCGGATCACCTTCTGAGCCTCATCCCCGAATGTCGGCCACCGATGCAAGCATGAATATCTTTACTGCATCGCCTTGCCCAGCTACGGCACAGCCTGCCACATACAAGCCAAGCTTTGACTCATCCTCTTTTACATTCCAAGCACCATCGTTCTCAATGGAACCAACCAGGTTCGCTACCAACAATAATCCTCTACCGCCTCAGTGCGAACTCGCACCGGGACAGGAACAGAACCCCAGGATTGCAGAACAAAATGAGATTGCTAAGAGAATGAGAAGCCTTGAACAAAGTTTGAAGAATATGCAAGGTTTGAGCGGGCAAAAGAGCGTCTCTTACGCCGACCTGTGCATGTTCCCTCACGTGCACCTGCCGACGGGTTTCAAGACCCCCAAGTTCGAGAAATACGATGGGCACGGTGACCCCATTGCACACCTTAAAAAATACTGCAACCAATTGCGGGGAGCCGGCGGAAAGGAAGAACTGCTAATGGCGTATTTTGGGGAAAGCTTAGTAGGGATAGCTTCGGAATGGTATATGGATCAGGAAATGTCCCGATGGCATATATGGGATGATCTCGCCAGAGATTTTGTAAAGCAATTCCAGTATAACATCGACATTGCGCCAGACCGAAACTCTCTTTCGAATTTGAAGAAGAAGCCTTCGGAAAGTTTTAGAGAGTATGCTATCAAGTGGCGTGAACAGGCGTCGAGAGTAAAGCCTCCCATGGATGAAGTGGAAATGGTCACTACCTTTCTCCAGGCTCAAGAGTCTGACTATTTCCAAAACATGATGTCGGCCATGGGTAAGCCATTCGCGGAAGCAATCAAGATAGGAGAAATGGTAGAGAATGGGCTGAAAACGGGTCGGATTCTGAGTCAAGCAGCCCTAAGGGCAACCTCTCAGGCCATCCAAAGCGGGTCTGGAGGGACGACAAGGGGGAAGAAGAAGGAAGAAACGGCTATGGCAGCCTCTGAAGCAAGGGAGTATCGTCATCACAGGCCCCATTTTCCGGAAAGTGCCTCACAACACTACTACCCCCACTCAAATGCGGCATATGCTCATCAACCTTATATGGTCATGAATGCCCAACCTTATAACCATTCACCACAACAAGCCAACCGAGGCCCAGCTCCACCTCCCAGAAATCAGCCTCCTTACCGCAACCACTATAACCCACAACCCCCGCAAAATAACTACCGCCCCCAAGAGCCACCTCGACGGCGGACTTTCACGCCCATCGGTGAGCCATACTCGACTCTGTTCCCAAAGTTGGTTCAGTTGGGTTTCCTACAACCCATCCCTCAAACAAGGCAAAACCCGACATCTCCTTCTTACAAAGCCGGAGTCAGATGCGCCTATCATTCAGGGGCCGAGGGGCATGATACAAACGACTGCTGGTCATTGAAAAGAGTGGTCGAAAATTTGATAGAGCAGGGGAAGATAGTGCTAAGGGACGAAGAGATCCCAAATGTAACTAACAATCCATTGCCCGCTCACAATAACGGGCCGCTGATCGGCATGATTTGTGAAGACAAAGAGTTCGACCCTGCTTTGAAAGCCATAATTGCCATTGTCGACACAGCAAGGAGGCCTGAAATAGACCAGAAATCAGAAAGGGGGAAGGAGGCCAAAGCTGCAGAAAGCAAGCCCGAAAAGAAGGTGGAGAGGAAAGTAGTACCAGCAAAGGGTGGAGTTCTTTACATACCACGAGGTCAAGCCAAGAAGACGCAGAACTTCGGGATCAAAAAAGCAAAACCTATGTACGTGCCAAAAGGGGCCTATGTGGTCCGGGGGACGATTCAACCACCTCGGCTGAATGAGCCAGTGGTTATCGGACGCGTGCCACAAAAGCCAATGACCAACCCGTCCACAGTGCCGTGGAATTATCAAAAGACTTTGGTAACATATAAAGGTAAGGAGGTCAGGGAAGAACTTCCAGAAAATACTTTCGTTGGAGGGTACTCAAATACCCAAGAACTGAACAACGCCACACAAAGGCGCTTCCCTCCAAAGGAGCCTGTGAGTGTTGAAGAAGCGGAAGTATTCTTCAAACAGATGAAGATGCCGGATTACGAAGTGATAGACCAGCTGCGCAAGCACCCTGAGCAAGTGTCCATGCTGTCACTATTAATGAGGTCAACCGAGCATCAAAAGATCCTGTTGAAAACCCTGAATGAAGCATACGTACCGGTCGAAACCTCGGTGGAGCAACTAGAGCGGATGACAGAAAGATTCTTCGCCATCAACCAAATCTCCTTCAGCAAGAACGATCTACCCCCGGAAGGAGCCGCACACAACAAGGCATTGCATTTAACAGTCAAATGTGAGGACTACTATGTCAAGCGGGTGATGCTGGATGGGGGATCAGGTGTTGACATCTGCCCGCTCTCCACGCTGCAAAGAATGGAGATTGAGACCGGAAGAATCCGACCCAACAACGTCTGCGTGAGAGCTTTCGATGGTATCAAGAGAGACACCATGGGAGAAATAGACCTGTTGCTGGTCATAGGACCAGTCGAATCTCGAGTCACTTTCCAGGTGATAGACATGGACACATCGTACAATTTCCTCCTTGGCAGGCCTTGGATCCATGCGGCAGGAGCCGTGCCTTCTACTCTTCACCAGATGGTGAAGTTCGAGTATGAAGACCAAGAGATCGTGGTCCATGGAGAAGATGAACATGCCATTTATCGGGACCCATCTATCCCGTATCTTGAACCAAGAGAAGGGAGTGAGCATACGGTCTATCAAGCTTTCGAGGTGGTATTGGCAGAGCAGCACGAAGAGGGAGTACCTTGCCCCCAGCCTTTCTTGTCTAACGCTTCGGTTATGGTGGCCAAAGAAATGATCCGACACGGATTTAGGCCAGGGAAGGGGCTTGGACGAAATCTTCAGGGAACGACGGAACCCATTACTTTACCAGTCGTCAAGAAACCTTTTGGACTAGGTTTCAAACCTACTCCAGCAGACGAAAAATGGGCAAAGAAAAGGAGAAGTGAGGGCTGGAAGTTGCCTCGACCACTGCCGGATTTACATGCGACTTTTGTCAGGCCAGGGTACACTGAAGAAGAAGAAGATGAGGTCTTCACAGTTGAGGAAATCGAGGAAATATGTGGGGCAATGAGGGAAATGCTCTACGAGGTCCACATGGTTCAACCAGGCGAAGGCACGAGCACTGCTGAGATGATATACATGGGGCCAAACGCCAAGCTCCAAAACTGGGAGATCACGCCAGTCCCAACTAGACGGAAGTCCGGGTAGACCTGTCCTGCCACCTTTCCTGTATCACAAGTGATCTCCGGGACATAACTTGAACGTTTTCTTCTTTTCGTTTGTTATTCCGAATTCCTAGTTGTAAACGTTGTTGTCTTCCAATTTTCAAAAGAAAATAATAAAAAAAAATCATCATTGCTTTCCTATTCTTTCTTTCGTCCTGATTTTATTACTTTTCCTCTTATCTTCCTTTTCAGTCCTAATAATGCGGCTTTAAATATGACATGCTTGCGGACTTCACGCCCAGGTCACAATGAGCTATTTAATTGCGAATTAATGAATCCAGAACCAGAATATGATGCGGAAGAGGCTTTTAGGGAGATAAACCGAGAGTTGGAATATTTCGAGAATAAACCTAAGCCGAATCTGAATGACACTGAACCGGTAAATTTAGGAACCCCGGAAGAAATCCGGGAGACCAAGATAAGCATTCACACGGACAAGAAAACGCGAGAGGCGATAATTCAACTTCTTCTTGAATTTAAAGACGTGTTTGCTTGGTCATATGATGACATGCCGGGACTAGGTGTCGATCTAGTGGTTCACAAATTGCCGATTCATCCTGATTGTCCTCCGGTTCAACAAAAGCAACGAAAGTTCAAAACCGAGGTCAGTGACAAAATTAAAGAGGAGATCACCAAGCAACTGAAAACAGGAGTGATCCGGGTAGTCCAATACACAACATGGTTGGCGAATGTGGTTCCAGTACCGAAAAAGGACGGGAAAACTCGGGTATGTGTAGATTACCGAGATTTGAACAGAGCAAGTCCTAAAGATAATTTCCCGCTGCCCAACATCCACATCCTCGTTGACAATTGCGCCAAGCACGAGATACAGTCTTTCGTAGATTGTTACGCTGGGTATCATCAGGTATTGATGGATGAAGAGGATGCCGAGAAAACTGCCTTCACCACGCCTTGGGGCAC
The DNA here is from genome assembly GCF_000393655.2 of Nicotiana sylvestris. NCBI lineage: Eukaryota > Viridiplantae > Streptophyta > Magnoliopsida > Solanales > Solanaceae > Nicotiana > Nicotiana sylvestris. The sequence goes on from NC_091061.1 coordinate 176,860,595, forward strand.
CTACTGTTATCGGGTCATGCCATTTGGTTTAAAGAATGCTGGGGCTACTTACATGAGGGCCATGACCGCCATTTTCCATGACATGATGCATCAGGAAATAGAGGTGTACGTGGACGATGTTATAGTCAAGTCCAGGACGCAGGATAACCACATCCAAGACTTGAGGAAATTCTTCGAGAGGCTAAGGAAGTATGACTTGAAGCTAAATCCAGCCAAATGCGCTTTCGGAGTTCCGTCAGGTAAACTTTTGGGTTTCATCGTAAGCAGGAGAGGTATCGAGCTAGATCCGACTAAGATAAAATCTATCAAAGATCTACCTCCCCCAAGAACGAAGAAAGACGTGATGAGTCTTTTGGGCAGGCTGAACTACATCAGTCGGTTTATTGCCCAGCTGACAAGCACGTGTGAGCCCATATTCAAGTTGTTAAGGAAGGATGCGGCGATTAAGTGGACAACGGAGTGTCAAGAAGCCTTTGATAAAGTCAAAGAGTACCTTTCGAATCCCCCAGTCTTGGTCCCTCCCGAACCAGGAAGGCCACTTTTCTTGTATCTGACAGTCTTGGAGAACTCCTTCGGCTGCGTCCTGGGGCAACACGACGTGACCGGGAAGAGGGAACAGGCGATCTACTACCTGAGCAAGAAATTCACCAGCTACGAGGCCAAATACACTCTGTTGGAGAAGACATGCTGCGCTCTCACATGGGTTGCTCAAAAGCTGAGGCATTATCTCCAAGCCCACACTACATTCCTCATAAGCAGGTTGGATCCCTTGAAATATATATTTCAGAAACCAATGCCTACTGGGAGACTGGCTAAATGGCAAATCTTGCTTACGGAGTTCGACATAGTTTATATCACTCGCACGGCAATGAAAGCCCAGGCGTTAGCAGATCATTTGGCCGAAAACCCGGTCGATGAGGAATACCAGCCATTGGATACCTATTTTCCGGATGAAGAGGTAAACACCGTAGAAGCGATCTCGGAGGAAGCTCATGTTTGGAAGATGTTCTTTGACGGAGCCGTGAATGCCAAGGGTATAGGGATCGGGGCAATTTTGATCTCACCTGCCGGTCAGCACTATCCCGCCACAGCTAGACTTCGTTTCTTCTGCACAAATAATACAGCTGAATATGAAGCCTGCATTATGGGCATACATATGGCAATCGATCAGGATGTCGAAGACTTACTGATTATGGGAGACTCTGACCTGATCATCCGGCAAGTTCAAGGCGAATGGGAAACTCGGGATGTCAAACTTATCCCATACCGACAACATGTGGAGGACCTCAGCAAGCGCTTTAACTCAATAGAATTCAGGTATATTCCGAGGTTTCACAATGAACTGGCAGATGCACTTGCTACTCTGGCTTCTATGCTACCCTACCCGGGCAACGCCCACGTCGATCCTTTGGAAATCCAAATCAAGGAAAGACACGGTTACTGCTGTGTAATCGAGGCGGGATCAAATACGCAGCCTTGGTACCATGACATCAAGAAATTCTTGAAGACACAAGAATACCCCGAGCATGCAACTGGAGATCAAAAGAGGACCATTAGGCGACATGCAAGTGGTTTCTTTTTGAGCAGTGAATTGTTATATAAGAGGACTCCGGACCTCAATCTCTTAAGATGTGTCGATATCGAGGAAGCAAGAAAGATCATGCACGAAGTACACGCAGGTGTATGTGGACCTCACATGAACGGGTATGTCTTAGCGAAGAAGATCCTTAGAGCAGGTTATTACTGGATGACCATGGAAAAGGATTGCTTTAGCTTTGTCCGGAAGTGTCATCAGTGTCAGGTGCACGGTAATTTGATTCATGCACCTCCCACAGAACTGCATCCCATGTCCGCACCTTGGCCATTTGTCGCTTGGGGCATGGACGTCATTGGACCAATTGAACCAAAGGCTTCGAATGGACACAGGTTTATACTGGTTGCCATCGATTACTTCACAAAG